>NC_141699.1:339857526-340472249 GCF_964263255.1 Lissotriton vulgaris | reverse complement strand
ACCCTTACGTCATGAGATGCGTCACGCATCTGCCTACCCTTGCGGCACGGCGCACCGCATTGTAAATGCGGGGCATCTGCCGTGACGTAAAGGTAGTTTTGCGTGACGCATTTGTTCTGGTGTATCTCTGCTGATATGCAGAGATACGCCAGAACTCGTAAATATGCCCCATAGCTTCTAAAAAGCCAAAGTAGCAACTCATCAAAGATTTAACTCCAGTCGTAAATGCCATTTTTACCCGCAATGCATGCTTTTTTGAGTCTTTACACATCAATAGGAAAAGGTGCGTGATCTGGGCGACCCCTATTCCTTGTGTTATTCCATGAAATGTATAAGTGGTTTGGAACCTAAACTGCAGTGCCAAACCATCGATTGAAAGGCAACACCTGAAAAGGGGTGGTGTGCTTTTGAAAAGTGTAAGCTGTCCACGAGATACAGGTCTAATACTGTGAATTAAGGCTGTGGGCACTGGGGGAGAACACCGGTGCACGCTTTTCCAGCGCAATATGCATAATGTCAATTGTATTTTTTACTGCAGCCCTTGACCCTTCAAGGGACATGGGGCTGCAATAAAAAAGTTAGCATTCTGCGAGAGAAAATGCCTGGGCTGAGGTGTAATGCCCAGTGCAGGGCTCCATCCTCCATTTGTAACCCTATTAGTAGGATTTCCAAACAGAAGTCTGCTCATTACATTACTAATCCACAGATACATTTCCGGGGGACCTCTTCCGGGAAGAACCCAAAATATGGGTACCATATTTGTGTGCCCTGTTTAATGCCATCCTGAAGGGTTTGGATCCCCCCGATACCTGGCGTAAGGCGGAGATAGTTCCCATTTTTAAAAAAGGTTGTCCTATTTCGCCCTTTAACTACAGACTGATTAGTTTAATCGACATCACCCAAAAACTTCTCGGCCGGGTGCCTTTGCACCATCTCCAGGGCTGGTTGGAAGAAGAACAAATACTAAGTCCCTACCAGGCCGGCCTCAGATCGAACATGCCAACCGTAGACCACATATTTAGATCACAATTACTTTTCTGGAAAACGGTGACTATAGAGGGTGGCAGCCTCTACCATATATTTGTTGATCTGAATTCGGCTTTCGATCTTGTCCCTCGGGAGAAACTCTGGAAGGTGCTGAGTGATCTTGGAATTCCTCTCTACCTTCTCAAAGTTATAGAGAGGGTCCACCTGGGAAATTTTGCCCAAGTACGTTGTGGAAAATATGGGGAATTTACTTCCCGTTTCCCGGTTCAAAAGGGGGTCTGGCAGGGATGTGTTTTAACCCCTACCTTCTTTTGTCTTTTTATTAACGGTCTTGTTGACCACCTTATAAGCATAAAGGATAACGACACTCCCAAGTTAGTATCGGGGAGGGTGCCTATGTTGATGTTTGCTGACGACACCCTGTTACTTTCAAAAACATCAATGGGTATCCAGGGCACTCTTGATGGCTTTGCCAATTTTTGTAAGTTGCAAGGGCCGGAGATCAACTTAACTAAAACTAAATACATGATCTTCAATCCCCCCAGCATGACTAGGCCAAACCCTTCTCTAAATGGTACTCCTATAGAAAGAGTAAAGATATTTGACTATCTGGGAGTTACCCTGTCAGAGCATTTGAAATGGGGGCCCCAGCTGGCCAAAGCAAGACTCAGGCTAACCCAGACAGTGGGCGGTATAATGAAAACATACAGAAGTTCAGTTTTTAAACCAGCTGCCTCTGTGGTGGAAATCTACAAAGCACAAGCAAGGGGTGCCACTCTATACAGGGTGGAGTTGTGAGGGCATTGCTCTACCACCAACCTAACAAAGTTCGTGTACAACTTCATGCGGCAGCTTGTTGGCATACCTCGTAGTACCCCCCTTATTCCCCTCTGTATGGACATGGGCATCAGGCACCTTGATGAAGAGATTGCCCTGAGACCTTTAACATTCTGGAGGAGGCTATGGATTATCCCAGAGTTGTCCGTTTTTAGGGCAGAGTTAAATGAGCTCCTGGCCATCTATATCACCAAGGAAATCCCTTGGCTTTGTCACATAAGGGTTCTTGCCTTTAAGTTAGGCAAGCCGGGCCTCTGGAGAACTCCCGAACCATCATGTGATTTCCAGGTTAGTGCCACATGTGGTCGTTTGACAGCGGAGTTTTTCTTAGTTAAAAACACATATAGCAAGGAACATTTTCTGGATTTTATTCAGCCCCCACTGGCCAAGAAATTGTATGTGCAATTTAGATTAGGGACCCTCCCATTACTAGCGATTACCAGCAAATGGGTTAAAGATCAAAATGGGGATTGTCCTGCATGTAATTAAAAGGTGGAGTCTGAAATACGCGTCCTGTTCCTCTGCCCAGCCTATTGGTTGCCGCGCAAGCATTGGTTAATCCAACTTTGTAAGAACCTGGGCTTTGTGCGCTGTGCAGAGGCCTACAGACTTTTAAAGGACGACTTCCATGCACCAATACTCTTTGCTGTATCCCAATTTTTAAATTGCATGTGGCACATCCGACAAGCTATCTTAAAGTAGAACCTTTGCGGAAGTGGAAATGCACGGAATTTAGATAGGTTTATTAGTTGTATCCATGTTTTGGGTTTATTGTTTTAGTCCCATATTTTTAGAATTGGAATACTTTAGAGCGCAACCCTCCTTTATTTAGCTGCTTTTATCTTCTTTTAATGGGCTGAAGATTATTTCAGAAAGCTTTTTTACTTTTTTTGAGATTTTTAATTCTTGTGTGTCCAGCGGATTACCATTGTTCCAATATATGAATTTGAGAAACCCACATTTGTTTAATTACAAATGTACAATATCTGTTTTACTGCTACCTGTACTAAAGTTATTCAACGGAACTAATCCACAGGTCTACCTACTTTTATCTGAAAATAAACTCGAATTTGTCATCCCTAAGTAGAAACTTAAAACATGGGACGGCAGGAACTGTTCGTCCATGCCCTTTGCCTTGAGGGCTGAAGCGACTCTCCTGAATATCAGGAAACAATTGAAAACATTCAGGCCTTAGCTGTTCCTTCAATATGCGGTCTAATAGGACTGAATGGCAGAATCTACTGTCCCACGCGCACACCTAGAGACTCTAGTTTAGTCTGTGAATGGTGGTGCACATTATAAACAGCTAAAATAAAATATAAAAACATATATATCTAAACATCTCCTGTCTTTCGAAAAGTGCGTATTCCAATAAACAGTTCACACCTCCTACTACGTACAATCGGTCTTTCAGCAAATTACACAGTGGCAGTCTTTTTTCTTAGAAGCCACTGAAAAAAGACTAATCTGTTAAAATGAAAAGGAGTTGCTTTTTCGTGTCTCCCTCACCAAATATCGATATGAGGGGATCACCTACTGTGAATAAGAGCAACAAAAGGGAAATTAACTGTACAGAGAAGGATGAAGGAATTATCAGTTATCAATAATATTGAAGTTATTGAATATCTATAAATATAAATAGATGAAGAAAATAATAAAGTTAAAGTACAGACAAAAATAATAAATGGTAAAAACACCCCAAGGATAAACGTATTAACCTGCCCTTTTACTTTGCAGGTGGCTTTCTGCGACTATTGTGAATAGGCTGTGAAGCTGCAATGCACCTAAATGGGCACTGTGGCAATCTGAAAAAAGGTTGAACCAGAAAACATCACAGAAAGTAGGGTTCCATGCCTCGTCCAAAAATTCAGTACTCTAACATTAGTACCAATAAGCATCGATTCGTTAAGCAAGTTGGCCCTTACCCTGTGCCCATATTTTCATTCGGGTAATTATGTTGAAATTATCAGTATTTCCCACTGAATTTTTAAACTGTCCATCCCTGCGGTTCTGGCCTATCCCCAATTGCTCTTGACCTTTGGCTCTCCATTAAGTACCGAATTAGTGTGATGTTTCAACACGACTCAACTTCATGCATGACTTGCGCTAATTGTTACTTGCGCAGATTAATTCTGTCCCAGCCATTTTGGCGGGACGCTGATGTTATTCTCAGTCAATCCCATTATGTGGATGGTGTGCTTTGTCATCTTAAGTAATTCAGGGATAACATTTCCCGTATTTTTAATACATACATTTATACCTTGATTAGGTTACGTGTCCCCTACACCCCGGTCCTGATGAAGACCCCACAGGAAGATTAACACTAATATCTGCACGTATGAGGGTCGAAACGTCGACAACTGATTGTCCTTCATCGTCAACTCCACACCCCATTGTTTTCATTCATTGAACATTTGGAGTATGATTTGTGTTTAAAATAATTCGCATGAACCTGTTGGTCTTGTTTTGTGGTACAGATTTTGTAACTTTGTGAAATAAGCTTTAATTACTGATTTTACTGTCACTTACGAATCCTTTTTCTTTCCTTCACCAATTCCCAACACTATCACACCACCCTCCCCGTCTTTACCTTTGGGGCACTGTGAATAACCACAGATTAATGATTGTGTAAAGTATACATATTCAATATATCATCCCATTGTGAATTAAACAATGTGGATTGAAGTTATGTTTGTTTGATTATTTTCATCTCTTTGGTTAATGCTCTCATATTACTGGGACCCCTTCCTATTACTCATTTGATAACCCAGGTCCCCGTAACTTTAACTGGGTAAACCCCCCCTATCAATATCCTCGTCCAGACATGGCCAAAGAGAGAGGGGTGAAGACATCCTTGGCCCACGTATGAATGAATGAATGAATGAATGAATGAATGAATGAATGAATGAATGAATGAATGAATGAATGAATGAAACTGTTCTTATATTGCGCAAACGTTGCCCAGTGGGCGTCAAGGCGCCTAAGTCAAATGCAGAAGCTAGCAGCCCCCCCCAGTCCTATTCTCTCATAGGTAGGCCCTCTTAAAGAAGCAAGTTTTGAGAGGCTTTTTAAATGACTCGATTGAAGGGAGAGTTCTTATTTCAATGGGGATGGAATTCCAAAGCTGCGGGGCAACCACGGAGAAAGCTCTGGCTCCCCATCTAACAAGTTTGACACGGGGAACAACCAGTTGACAGAGTCCCGCAGAGCGAAGGCTTCTTGTAGGGATATAACGCATTAGAAGAGAACCGATAGCACTGGAGGGACCTTCTTTTAATGCTCTGTAGGCCAGACACAGAGTTTTGAAGGAGATTCTGTGCTGCACGGGAAGCCAATGAAGGTCCTTCCTGGCTGAGGTGGCGGAAGAGGCTTTCGGAAGATCCAAGACAAAGCGTTCTGCAGCATTCTGCACAATCTGCAGTCGGTGTATCAGGCTTTTATTGGCTTCCATGTACAGGGAGTTGCAGTAATCTAGCCTCGAGCCCACCAGGGCGACTGCAACCTGTTTGCGCGCCTGGGGGGAGAGATACCCGCAGATTTTATTAAGTATCCTGATCACACCCCAGCAGGTGGCCACGGTCCTGTTAACTTGTAGGGACATAGAAAGCGAGGTGTCAAATATTACACCAAGATTTCTGGCAGATTGGGAGGGAGTGGGGCAGATGCCAAGAGAGGAGGGCCACCACTCATTTGACCACACATCTTGGTCCTTCCCAAAGATCAACACCTCCGTTTTTTTTTTCCGCCGTTCAGTTTGAGGGAATTAATAGTCATCCAGTCTGCCACATACTGCATGCATACCCTGAAACTGGCAGCAGATGTGCTAACAGAGGTGTGAGCTAGTGACACCATGATCTGGGTGTTATCTGCGTAGGACACCACCTCCATCCCCTGAGATCTAACTAGTCTTGCCAGGGGAGCCACGTAGATGTTAAACAGAGTCGGACTTAAGGCCGACCCTTGTGGCACCCCACACTGCAATGACTTGGCAGGGGAGAGGTGGTTCCCAAGCATCACTCTCTGCTCCCTTTCAGTCAAGAAGGAATTTAGGAGACTCAGGGCCGGTCCCGTGACACCAGCTTCCCTCAGCCGAGATGTAAGAATGGCGGGGGACAGGGTGTCGAACACGGCCGTGAGGTCCAACAGAACCAAAACCGTAGTTTGGCCAGAGTCCACTTTGCGTTGGATGTTATCGACCACACAAGTGAGAGCGGACTCTGTGCTGTGGTGTTTTCTGAAGCCATGTTGGGTGTTATCGAGGTATTCAGAAGAGTCGAGGAACAATACCTTAAAACAAACCACTCACTTACTGTTGTAGTCTTCCCTACTCTCCACAGGATAATCATGGCTCCTATTAACAGAGCAGAGAAACCCATCTCAGACATATAGGACAACAATAAATGACAAGGTATATGGACTGAGTAAAGCAACATGGGCATGAGACATAATAAAAATGAGAATCAGCAATAAAAAGGTGTGCAAAAGATAAACACAATTGCAGCAAAAAATAAAGCCATGAAAAAAAGAGCAAAAAACCTCAGAATGTAAATTAGAGATACGTAAATCTGGGCTGGTGGTGGAAGATGAAAGATAGAATTCCACGATTTTCGTTACTAAAATGATATATTTGGCATGGGGCTGCAAACTGAAATAGAACCCAATGTATGATCACATATGCTTTAAAGTTAAGCCAATAAAAAAGTGTTTATGTGAAAGAGTTACCACTTCCTTTGAGCCGGTGGTAGTTTTTCAATGGTTGTGACTGCAATTGCAGTTGCAAACCATTTATATACCTGTTTGCCAATTGCAAATAGTAGGAGGCATCCTTTTCCTGCCCCTTCCTAATTGCAGTTCTGAATGAATCTCAAAACCTATTTTGCGAAAAGGTTTTCAAAATTCTGAAAGGGTTTTGCTACATCAAAAAAAACATTTGAGGTGGCAAACCCTCCGAGTTTGCAAATTGCACAGTTTGTAAGTTACAGTTTATAAATATATTTCCTTAAAAAAATATTTTTAAGAAATGATTTGCTATGCATTGAGGAATCCGTGTAGCCTGAGTGATATATTATTACATAGGTAAAGGGTGTACCATGTTGTATGCCCTTCAATGATGTTTAATAAATACACTTTTCAATGGGATGAGCAGACAGAATCTACTTTAAAAATAGAGACAAGGAAACATCTGGTGGATCCGTAGAGATAATGAGAATAAACTACATAAGCACTGACTTCCTTTCATACGCTTAGACTGGAAGGGAATTTACTTCCATAGTATGCTTATATGTAGGATGTGAAGATAGATGAAAAGTAATCAGCATTACAGGTAGAGACTTGGGGCTAATTTGTGGAGACTTCCACAACCTAATATTAGCTAAAATAGGCTGCCCCTTAAGAGGTACTTGATATAGATATTAAAACCACAGTATGGTGATGTTGATTATCTTGCTTTTTAAAACTCATAGAAGCATAATACTAAGATTCAAAGGACTCATATCTGTGTGAGGCCTGGCATATTTCAACTTTGCTTGATTTTTGAGTTTCTTAGCTAAAATCAAAAAATCATGTAATTATCCTGAAGAGGTATTAATCTCAAAATGTATTGGAATGAAATAGGAAAACTGGTATATAATGAATGCAACATGATTTTGTATCAATGAAAGTAAGTACAAAAAACATACCCATAACAACCGTTCAAGAATACATTTTAAATATGTACCCTTCATAAACTACTCTTTAGATAGTGATGAGAAGTGTCCAGTTGTGCTACACTTTGACTTACACCACTTTCCTATCTTCCTATTAAACCATTTGTCTTGGACCTTCAGCATGGACTACCAATTGGATCCTCGTTTATTCACCAACCCAGAAGTGCATTTCCTGTGGTACCTGCCACAAAAGGACCTCTGGAAACAGAATCTACATGCTGAAATGGGCGAGTTCAGAAAGCAGGGATATCTATTTTACAACACAAACAATTCTAAGGATCTGAGTCATGCAGGTGATTTTAATGTTGGATTAATCACCACATAAGGATGCAAAGAAGTAACATTTAAGTTCCATAAGCAATCAAGCAACAATTAGGAATAGCTTCTGCCTTTAGAAGGAAATAATTGGCACTGAAACACATTAGATCCCTTGTTGAATGTTCCTGGATGCTGGGAGGAGAAACGTTTTTCCCAAGCTGCTCCTCACTAGGAGATTATTTTCCAATCTTTAGAACTTACCAAGTTTCACCTAGTGCAGCGTGTAGTTGTGAATGGCATAAGACACCAAAACAAGGACAGCTGCCTGCAAACGTTGAGTCAGCCTTTGTCTGGAGACTGCTTGTTACCCTTCATTTGTGCTTACCTGGTGGTTTATCAAGCACCCTCAACAGATAATTGTTTCCTTACCAGCTCTGGGTGGTGTGTAAGTGCGGCAGTCACTGGATGGTCTCAGCTCAAGGTAGTATTGACAGTTGTCTGACCACAAGCAGCAATAGTAGAAGGTGATGACATCGTAGATCCAATGTGAGAAGACTGGAACTCTCGGGGGCTTCTTGTATGGCGGGGAGCCCCAATCATGGCCACGGTCAGGGGTGCTCCCTCCAGTAGAGTCTTTTGTCAGGACTTGGAACCCTGAGGAGTCGTAACAGCACTGCTGCCCAGAAGCGTAGTCAGGGCTGCAGATAAAAGCCCAAAGATAAGCTCAAACATAAGTACAAATTTCTGAAATTCCTAAAATCAGGTGACAGCAATAACAGCACAAGAAAAAGGTTTTCATTCTACACATTGGAACAAAGGCAGCAATAAAATCTAGATTTTGGTTTTGGACATCACATAGACCCTGTCCAAATACAGAGAAAAAGCACATACTATAAATGCATTAATTTCATGTGTTGCATGAGCCCAGTGCCAAACCCAAGGAACCTATGATGAAAGTGATTTAAAAAGTGTATACAGATACCTAGTGCCAAATTCAACCAGACAACCCTTTCCCATGCCAATGGCTGTCACAGACTGGAGTGAAACATTATCATCTTGTCACAATATAGTATCCAGAACGTTGTTGACTTCTACTATATCATGACGGTAGGTATATATGGGTAAGTACAGATTTACTATTATTAACTTCACATCTGCGTACTTTGAAGATGTGGAGTTAAGAATAGTAAATCTATACGTATATTTTTAGCTTCCACAATATTGTGATAGTTGACACTATTTGAGGAGGGCAATATTCAAAACGAAATATTGTAGTAGAACACCCTACCTGCTTTTATGACCAGACATGTATTACTGCTCATCTTTGTCTATGATTTGCCTTCACTGTTCCTCCTCTGAGTCTCTATCTGTTGTCTGAGTAAGGGGACTGTTTAACCCTGATAGGTTCGTTCTCCTGTGCCCCAGATGACGTTATCACGAATATACTGTTGAGTGATAAATAAAAGACTTTGTAATGTTGGTTTGGAATCTCCCACGCTTAGATTGGCTTTTGACTAAATGTCTGCTAATGAAGAGGTACAAAGGTGTGGAAGTCTGTCTGTGGTGATACCTTTGAGTAAACCGTGAAGGTATGCGAGTACTAGCAACATCTAATTATAGATCAATGATTACATCGTTCGCCATGTAATCTTATACTGTTTTGTAATTGAAGAAGGGTTGGAAAGGTGCCAAACAAGGGAAATGAGTAGAGAAAACAGTACATCAAAAGTTCGATTTGTACTTGAGTCTACTGCAGGCTAGGATCGGATCAGTAAGAGAAATACAGCAGGAACCATGATCATTGGTCCAAAGATGAAGCTTGTGACTGATGCTCAATGAAGACCTGGTTGAAGGGGTTAGTTCCTAGTTATTGGAGATACTGTACATTGTTACATATAACCGGCAGAGGTTCTGGATGCATGTGATGGCCACTTAAAACTGGGGTGCTTGAAATATTTGACTTACACAATAAAGTCTCTGCAACCCTATTTAGAAATAGATAGGTATTCAAATTACTGAATCTTTATTTCTAGCATTCAAGCCTTTTGAACATCCATCCTACTTAGAGGAGCGTACAATAGGCCAATTAAAAATAAGTGTTCTTGAAAAAATGGGCAATGGCTCACCAGTTCGAGGGACTAAAGTCCTGTGAAATTGCTTCCTGCAATGCTGTTTTTGGTCAGTGGGTATGTGATGTTACTTCTACAGTCCCTAAAGTTATAAACTATCATTTGTCACCAAAAGGTCATGTGATTATAAAAATCGATAACAAGGGGTCAGTTATGAGAAAAGTATAGAAAGCAGGTAAATACCAGGGGCCATATTACATATGTGGCGCATGTTCCAGCTAGCGTTAGGCGCACCTTTCAAAAGGTGTGCCCAGCTCTAACCAGGAAAATGCACCACACTATAGTGAATGGGCTGCCCCAGGGCAGCTGTGAACTTGCGCTGCCCCAGGGCAGCACATTTAGGTGAAAAATGGAGTGGCTGCTTTCAAAGGCACTCCGTGTTTCACTGTGCAGGTGGCACCCGCCTGCACTTTGAAGGGGGATTAGAGATACCCTTGCAGGTGGGTGCAGTGAGTGACTGCACCCGCCTCCACGGGGATGTCTGGGGAGTCCATGGGACCCCAGTCCCCCCCTTTTAGGTGGTGTGCTGTCAGTGTGCCTCCTGACGGCTTCTTTGCCTCTTCGTCCGCATTTGTAATACAGTGGTGCAGAGGCAAAGGGATTCCCTTGTTTGCATGGGCCCATGCTCTCATGTAAATGAGGGAACGCCCTTGGATGATAGCGCTGGTCCTTCATGTGTGCCAGTGCTATCAGTATTACGTCTGCGGCCGCTTCGTAGACACCAAATGCCCTGGGAGTGCCCAAAGCGGGTTGAAATGCCCATTGTGCCCCAGGGGCACTCCGGTAATACGGACCAGATGGGAACTAGAATAAATGTAGCTAACTTCGTAAACCGTCCAACAGTCTCCCAGCACAGCAACACAACAGGCTATTCCAAGTATCTCTATAATGAAAGATGAACTTTAGAGCTATGGGTCACAGGGGGGACAACGTTTAACCAGAAGGCTTCAAGTACTGACCTCGGTTTGTCTACACTTATCAAATTGAGACACAGCAAAAAGACTTTCTGATATGGTGAGTGAGTGAGAATTTGCAGTAAAACAGAAAACAGGAAAATGTATCCACCTCCGACTGCGAATGCCAAAGGATCTCACTCCATGAAGTTGAGACAAAGAGACAGGCGATCTCACTGAAAGGGCATCTCTCACCTAGGAGAAGCAGCAGCGGAGTCCCATCTCTCCCACCAATCAGTGACCTGCAAGGCCCTATTTCAAAAATGAACATGGGGTACGAGGAGGAGACAGTTCTCCGAGAAGGCAGCAAGGAAGCAGTTGTATTGGGCGCATATCAGTAATAATCACCAGTGACCACACCCTTGTACCCCTTGCAGACAATGAAAGTGCCAACAAGTGTTCTCCTGTGCTCTTCAGTAGAATGGTACTAAAGGAGACTGCAAGGCAGTGCACAGAATGAGAGACTCTGTTGAGTTCTAAGGTATTGCAAATATCCTTTCCTCGAGAGCAACACAAAATAACAAAATAAAAGTTGAAGAGAAGAGGAGTGCATCTAGATGTGATTTTTTTCATTTGTTACATTTGTCTTTTAAGTTTGTCATATGATGCCCTTGCATTCAGAGCAGGAGTGCACAACTAATCCCCGCCCTCATCTAATTTAACTCCATATGCACTGTGTAAGTTCCAGAAGTTTCATTAAATTCAGGGACACTGAGTTTTTTGATGCATTTACTTTATTGAATTATACTCAACCACCGTGTCAGTTAAGCTTCTTGATTAATTAGCCTTCTTATGAAGCCTTAGTAAATGTTAATGTCCCAAATCACCATGCGCTCTATTCACAAAGATATTTTCGACAGTAAACGGAAATAAATCATGCCTGTCAAGAATTCACTGTTATTCATGGTGGGCATCAAATCATTTACTACTGTCACGAGGGCAGAGAAATCCACATTCGCAAATCCCACTCTAGGGGTAGGAAGAGGGCATTCTAAGGCGTGGTTTGTCTTGAAAGTCTGCGAATGCCTACAATATGTACCTGTGGCGGCGTTCTCAGACTTTGATAAAACATCTTCGTTAATTAGAAATCTGTAGATATTTGATTCGATCAATAGAAGTATGGATGAGACTATCTACAGATTTGCTCCAGGGTGGGAGTGGAGGGGAGAGCGTTATTGCCTAAGAACAAAATGTGTGTTGGCAGAATTGTGCGCTATGTAGAAGTCTTTTTTTGGTGAAGAGGAGCCACGGAGACATGTCGCACTATATACTGATAATATTGGTGAATAAGAAAAAAACATGAACGTATGTTTAGGCAGACCCTCAGCCAGTACTTTTATGTTTTACTTTCACATTAGGTTCTAAAATTTTCATTTTTATTTCATTTTCTTTATTTCGGCGTTATTTTGCCATAAAAGATTATATCAATAACATTTCATTTAAAACCATCCAAAATCCATTTAACACACTATAATATAGGTGATATTAACATTTTTAAAAATACATGTATTTAAAAGTCATAAAATATTACTACATAGCTATCTGACTAAATCAGTTCTTAACAACATGCAACGTCCCATAGCTTTACAACTTTAAGCCTTTTTTCTTACGAATGAAAAAAATGCAGTGGAGGTATCTGCTGACATTGAATACAACAGTCTGTGCTGTGTCAGTTTTAATTATTCTAAATGCAGTCATACATGACCTGGTTCCTAAGAGTTTACACAGGGGTTGAATCCACTTTCTTCTGGACAGAATATATGCTGGGCAGAAGAAAAGGATATGCATGTCGTCCTCCCTGTGATTACCCTCACACAAAGAACATTTTTTTCCTACAGTTGGAGTATCATTAGCATTTTTTTTAGACCAACGTGCAAGAGTTGTATTAGTCATAAGGTTGCCATACCTGAATTTCAAGAAAAGGGTTTTTGCAAGTAGGGGCTCAATTTCAGCAAGAAAGCTCTCAAATAGGGGTACATCCTTAAAGGTTAAAAAGGTACTAACCAGTGACCCACTGTTATTTCCATTAAATACTTGATTATTTATAAAGCCCCAAAAAGCCTTTTGTACCACATTTTTACAATTTGGCGGCAACCTTTCAGGACTTTTCCAAAAATGGAAAAAGGCCTATTCTAGTAAACCATGTTCTCATGTGTTTTAGCCAAACGTTGGAATTAGATACATCTAAACACAATAACTCCTTTAACCCATTCCTGTAGTCAAGCAATTCTAGAGTCTGCCATAATCTGACCCAGAACATCAGTGGCCGTACAATAGTATAGTGGTCGGTCCTCCTAAAATCCAAATCTAGTTGGAGGGGAACCAACGGCGTACCTTTCGGGGCTCTTACAATACTACGCATGAATTTATTGTCCAAAATGTCAAAGGCATCCTTTGACATTGGCCCCCAGATTTCGGCGCCATAGAGGGCTGCTGATTGTACTTTATGTTTGAAAAGCTCGACTGCTGGTAATACTGCTTTACTAGTACTTAAGTTGTGCTTATGTAGGATGGGTTTTGTGTTCTGTGCAAATAATACCTTACTCTTTTCAATCTGTGGGTTCCACGTAAATTTGGAAGCAAGCGAGACCCCCAGTAAGAAAATGATTCGACCAATTCCAACCTTTGGCTATACAAAAATAAAGATCCTTTGTCGGTTTTAATAGGATTCAGAGTCATGCATTTTGTTTTTGTTACATTAATTTCTAACCCCTTTTTTTTTTTACAATAGTCACCAAATGAATGGAGTAGTGCCTGGAGACCTTTCTTGGTTTGCGAAATAAGGATGGTATCGTCCGCAAAAAGTAACGCAGGCACCCTCTCTCCATTCAGCTTCGGAGCATCGTTCGAACAGAGATCTAGATATTCGGGAACATCGTTCAAAAACAGCGAAAATAGGGTCGGGGCCAAAACACAGCCCTGGCGCACACCGCGTTCAATTGGTATATCCTTGGTATGTTCGCCATTCGGGCCCCACCTAACTTTAGCAAAGTTCCCAGCATGTAACTCGACTATCTGGGATAACAAACAATTAGGTAGTCCAGCATTATGTAGGGACCTCCAGAGGAGTTCTCGCGGGACTCGGTCGAATGCCGCCTTAAGGTCTACAAAGGCGACATACAAATGGCCCTTTTTTATGTGAACGTATTTCCAAAAAAGGCAAAAAAGCCTTAAGACCTGATCGATGGTACTCACTTTGCTCCTGAACCCAACCTGGAACTTTGTGAGGACCATTTTGTCATCTAACCACTCGTTTACACGGGTTAAAATATGCCTTGAGTAAATTTTCTGGAGAATGTCCATTAGGCTGATTGGTCGATAATTCGAAGGGTTTGACCTGTCGCCTTTTTTTAAAAATTAGGACAATCTCGGCTCCACGCCAGCTATTAGGAAAATCGTTACTGAGTGACAGCATGTTGCATAAAAATTTTATGTAGGGTGCTCATATCTTTATATCATGTTTATAGAGATCCCCCGGAATTTTGTCTAGCCCTGGCGCCTTGCCGCTCTTCACGGAGTTTATTGCTGCCTCTGTTTCTTCAATTGTAAAATCAAGTGGGTCGGTGAAGGCCGTGTGCCAAGGTTCCTCAGCGTTAGTCTCGCAGGGATTCCCGTCATATTTTTTATATAAGGTTGTGAAGTGGTTGGCCCACGTCATCTCATCGAGATAGACGTCCTTAACAACTCTTCCTACATGATTCCCATTCGCGACTAACCGCCAAAACCCTATTGTATCCTTTGATTTTGCAGCATCCAACATGTCGGCCCAACTGCCCTCTTCCCACAGCTTTTTTGATGCAGCCTGTACTCTCGTGTAGTCTTCCCTTGCAATTCCAACATCTGCTGGTGTTTTGGTTTTAATCGGCAGCAAAGGTTTCCCCATGGATACCCTAAAGAATTCATTGTGAAGAGCGACAAACTGTTCAGGTGTAATTAACTCAGGGGGTGAGTCTATGAAGGCTTCAAAGTACCCAGCTAAGTGTGAGTATATTGCCGCAAGAATGTCTCCATGCTCTAATATGCGAGACCACTTCACTATGCGCCTGTTGTTACTAGCCAGGACCTCGTCACTAGGACTATCGGGCTCTTGTGGTTTTAATATACCCTCCTCCAAGACCAAACATTTTTCAAACAATAGGTCCAAAGGGTAATGATCACTTTCTGCCCTATCCTTCACCTCAAGATCTACCATGTGATGCCAAATGGACAACGAGATAATTATAAAGTCTAAATTACTTTTACTGTTGTTCCTACAGAAGGTCGGTTTATTTAAGGCGTCCGACGGGAGGCGACCATTGCAAGCCCTTAGACCATGTTCCGCAGTCAATTTAATTAGTTGTACTGCCAGGGTTGTACAGTTTACAGATACAATGTTTTCCAGTGGAGGGATGTTATTTACTTGATCTTCCTACTCAAAGATCCCACTCAGCCCTTTAACTGGTTCGAAGTTACAGTTTAGGTCACCAGCTATAATAATTGCTTCCTTTCCTACTAAAGTTCCCAAAAAGCAATCTAGCTTTGTTAGGATAAGCGATTCCTTAGATGTGGGTGTGGGTCTGTTATAAACATTAATTAAATAAAATACTTTCCCCGCATCACTAGTAATTTTTAGGGCTAATAGATCTAGAGAGCCGGTGTCCATAACTTCGACCTTGGTCCTCAGTGTTACTGTAACCCAAGTGATTAGGCCACCTGATGGCCTACCCCTTGTCGATGGCACTGCTCCGATCCCATAGGTTTTGAAGCCCACCCTGTGGGGTACATCAACCGCCCATGATTCTTGTAATAGGCAGAAGTCACAGGAATCTATATACTCTGCCCAGTCCGGGTCCCTCAAATTTTTGGCAACACCAGCTATATTCCACAAAATTATCTCAGTGTTGCCTCGCTGTGTCCTTTTACTGGGGCTATTTTTAAATTTACCTGCCTAAGGTTGGGGGCGATCGCACCCATTGAGTACATTGCCTATTGTAGATCCTCTACAATAGGCAATGTGTCATGCTCACCATATGTATTATCTATATGTGTGCCATTAGTCACATTTTTACCAACTGTGTTGGGAATATCAAGAATACTACTCCCTCCCTGCTTATTCCCTTCGGCCATCACTTTTTTTTTCTGCTCTTCTAGGGGACATTCGCTGGGCATATTCACAAAATTAGGACAATATGTGCGTGGTGAGTTAATAGTGCTAGTTTCGCGACCCATCATAGGCCTCAGTCAGTCCACTGCTTCCAAACAGCTAAATGTATTATATGTTGGAATATCTGTCCAGAAACTTTGGTTTCCCTGTCTCAGACCACTAGACCCTCCCTGGGCATAATGGTTATCCAAAGATCACCCTCCCCCCATCTATACGCCTTTTTGGAGGATAGAAGAAGGAGAGTGGTTTGGTGTCAATCTCAAGGGGTCCACTAAAGGAGTTCCACGCACAGATATGATTTACAGTGCGTGGATCTTCAAATGTTACAATAACACAATCACCCGCAATGGATTTATTTGTGGGGCCTATCCATGAGGTCCTAACTACCATTAGGATTTTACTCTTAACGTGGTTAGGTATCGGTCTCTTTTAATTTAGCCAGTAAGAAACTTTGTTTTTGAGTGACCAGAAGGTTTCCTCACGATTATTATTGTTTACTTCAGGAACCCCCGTCAACACTACAATGAAGGGACTAGCATCCGGTGGTAAATTGATATATCCTCCCCTCGCTTTTTCCCCTTTATGAATCCCCTTTTGGTCCTGTTGGACGGGCTTGGAAGCATTTATACCCTGGTGTGGGATTCTTTGGTCTGTTTGAACAGTGACTGCATGATTCAAAGTCCCTTGGTCTGTTGGGACAATAGCTACATGATTCGAGTTTGATGGTTTTAGGTTGCTATTAGCGCTCTTGCCCTTTGTCTGGGGATTAATTTTGCTCACATGGGAGGCCGTATTAATCAATGGAGTCTGACCAGTACCCGCGTTGGAATTGGGCATTGATCCAGCTAGATTAAGGCTTGTTAAGGCTAAAATACTTTTCTCCACCTCGAGTAACTGATTTTCTATCGATGTCAGTCTCGTTTCAAGAGGGGTGAAAAGTTTTTTTATAATATCACCTATTTCCTTTAGTAGGATGTTATTCTCACCCTGCACTTCCCTAGTTCCCAAACCTCCTGGATTGCCCAAGTTTGCCATACTTTGCGGACTCTCAGATATATCCAGATTTACAATATTTTGGGCCTCTTTCTCCCCACTTAATGAATTCGAAGGTGGCAATACAGACCTGCTTTCCTCATTGGTCACCCTACACCTCGATGCCTGTTCTTTTGCTATTTTAGATTTTTTTCTAGCATAAGAAGAACCATTATGGCGTTTTCTTTTTGATATTGCGCCTTCCCGTCTACCAGGCGTCTGACTCAAACTAACGTTGTCACCCTGGACGTCTGTCTTAGTTTGTATTACTAGTGTATCTCCCATGGTAGCTTGCCCATCGGGACTTATGTTATCTATAATAGTTTGCGTGGTTACTTCTGGCGAGGTTGGTAATGTGGGGTGGGGAACCTGAATATTGTGTATTTCAGCGTGTGTAACAAGTGAAACAGGGCCTGATATACGTTCGGGAGTTCTTGCTGATGCTATATGGCCCAATGAAGACTTTTTCGCCATTACAATGTCCTGCGACAATCTCCTAGCAGCTACTAACTCCATCGATACTTTATGTTCCATGAGTTGAATACCCATGTCTATTACAGTATTTGATCTGGTGATAAAGTCATCAAGAGTACCTGTGAGCAATTTCCCCGCTTTGGCAGCCTTGCTTCTACTTTCCCTAGAGGCAATCCTTCGTTGACCTTGTATAGTTTAAGGGATTCACTAAATACAATGTTTATATAAGGGGTAACACGAGATATAAGGCACAAGGAAAAGAAAAGTAATATAGAGCCAAGGGGGGGACCCGGTCCGGTCTGGATCGGTCAGGAGCGGGCTAGAACGGGCCCGCCCTTGGCCCGGGCTTCGCCCGGCGCCGTCCCGCGCGCGTCCCGCGTGCGGGTTGATGAGAATGGCTAACTAGGTAAGAGGCGGGGCGGGAAGAGTCTCAGGTGCGGCCAGTTGAGCGCCGCAGTCTCCTCTGGGACTCGCAGTCCCGATCGGCCAATGTCCCACAACAAATCAGCCCAAAAGGTAAAATCCGGTTGTCCTTAGCTGCAGAGAAGCGACCACTTCACCTCACGCCTCTTCGCTGCGACTACAAGCGGCTCCAGCGAAGCAGGGGCCACGAGTCGTGAAGAGGTCTTGGGAGGCGGGGCGGGAAGAGTCTCAGGTGCGGCCGGTTGAGCGCTGCAGTCTCCCCTGGGAGTCGCAGTCCCGCTCGGCCAATGTCCCACAAAAAATCAGCCCAAAAGGCAAAATCCGGTTGTCCTTAGCTGCAGAGAAGTGACCACTTCACCTCACGTCTCTTCGCTGCGACTACGAGAGGTCCTAAAATGCTTTTTCCAATCTGACCATGTCCAAGCTGAAAGCAAAAGTACTTCTTGTGGGTTACCTATGTCACACAATGTGTTTGTGTGTGCTCCATTTCTGTTCCCTGAAAATTAATTGTGCACATACATTTTGGCTAAGTGCAAAATTTGCCCTTGGGGAAAGTGCCAGTGCATAGTCACACAGACCGGATTCACAGAGACACAAAATACTCTGCACCTTTCTGCTATTTTCCTTCTGTGTGAGTCCTTACTTGGAGCCCGACTTCCACAGGGGAAGGCTAGATGCATACAGTGTGCTGGCGTCATTGTAGATTCCATGAACACTGATGGTCATGCGACACAAGGGAGATGGTGTTGCAGATGTAGAGACTTCTTAGACACCTCAAGGTCTCCAGCCAGTTTGCCAGGTCAGGAGAAGCCATAGTCTCTGCTCCACCAGCAAAAGATCACCTGCCCCATTAGTAGACACCAGCTTTCCTGGCACTTATCTCACTGTTTTCAGAGCTGCTGCTGTTACAATAGTTGTTCATAAGGCAGATGAGTTTCCCCGTCCGGTGCCATGTTTTTTTGGCCCCGCTCAGAAAACTATCTCTGTTTAAAAATAAATCAACAATATATTGAAAAACATAAAATCAAACACCCGACATGTAGGAAATTTGCTCCATGCGTGTCCGGCTCATGGTTTGGTTTCCTTGTCAGCGACCGCATGCAGGCCCTCGCAGGGACAGCTAATGAAGTTCACCCCACCCTCTGGTTGAGAGCTGCAGGACAATGAGATTACACAGATAGGTATTTGTCCTTAATAACCTTGCACTGCCTGCCTTCAGTTTATGGCCCTTGTAGGGGAGTACTATGAGCAATGGATATCTCATCCTACCTGCATTCAGCTGCCTTGTACCAGGTAAAACCTCGCAATTAGGAACACACAATTTATATTTCCAGAATGACAAGTACACAGGGCAGCGTGTTTCTCTCATTACCTAATTTGATCCCCACATATACAGATCACTTGTCCAAGAGGATGACTACAAGGATGATAGTGGCCCAATGAGAGACCATGACACTGCGCCTCTCCAGTGCCTAGATCACACGAGCTGCCAGTTCGAACTACATTTAATGAGTAAAATCAATTGAATAGAATCACTCAATGTACCACTGAAGATTTGCACTATATGAGCCAGCAGGTGTCTAACCTCGGATAGTAATACCCTGACCTGGGATCCATAGCTCATTGTGTCATACGATCAAGATGTACTTCATTGATAAGACTCAACAAGGCTGACACTTGTCATGGGTAGCTTGTGCTCCTTTACAGAGGAGAGCATGGTGTGGCCTCTTTTGCGGTTGACTACTAATGATTTGCATATGATTAGTACATGTGTGTATTGCAACAGTGTATAGTAGCAGTGAGGTCGCACAGTGCGATGAAAAAGCTAGACTGGAGACTGGTCCAGAGCAATTGTCAGTAGCTGAGACAAACTCAAGAATGCCATCCAACATGTTTTGTTAACCTCACATTCTCTCCCTTTTGTCTCTACACACATTGGACAGCTTCAGAATGGAGTGTGCACAGTGTACTGCCCCCAGATGGGAAGAACATAATGCCAGTGAGTACTTTGTATTACCTGTCTTGGATCACCCTCAAAGCTCAATAGGTAGAGCACATGGGCAAAAGGTGTTTTGTCACTCTTGAACGTCTGCACAGTATACACAATTATGATGGTGATGGTAAATACTCAGTGCGAAAGCGAAGGAGGATCAAAACACACGGGAGAGTATATCTCCTGTCACCTGCCTAGGATCATCAACAATCAGCAAACCGCCCCAAAGAGGTGAGTACACGGTGTAGCAGCCAAGTCTCCTTACCTTCCTTGGATTGCTCGCACACAGTGTATCGCCCCAGGATGGTAGGTACACACACTTCCCTTGTCCATGTCACAGCCATAATCTACCTACAAAAGAAAATGCAGATGATGTTCGTATTGGGTTTAAAATGACATTTCCCCCTTATCTTTTTTCCTACATGTCTCACTCTTAACATCACAGAAAGTTAAACTAAGTCATAACAACTTTGAACCACTAATAGTCATTTACAAAAACCCTAATCACTTTTCCTAAAATACATGATATATATGTCATTAACCTGCTATTTTTCATTTTTTGTAAATCCAAACAGCTGCCTGCCTTCATCATTAAACAATGTGAAAAAGAGTATAAGCACTCCAATACATCAAATTATTTCCAAAACCAAGACATTGACAAGAAGATATTGCAGCAATCATAGGCAGAGAGAAGAGGACTACTATATCTCAACTTGTCTTCTTTCCCCTTATGAAATAGGGTGGTGAAATCTGCTCAAGAATTGTGTAAGTAATAGGAAATTATGGGGCATATTCTCAAGGATTTGTCGCAGAGTTTACAGCATTTTATCGCAGCCAAAGCGGGGATAAATGTATTGCCTCATTCACAAGCTGGTGCTAACAGCCCATATCACCATTTTACCTGTGATAGCAGCTGCAAAAAACATCACCATAGATGACCCCCGCAACTATTGCTAATGAGATGCAGAGTAGACGTTGCCATGCAAAAAGCTGTGACAACACCACTCCGCAACATTCTCAGCAACCAGCCAGATCGGCAATAAGACCAGAAAACATGGGATAAGGTGCGTTAGCAGAAGGAAATTAACACCTGTTCTGACCTGGTGTAAAGTCGGACAACAGCCTGCACCAGAAAAGGGAGCCCAGTCTAGAGCCACACCTGAAGGGCAACATATGCCATGGGGGCACTGATCATGCGGGCCTGACACCCAAGAGGGCCAAAACAGCCACCGCCACCACCTCCAGGACCCCCCACCCCCTCCGGATCACCACCGTCCCCTCCGACCCAAACTGAGGCAGTGCAGAGAAAGACAGTGACCTTAAGGAAACGCACCAACCTCACAGACCCAACTACAGGCTCAAAGGGACAACCATCCTCAGCATCCTGACCACCATTTCCCACAGGCTGACGATAGCAACACAGCGGACAACCAACATCCCACCTCAGACAAAGCTGCTGGCCGTGCTGCACGTGTTGGCCTCTGGTACCCTCCAACCAACAACTGCCTAAGTCAGAGGAGACTCACAGCCAGCCCAATCCAAGTTCCTCACAACGGCCGTGGAAGACATCATCAGCTTGGTACCCCACTATCTATACTTCTCCCACACTGAGTAGGAGCAGCTGGAGACCAAGCATGGCTTCTCTCATGTGTTAGGGGGCAATTGACTGCACACGTCTTACTTGTGCCCCCTAGCAACACTGCAGACAGTAACCGCAACAGAAAAAGCACATATTCCAACAATGTACAGGCAATAATGGACCACCGGTGAATCTCCACCAACGTCGTGAAGTGTGCATGATTCCTACATCTTCCGACAGTCCATCATCAACCAGCACTACCAGGATGGCACCTACGGAAATGCATTGCTCGTAGGCAAGTACCACATGAACCCACCACACACCTCAACTTCACAATCATGCAACTCACAACACTGGGAATGCACAAATTACAAACTCATATACAACATGCCAAACAACATTCCCACCCACCAGATACAACAGCAAAACTTACTGTGGGAACCTGGGCCAGCCATGTACATAAGCCACCAATGGCATGGCACCCCAGCCACACAATAGAAGATTGTGTGAAGAGGTGGGGACCAGGCATGTGTGAAGGAGGCAAGTGATCGATGAATGAGAATGTACACAATGCCGAGTGTGGCATGGCTGTGATGACCAGACTGCAGTATGCAGACCACACACATGTCCATGTTGACATACACCGCTGGTGTTTGGAGTCTAGTGGACATTGGATGCAACCATATCACCCCAGGCAGTGGGGAAGATCACGAATATGTAGCTTGAACAGAGTAGGCTGGATTGGCATACACCAGGCCAGTGTAGGGGTGTGAAAAAAAAGCAAGTAACTCTGGGCGTGGTTCTCTTCCGGAATGCCCAACGTATCTGCCAGGGCGGCACCTCGCACCCCACCACGAGGCTTATGCTGTGAGCGGTGTTGCCTGCGATCCTGTGCACCTGCTGCACCCGGGCCGCTGGTCCCCAAACCATTCTTGCCCGCCCCTGCGCACCCAGAGCTCAATGCTCACCTGCCGACACAGCCTCCTTAGACCATCACGGCCTTTGCGACACAGGCCCGCAGTACTCCTTTCTCATTGACATACTCCACCGACATACACAGCGGACTAGTAGGTCACACATTTGAAACTGAGTCTTGATTCACTATAGCAGAGCTCATTATTTATGGCAGAGTTTATATCACTTTACTCCCTTTGCTGTGGTGCCACCAAGTCTGTGTATAGCATTCCAAATACACGTATCTGTGGGCCCACACAGACTACTGCCCTCAGACCACACTGCGCTCGAGGAGGTCACACATTTGGAACTGAGTCTTGATTTCTCAATGGCAGAGTACATATCATTGCACACAAGGAAAGGTGTAAGAGGATGACGCGTTCCAGTCAGGAGGAAAAAAGGGTCATCGTTACGGAGGTGATCGAACACTTCCGACAACTGCCCTGGTGTCACTAACTCTGTGCATCACGAGCTAACAACACGTGGCTATGGGCCACTCCTGACTCCTGCCTCCGGCCTACACTGGGGTCGAGTAGGTCACACATTTGATTTAGCAATGGCCGAGTTCATATCATTGCTCCGGCATCATCGCCGTCTGCATCCCCTCTCAGCCCCGGTGCTACTAAGTCTGTTCCCCGACATTCATGGACATTCTCTGGTTGAACTTTGGTGACGTCTGAGTCTATGGACTGGGGGTTGTCTTCATCCTCTTGTACCTGATACCGAATTGGTGGTGAAAATGAGGCTGTAGCATTCCACTCTACCATTTGCTGCTTAAGGACAGCTACTGCCCTCTGCATCATGCCCTGGAGGACACCTTCCACTGTCCTCCCAACCCTTGACCACATTCTGCTTGGACATCGACGAGGCCCTACCTCAGTTCACCGCAAGTCACCATCCCGAGGCGGTGTGCCTGTGCCGGCCGCTGTGCATCCGAGGACACTAACTCTGTGCAGCTCAAATCAGGGACCCTGTCCGATTGAATATTTGATGGCCTCTGAGACGATGGCCTTGGGGTCATCAACGGCATGTGTATGTGGCCCTGCGCTGTCCGCTGCCTCCGGCCTCAACTGCGGTACACCAGGGCTGACACATCAAATCAAGTCCTGACTGGCCCGGATGACGCATCACCACAGGAGGCACACGCCACCATGGTGATTACCACCTCCAACCGCCAAGTGCCAGAGTCGAAACAGTCGTACTGGAAGACTAACGGAGTTGCTCACACCTGTCGTGGATGCCATCATCTGCCTGATACCCTGCTTAGCACTCCAGGTGCCACTAACTCAGTGCAACACAACCCATGGACCGTTACTGATTGAGTTTTGTGCTGTGGAGAGGTTATACAGCAATGTCACCTCAGGCAGTGTGGGAGGCCTAGGTCGATGATGAGGAAAAGGATGCAGCTGCATCAGGTATATCCCGAAGGGACACAATCCTAGACAATTTGTTCACATGAGCGTGCTCAGCTCCAGTGCCCCAACCTCAGTTCACTGCAACTCACGGACACTTCTGTTTGCATATTGGGTGACCTCTGTACTTGCTCTGGCTACCTTCATGATGCTCCGCAAATGTCTCCGTTATGCTGGTGTTTTCAGTTTCTGTTTTATTGGTGTGGGCTGGCTTACACTCACCCCATACACATCCAGCACAGGCATCACTGTACATGTGGCCCTGCCTACAAGGGGGCTGGGCGCACGTGCCCATAGCCAGTTCCACATACTATCTGCATGTGTCCGTGTGGTCATAATGTATGTATGAGGGCCCCGGGCCCTATAACATTACATTGTACTGTGTACAGCGGACGCAAACATGTCACCGCAGGCAGCGGGTTATAGCTTGGACATCACCCACTCAATAAGTAGGAGGAGTGGACTGGGCTGTCGTACGCAGGTCCAGCGTGGTTGTGTGAATAATAATTGGGTGCCTCTGGACATGGTTCTGTACTGGAAATGTGCAAATGCATGTGTCTCTGTCGCAGTGTGGGTCTTCTTTGTGGGGTGTAGGTGGTCCCAGAAGGGTATTGGACACCCAAGTATGTGATCTAGTTCATCTTCCATTGGTTAAGACCACACCCACACCTGTTTGGCCACCTCCTTTTGGCATTCTGACACCTGGCATTGGAATGGCATGTGTGGCTCGTGAAGTGTTGTGAGTCAGCCGTGCTGGTGGGTGCTTCCTGCTGTGTGGTCTGTACAGGGGCTGGGTTCTCCTCTATGTAGCTTGGCTGCCCTGGTCCTGGTGGTGGGTTGCCTGGGATGTCCTTGAGCTGTTGTAGGGCGTCAGTGTCGAAGGTGTGGTGGTCCTATCCAGCATCACTGATGAGTTATCTGCTCTGCTCTGCTGGAGGTGTTGTTTGTCCCTCTGCAATGTGAAAGGGAGAAGCATGTTGACATTGTGTTAACATGTATGTTGGCGCATGGTTCTTATTTACATGCAGACTATATGACAATGTACATTGTGACTGTTTGGGAGGTGCTGGATTTTGATGTGGACAGTGGACATTTGGACTACATGACGGATGTGAGGTTGTACCCGTACATTTCCATCTCAGTTTCCTGCTCTGTTATATGTAGTTGACCTGATCTACTCTTGTGTGGAGCCAGTTGTGTCCTCTGCTCTCCAGTGCCGGGGTTGCACATTGTACCACTTTGTCGTCAATGTGGATGTGCTGTTATTGCTACGTGTGTGTGCTGCAGTGTGCCCCTGGGATCAGGGACATGATACAGGTTCATTGTGGGTGTGTAGTGTGCTACACATTGTTGTGCATGTGTGCCATTGTGCCCATCTCCCCACAGCCCCCCAGTCCCTGGTCATTACTCACCCTGTTGATGTTGTGTCAGATTCTCTCAAGCTGTGTCCGGACTCCCAACTCCTTGCACCGTCTCCACACTGATGACTATGGCCTCCAGCTCCTTCTGTGGGGCTGGACTCCCACCTCCTGTTGCCGTTGCTGCCTTCCTGTTGGCAGCGGGTTTGTTCTTGGTTTAGATTTTCACATCATGCCAGCGCCTCTAGGCCTCCTCCATTGACCTCCTCGACACTCTGACTGAACTCAAAGGAGTCTAATTGTGGGTCAGTTTATGGTAGTGTTCTGTCACCTCCATGACACTGATCTGGTTTTCCTGCGGACTGCACAGCGTCTTGCTCTCCCTCTTCTCCTTGGCCAACCCCGTTGTTCCTTGCTGGTGGTCTGTGGGGCTTTTGGGGTTCGCGGTGACCTCTGCACTTGGTCCGGGTGCATCCATGTTGCTACGCACTTTGAATTGTTTTTGGTGTGTTCTTTTTGTTGTTGCTTTTATAGTGCATTTTCCCTCCGGATGCATGGGATTTGGAGGCCTGTTGCTGGTTTTTGCAGCTTTTTTCAACGCGATTGGCCTCATCGCAACATTTTTTGCATTCGTGTTCCGCATTTTTGTGGCCTCGCCTTGACTTTATCTCAGACATTTAATGGGTTGTCGTGGGCCTATCGCATGGTGCATCCGTGTTGTGAATACTTAGTTAACACAGCATTATTTTCCCGCGATAGACTGCGATGTTGAAAGTTGCTTTAAGCTAATTTTGCGATAGTTATCACACGTTCTTGAGAATATTCCCCGAGGTTGCATTCCCCATCGATGTTGCCCTGCACATCCGCTTTTTTTCTGGTGGGACTGGGATTAGAAGTGTAACTCAACCATAGAACATACATTGGTGCAAAAAAACTAATCTCGCATTCCATATTGGTGGAGAGAATATGGCCTAATGGCTATAGTGATCGACCTCAAAGCTCAGGGACCACATTAGAGCCTTGCCAGGGACGATCAACATCCTGTGATTCTGGGCAAATCACTTAATCTCCTGTGCCTAACAAAATGAATGTGCCCATCTGTCAAGCAACTGGTGCTCATGTAAAGCGCTCTAATACCAATAAGTAAGGAAAGGGGACCCCCTCTGGGAATTGCTTTCAGGTCAGGGAGTAGAGGGGAAGGCAATAACAAGAACAACAAGAAAAGAGCTCCCTTTTGATCTATAATTACTTAAACCATAGGAGTTACTTCTCAAACATAGGGCATATACCAACAATGTCTACACAAGATGAAAGGTTTTTTCAATTTTATTTCATTTTAGTAGTTAAAAAGTCTTTTTTTCCTTTTTTTACTCCTTTTTTTATATCATATTTTTCAAATTCATCAATTATAAAAATATATACATTTTACACAGCGGCTACAAGAAAAAAACATTTTACAACACAATCAAGTTGTTCTTATTTCTTCAAATTTATGCAAAACATGAAATCAATTAAATATGCACACCAGGTAAAGAGCCATGCATACACCACAGACATACTCCTAAACATCCATTCCATCACAAAAATAACTAAAAAAGGGAGATTTCCTATAGCATTGAAACTGTAGTCCAGTAAATGACCAAAGTGCTCTGATACCTTCAGGTCGAGTTCGCTCTATTTAAAACTAATCAAAAATGTCTATTGAATTGGTAAGAAATCCAACATAGCTCAAATATTTCTTATAAACAATACTTAATGCAAGGTTTATAGAATAAGTCAGCATAACTTAAGGAATGTCAAAAGAATCCTTCTAAGGGCCAATTATTCCTGTTAGTCCAGTAAAATGGTTTATTAGATGAACTGACCATTATGAGAAATACAAGAAAACCACAGTTTTCATTTGTTTTCTCTGTGAAATGTTACCTGTTAAAACCAGGTGAAATGGCTCGGAGAATACAACCTTAGTTGAGAAGGAAAACTCAAGGGAACTAGATTAAAGATCGCTACATGGTAATCCCCATTTTAAGGTTTTAAATTGCAAAAGGCCATTACTCCCTCATCCCAGATATACCAATTCACAGAGTATCTGTATCAATTGTCCTCAGGGTCTCGCAGATCTAAAATAAAAGAAACACATAATAACCTGTTTAAAGGCTTTAGGTTTATGGGCCATATGTATGAAGCCGTTTTTGAATCGCAAAGGCCGAAATTCGCAGAATTTCGGCCTTTGCGACTCGCAAACGGCCGTTTTGCACGTTTTGGAATGTATGAAACATTCCCAAAATAAGGAATTGCAAACTTGTGCGATTCCTTATTTTTCCATAGCATTTAGGGAATCGCAAATTTGCGATTCCTTAAATGCTATGTATGTAGCAGTTTTAGCTTGCAAATTTAGTTTAAGAATTCGCAAATTACCACCAACTTTCAGTTGATGGTAACTTGCGAATTCTTCCAGAAATGCACAAATTGGCATTTTTAAAGGTGGCATATGATGCACACACATGCCCATAGGGCATGTATGTGCGCCATATGCACACACATGTTCTTTTCAGGGGTGCAGCAGGGTGTCTTTGAGACACCCTGCACCTTTGCAATAATTCTCAAATTGCGATTAGCAAATTGCGAATTCGCAATTTGAGAATTATTTTGCATTCATTCCTATGGGCCTCCTGGCCCATAGGAATGCATTGGAAATTATTCCTTAATTGCGAATTTGCAAAATGCGAATTCGCAAATAAGGAAGCTTAAGGAATCGGAAATAAAAGGCGATTTTGTTCATACATACCATTTTACATTTCCTAAATAGCGATTCCTTAAAATTTGCTATTTAGGAAATGCAAAATAGTTTGATGATACATATGGCCCTATGTCCCTTATAAACAGGTTTTTTTTAACTTCACATAAGTATTTTAGGTAACAGACTGCTTTAAAAAATCTTTTTGCATTCAATAAAATCACAGGCACAGCTCAGAATACATCTCTAAAACAACAAGCAATGCGGCTCACACAACCTATTTTACCTGCCATTGCGTTTCGTTCAGATTGTCCATCCGGGAAGGAGAGTTTGTGTAAGACTCCGCTTACGGTATATAAACCAGGCCCTTATCAAGCAGGCCCAGACAGGATACAGTACATGGTACTTTTATTTACTTGTTTTCTTGTCGATGACACCATACTCTGTCTTCATAATGTGCTTTCGGATTCAAAGATTTTGGATCACCACTATTATTCAGCTATAATATGCCCTGATGAAGTTCAATCCTTATTGAACGAAACACGTAGACTGGAGCTTGAATTGTCTGAGGACGTTTATAATAAAGGATTGCCTTACATAAAGTAACTGGTCCATTTTACCTATTGAAAAAACATTTTGGGAGTGCACCGCTCCACATTTGTACAGTTTCTAATCTGCTCTTCCGTTTACACCTAACAGCGCCAGGTGCAGGAGTTGAATGTGCATACCGTCTCCCATTACCTTCTTACAATCACAAGAGGAACACAGCAGTGGTCGTTTTGCATTATCTATTTTACCTTATGTGACATGCAATACAGCCAAATCACATCTACCAAGGGCAATTCTTGCCTTAAATGTTAAAAAGCAAACAAAAGAAGATTGATGGAGAGCTGAATCTTTTCTACCACTCACCCGCAGTCAAGACATCTGTGTTAAATCCATTGTTTTTTTGCTCACCATGACACCCGAGTTTAAACCCAGCCATATGAAAAATAGTCTTGACCCTGTTCCCCATGGGAACAGTCCAGCCTGAACCACCAGGCCAGGTCCTCCCTGGACCGAAAACAAGCATCCTGTGGCTATTTTCTGGGTGTCACTCTCATGAGCAAGGCTAGTTTGAATCCAGTGGCACAGTAAGCAAGGGACCTGCGTCTGGTCATACCGGTGACCTTTTAGGGCGAACACAGCAAACACAACATGATGATGGAATAAGTGCTAAACTTTCCAACCACTCACCCCCCAGGCAAAAAATCTGGGTTAAATCCATTGTTGTGTTGCTCACTATGCCAAGCCAGTTTGGACCCAGCTATATTCAAATCAGTCTTGACCCTGAGCCCCATGGGACCAGTCCAGACCAAACAGCCAGGCCAGGTCTTCCCTGGGCAGGAAACAAGCGTCCTTGAATCGGCTTCAGAGTATCACCCCTCATCATCCAGGCTACCTTGAATCCAGTGGTACAGGGAGCAATGGACCAACATCTGGGCATACCCGTGACCACGTACAGCGAACACAGCAAACACAACAAGATGGACAGAGTGCTGAAACTTTCCAACCACTCACCCCAGTTAAGAGATCTGGGTTAAATCTATGATTCTTTTGCTCACTATGCCACCCCAGTTTGGAACCAGCTATATGCAAATCAGTCTTGACCATGCTCCCCATGTGACCAGTCCAGCCCAAACCGCCAGGCCAAGTCCTCCCTGGACCTGAAACAAGCATCCTGGGACTGGTTTCATGGTATCACCCCTCATAAGACAGGCTAGCTTGAATCTAGTGGCATGGCGAGCAATGGACCCAAGTCTGGGCATACCCTTGGCCATTTTCCTGGGGGAATTTGAAAAAGTTCAGTAGGGAAGGAGTTTTTTTTTTTTACTAGTTCTTCCTCCTCCTTATTTTCCTTTTTGTCCATGTCAGCATAGTCTCTCAGCAGGTTGTGCTCCATCCTGTGGCATGCATCCCTGCTTACCATCTCTCCGTTGATCACCAGGCAACTACTGGTGTACAGGAGAATGTCCTTCACACAGCAGAGTATTCTCCAGCACGGCTGGATAGCTCCAATTGTGTGTGTTTGTGGAAACAGCCCGTATAGCAAGGCTTAGTGCGTTATGTTCGTGTAAGGGATGTCGGCTTCCATCTCTTGTCTAAAAGTAGCCAGCAGTCTCTGGGCAAAGGGGCAGGCCCAAAAAATGGTATGCTGTTTCCTTTATTGGGAATCCCCTTGGGCAGTCTCTAGGTGGGCATAGGCCCCTGCTGTGCATGAATGACTATACTGGCAGTCCCGTATTCACCACCAGCCATGCAATGTCTTTGTGTCTATTTGTCAAAGTTGGGGAGGATACATTATGCCCCCACACATGTGTTGCCATTGCTAGTGGCAGGTCGTTCACCGGCCACTGTGGCGTCTCGGTCCTGATGAATTTGTGGATTGTCTTGGACGAGGTGGACACAGTTCTACTCAAATTCATCCACACATGGTTTTACCTCCCTGTAGTACCATGGGAGGTCCCCGCTATCCCGCCCCAGTCTTCTCCAAACCTAGAGGAGGAAAATGTGGAAGGCCCTGTAGGCTGAGTAGTACTTGTTCGCATTTGACAGAGTTATTCGGACACAGCTATACACAAAGGCCCTGAGGATTGTCAAGATGTCAGGGACTGCCTTCCCTCGCTTGCAGTGCTCCTTGTGCTTAACAGACCTTTTAAACATGTCCATCCTTGAGTACCAGAGAAATTGGGAGACCATTATGTTTATAGTTTGTGCTACAAACAGCCCTTAAAGTACAGGATTGCATATCATGTAACAACAATAATTGTAGCAATATGTTTAAATGTCGATGTGAGTACAGAGGTAAAATGGAATGATAAGTCAAAAGAGTTGAATGAACCAAAAAACAATATTTTCACCAAGAATAAGATTTCAACAGTGTTGCTCATTCTGCAAAATGCATAATGTAAGCAAGTGTGTATATCAAATTCTGGTGATCGTCACACACAATTACCAGAGTGAGGAAACAAATAAACTCTTTTACACAGAGAAAAATACCAGATGAAAAAAAACTGAACAGTATTAAGCCAAATGAACTTAATGATCCAGATCAAATACTTGTTGCTCGTGCAATAATATTTGGACTTCAGTGAATCGAGTGCAAAACTTCAAGGCAGAAATGTCATCATATCACCATAATACTATAAACTTCTTAGTAAATGGTGCATGGCTGAAAATGAATTGAATAACATTGAACTGCAGTATACTTAGAGGAATTGATGTAAGGGCACTTCTTTGAATCATATGGGACACTTTGGTTCAAAGATAAACTGCATAATCACGCACAATGAAACAATGGCTAACATACAGTTGCAGCCATACCTAATATAGATATTTGGTCATTTTATTTTAGATACATTTGTATAGAACAGTAGTTCTTAACCTGTGGTCCTGAGGCCCCTGGTGGTCCATGGAGCCTATGTAGTGGGTCCCTGACTGCTTAGACAATTAACTATTATTAACAGATTAATAAAGTGTATATAAATTAAAAAGCAAAATGTTTAATTGAACATTTTAACATGGTCTGTAAATGTGAATGAATTTGAAATTGTATGCTTAGAATTAAGTTAGTATTCTCAGATTGATTTGTGGGAGCAGTGCAAGTGCATCAAACAAAATATATTATGGATAATGAGGGGCCTCAGTTGAATTTTGAAAAGCTCCAAACTTTCTTTGTGAATTAAATACAATATTTCATTATTAGTGCATGTATTAATTGAATGTTTCTGTATTTTTTATATATTGTTTTGCAGTTCAATTTTGTTTAAATGTTTAGGCTAAGGTCCAGGGCTTCCAGTATGAACTTAGTGAGGAACCCCAGACTCCAATAATGATTCAGTGGGGGTCCCCAAGTTTCAGTAATGATTAAGTGGGGGTCCACTGAAGTCAAAAAGTTAAGAACCACTGGTGTATAACATTAAACACTTCTGAGGAAGGACCTACATCTGACATACATTGTGGATGATTTGCAAAAAAACAACAGAGTTGATTTCTGAGCAAATTAAGGAATACATTCACACTGTAATTGCAATGAAATGCAGGCCTGAAGAAATATAATAAAGAATTGTAAGGCTTAATGACATTTGTATGAGAAAATTATGGAATTAATTTGACTATTTTATGAGCAGAGTTTTCATGAGGCACTTTGTAGCACTTTTTCATGACCGTAAGTATGAGACAATTCATACAGCAGGTGTAGGAGGCATGATAACTAAACAACTATCATAACCGTACTACAACACAAAACAAAGAAGCTTAAATATTGTACAATAGACTCTGAAGGTGTTAGGAATGGGGTCTCTAGTTGGCAATGGTTTGCACCTTTGTCCAATTATGCACCATGTATGGTGGATTTTTGTCGTTTTGGTCTTATTTGGTTTAGATAAATATTTCATATCATTCTAAACTGGCGTGGTGTCCATTTATAGTGTTCTCACACTGCCTCTGAGATAATCCCTATCCGCTCGTGCCAAGCTTCCAAGGGGTGAGCAGGTGTTGTCTAAGGGCGTAACTCCCTTACCCTGACTGAAGCAAAGGTCCATAATTGGACAAAGGAGCCTCTGCATACATCTTTGTTCCGGCCCCCCTGCCTTTGACTATGGATCTGCACACCCCCCTTTGACATCTCCCCTCTCTGCATTTAATTTTTACTCCCCGGTCCGTATCGGGGACTCTTGTCCCTTTGACTTTTGACCCGCAAGCCATTTTGTTGTTGACTATCAAAGATCCCTTGGACCTGGACCCACCATCTTGTTTAACTGTCGTCCCTCCCCTCTCCCCTCTGCTACCACTCCGGAGATCCTCAAAGTTTTCCTCCCTCCCCCTGGTCTGCCTCTACTCCATCCCCCCCCCCCCCCCCCCGGCTTCCTCCTATCTCCTCTCCTGCTTCCATAACATTACTTTTGTCCCTTTCTTCCTCTCTCCCCCCTTCTTAATTTTCATCCACCATCCCCATTAATTCCATGCTAGTCTATCTTCCAATTACTATCCCCTGAACTCATCCTTTTCTTTGCTATGTTTTCTTTTCCCTTGATGCAGGTCGGGTTGCCGCTCACCGGCCTCTCTGCCGCAATTTCCCGCATGGCAGCTGAAGCAGCAGTTCCAGGTGCAGGAGGACACATGAAGTGAAGTGTTTGTGTCCCTGAGACTTCAGAAAAGAAGGCAAGCTCTACACCAAGCCCTTGGAGACTGTCTTCAAACAGGATCTACAACACACAGCAAAGTCTTGGTCCTCTCCTTGGCAGAAACCGGCCAACCCCAGACAGTACACAGCAAACATGAAGTACTTCTTCTTCATCTTTCCCAGCTTTTCTTGTTGGCAGAGGTTTCCCTAGAGTCCAGAAGTAATCTAAAGTTCTGGGGTTTAAGGTCCACTATGTTTATCCCATTTTGTCTTTTGTTCTCTTTGTGGCAAGAGTCTCTTGCCCAGTCCAAACCAGTTCTGCCCCCACTGGCGTAGCTTCCTGGCAGGATGTGGAGACAGCATTATCCAAGGCAGACCAGGCCTATTCATGTGCAGGGAAATCTCCTCCCAATACTCTAAATGAAGCCCAGGTCCATAAAGCCTAGCCCTGACTCATCCAGGAAAGGCAGGGCACACCTCAACCCCCCCCCAAGTGGCTGTCTGAAAAGAATGCACATCTCCAGCCCCTGTCACTCCAAAACCAGACAGTCAACCCACAAACCAGCAGAGGCACACAGGATTGCTAAGCAAGAAAATACCGTTCTCAAAATGGGATTTTCAAACAAACGATTTAAAAACCATCTTAACTAAAATATGTGTTCTGATATTCCAAACTCCAGCTTTCAATCATATTCCAATGGGAAGTTATACTTATAAGATGTTATAAATAAACTCCCAGTCTATCCTATAGGACGGATAACCTTTCAATAGTGAAAAATGAAATGCACTGTATTTCACTATCAGGACATGTCAAACACACCAGTACATGTTTTTTCATATACACTGCACCCAGCCCATAGGGGTACCTTGGGCCTACCTGAGGGATGTCTTACATGTTAGAAAAGGGAAGGTTAGGGCCTGGAAAGTGGGTGCACTTGGCAGGTCAATATGGCAGTAAAACTGCGTGCAGACACTGCAGGGGGAGGTCCGAGAGCCCTTTGAAAGGCTGCTTGTGTGGGTGGCACAATCAGTGCTGCAGGCCCACCAGCAACAGTTGATTTACAGGCTGTGGGCGCACACACAGTGCTCTGTTCTATGGACTTAGTAGTGAATCAAATAAGCCAATCATGGAAACACCAATCTATAAACACAATTTACATGGAGAGGATATGCACTTTAGCACTGAATAGCAGTGGCAAAGTGCCCAGGGTCCTAAAACCGACGAAACAAAGGTCAAAAACAGGAGGCAAAAAGCAAAAATTCTGGGGATAGACCTGCTGAAAAAGCAAAAACAAAGAAAGAAGAATTTTTGAAATCCCTAAACAGCTAGAAAGTCTATGGAGCACTTCTTGGAGGCATAGGCTGGCAGAACTCTGAAAAACTATCCAACTGCTTTTTCTTGAGCATGCTGCTAGAGACAAGACTTGAATTGCCATAGTGACAAATAATATAACATTAAGGGAGGCAGGAAGAGCATATTCTTGAAAAACAAACAAAAATACTATACTGCTTTTAAATGACTACATAATACAGGCACAAAAAGCACAGTGATGCAATGAAGAGAAAACTGAGGTGGTGCAAATTTATTATATGCTCATTGTTTGAGCAAGATTAAAAATAATTCATATATGAAAGATTACCCTGTTAATTTAGAGCCTGAGTAAAGGCTTGAAAATGGAGATGAGAGATGAACAAAAGCCAAAGGAGCAAAGGACATCAGCTGCAAAGATATTACAAAAGTAGGAAAATGGACATAGCACAAAGGGGTGCAGTAAGAGATGAGGCACTCAAGCAATTTAAGAGAAGACAGTATGATGAGGAACAACCCCATGAACAAGCGGTTTATGAATGGGACAGCAGACAAATGAGTAAGGGTGGTTTTAGGACTCTGGAAAGCTTCTGTCATTGATAGTTAGGGAAAGGGCACATGCAAATGTGTAATAATTGTTTGTAGGGGTAGTTTGTCAGCCAAAATACAGAAGCAGAAGAATAACTATCACACATTATATAAAAAAAGCGAGAGATTTGGGAGGTGGTATGAACACACACATTAGTGATAAATTCATAAAAGTTAAGGGGAATTTGATAGAGCTGGAGGGGTTTTGAAAAATTGACAGGTTAACGAGGCTGGGTCAATCTTATATGGCAAGGAGGGATGGCTGAAAGTCTACTACTGGGGAGTGATGGTGTGAGGTTCAGACATCATATAAGTTATTACTGCAATTACAACAGGTGGTATTGTTGGCTGAAAATGAAGCAAAATTATGGGGAGAAAGTAGTGCAGTCCTCGCAAAATGTATTCAGACGTATAAAGGTGGCCGGTTGATAGAAAAAAGCATCATGATGTAGGATGTCTATGGGTTGAGGAACCACACTGAATGGTATACTGCCAACGGAGATTATTAACATTAATATGGTGTACATTCTATGTGTTTATCTCTGCTAAAACTGAAGAACTGAGCTTACAGGTTGATAGCACGGGCCAGATTGGCCCATTAGTAGAAGGGGAGGTGTATTGTGCTATCAGGGATTGAAGTTGGGTTAGATAAAAGAGTTCAAAAAGACAAAAGAGGTTAAGAAGGGGTAGTGCTGAATACACTGGAGATAAAGGATTTATGGAGGTAGTAAGGCTCTGGGATGAATGGGGAATGATGCAAAGCACATTTGGGCAGTATTCCATCTCACGGTTAGGCCTCATCTTTTAAAGGATAGACTATCGTCTGGTCTCTTTGATAAGGGAGGAGTATGTAGAAGAAGGAGAGGGATTTCGCCTGTGGGGTTTCTGATCATTCCCTGCTGGTTATGAGAGAGAGAGAGGACTGAGGAGGAGAGGAAACATTATGTGGAGACTTAAAACAGAGTTTGTGAAGGACATATTCAGCTATTGTCACAAGAATATCTAAAGAGGGATCCGGCAATTCCAGAGGGACCTTTTGGGACATATATTAGTCCTCGCTACAGAGACATGCCATGGGCCTCTTCATGGTTAAACCGAAGGAATGGACAATACGATAAGTGGAATGCTTATGCATAGCCTTAGAGCACAAATATGTTAGTCATCATCAACTGTAGACATTCAAGACAACGAAACTGAAAAATGAGGAGTTTCATGATTTGATGACAGGAGCTACAAGGTTCAGTGCATAGAGACCAAGAGATGTCATTATGATGTAGCAGTTAAGACAGTACCATTAAGTGAACGAGAGGAGGAGGCATCGCCACGTGTGCAAATTTGAGATGCACAATGCAGGATAGTTATTGTAATTGCATTTATATAGCGCTTGCTACCCCCGATGAGGTGTCAGAGTGCTTTTCAGCGAGTATCATGCTACTCAAAAGCCGAAAAGGGATTAATGGTGAATTAGTATAGGGAGATTGACAGTAAATTAACTAAGAGTTTCACAGGGCGTCTTATTGCCTGCAAAAGGGGGGGGGAGGGTAGATACTTAAAGATAATGGAATTGTTCATAAGAGCTGCCTGGATGATTACTCCACAGTTTTATGTATTTGATAAAATTGATATTGGTATCACATCTTTGAGCTGGAGAGGGAGGGCAGGATAGAAGTGAGCACTTAGGGGCATATCTACAAACCCTTGCACTGCAGGTGCCTCACTTTTTTCAATGCACCGGACGTGCAGTGTCGTGCTCCAGATTTACGAGGCCACATAAAGCCACCCTGCGTGGCGTTTTGGGGACTTGTAAATATGGTGCTTTTTCACGCAGCACTTTGCATGAAAGGGACGTGCCATGGGTGTTGCTGCGGGTGTTCCCATGCAACACCCATGGATTCTGCCTTATTCCCAGATTTACAACATTTCCTAAACCTGGGAATGTATCATAATCCTACACCTCCTGAGGAGGCGCAACGAGGAGAAATACTTATGTTTCGCCTCGTTCTTTTCTCTGCATTCTGCAGCACACATAGAAAGAGGAAAACACCTCACATTTTGTTTTTGTGCAGGAAGGTGACCCTACAGTACAAAAACAATCTACCCTAAAAGGCAGACACCCTTGCAACATGGCGCAAGGGTGGCTGCGTTGGAACATGGCGGCCAATTGTGCGCCAGCGAAGGTAATAGCGACATATTGTTGCATATCTGATGCATCCCTGTGCTTTGAAAGTTTTGCAGTGCAGCACAGCCAAATGGCTTGCGGTGCTGCAATGCGTCACTTTCTTGTAAATAAGGCACATGGTATCCACTCCAGCTATTAGAGTAACTATCACAGTAACGTATACATCTGGTCCAGGATTGGGAAAAAATTACCTAACTGTATGAGAAATAAACACTATAGAAGGATAGGTTTGAATACATGGGTAATAAGAGTTTTAACTAATGTTGAAGCACAGTATTTAGAGGTGGAAAAGAATGCATCCATGGATGACGCTAGGCACTGTCCCTGTTAGGAACAGCATCAATACTCAAAATGATAGTCTTAACTAAACCTCTTTGGGCCTGATTATGAGTTTAGGTGTTACTTGTCGCACATGATAACTAATGATACCATGGGGTTCTTTATTTATTGTGTGTGATATATAACACCTACCGTAGGTTTGTGGGGAATAACTCGCATATTTTGGTGTTTAATGCACCAAAATCTGCATGATAGGGTAAATGCCATACAACGTCCCCAGTTACATTTTGGCAGGTTTAACCTTACGAAATGTAACAACAGGTTAGGCGTTTAGTGCATCTGATAATTATCAGATATGTTAAATACAGCCAAACTCAAAATTCTGACCCATGCATAAACAGGGGTTCACACACATGTTGGAATTTACCACCTCACTCAAAATCAGGGCCTTTGTTTGTTCATCAGCATCCTGCCCTTGGTCTCCAAAGCTGGTGGATGGCGAACTGTAGTGATTACTCCAGAGGGGCGGTGTCACTCAGGAAACTGTTGCAAGCCATATACGCAAGTGTACATAATGGCAGGATCTCACTGCCTAGGTGAACAACCTTTACAACAAAACTTTTACAACGCACTACCATTACAACGCAGGCATTACAACGCAAACCATTATAACGCATTGCGCTGGGGGGCGCTTTAGGATAGGGAATAAGTTAAATTTTCTATCCAACACCTTCCCTAGTGTCCACGGGGACTGGAGTTGGAATAGAAAATTAAACTTTTCACTATCCAGCACCTCTAAGCGCTATGCGTTGTAATGGATTGCGATGTAAAAACCGCGTTGTAAAGGCATGTGTGGTAAAAGCATGCGTTGTAACGTCATACATCCCACTGCCTAACCTCAGAATCTGCAATGGCATCGCAAAGCTGGAGACAGTCAAGGAATCCACATACCACAGGGGAAGCCGTTGATCCACATATGGTAAGAAATAATGGGGGGAATCGTGTGTTCACTTGCTGTATGGCGGAAGTTGTGAGGTTAGCTCCCATTGACAACTAGAAGAGGGTGGGAAGGGAAGATCACAAACATGACATTGTTATGCATATGGAAAGCTGGGAAAAGTAACCAAGAGCCAGATGGAATCGGGAATTTTGAATTGATAGTTATTTAAAAACTAGGGGACCCTCTTGACCAAAACATTGTGATTTTCAGAATTGCACAAATTCCTTAAAGGAAGGAAGGAAGGCTTTTGAAGGTTGTCTTGCAACGATCATCATTATTCCAGACTCCAGCCACTTTCAAGTGACGTCAGTGATGCATACATTTGGGTCTATTCCCGAATCTAGGCAATACAATATCCTCACATTTAATTTAGAAAGGTTTAGGGCTCAGAGGGAAATACACCAGGGCACATCAAAAGAAACCAAATGGGAAAAAACAAAGGTGGCTCCAGAGAGATGTCACTCTAGGAAATCACGAGTTCAGTGCATCTGAAATGTAAATCATGAGTTCGGTGCATCTGAAATTTCTTCACATGAATGAATGAAAGGAAACTTGTTAATTAAGTGCACACAGTTACTCAAAAGAAATGTCCAGACATTAAAAGACCAGCTTCAGAAATACAGAACAGTCAGGGGAGTGGTAAAAGATTATTATTAAAAAAGCCTATGTTTTTTCAGAATGAAAAAAGAAAAATCAGAAGGGGCTTTAGGACTATGCAGAGTCTTGAGTCATACACAGCAAAAAGAGCGGCCTCCCAGCCATGCTTTGTGAAAACGTGGGACGGAAAGAGGCTTCCTGGGGATCCCAAAGTTCAAACTGGAAGGTAAGGAGTAAAAAGAGCCTGTATATATGTTGGGCAGTGCCAGTTAGAGCCCTGTCAGGGAAAGAGTTTTAAATTGCAATCTTTTAAAGATAGGAAGCCAATGCAAACGTTTCATTGAAGCAGATATACACGTGTGATAAGGAACAATAAGGACTAGTCTCCCAGCTGTATTTCGAAAAGTTTGGAGAAGTTTCAACTAGTACTTTGGGGCATCAAGTTATAAAGAATTTCCATAATCTAGTCCTGAAGGTATGGACCATTTTAAGTGTCTCAGTTGAAATAAAGTCATAGATTTTTCTCAGAGCTTAAAGGAAGGAGAAAAACATTGACAAGACTGTGTTGATATGGGTGGAGAAGGATATGTGAGAGACAATTCTTAAGTCAAGATTTTGAGTAGTATTGGTGGGACCTGAGGGAAGCCCAGCTCTTCTGGCCAGCAGTCCGAAGACCACAGAAGTAGACTGATCAAAAAACAAGATCTCGGTTAATTCAGATAGATAGAACACGGACGTCAAATTGTCTTGGTTTTGAGGGTTAGATTTGGATTGCGTACCAACCAGTTGGGTGTCATCGGTGTTTGACTCTATTTGATTGCTAAAAGGTTGCAGCAGTTTGGAGAGGGATACCATGTATATATGTCAAAACGTCCTGGGCTTCCAGCGGCACCCTGCAGAACACTAAAAGGAAGCTCCAGATTTTTTGACTGAAAGGCATGGACAGAACCTTTCTGAGAAAGACAAGAACTGATTGATCAAGTTTTTGCATCTCAAGCAACTGGTATGGCAATAGTTTAGAATTTGGTAGATGGACAGCTAAACCATAAGGGTGGCAGCAGTTTCTGTTTTGCCAGCCCTGCGGCATCCAGTCTGATAAATATATTGTTCCCCAACATTCTGGTAAGGAGTTGTCACCATAAATGTTTCTTTAGATACAACAACTTCATTTTTCATAAAATTGCTATGGTGTCTCGCACTGCATCTTAATTCATCTTAGAGAAGAAAACCACCAAGTTAAGAGAATGTTTCTGTGACAAAATAAGATTGCACTGATGGGGGAGAGGGGGTACGATGTATTTTGTCTGTTCATGATCTTTAAGTCCCCCTCCTCCTAAACCCTACCTTTCCTATCATTAGTAGTAATGCTTCCCCAACCTCCAAATCATGCTTCCGCCCTCCCTCTACCTCCTCCATCCTACTCTTGTGACACTGAGTACTGCTGGCACTCAGTGTCCCTCCTTTCTTCTTACGCCTCTTTCACCCTCTGCCTGAAACCTACTGGTGACACTATTCGCTTACCAAGTTTCGTAGAATTGTGGTGCAAACATTAGCATGTGCAACAGTGGCTGGTGGCCATCTTGGAATGTTATTTTGATAATTCGGAGATGGTGTCATGTTGAAACTAAGGACAACATGGCTGTCATATTAAAATTGTATTATATGTATCATTCCTAGAAGGGTTTCACAATGAGTCTACATGCAGCATGACACCCTTCGTTACTCTCACCACAATTCCACAAGTACTGTCAAAAGAAATAATGGCAGCAAACAAGCAAGATCAAAACAATACTGGTTGCCTTTATTATTGCTTACTTAAATCTGTATAAAATGCAAGGAGAGCACCCCAGCGGTATTCAGCCCAAGCCCTGTATCTTTATAGACTATATTACTAACTTACATGGAATCTTCCAGTGTCTGCCCGGGACTGAGCCAGCGTACATGGGCAGTCAATAATATTTTCCAGGAAATTTGGCAGCTTGCTGTCTGCATGGTACCAGTCTAAACATTTGTTCTTCGCCCAAGATGCAGAATCCTTCCGAAAGTCATTCCCAAGATGCCAGGCTAGTGCATGGTCTGTGCTCCATATAGCAAGGACATTCCTACAGAGGAAAGAAGGTACAGGTGAGAACATAAAGGTATAACTGACAAAAGGTGAAAAAACTCATCACAGAGACTGTTCAAGCACTAGGTGGCAGTGTATGGCATCTGAGATTGTACATGCGTATAATGAGATTGTGCATGGGCTATGAGACAGGCCCTGGTCATCAAAAGATCTTCATAGAGTATGACAATCATACATTGAGAACTGATAATGTTCCAGGGTCTGATGACAATGTTGGTATGCAGCCTTTGTGCAGTCATTCCTGCTGCTGGGCATTTCGCCACGTGCACTACATTGAGTAAATAAATAATAACGCAGATGCAGGTGGCAAAATGCGTGCCTGCAAGGTCTGAAGAAGGAGCATGGGTACAGGCGGGCACCCTCCATAAATGCAAAAAATAAAAGGGGGCAATGTCCTTGGGGTAAACATCAATAACTAGAACTCATCCTCAAGTGCCCCGTGGTGAAGAATGTTCATGGGCGACAATGTTGAACCTGGGCATTAGACACTATCACTTGGGGGTTCCGCATAGTACTCCTGAAGTCATGGAAGGGCAAAACCTTCCTCAACAATGTGAGTGAAGAAGAGCTGTAATATTCAGGAAAATGTGCAACAAGATCCTACATAGTCTTACAGGAAAATAGTGATGTTGTTGATGGATAACGATTGGTGATCCAGGTTGGTTGATGGATGTCAAGACCTTGTTGTTGATCTTCTGCACCCTATAAATGTTTTGCCCAGTTCTGATTTGGAAGAACTAGCATTAGAGCGATTATTGCTTACCATACAATACCAGCTTGGTTCCAATTTTAGACATCCTGTTAAATCCCCTTCCTAAAAGGTTTTAAGTGTTCTGCTTTAATTGGGGGCAGGGTGATCTTGCATTGGAGATATAAAAGGATCGTCTTCATAGTTTAAGTCCTGGAGTAAGAGTGAATGGTATTTGTACACTGACAACAATCAATGTTTGTGCACCGATTTCTACAGGGTTGGCTCCCATTCAGGGCCCATTTGGAAACTCGCATTCCCCCAGAGTCGGGATTACAATGCAATTCGTCCTTTCATTTAGTGTGCACGTGGCTCTAATCCAGACAAATTCACTCCTTATGTTAGTTTTCAATTTTTATGTCACATGCCACACAAACTATTTCTTGTCCACTTTCCTTTCCATAGTGGTTTTTGTACATCTTGATATATAATTGAATTTTCCTTACACACATTGCTTATATTCTAATAGACAACAAACATTTGAGACATCATTTCATTGAATGAATGAATGATACTTATAAAGTGCGCAAATGGCCGTAGGCATCTTGGCGCTAATGAAACAGTGATGAACTAGACTGCAATCAATTGGAATAGACCTGGAGAATGTGCCCACCTAATGTTGGAGCTAGAGGTTTGAAAACAGCCAAGTTCTGAGCGATATCCTAAACAGATTTAGACTGTTCTGAGATTTTATATACAGTGAAAGACTATTCCACAGTTTTACAGTGGAGAAGATAAAACGTCTTCCCCCTCAGGCTATCTTTTTGATTTTGGGTATCACCAGATTTCTTGTAAAGATGGAATGTATTGTTCCAGTAGGGACATACCACGGAAAACTCTGCTTCGCTCCCTTAACTATTATTCCATGTATCATTGAGCCCTGGGACCCATTCCTATGTTCATGTAAGTACATTCTACAGCTTAATGAGGTTACAATAACAGAATGTTAACTGGCAATGGGGGGGACATGGTGGTGAAAGTTCTGTTTGGCAACTCAATTGCCCTATTACATCCAGTATCTCCCTCTAGGACAAGTGCTCGGGGACATCTTATACATTTTGGGGGCCCATAATTGAAATATATTTTGCGGGCCTTTGTTCCCTACAACTTTGAATTCATGATCCAATTTCCTCTAAATCCCACTCATTGAATTATGCATTGAAGTTTCAGAAATGGTAAAATAAAGAAGACAAATGACAGGCAAACACTTTGCAAGGCCTTACCCATATCCTTTCACATCCTAGTTGTCTCAATCTGCCCATGAACTGCCTTGCGCCACATGCAGCACACAGACTGGAATGGAAGTAGACCATGGATCAGTCCACTATGAGAACATTACTACTAAGTAAATTTGGCAACCCAATCAACCCTTGGAGGCTTGGGTAACACTATGAGAACATGACATACTTACAAACTGTTGAAAATGGCCCTTTTTGGAGGGTTATCCCCAAATGTTTTGTTTCTTCCTCCTTTGTTTTTCCTGACCTGTGGTTGTTGGCTATAGGACTCTGGGCACTTTGCCACTGCTGATCAGTGTCAAAGTGCAAGTGTCCCCTGTATAAAGTGTTATGGTAATTGATTGTCCATAATTGGTATGTTTGTCTTTCTAGTAAAGTCTCTAGTAAAGTGCACTATGTGTGCCAGGGCTGGTAATGCACATGCTACTAGTGGGCCTGCAGTACTAATTGTGCCACCCACACAAGTAGCCCTAAGAAGAGATCTCAGGCCTGCCACTGCAGTCCCTGCATGCGGTTTGTTGACTGCCTTGTTGTCCTGACAAGTGCACCCACTTACCAGGCCTTACCTTCCCTTTTTATGCACACCAGGCATCCCTATAGTAGGCCCAAGGTACCCCCATGGGCATGTGTATGTGAACAGCATAAGATGGAGAGATGGAGTTTAGTGTTCCTGAACTCAGAATTTAATAACACATCTGTTTGTGAAGAAGGTTTTTAAATTGTGTGCTTAGAAACCATGTTTTTAGAAGTGTCTGGTTGATTGTCTTAAACCATCTTGTGTGCCTCTGCCTGTTTGTGTATTGACCATCTGGGTTTGGATGTTACAGGGTCTGGGGAGTGTCCTGACACCAGAGAGGGGCAGGTGAGACAGCAACAGGCTGGCCTGCATTTGATGTGAGGGGAGAAGAGTAGCCCCCTGGATGTGAAAAGAGCTGTGTTGCTGCCACAAAAGGATGGCTCCACCTCCTGCTGAGGGTCTGCGGTCCAGACCTGCACTATAAAAGGAAGAGTGTGTGCACTGGCAGGAAGACATCCAGGTCTGGTTTGGACTGGGGTCAGAGTCCCCTGAACACAAAGACTTAAAAGGCATTTAGGGGTATAAATGTGAGAGCTGAAACCCCTGAACTCAAGACTGAAATACAGATTGAAAAAGGATTTAACCTACTTTGTGATCAAAAGGAACCTCTGCCAAAGAAGAACAGCTGAAGAGACTGCAGAGAAGGACTGCCCTTGCTGTGTGTTCTGGGGCTGGCCTGCAGTTTGCTGATTTGACTAAGAAGAGGACAAGGTACTTTGCTGTGTGCTGTGTCCCCCTGCTTGTGAGGACTTTGCTGTGTCCTGAAGTAGCGTGTCTCCATGTGCCAGAGGAGAGCTGGTCCCCTGTTGTGGAAAGTCAGGAACATAAAAGTTTCCAACCGTGTCTCAGCGACGCTTGGTGCGTGGTGCTTTTGCACGCCTGAGACTTCTGTGTGGTCCATGGTACTGTTCATGAGGTTCCCCGTGATCGCATTGCCCCCGCAGCGTGAAATATCATCCATGCTGTGTTGCTGGTTGTGGTCCGAGCCGTCATGGTAACTGAGACTGTGAGTAAGGATCACCGCCCCCGGACCGAGCCGCAACCTGCTAAAGGATTTCTTGAAGCTACGAAAGCTGCAAGGTGAAAGGGATCGTGATTGTTGTTCACCGAGAGATATCTGCCCAAGATTGTCAACGAAGGAGAAGGCCAACCCGTCCGGCTACAGCGTCGCATAACAACGGAGTTGCAACGTCATTGGGGCCACCCAGCAGGTTGTCCGACGAGTGGGGAGAGAGAGTGAGGCAGCGCAACCCCCCCAGGTAAGGCTTGGACTCCGGTTGGGAGCCAAAAGTGTGTGTGGCCTGGGGAGGCGTGCAGGAGGAGTATAGGAGTGCTTTGAGCTCTCGTCCGCTGCACAAGCTCTCTCCTGCTGCACCGCGTTAGACGTGCTGCGTCCCCGAGCGGGCCGTACCTGCCCAGCAGTACCGGGGCAACCCCTTTAAGCTTATTACCGTTGTCTCAGATGTTGGGGCCTAGTGAGGGCCTGAGTTGACCACGCAGATTGGCGTACAGCATTATTCCTTGCCTTATAAACTGCCTGATTCTTGCATTACAAACGGCCATACTCTTGCATTACGAATTGCATTATTCTTACATTACGAATCACATTATTCTTGCATTACGACCTGCATATTTCCTGCGTTACGAACTGCATTAGTATGTGCATTAAGGACTGTGTTATTACTACATTACGAACTGGCATAGCATTGCATTAGGACTGCATTAGATCATTGTGAACTGCTCATCAATACCGCAAGAACCTATAAGTGATTGCTGGCCTAATAACCGGCAAAGTGAAATATTACGAATATGCATATGTTGGATTTCTATCGTTTGGTCTCATCGTATTCCTTTTGATAAAGATACCACTATTTTTATAAAAAACTGTGTTGTGTCCATTTGTGGTGTTATCACAGTGTTACTGGGAGTGTGGTTGCAAATACTTTACACATTGCTTTGGAGATAAACCTGGTTGCTTGTGCCAAGCTACGGGGGGGGGGGGTGAGCAGGGGTTATCTAAGAGGGTGTGCCTCCTTTCCTTGACTAGAAGCAAGGGTCCCTATTTGGACTAAGGTCCCTACCTCAGCCAACTGGAGACCCCCAGTTCTAACACAAACATGCTGTGGCTACAGTTTCAGATACCTAACATGTTAATTTGCATAATGATGACATCACAGCGCATGACATTACATGACCTTTAACCTGACCATATTATCACAGGACATTTCTACAAGACATGGCACTTGTAATAAACCACAGTAAAAGACTATGTAGCCTTTGAGTCTCAAGATATTACTATGGAGTGGAACGGTTAGGACAAACTCATAGAGACAGTTTATTGTACACTATCCAGTCTAACCATTTGCTAACCATTGTTTATGCACCAACCATGTAAAGGACAGACTAAAGAAAGGAGAAAGGAGTACACACAGGGAGTCAAGAAAGCAGAGGGCGTTACGAGAGGTATACTTAGCATAGAAGGAAGAGACATATGAGATGCAAGGAATGGGAGAGGAATGAGCTTGGATTCAACATGCTCCATGTTAGCACAAGCGTTTCAAGTGCATCATTGGACCACAATTGGATCTGCTTGTTCTCATTACAGCTGAGCTCAGGTTTGGAATATGAAGACTGACGATAAAGGCAACTTTCCTTACGAATGTTTATGCCTCGTCAAGCTTTAGATGAAGTCTCTATTGCAACTTTATATGCTCTTCGCAACATTTTTCACTAGAAATGTAATAAATAAAGTTTGGTTGGGAGAGGATTACAAACCATAATGTGACTGGTATACACGCTGGATGTTGTTTCCACCTTTCTGGGATGTCACTGTCTACAACGAGAGACATCAAAAAACTGTTAGCAAAGATGTTTTAGTTTAGACAACGGTTTGTGGCTGGGAAGGGCGGTCCCAAGCTTTTGGCAGGCAGTCATTGGTTTTCCATGCTGGCCCATCAGCATGATTTACTCCTTATTTCTCAACCTAAACGCTCATGGTGTCCAGACCAGGTCAGTGTAGCACTGGCTTCTCTACGCTGCTCCTGAACCGGTCTTGATGCCTCGCCTTCTCGTTTAGTGAGATTTTTAAGCGCCATGTGATCTGCAGCCACCCAGAGGCCCCTGGAGTCCTCCACAGACTTTGGCTCTCCTGCACAGGGGTGGAGCAATCAAACGTTTGCCTGCTGGTGAAAGGGTTTTAAATGGGCAGGTATTGACAGGTGGTGACTGGCTGCACTTCTGCAGTTTGAAAGAGAGAGTACCATCATTTCTCTGCAAGTGTTCCGCGCTATTAATAGGAGAGTGATGAAACTTCTCATTAATGAACAGATACTCTGGCATAGTGTGTACCATGCACTTTTATGTTTACATTTCAAACACAGCCTAAGGTGGCCATTTCTCCTCACAGCCTTTTCCTTAGTCCACCACTGCAGCACACAGACTGGAAAAAGGAGGTGGGAAGAGAGGAGGGTAGACAGAGGGAAACGAAAAAATAGAAGAACAACAGTGGTAATTTATAGTAAGACAAAGGGAGTCAAAAAAGGGCAGGGGTGAGAGATTTCTGAGAAATTAGACTAAGGGGAATACTACAGAGCAGATAAACTATGGAATAGCACTCTTGAGCGCCAAGGGGAGTTCGAAGAGGACAGTATAGGTGTGAAAACTCTAAGCCTCACCACTAGGGGCACCCAGTATGATCAGATCATGGCAGGGAGAGATGCTTAACAGCCACTGCCGTCTACAACATATTGTATACAGATATGAGCTCTGCCTTGGGTTCGACTCCAGATCCAAACCTCACTCTATGTCAGCAAACAACCAATGCACATCACCAGAAGAGCAAATAGCAGTCAGCGATGCACCAGGCTTCCTACTTCAAATATGCTGCTTCACCTTTTGCAGCTATACCCTTGCTATTTTTACCGCAAGGCTCCCAATCCATGGAACAGAGCAGCTCAGTAATGGACTTGCACTGCCAACATAAGGAAACATGTCACACACTCCTCTCCACAAGTTGGCTCTGGGGTCAGAATGAAAGGCACATGTGATCAACTGGGTAGATGTACGTAACATATGCTTATTCAAGCCCAATCCCATCCTAATTGGGTGATGGCATTAAGAATTGCTGAACTTTGCAAGTTTTACTGAGACTGGGTCTGGCTGGTTCACTAAAAAAAAACAGGAAATACATGAAATACATGGAAGAAGTATATTTTTTAAAAGTAAGTGGCAGATTTATGTTAACTGGCGCATCCCCAGGGATGCGCCAGTTAACGTGCGCCACAGTGCGCCACAGCTCCGCCACCCATGGTGCGCCACATTTATAATGCAGCGCACCATGGTGCAAAAACGGCACAGATGCGTGACGCATCTGTGCTGGAAATGTGGCGCATTGCTGGAGTTGCGTCGCAAGCGTGACGCAGCTCCAGCAAGGCTCGGGGGTGCCCCATCTACACAATGCCTCGTCAAGACCTACGCCTGCTTCAAGCAGGCACAGGGTTTTGACGCAGCATTGCCCTGAAAGTGACTGAGTGAAATCTCATAGATTTCACTCAGCCACTTTCAGGAGGCGTTCCTGCGCAGGAACGCCCCCCCTGCGCAGGAACGCCTCCTTATGGCGCAGTGCTTTACAACGTGATGCATCTCCTAGATGTGTCACGTTGTAAATAGGGCGCATTGTTTGCGCCGCAGTTGCGTCAAATAAAGTGACGCAATCGCGGCGCAAAGAGGCGCAACAGCCTCATAAATCTGCCCCAGTGTTTTTAAAGCGTGACTGTCGTGCTCAATTAACGAGGGGCTCCCTTGAATGGTAACGCCCTAGTGCAGAGTCCACTTTGCCCATATCTTAGAATGTCTTTGCATGTGGTCATGTTTTAAGTGTCATTTGTGCCTCCTCATCACATATTATGTCTGATATATCTAGCATTTGCTTGATCCTGTTCTATTCCAACTTCCCTATCCATAGTGGATTATCCTCATTTCTGTTGATCACCTGCTGCATGATTGAGTCCCAGTTTGTAAGTCTAACCAGTCTAACACAAGTCTTTGTTAATTACAGTTCACGTGATGAGGTTTGGTTTTATAAATGTAATTTGGCTATGATAGTGTGGTTTGTGCATTGCGGATACACTCGCAGCAAAACCCACAGGAAGGAAAGCTGCCACTGAACTTCTCAAAGTAATATGCGAAAACCAGCCCCCATTTCTTTAAAAAAAACAGTAATTTGTGTTTAGATTCACACTTTGAAACCTATCTCAGTCACACTTAGTCCAGTAATGTTTTTTAGGACTGACATTAGCCAAGACCTTTTGATTTGAATAACATTATACAGATGATATACTAACAGTCCTCGTCAATCATTGGTCTGTTGTGTAATTCACATTTTTCTTCTGCTCACTGGAGCATATGGCATTAGATTAGCCCACTTCAGGCACTGACTAACTTCACTGTGAGTGCATTATTCTGCAGAAGCAGCACATCCACACACAAAGTAGTTCCTTTCAGAGCCAGGAATTGTAATGGCAATTTGTAAATTGAGACCCAAAAATATTTTTCCCAATAATTTTTTATTAACATTTGTGAGGGGCAAGCAGCTTTCCTACCAATAAGGTTGTGCAAAACAAATATGACAAAATAACCATTGGGAAAGCTATAAGATCCTAAACAAGATCTTGGGAGACACTTGTTTCTAAATGTGCATTGTTCCGCAACTGATAACATTGGTTTACCGTATAGTGCTCTCTTCGACTAGCACGGTCTACATAATACAGAAGAAATAGTTTTAATCCTGTAGCAATAGTTTTCCAGCATGTGCATATAAGCAGAAGAAAAATTAAGATGACCAAGGAGTGGCTGGAGGTTTAATAGACTTGAAAACATCCAGAGAGTTTGTATGACAGAAACCTTTTTGCATTAAAAGACTACAAAAAATAAAGCAGTGTATGTCAGGATCCTTCTTTGACAGTGTGTGATTCCTCAAAAAACCATTTCCCCTATATTATGTTAGGCAGTTTTAATATAGCGCATCCCAATAGGGCTTTGGGGGTGGCGGCCGACCATCAGGAGGCCTGCCCCTCCCGGGGGATGTTTGGCTGAGGCTGTAGCCAGAGCCCAATTGGGCTTGTTAGACTTCACTTGGGCTACGTTTGGGCTGGGGGCTATTTAGCCGGCCATTTTGAGTCACTAACCACCATTTCAGTGGTTGTGACATGACAGCTGACTGGGTAGGGCAGGGGAGCGATTTTGTTGTCGCTTTGTGTTTTTTTGTACCTGGTTTTGAAGAGGTTTTGCATGGTGCCGATTGTCAGCAGCGTGCATTGTGGTTTTTGGAGCTGCAGGTTACATCTGTGGTGTGGGAGTCAATTCAGCAAAGTTGTCGGTGCCGGTGGAAGACCCACGTGTGTCTGAGGTGCTTCGCCTCTTGGCGGAAGCGGGCCGCATGGACATGCTGCGACCCGCGATAGAGGTGAGACCCCGCATGCGGGCTGGGAGCGGTGTCGCGACTGCGGTATTGGCATGCTCGCCGCCGCTGACCTTTAAGCACTGCTCGGATGTGGAAGGGGGGCGCGGCCGCACTGCTAAGGTGGCCTCACCTTCCGATGAGGCTGAGGAATGCGGCCGCATTGCTACCTTACAATGAGGCAGGGGGCGCGGCCGCACTGCTACGGCACCGCGCATTCGAGTGGAACGAAGGTTGCGGCCGCAATGCCAAGGCGGCTGCGCCTTCAAAGGCGATGCGGGGCAGTAGGCGGGCCGCGAAGGTGTGGCCCGCGTAGATCTTCATGCGTGGCAACAGTTGGGGATAGGTCAGGGCGGCGTGGGGGGCTGCCCCCACTGAAGTAGGCAGCGGCAGGGCTTCCCCTCTCTTGGTTGACAGGATTAGGGAGGAGGACCTTGAAGGGGGGAGAGGGAAGTGGGTGCTCAGGTGAACCGGGGGAGACATGGAGTGGGGCTGGGAGGCATTAGGAACTTGGGGGTATGGGGGGGAGGGTGCCTGGATGGGTGGTGGGGCAGAGTCCCGGCCGGCGGACACTAAGCGAGGCCAGTCAGAGGGGCGGGTAGCGGGGTGGGGGTGGGGAGGGGTGTCCCAAGGGCGTGGTTCATGGCGGCGAAAGGTGGCCCTCGATGGGGATCGATGCCATCCCTTGAGATAGGGGGATGGTTGGAGAGGGCAACGGAGGGGCTCAGGAATAGGTGGACAGAGTGGGATGGGTGACAGGGGGCCCCAGGGGTAGGGAGGGGTGCGGAGGGCGTTGGGAACCACAGAGGTCTGGCGCAGGTCGGCCGGGTTTGGGACGGCAGCGCAGGCAGGAGGGCAGTGGACGCGTTAGAGTGGAGCGACGTGGAGGGGGAAGATGTTGGGTTCCCGGGGGTGAGGGCATGGGGCGCCTCAGGAGGTGGGTGAGTCATGGTCCCGGGGGGCATGCCCGCTCAGCCGGGGGGCTCACACTTCAGGTACATCGGGTGTGGGATGGGTAGCGGATAGTTGCTGGGTCGGGGACTATGAGTTTGTGGGGGTCGGCGGACAGGACTAACCCCGGCATGTCAGACTCCACTTTCTTTTGGCAGGGGCGGTAGGCAAGATGCTCAGGAGAGTTGCATGCGGCTCCATCCCACCGAGAGGATGGGCCGGCTCTGCCTCATGCGGGCGGCCGTGCTCCCATGAGGGACGTGCAGGAGGAGGGGTGAACAGTCGCAGGTGCCCCAAACCTCGATGGGTCGATGCGGCCCCAAGAGGACAAGTCCAGGCTGCAACTAGTACATCCAGGATCACAAGCAATAAGTGTGCAGGGCAGTGGAAAGGGAGCATTGATTTAGGGAGGCTACTTCGCACTTGCAGGGAGCGGGCTGGCTTGAGCAGGCTGCAGTCCACAGAGGGGGGCCCATTGCCAAGCTGAGCACATAGGGAATGTGCATCGGTGTCTGGGCTGGAGCCTGAGGTGGATGGCTCCTTGCTGCTGGACTATGATGAGGAGAGTGTGGAAGAAGGGGAGATTGTAGGGGAGGAGGAGTGGCAGGCGGATGGGAGGGGGAGGCGGATGGGAGGGGGAGGCGAATAATGTTGTGTCTAGTCTCTTGCAGAGCGGTCTGGCCGGGTGGAACAAGGTGGACAGCGTGGCAGCCCCCCCTTCACAACTGGTTAGGCGGCGGGATACAGTTAGGACGCCGACCTTGATGCCAGGTAAGGCACGTGAGTACACCCGGCAGGGAAGGGGGGGGGGGGGGGCAGATGAAAGATAGGGCGGACTGGGAGCCGTCGGGTGCTGGACTGCAGGCATTACGGCAAGGAGTTTCGGGCCTGGTTGGCTTGGGACCCTGAGGCAAAATGGGGGGAGATAGACTTGGACTTGTACCAGCAGACCATGGGGGGGGCAAGTTTGGGAAAATGATATATACATCGAGCCGTCTCCCTCTCGCTCCTCATCCCTTTCCAAGGGTCTGAGGGTGGCCAGGTGGGCGGAGAATCTGAAGTCCGCTAAGTCGCACGGTCCGGTGGTGTGGGACAAACTGTTGAAAGAGGTCCGGGAAGGGCACATGGCGGGTCCTTTCAGGGGTAGCCCCATTCAGGACCTGATCATCTCACCACTTGGAGTGGTGCCGAAGAAGGAACCAGGACAATACAGGTTGATTCAACACCTGTCATGGCTGGAAGGGGCGTTGGTTAATGCTTTCATAGCGAATGAGTTGTCATCCGTATCCTACTCATCAGTGGACGTGGCGAGAAACAATTGGTCACAACGGTAGGGACGGGCGCCTTCATGGCAAAATGCGACATAAAGTTGGCATTTCGGCTGCTCCCAGTGTACCTAAGGATTACCAGTTGTTGGAGATTCAGTTTGACGGGTCTATTGTCATAGACAAAGCACTGCCCATGGGCTGCTCCATATGGTGTGCCTTGTTTGAGCGCTTCAACATATTCTTGCAATGGGCGTTTTCATGGCGCACCGGCAAAGAGACGGTGACACACTACCTGGATGACTTTTTTCTGGTGGGATTGCCCAGTTCTGCGAACTGTTAGCAGCAGCTGGCTAGTTTTGAAGAGCTCATGGGCTATCTGGGGGTGCCCCTGGTGCAAGAGAAGACACAGGGTCCTAGTATTGTGTTTTCATTTCTTGGCATTGAACTAGATTAAGGGGCGATGGAAGCCCGTTTACCGGCGGATAAAAAAGTGCATATGCTGTTGTTGATCGACAGCTTGCTGGCCAAAAAGAAGGTGACATTCAGAGAGGTACAAGTCCTGTTGGGACACCTGAATTTCGCTTGCAGGGTGGTACGAGCGGGGAGCACGTTTTGCAGACGGTTGGGTTTGTCTTTGGCTGGTTTGACCCTCCCGCACCACCATATGCGCCTGTCGGCAGGCACTAAGGAAAACCTGTGCATGTGGCAGACCTCTTTGGAACACTTTAACCGCAATCCCATGGCACTTCCTGTAGACTGGGAATGGGATGTTACCATCTCTTTGGACGCGGCGGGCAGGAGGTTTTGGCCACTACTGGCATGGCGGTGGTGCGCAAAAGAATGGCCGCCACATTGGAAAAACGAGGGGAGGAGCATTGCGTTTCTGGAGCTCTTTCCACTGGTGGTGGCCGTGACAGTTTGGGCTCGGGATTTGGCGCACAGGAAGGTGATCTTTAAAATGGACAATATGTCAATCATGCAGTTCGTGAACAGGCAATCAGCCAGGAATGCTCAAGTTCTCAAGTTGTTGAGGGTTTTTGTACTGCGATGTTTGGAACATGATATTCTGTTTCAAGCCAGACATGTGCCAGGAGTGGACAATAACATTGTGGAAGTTTTATTTCGTTCACAGTGGCAGAGGTTCCATGGGCTTGTCATGGAGGTGGACGAAGTCAAGACATCGGTTCCAGCGGGGATGCAGTTGGTAGGAGAAGGGTCGTTCAATTGGTAAGATGGTCGCTGGCCCCATCCATTCGGAAAGCGTACGAACAGGCGTGGCAAGAATTCCTTGTAGTGGCGTGATGCGGCGTGGGCAGCACTGGATGCTGGAGGCGCAGGTAGTCCAATTCATTTTGTCCAGGACTGACAAGGGTCTGTCAAGATTGACGATAGCAGGCAAATTGTCGGCCATAGCCTTCATGGGGAGACTATTGTGGGGGTATGCGCCTTCGGCAGGGGAGTTGGGTACTCGACTACTGGAAGGCTGGGCAAGGAAGAGGGGTAGCAGACCACTGCGGAGGAGCCCCCTATCAGTCGGGATTCTAGCCGGCTTGATTCAGCTTTTGCCCCTGGTATGCCGCAATACGGAAGAGGTGGTTTTGTTTTCCACGTTAATGTTGTGGATGTACCTCGGGCCTTTCGGGTTTTGGAATTGTTGGGTGCGAGGGGGACAAGGGGAGTGCGGTGGGGGGGGAGGTTGATTAGCGGGGGGATGAGGTGGCGGTACAGTTCAAGCGTTCTCAGTCGGACCAACAGGGTTTGGGGACATGGGTGGTCATGGGACCAGGCAGTGTGCCCCATGACCGGAGGGGGGAAGTTGGCCAGGGGGTTGGAGTGGGACAACAGGGAGGTATTTCAGTGCAAAGGGGGCAGCAGGGTATCAGCGTCTCAGCTGCTTTCGGTTTTGAAGCGAGCCCTCCAGGGATTGGGGGAGGATCCTGGGCAATATGGGACTCATTCCTTCCGCATCGGTGCGGCCACGGATGCAGCCAAGAAGGGTTGGGGGAGGGAAGACCTTATGTGTTTGCAGCATTGGACATCGGATTGCTTTAAAACATGCAAGCGATTGAGGGGCTCTGGGGTGAGTGACGCATGATGTTCATTTCCTTCCTCAAATGTGTGTCTTTGGAGATGCTGTGGCGGGGCCTGCTGAGGCGGAAATGTCCATATTCATCGTAGGACACTTGTTTGTGATAAGGGCTGAACATTATGATTATGGGAGAGGAAATGGTTTGAGTCTGGGCTTGGACTCGCAGTTGTTTCGTTGTCATTGGCGGGGAAACGGGGGTTTGAGATGGCATGAGTTGTTCCCAGTGTTGAATGGGGTGATCAAAGGTGGGATTTGCCCGGATGTTTTGCTTATCCACTTGGGGGAGAATGACCTGGTGCAGTGTAAAGTTCTGGCCCTGTTAAAACAGACCTATTAGAGATCAAACAGCAGTGGTCAGGTTGTTACGTGGTTTTGTCAGAGTTTATTCCCAGGAGACAGTGGAGGGAGCGGAGCGGCCCGCCCCGATAGATAAAGCAAGGAGGAAGATCAACCAGGACATGCGTGTGTTTAGTGATAGGGAAAGGTATTGGCAGAATGGAGCATCCAGAGCTGCGATATGCGGCAGTCTACTTTTTTAGAGAGGATGGGGTGCATTTGTCCCGGTACAGAATGGAGTTGTATATTATTCAGATCAAAGAGGTTTTGTACAAGGCGTTGGACATCTGTAGATATCCACGGCGACAGGGTCCCTAGTTGGGGGGGTCAGAAAAGTCTGGGGGCAAGAATTTTCCAAGTGGCATTTTTTCCTGGGTAATAGCTGGTAGGTCTGTTTACAGTTACAGTTTATGGGTTGGGAAAGGTCACTCTGGGAGCATGCAGGAAGGGGAAGTAGCATAGGAAGTAGCATAGGAAGGTTACATAGATAACTATGTTACAAAAGAAGTTGCACGTTTTTTTTTTATTTGGATGCAATGTGGAAACTTTAGGGGAGGGGGTGGGGGTAAGGTAGATGGAAAATATTTAGTGAGGTTTTGTTTTGTACGGCACAGGCCAAGGAATTTGTTTTGAAGGTGCACCTGCCTTCAATATTCCTGATTTTAATATTATTCTCGTCCCGCTGATTACGAGCGGTGACACGCTTTTTTATAGCTGTTATTGCAGTGCTTTTTAACCATTGTCTACCCTGCCTCAAAGTTAACAGGTCACTAACCTGCTTCATTGTTTCAGGGGCTGCGCGTGGCTGGCTGTGGGCTGATCGTCTTTGGCGGGCTCACAGCGGCCGCGGCCGCCATCTTGGCTTGGGCAGGACCGGCCAACTCAACCCACGCCACCCCCCCCTCGCTACTCCTCTATTTAGGAGTGTTCCTTGCACCTTCCCGGCGATTGCGAGCAGTCCGTGGCAGTGGGCTTGCTAGCGGTAGCTGGATGGTCGTTATTCCTGATTTTAATATTATTTTCGTCCCGCTGATTACGAGCGGTGACACGCTTTTTTATTGCTGTTATTGCAGTGCTTTTTAACCATTGTCTAACCTGCCTCAAAGTTAACAGGTCACTAACCTGCTTCATTGTTTCAGGGGCTGCGCGTGGCTGGCTGTGGGCTGATCGTCTTTGGCGGGCTCACAGCTGCGCGGCCGCCATCTTTGCTTGGGCAGGACCGGCCAACTCCACCCACGCCACTCCCCCCTCGCTACTCCTCTATTTAGGAGTGTTCCTTGCACCTTCCCGGCGATTGCGAGCAGCCCGGTGGCAGTGGGCTTGCTAGCGGTAGCTGGATGGTCGTTATTCCTGATTTTAATATTATTCTCGTCCCGCTGATTACGAGCGGTGACACGCTTTTTTATTGCTGTTATTGCAGTGCTTTTTAACCATTGTCTAACCTGCCTCAAAGTTAACAGGTCACTAACCTGCTTCATTGTTTCAGGGGCTGCGCGTGGCTGGCTGTGGGCTGATCGTCTTTGGCGGGCTCACAGCGGCGCGGCCGCCATCTTTGCTTGGGCAGGACCGGCCAACTCCACCCACGCCACTCCCCCCTCGCTACTCCTCTATTTAGGAGTGTTCCTTGCACCTTCCCGGCGATTGCGAGCAGCCCGGTGGCAGTGGGCTTGCTAGCGGTAGCTGGATGGTCGTTATTCCTGATTTTAATATTATTCTCGTCCCGCTGATTACGAGCGGTGACACGCTTTTTTATTGCTGTTATTGCAGTGCTTTTTAACCATTGTCTAACCTGCCTCAAAGTTAACAGGTCACTAACCTGCTTCATTGTTTCAGGGGCTGCGCGTGGCTGGCTGTGGGCTGATCGTCTTTGGCGGGCTCACAGCAGCGCGGCCGCCATCTTGGCTTGGGCAGGACCGGCCAACTCCACCCACGCCACTCCCCCCTCGCTGCTCCTCTATTTAGGAGTGTTCCTTGCACCTTCCCGGCGATTGCGAGCAGCCCGGTGGCAGTGGGCTTGCTAGCGGTAGCTGGATGGTCGTTATTCCTGATTTTAATATTATTCTCGTCCCGCTGATTACGACCGGTGACACGCTTTTTTATTGCTGTTATTGCAGTGCTTTTTAACCATTGTCTAACCTGCCTCAAAGTTAACAGGTCACTAACCTGCTTCATTGTTTCAGGGGCTGCGCGTGGCTGGCTGTGGGCTGATCGTCTTTGGCGGGCTCACAGCAGCTGCGGCCGCCATCTTGGCTTGGGCAGGACCGGCCAACTCCACCCACGCCACTCCCCCCTCGCTACTCCTCTATTTAAAAGCCCATATGTGTCAGCGCAGCGGACGAGCGCAGCGGGCGCGACGAAGGCGCGCCGGAGTTGCGCCAGAGTCAAGCCCGTCTGCGCCCGTCCGCGGCCGGCCGGGGCTAGGGGCACCTCACTATATCCCTTTACATATTCTCCATCCCAACTCTGTTCATACTGGAACCCCGGTGCGATTGAACCCTCTGTTACTGATTATCTGACCCACCTTGGTCTACTTTCTCTCCCCTCCCACACACCACCCGCGATCATATCACAGCTGATCTCTTCGCCTGCCACCCCCCCGCTTACTCCCTCCCCCCCCTCTACCCTCTATACTCCGGTATTCAATACCGCGGCCACACTTTTGAACACTAGGTCGGCGGTCAACCATCAGTACGAGCTATTCGATTACATCGATACACATGAACCGGATCTCCTGTTTCTAACGGAGACCTGGTTCAAGGCTGACTCCCTTTCTAACGTTCTAGCTGCACTGCCCCCCTCATACTCTGCCATTCGAGCAGACCGCCTGGAGGGCAGAAGAGGCGGTGGAGTGGCCTTGATAGCTCGCACTGACCTTCACTTTCAGATCCTTCCCTTCCCTCCCATTCCTGAAGTAGATTACCTGGTAACCCGTTCGACTTCCCATCAGGCCCCCCTGACCTCTGTTCTTATTTACTGCCCCCCTCACTCCACCCCTTCTTTTGTTTCCAGCCTCCAAGATCTCCTGGCCACACTGGCGATAAACAACTCGTCAGTGTTAGTCCTAGGGGACCTCAACTTCTGGCCAAATGATCCTGCAGAAAGCTCCCTCTCTAAGGAGTTCACTGATCTCATGACCAGCCTCAATTTTACACCTCATATCCACAGTCCCACTCACATACAAGGTCACACGTTGAATCAGATCTGGACCCTGAACATCCCCTCTACACCCCCCATCATCTCTCCTTGTCCCTGGTCAGACCATTCGTTTATCTCATTTTCCCTTGCTCTAGCCCCTGAGACTAAGCCCCTGCTCCCTAAGAACACCTGGGTTAGGAAATGGGGCAAAGCCGATATGCCATCCCTCTGCTCGTCTCTGGCCAAAACCAGCCCTGACCTTTCCGGCATTGCAGCCCCTGCTCAGCTGGCTACTATCAATAACTGGCTGACCCAAGTGGGCGATGAATTCGCCCCCTTGAGACGAATTACGGTCAAGCGAGCCCATGCAGCCAACCGCTGGTTCACCTCAAACCTTAAGGAGAAGAAATTGGCCGCACGGAGAGCCGAGCGAGCATGGAGAAGAGCGCACTGCCCTGTGCTAAAAACCACCTACCTATCTGTTCTTAAGATTTACAAACAAGGCATTCTTGACGCCAAAACTGAATTCTATTCTAATAGGATACTGGCAGCGGAGTCCCAATCAAAAGAAATTTTTGCCACTGTGCATAAATTGGCCTCATCCGACAGAGCCTCGGCTATGATTCCCCCCTCCCAATCCCTTTGCGACTCGCTCAACGAGTTTTTCATTGACAAGGTCGCAAAGATTAAAACCAATATTCCTCTTCCATCTTCCACATTCATTAATCCCTCCCCCCCTTCCACCATTCCCAAATTAACCAGCATTCCCCTCTTGACCAAAGCCACACTCCTCCCACTGCTCCAAAGGGTGAAGTCGGGCTCCCCCTTGGATTTTGTCCCCGCTCACATCCTTAGAGAAATCTTCCTAGCTTGCCCTACCCCGCCCCTCACACTCCTTAACAATTCACTCAGTAATGGGGTTGTTCCTAGTCTCCATAAATCCGCGGTTGTCATCCCAATCCTAAAAAAGGCTGGCGCCGATCCATCATCCCCTTCTAATTATCGCCCCATCTCTCTCCTGCCTTATTTGGGTAAGGTTTTAGAAACCCATGTTACCAGCACCCTGAGCACCCACGTGGAGACTAATCACTGCCTCTCCCCTTGCCAGGCGGGCTTTCGGCCCCTCCACTCTACGGAGAAGGTGGTGATCTCAGTAATGGACGGGCTACGTGAAGGCATCGACACCAACCTCCCGCAAGCCCTCATCCTTTTAGATCTGTCCGCCGCTTTTGACACGGTGGACCACTCCATCCTCCTCACCCGTGTCAGGGCGGCGGGCATAGAGGGCCTAGACTTCTCATGGCTCGAGTCTTTCCTGAGCGAGAGGGCTCAGGCGGTCCACCTTGCCGGTTTCATTGCTGCCTCCCGCAAGGTAATGTGTGGTGTTCCCCAGGGCTCTTCACTTTCCCCTCTCTTGTTTAATTTATACATCTACCCCCTAATTTTTATGTTGCAGCAGCTCGAGGTCACGGTGTTCAATTACGCCGATGACCTCCAGCTAATTGTTAACCTCTCCCATTCTCCTTCATCCTCCCAGAATGTCCAAACTGTTATGTTGTTCATTCAGGACTGGATGAACTGCAACCACCTCAAACTCAATCCAGACAAGACAGAGCTGGTCTTGACCGGAGGTGGTTGCAGTCCCTGGTCTCCCTCCCATTGGCCCCCATCACTTGGTGCTCCCCCACTCCCGGTTCCTAAAGTTAAAACCCTTGGGATTCTTCTTAACTCACAACTTTCTGTTCATTCCCAAGTTAGTTCTGTGGTGTCTTCTTGTTTCTTTTCTCTCAGGACAATCAGGAAGATCTCCCGCTTCTTTTTTCTCCCGGCTTTAAAAATCATTGTGATGGCAATGGTGCTCTCGCGCCTTGATTATGGCAACATAATCTATAATGGCGCACCGGCCTATGCCATCCACCGCCTGCAACTAGAGCAGAATCAGGCTGCCCGCCTGATTCATGGCCTGCCCAAATTTCACCGTGCCACCCCTTTATTGCAGGCATTACACTGGTTGCCTGTGAGAGAGCGAGCCTTATTCAAACTTGGCTGCCTCACTTTTCAGGCCAGAATGGGCACCGCCCCTGAGTTTACATGCTCCGCCATCAAGCCCTACATGCCGGGTAGAGAACTTCGCTCCACCCACATGGCATTCCTGGTCACCCCCCGTTTCAAAAAGAAGAAAGCCGGTGGAGCAAAATTTGCTGTCCTCGCCCCAGCTTTCTGAAACTCCCTTCCTGCGGGACTCCGCACTTCACCTTCCTATATAGAGTTCCGGAAAAACCTTAAAACCTTCCTTTTTTCCCAAGCTTTTGCTGCCTAATCTCCCCCTGCTGCCGACGCTGGTCGTAATCTGAAAAGCGCCATGAAACCGCTTAGTAAAAGCGCGCTCAATAAATGTTTTTAAATTCAAATTCAATAAAGCTGCCTTATTCACACTAACAAGCTGGTCTGTGCTGCACCCCCTTTTGGCCCAATTGGGATTAGGGGGGTGGCCGACCATTGGGAGGCCTGCCCTTCCCGAAGGATTTTGGGCCAGGGTGTAGCCAGAGCCCACTTAGGCTTGTTGGGCTTCACTCTGAAAATCCTTACCTTCTCCTGAGGCGGAAGCCGGGAGACCACTTGCCACATTGCTTTAAAAATTGTAAAATTGCACTGTGTTTTTAATTGGGCACGTTCTCCCCTGAGCACTGCACTTAGAAAGCAGACTCACTCGAACCCTAACAGCGGATCCTAGCGCTGTCGCGGGCTCCGTGGACAATTGCCGCCATTACAGAGCAGACAGGGACACGCCCACTACCGTGAGGCCACGCCCCCCGCCAGCAGTATAAATAGAGCACGCTGAATACAAGCGCGACTCGGAAAATCCTAACCTTCTCCTGAGGCGGAAGCCGGGAGACCACTTGCCAAATTGTTTTAAAAATTGTAAAATTGCACTGTGTTTTTTAATTGGGCACGTTCTCCCCTGAGCACTGCACTTGGAAAGCAGACTCACTCGAACCCTAACAGCGGATCCTAGCGCTGTCACGGGCTCCGTGGACAATTGCCGCCATTACTGAGCAGACAGGGACACGCCCACTACCGTGAGGCCACGCCCCCCGCCAGCAGTATAAATAGAGCACGCTGAATACAAGCGCGACTCGGAAAATCCTTACCTCCTCCTGAGGCGGAAGCCGGGAGACCACTTGCCACATTGTTTTAAAAATTGTAAAATTGCACTGTGTTTTTTAATTGGGCACGTTCTCCCCTGAGCACTGCACTTGGAAAGCAGACTCACTCGAACCCTAACAGCGGATCCTAGCGCTGTCACGGGCTCCGTGGACAATTGCCGCCATTACCGAGCAGACAGGGACACCCCCACTACCGTGAGGCCACGCCCCCCGCCAGCAGTATAAATAGAGCGCGCTGAATACAAGCGCGACTCTGAAAATCCTTACCTTCTCCTGAGGCGGAAGCCGGGAGACCACTTGCCACATTGTTTTAAAAATTGTAAAATTGCACTGTGTTTTTAATTGGGCACGTTCTCCCCTGAGCACTGCACTTGGAAAGCAGACTCACTCGAACCCTAACAGCGGATCCTAGCGCTGTCACGGGCTCCGCGGACAATTGCCGCCATTACCGAGCAGACAGGGACACGCCCACTACCGTGAGGCCACGCCCCCCGCCAGCAGTATAAATAGAGCGCGCTGAATACAAGCGCAACTCTGAAAATCCTTACCTTCTCCTGAGGCGGAAGCCGGGAGACCACTTGCCACATTGTTTTAAAAATTGTAAAATTGCAAGGTGTTTTTAATTGGGCGCGTTCTCCCCTGAGCACTGCACTTGGAAAGCAGACTCACTCGAACCCTAACAGCGGATCCTAGCGCTGTCACGGGCTCCGTGGACAATTGCCGCCATTACCGAGCAGACAGGGACACGCCCACTACCGTGAGGCCTCGCCCCCCGCCAGCAGTATAAATAGAGCGCGCTGAATACAAGCGCAACTCTGAAAATCCTTACCTTCTCGTGAGGCGGAAGCCGGGAGACCACTTGCCACATTGTTTTAAAAATTGTAAAATTGCACTGTGTTTTTAATTGGGCACGTTCTCCCCTGAGCACTGCACTTGGAAAGCAGACTCACTCGAAACCTAACAGCGGATCCTAGCGCTGTCACGGGCTCCGTGGACAATTGCCGCCATTACCGAGCAGACAGGAACACGCCCACTACTGTGAGGCCACGCCCCCCGCCAGCAGTATAAATAGAGCGCGCTGAATACAAGCGCGACTCGGAAAATCCTTACCTTCTCCTGAGGCGGAAGCCGGGAGACCATTTGCCACATTGTTTTAAAAATTGTAAAATTGCACTGTTTTTTAATTGGGCACGTTCTCCCCTGAGCACTGCACTTGGAAAGCAGACTCACTCGAACCCTAACAGCGGATCCCAGCGCTGTCACGGGCTCCGTGAACAATTGCCGCCATTACCGAGCAGACAGGGACACGACCACTACCGTGAGGCCACACCCCCCGCCAGCAGTATAAATAGAGCGCGCTAAATACAAGCGCGACTCTGAAAATCCTTACCTTCTCCTGAGGCGGAAGCCGGGAGACCACTTGCCACATTGTTTTAAAATTTTTTAAATTGCACTGTGTTTTTAATTGGGCACGTTCTCCCCTGAGCACTGCACTTGGAAAGCAGACTCACTCGAACCCTAACAGCGGACCCTAGCGCTGTCACGGGCTCCGTGGACAATTGCCGCCATTACCGAGCAGACAGGGACACGCCCACTACCGTGAGGCCACGCCCCCCGCCAGCAGTATAAATAGAGCGCGCTGAATACAAGCGCGACTCTGAAAATCCTTACCTTCTCCTGAGGCGGAAGCTGGGAGACCACTTGCCACATTGTTTTAAAAATTGTAAAATTGCACTGTGTTTTTAATTGGGCACGTTCTCCCCTGAGCACTGCACTTGGAAAGCAGACTCACTCGAACCCTAACAGCGGATCCTAGCGCTGTCACGGGCTCCGTGGACAATTGCCGCCATTACACAGCAGACAGGGACACGCACACTACCGTGAGGCCAGGCCCCCCGCCAGCAGTTCACTCTACAAAACATGTGCATTCCTAGGACGCACAGCGGACGAGCGCAGCGGGCGCGAAGATGGCGTGCCGAAGGCGCGCCTAAGGCAAGCCCGTCTGCGCCCGTCCGCGCCAGTACTAGCCAGGAGCCAGGCACGGGGGCTGGGATGAGGACACCATACTCAAGGGATGCCTTACTCCACCTTAACCGGCCTGTTCCATCGCCATGTTCCAAGGTATTGAGAGGAGACTCTTGTTCCACCCATTGCCCCCACTGTTCTTTTAAATGCACTCCCTCTATTAACAAGGACCCTACCCAGACGACCATTAAATGGCTCTGATCAATTGCAGGTCACTGCCCAAACATGCCCTTGAAATACATTTACTTATCGAGGAACACCATTTAGAAATCCTGTTTCTTACAGAAACATGGCTTGCGCCTGATTCAGACGCCGACATAGTTCAGGCTCTTCCCCACGGATTCCTTATTCAACATCTGAACCGTCCCAAGGGCAGGGGAGGAGGAATTGCCGTCATTTTTAAAGAATCGCTTCCGTGTAGATTCCTTGACAGCCCCCTATCGGACTGTGAAAATGTTCATTTCACTATTCAAATCTCCCCTTGCATCTCCCTTTCGGGAGTCCTTATTTACCGCCCACCCGGAGCCATGGGGCAATTCCATAACTCTCTTCTGGAATGCTCCTTGGCCATGGCCAGCACACGGCCTAATTTCCTCATCTTAGGGGACCTCAATGTCCATATGGAAGATAGCAAAGACAAACTAGCTACAGAACTGATTCTAGATCTGGCAGTTCATCAACTGCACTTACAGAACACCCTCCCCACACACAATCATGGACATTTGCTTGATCCCATCTTTTGTAACTTTCCTGACCTTGTGGTGGGAGCGCCAATCCCTGTGCCATGGTCTGACCATCTGCTCATTCCCTTTAGTTGGCGTATTCAGTCCACTCCGCCTCCCACCCAAGCACCCGGTAGACCATCTCGCCCTTGGGTGAAACTAGATTATGATAAATGGAAACAAGCTCTTGAGGACACCAGACCACATCCCAGTTCGAACCCAGATTTAGCAGACGTGGAGTTCTCATCTTGGGTTACTAATTCTTTAGATACAGTCCTCCCCAAAAAACCTCATCGGAAACCGAGGAAAAAAGCCACATCTCCATGGTTCACCCAGGAGGTACGCCTCTTAAAGAAAATCTGTAAGAGAGCGGAAAGAGTATGGAGGAAAGGCTTCGATCTTAATAGTAAAAATGATTACAGGCGGACTATCCTCAATTACAAAAATGCTCTAAAAAACGCTCAAATATCCTTTTTTAATGAAAAAATCAGCGAGGCAGCCTGTTCGTCCAGAGAAACGTTTTTAATTGCGAAAAAACGTTTAAAGACCCCAGTACCCTCAGTTATACACAATCACTCGAACGATAGTTGTAACGAGCTAGCCACATTCTTCGATTTAAAAATACAAAACATTCTTCAACACCTCCCCCCTCTTCTCCCTGTGGACCTCTCTCTCTCTTATTCTTTACAGTGCCAGAACAGGGACACAGATTTAAGTAGGTTTTCCCCAATCAGTGAGGAATCTCTAGCACCCATTCTCCAATCCCTCAAAAGCGGATCTCCGCATGACCCAGCACCAGTCACGATTTACAAAAAGAGGGTGGTGATGAACAGAGTGTCTGAGTTAAACAGACCACTCTTACCCAGTCCAAAGATCAGGGCTTGATCCATCACCGTTATTTATCTCACTGCCCCATCCCAGCTCAGAACCTGGCTATATGCAAATCAGTCTGTCCCTGGCCCAGTGCATCATGGGAACAGGGCAGACTAAACTACCAAGCCAATTCTTCACCAGAAAGGAGACAAGCTACCGGGGACCGGTTTCTGGCATTTCAGCCTTCTTCGGCCCGGCTTGCTTGAATCCTGATGGAGCAGTGAGAAAGGGACTCATGTCTGAGTATACCCTGCCACACCTATAGTGGCCAAAAACGATTTACAAAAAGAGGGTGGTGATGAACAGAGTGTCTGAGTTAAACAGACCACTCTTACCCAGTCCAAAGATCAGGGCTTGATCCATCACCGTTATTTATCTCACTGCCCCATCCCAGCTCAGAACCTGGCTATATGCAAATCAGTCTGTCCCTGGCCCAGTGCATCATGGGAACAGGGCAGACTAAACTACCAAGCCAATTCTTCACCAGAAAGGAGACAAGCTACCGGGGACCGGTTTCTGGCATTTCAGCCTTCTTCGGCCCGGCTTGCTTGAATCCTGATGGAGCAGTGAGAAAGGGACTCATGTCTGAGTATACCCTGCCACCCTCAGTTATACACAATCACTCGAACGATAGTTGTAACGAGCTAGCCACATTCTTCGATTTAAAAATACAAAACATTCTTCAACACCTCCCCCCTCTTCTCCCTGTGGACCTCTCTCTCTCTTATTCTTTACAGTGCCAGAACAGGGACACAGATTTAAGTAGGTTTTCCCCAATCAGTGAGGAATCTCTAGCACCCATTCTCCAATCCCTCAAAAGCGGATCTCCGCATGACCCAGCACCAGTCAGACACCTAAAACAGGTTGCTCCTATTATCTTAGCACCAATGGTGAACCTAATAAACGCTTCCATTGAAAATGGAACGGTTCCCACAAGCTGGAAGAAGGCGGTGGTGAAAGCCCTTATCAAAAATCCAAACCTTGACCCTGGCAATCTAGCTAACTTCAGGCCGATCTCCCTCCTCCCTGGCATCAGCAAGATGGCTGAAAAATACATCAACTCCCAGCTATCAAATTATTTGGAGTCCAACGATCTGCTCAAAACATCACAGACCGGTTTCCGCCCGGGCAAGGGCACAGAAACAGCGATGGTGGCGGTTGTCGAAGAGGCTAGGAAGATCATTGACGCAGGAGGATCAGTGGCAGTGATCCTCCTGGATCTCAGCGCAGCATTCGACACCGTCAACCATAGCATCCTGACTCAGCGACTGGAAAATCTTGGTATTTCTGGGTCTGCCCTTTCTTGGCTCAAATCCTATCTCCACAACTGCTCTTTCCAGGTGGCGGAGGGTGACTTCATCTCCAGGGAGACCCCTATACGTTGCGGAGTGCCCCAGGGCTCGTCATTGAGCCCAACGCTCTTCAACGTATATATGTCACCCCTGGAAAAAATTGTCGTCCCGTATGGTATTAAACGTCTGACCTACGCGGACGACACTCAGCTGGTTGTCTCCCTCAGCCAGTCAGATAACCCCACCATTGATCTGCATTCCTGCCTGGGGGACATAGTCAGTTGGATGAATGCCTCCCATTTAAAGCTCAATGGGGATAAAACAGAGCTAATGGTATTGGGTAATCAGTCCCATTATCGTCCGGAGTCTCTATGGCCCCCGAGCATGGCCCCCCCCAATCCCCAAAACTGACATCAAAAGCTTGAGGATCTGGCTGGATCATAATAATAATAATAATAAAGGATTTTATAAAGCGCCTGGTGACGCCATCTCGGCGTGTCCCCGCGCTGTGGAGAGAGAAGCAGGAGAAAGTGAGCGACCTAAAGGGTGAAAAGGTGAGTTTTTAAAAGTCTCCTAAATAAGGTCTCTGTCTCAGCCAGTCTAATATGCAGAAGAAGAAGGTTCCAATTCTTGGCCGCCAGCGCACGAAAGGAGCGCCCTCCCATTCTGGCTTTGTTTATCCGGGGGGCACACAGAAGCCCGGTACCCTTGGAGCGCAATTCTCTGTTGGGCATATAGGGGATTGCGAGATCCTTCAGATATTCAGGGGCTACCTGAGAGGTAATCCTGTAGCATATATGGAGCGCTTTAAACAAGATCCTCTTTTTTATAGGGAGCCAGTGAAGAGCCACTAGTGTAGGCTTGGAGGCTGCTCTTCTGGGAAGCCTGAGGACCAGACGGGCCGCCGTGTTCTGGAGAACCTGAAGTTTTTTAATGTTCTTCTCAGTGGTTCCTAAGAGTAGAACATTACCGTAATCAATACGGGAGGTGACTAAAGCTTGGGTCATCGTGCGTCTGGCCTCTAAAGGAAGGAGGTCCAGGGTGCGATTTAAGGTCTTCAATACACCAAAGCACTTTCCTGCTAGCTTCTGGACGTGGCTGTCATAGGAGAGTCTGGGATCAACCCATACACCCAGGTCCTTTGCTTCCTAGCACGGAGAAGGCATAGGACCTAGACAAGAAGGCCACCAGTCCAGGGTCCAACTGGCCGAGTTACCCCCAATCACAAGCACCTCTGTTTTCGAGCCATTGAGCTTGAGGCAGTGTTGGTTCATCCAGCCTGCAAGCTCCTGCATGCACGTTTTGAAATTAGCAGCAGCCAAGGTGGGTGTCTGGGATAGGGAGATGAGGAGTTGGGTATCGTCGGCATAAGATATTAATTTTATGCCGTACGATTGAACCACCTCCGCCAGCGGGGCCATATAAAGGTTAAACAGGGTGGGGCTCAGGGCGGAGCCCTGAGGCACCCCCTGTTCTAGGGCAATGCTGTCTGAGAGGGAATTGCCTCTCTGAACCTGGAAGCTTCGGTCTATTAGGAAGGATTTAAGCCATCCCAATGCCGCCTTTGTGACCCCAGCCTGGTTTAGACACTGTAGCAGGATGGAATGAGCTACAGTGTCAAACGCAGCACTGAGGTCTAGCATTATGAGCGCCATCGTATGACCCTCATCAGCTCCTGCCCGAAGCGTTTCAGTAGCTCTCAGGAGGGCTGTCTCGGTGGAGTAATTGGTCCGAAAACCGGACTGGGAGCTATGCAAGGATTTATTAGCTTCCAAGTGAGCCATAAGTTGTTTGTTTGCAATTTTTTCGGTCACTTTAGCAAGATAAGGTAATAGAGAGATTGGTCTCAGATTTTCCAAGGTGTCCTGACTTACATTAGGCTTCTTTTTGATAGGTAATACAATTGCCTTCTTCCAATCAATCGGTAAGTGCGCAGAGGAGAAGGATAATTGAATTATATGCCTAAAGTAGGGCTCTAGTACCTGTAAGCTCTCTCTGAGTACTTTCGGGGGACCCTTAACACCCAGGCCAGAAAAACAGCGGGAACATGTTTGGTGTACTACGCACCACCCACAAGATCCTCCCCCTGCTTCCTTTCCAGTCAAAAAAATTACTCCTACAGGGTCTTATCCTGTTGAGACTGGATTACGGCAATGCCCTTTACCTCGGTTCACCAAAGAAAGTTATTGCCAGGCTGCAGGTGGTGCAAAATGCGGCCGCCCGGATTTTCACGGACACAAAAAATCGTTGCTCTGCCAAACCAGCGATCAGAGCACTCCATTGGCTTCCTATGGAGCAAAGGGTGCAGTTTAAGGCCATGTGCTTAACCCCACAGAATCCTCCACGGCAACGTCCCGCCTGTCCTTAAAGATCTCGTGATGCCTTATATCACAAACAGAACCCTCCGATCCTCTAATGTCCACCCCACTCAAATACCTAGGATTAAGAAAACACGCTCCGGAGGCCGGCGGTTCTCCTACCAGGCGTCCAAGATGTGGAATGTTCTCCCACTGGACTTTCTGTCCTTCCGCAAATCCTTGAAGACGTGGCTGTTCCCTTGACTTTCTTCTTGCTTCCGCCTGACCTGACTACATGGATTTTCTGTCAGCGCTGGGACGCTCTTGGGCAGCCATGCGCTTTAAAAATCTCATTCCATTCCATTCCATTCCATTCCACTTGGGCTAGGCTTGGGCTGGGGGCTATTTAGCCGGCCATTTTGAGTCACTAGCCACCATTTCGGTGGTAGTTACACGACAGCCGGCTAGGTAGGGCAGGGGAGTGATTTTGTGCCACCCTCCTGCCCCGTTTTTCAGGGGGGTAACTATCAGGTAGTAGCCGGGCAAGGTACAGGAGGTAATTTTCACTGGCAGTGGTCGGGTTGTTGTGAACTGGTGCACCGGGTGGGGATGCATGTAAGTTTGGTTTTTGCTGGAAGCAGGTGCTGGGTTTGTATATGGATTGTTTGAAGTTTGGGGGCGTTTTTTCCAGGGTAATAGTTGGTAGGTCTGTTTACAGTTACAGGTTATGGGTTGGGAAAGGTCACGCTGGGAGCACGCAGGAATGGGAAGTAGCACAGGAAGGTTACATAGATAACTAGGTAACGAAAGGTTAAGAAGTTGCAAGTTTTGGGGTTTTTTAAATGGTTGCAAAGGGGAAACTTTAAGGTATGGGTAGGGAGTAAGGTAGGCGAAAAATATTTAGTGAGGTTTAGTTTTGTATGGCACAGGTCAAGGAGTTTGTTTTTTAAGGTTCACCTGTCTTCAATAAAACGGTCTTTTTCACACTAACAAGCTGGTCTGTGGTCTGTGCTGCACCCCCTTGATGGCCCAACAATTACTTGGCCCATTAGTGCTTAAAGTAGACGCATATGTCTGCAGATGAGGGTTTAGCAATGGAGGGTCATCTGATGACATTCCTATGGATTGACCATGCTCATTATGGTCACTGTGGCTTGAGACCTGACACCCAATTTGTTTGGATCTGAAGTGTTTTGGGTTGTCTATGCTGACATATTGTAATGAGGTTTTGGTTCTTCTAACCATCTGCCAAAAACGAGTCAGTTTCTCTTTCTGGAGAACAAACTTCCGGAAGTAAACAATCTTTTCATCTACAAGACGCTTGTTGCTAAGTGAAGAGCTATCACAGTGCACCTGTATCTGCTAAGATCCTGAATAGACCCATGTTCCAAAACATCTCCCCCAAAATGTGTGTCTACGGGGATGATCAACTAGATGAAAGCACACTGCGAGTTTGGATGTAATATAGATGACGAGATGATGCTCTACAGAAACAGAGCTGAGCCAATGGTGCTGGAAGCAGCGGTATGGGGGTGCACACGCACTCCCTGCTATTATGGAAAAAGAGCAATAAATGCCTTTTCGAGTGTTTGTTTTGTAATGTATGTTCTAAGGCCTGCCCTTCGCAGTCAATTGTCTAAGTAGTAAACATGAAGCAACTTTGTGTCACAAATTACTGTTATAGGTTTTTGACTGTTCAGATCTAGGATTATGTTTGCTTAATGACAGATATATGTCAATATTGTAATTTGAACTAAATGACACTGGTTAGAGCACAGTAAAGTATGAAAGGTGAAATCTATGTGGCATATTTACAATATACTGGCGTAGGGCAGAGCCGCAAGCCTTCCAGCTGCGCTGCCCTACGTCAAAAGAAAAGGGCAGGAATTTGCCACATCTAGAAGATATTTTTGGGGAACAACAGTGGTCCTATGCAAAAAGGAATGATGAAAATGAATACAGACACAGTGGATTCTGTATTAATGTGACTTGTCCTGCCAGACAGTGGTCAAAAAGTATATTTATAGTATAAAACAAAAAATACACAGAGAATATCCTTCGACACTCTCACAATGTGGGGCACAAGCCTGTACCTCAATTATACAAGAACACTTTAGTATATTCAAAGTGAGACAAAAAGGGCTTTTTAGGCAAAAAAAGTTTCAGTTGTTCATTTAGATCTCAATGTGAACAGATATTCAAAGATGCACCATTACATCAACAAAGTACATGATTTACACACTGTATATGGCACATGAATTGGTCGATGGCGTTTCGATCCCACATTCAAATAGCTGGGATCATCATCAGGACATTACATAAATGCCTAATATTTATAAGCCTCATGAACCATAATAATCATGGTCAAGGAGCCCGGGTAGTATAACGGGTATCGAGCGGTCACCAGGAATCATGACCGGTCATGGCGATCGTTAATTGCGATCGAGAGTTGGGTGGGACGGGTACCGGATCAGTCGGTCTCAGGTCCAGGCCGTCAATGCGTCTCGGGAATGGATGTTCATTCCCGAGACCATGTACTGTGTTGATGTAATGGTGCATCTTTGAATATCTGTTCACATTGAGATCTAAATGAACAACTGAAGCTTTTTTGCCTAAAAAGCCCTTTCTGTCTCACTTTGAATGTACTAAAGTGTTCTTGTATAATTGAGGTACAGGCTTGTGCCCCACATTGTGAGAGTGTCGAAGGATATTCTCTGTGTATTTTTTGTTTTATACTATAAATATACTTGTTGACCACTGTCCGGCTGGACAAGTCACTTTAATACAGAATCCACTGTGTCTGTATTCATTTTCATGATTCCTTTTTGCATAGGACCACTGTTGTTTCCAAAAGATTGTTCCCTAAGGTCTCTTGCTGATCTACTTAGGGTCCCTTGTTGTTTATAAACACACATCTAGAAGATATGGCGCATTCCTGTCCTTTCTGCCAGCACCGGCGTCAAAGCTGCAGCTGAAAGCCAATGCAGGCACCCTTGCACCATGCGTTGTTGGAATGATTGTTTTGAGCAGGAAGGAACACCTTTCAACACAAAATAAATCAAAGGAGGCATTTTCCTCGTTCTATGTGTGCTGCAGAATGCAGCTCACATGGAAAGACGAATAAACGAGGAGAAATGTAAACATTTCTCCTCGTTATGCCTGATTTGGTACATTATTACCAAATCAGGCGCTGTTGTAAATCTGAAGCAGTGTCAAAAAGCATGGGTGTTGCGTGGGAATACCTACACCAACACCCATGGCACGCCCTTTCTACTCAGAGTAAGGCATTGCCTTACTCCATATTTACAAGGCCATGAAAAGCCACGCAGGGTGGCTTTGCGTGGCCTTGTAACTATGGTCCATCACACTGCCTCCGGAGCATCACAAAAGTGACGATCCGGTGGCATAAAAGTGCCACAGTGGTGTTGTAAATATACCCCTAAGGTCCTCATTTATGAGAAGTGTTGCATCGCTGTGACAAAGCAGTGATACGACATTTCTCAGTGCGCCCTCCTTGTGACAGGATGGATGCACCGTATTTACAGTACAGCACATCATCTTGCAAGGAGTCACAGATACATCAGTATTAATGATGTATCTGTGGGTGCAAAAGTGACGCATTGCTGATGTGTACCTGAAAACAGACGCAACGTCAGCAATGTGTTCACCCTTACGCCTGCCATGAGGCAGGCGTAAGGTTTTGACACAATGGCATCCTAGAAGTGGCACACTGAAATCTTAAAGATTTCAATGCGCCACTTCTACGAGGCTTTGATGCAGGGGAACGCCCACCTTGCATACATTATACCTGGCACAGGTTTAATGTAGCGCAGAGGTTTACAAAATGACTCATCTGCCTAGATGCGTCACTTCGTAAAAATGGTGCAACATGGTGCATTATTTACAACCCTGCAGTGTCACAAAGTGACATAACGGCGGCGCAAATGTGATGCAGGGCTTCATAAATAATGGCCTATGTTTCTTAAAACAGACCAAAGAACATCTTTTCTGATGTGTGAAAATATTTTGAAAAGTATTGGAAGTGAAAAAGTGACTTGTCACTTCGTAAAACTGAAGAGGGACGGAAAGAAATCTTTTTAAAATGGTCAAAATAAATCAATATTCACCAGAGTGCTCTGTGTTATGCGCGCTCGGGAAGAGAAATGATCAGACAGCAGTTTGCCTACCTGGTGTCATTTAGGGCTGTATTAAAATGCAGCTTTCTTGCATAATACGGCCCCCATTATGAATGGTCCAAAAAACTGTGATACTTATGCAAACACCTGCGCACACCTTTAAAAAGATAGACTACTTTGATATGAATTTTGGAGACATAAGCAACAAAATCCGCATGTTATGCCCCATTTTGAAAAAAAACTTGTAAAAAACTATATTTTTCTCACCCAATAAAATTAGAACACATTGCTGTCAGTTTTTTGGGATGTGGTTATGATCGCAGCTAATACCAGTCCACTAGCAAAGAGGGGCTCAATCTCTCTAGAACATTGGGAATCATGGGTGTCTTATGAGGTTCTAAGCCTTCAGGACCCACCACAATTCTCTCAGGGTGCAAACACGGACATGCAACGCCCATCTCTTGAGGGAGACGATTCCTACCCTCCCCTGCAAGAAGACACGTCACTGCTCGACAGACACAACTGTTGCATATATCCACAGGCACTGCATTTCTCAGAAATACCAATCACTCCTTTTCATGGCTGAATGAGATTACTTCAAGCCAGATGCAGATAATTGTAAAAAAGGACTGAGAAAGCCAATAATCCTCCCAATGATGACCACAGTGGGTGGGTCTCAAGCTACTACTGACTAAACCTCAGACTACATCTTGGAATCGACGGTGGTCCATGAGTCTGTACGTCCCAATCAGCGAAAACTGGAAATGAGAAGTGGGTAGGGCAAATTGGAAAAAAAGCACACTCTGGAAATTATTTCCACATGGAAGTGCCTCTGGCATTGCACAGAAACTTCACATTTCGGCTCTGTACCTCAAGCGACGTATGCTGAGATGGTATTCATTTCCACAAGTGATCTAATTACAAATTGGCATTTGCTGGGTCAGATCTGGGATCAGATTACTGATTGCCTCTCCCTGCAAGGACTGTGTCGCTAGAGTTGGGTTACTGGAAAAGGAACATTGTGGGGTTTATGAGAAGGCATTATCGCTCTCTGTGTTGCCGGGGTTGTATTTCGGTTTTCCTTCACTGCGGGTGCACTTGTATTTACTACTGATGTCTGCTACATTCGTCCGATGTCCTTGGGAAGCTGCCAGCAGATGATAGGGAATACCTCACATGGGTCATGGCAGACTGGCGACCTGTGCAGGGCCCGCCCAAAATCAAAGCAGATGTGAGGCTCAGCAAGTCGCTTTCTCAGTACACAGCATCAGATTTAGAATTATTTCCAGATCAGATTCTTGAACAGTTTTTTTCACCCTGAAACGTGTCTCTTTTCAGACTATTTCGTTTTGCTCGGTCTCCTAAAAACATGTATCCACTTTCCATGTGTTCCTTCCTTTGTTTTTACTATTTCATCATGCTTCGCCCAACTCCTCTCATTGTAATACCTCCTTCTTGTCTAGGTAACTTGTGTCCTTCTCTTGCTTGCCTTTTCCTCATCTTTGAGTAGTGTTGTCCTTCTTCATATGGCCCCCATTTTCTCTTCTATCTTTATTTTACCTCCTAGCCTCCCTATCCTTTATGGCTCAGTGTCAATTTCTGCTGCCCTCTATGTTGAAATCCCTAAGCCGTGTGATGTTAACCTATTACACTTGTGGTAGGCTGCACATTTCAAGAATTATGTTGACTATTTTGGAAATACACTTCTAGAATTGTGAGTCAGGGCCTGCAGGCTGGGAGCTGTTAGTACTCAAATGAATCACACTCAATGCATTGTTCGGAGTAAGACTAAAAAGGTGAGTCAGCTCTATCTGGAATCAAAGCTGTGACCCCCAAAGTTAGCCATGGGTCACCACAGCAGTCAATCAACTCCCCAGATGGGCCACCCTTTATCATCAGTGGTGAGTTTTCCACGGCGAGCTGAGACACTAGTGCATTCTTAGACATAGTATAACTGCATAGAAACCCACGGTCGTTTGTTTTCATGTCACTTGTATTTGGAGGATGCGAGTGGTACTTTTATAGGACTCCGGAGTAGTCATCGTTGTTACACCGCCCAAATCCTTGGAGGCTTTATCCACCTGAAACTCATTGTTGAATGCATCCTTTCCCCAGGGACTGTAATTGCATTTTAGGTGCATTAATTATCTGGGAAACCTGTTCAATGGGTACAAGTCTCCCTTCAACAATAGTTTATATCGTTATTTTCACTAACCACTCTGGGGAGCATTTGTTTTTCCTACCATAATGGTTCCCACAGTATTATTTTTCATGCCACCATTTTCAGGTGACATGTTTTATAGATCTCTCTTTGAGTGTTACCTTAAACCATAGCGTCTTAACTCCCTGTTGTGGCATTCTGATGTCCGTCTAGCTCACTATCCAGAAGGACGTTATTTTTACTGACCGTGCACAGTATTTCTGATAGGTAAATCTTCTCCAGGCACAGTATTCCTGAAGGTATCCTAGTGCAGCATTTTCTTTGGCATGTTTTCCTCATTGGTATTCAAACTGGAATTATTCCCACGTTGGCACACTATTCTTAATGATTGCTTTTTTTTCTGCCACAGGATTTATGAAGAGCACAATTTCTCTGAAGTCACTTATTATCATATTTTTAGAAATGTTTTTGTAGTGTTACCAGACTCATGTTTTCTAAAAAAAAAATATAATAACATTTATTAGTCAGCCGTCTTCATTCACTATCCAGTTCATCTGTCATTCACATTCAGAAAATAGGATAATTGGACAATGGGCAGCCCACGTCAGCCACACCCTATTTTACTGTGAGTGATAGTATTTTGTTTGTGCATTTGCCTAAAAAATAGCCCTTTTGGTGGAAATGGCACGTAGGCTCTTTCATCTTATCCTCTTTTCACTTTATGTATGGGATTGGGCATGTTTTAATTTTTTTCTTACCAGCATACCAGCATCAGCATTTCCACTTTTCATTACATCTAAACTTTTAATGCATACTGCATAGGTTTGCCAAAACTAAGCAAACCGAATGCAGATTTTCTAGGGCCAGACCTATTGGCTTTACCACTTTATTTCTTTTCATCACATAAGAATTACTAGCAGAAAAGTACTCCACATGGGGCCTGAATACGAGTCTGGTGGTCCGAGGTCCACCAGACTTGCAGTGGCGGTCCAGTCACCACTACAGTGGCGGTCCAGTCAGCAACGCAACGGCAGTCCAACCACCTTATTATGACTTGGACAGTTGGACCGCAATTGCACTGCTGCAACAGTGACATGGCAGTCTTGAGGCCGCTATATGCTTGGCGGGACCACTTCAGTCTCGCCAAGCATATTACGAATTTCCTCTCTGCCATGGTTTTCATGGGGGTTCCTACTCCATGAAAACCGTGGCCCAGAGGAAACAAAGGGGGCCGTAGGGCCCCTTGTTGCCTCTGGGCCATGGGGTGCATACAGCCCAGTACATGCACAGCATGGACTGCACCAGTCTATGCCGTGCAGTGCTTTGACATCCCCATTAAGGTGCTTATTTCATAGGCACCGCCTGTGGGAATGCCAATGACCGCCTGCCAGTGACAACAATGTCTTAATCTGTCACGCACAAGGGTTTGGCAGTGCGGGACTTGGACCCCAGCGTAGCTGTCCCCCTCCTGCACCGCCAACAGCTTAATTAGGTCATGAGTGTCTTCAGAATGAGCATGATGTACCAACAAGTTTACCCGACAACTCCTGCATATGCCTGTTAAGCCCGTGCTACCCAGGAACATGCCTGCTGATGCTTTCTGCTTTGCATCTGATGCTTAAACACCCGATAATTTGAAGGGTTTCACCCAAAATATGGTACCTTCTGCCAGCGGAAGAAGGTGTGTCTCCAATAACCTACGCAAACATCACTTTCATTTTTACCTTCAAATATCAATCAATCAATCAATCAATCAATGCATTAGTTAAGCGTGCTACATACCCGTGAGAGTCTCAAGGCGCTGGGGGGGGGGACGCTACTGTTCGAAGAGCCAGGTCTTGAGAAGTCTTCGGAAGATGAGGAGGTCTTGGGTCTGTCGGAGGTGGGTCGGGAGGGTGTTCCAGGTCTTGGCGGCGAGGTAGGAGAAGGATCTGCTGCCTGGAGGTCTTTCGTTGGATCCGGGGGACGGTGGCAAGGGCGGGGCTTGCGGAGCGGAGCTGGCAGTTGGGGGTGTAGAAGCTGAGTCTGCTGTTCAGGTAGGCTGGTCCGACGTTGTGGAGTGCTTTATGTGCGTGGGTGAGGAGCTTGAAGGTGATACTTTTGTCGACGGGGAGCCAGTGTAGGTCTCTCAGGTTGGGGGTGATGTGGCTGCGTCGTGGTACGTCGAGGATCAGTTGGGCGGAGACGTTTTGGATGCACTGGAGGCGTCGCAGGTGCTTGGCCGGGATTCCTGCATAGAGTGCGTTGCCGTAGTCTAGCCTGCTGCTGACAAGCGCCTGTGTCACCGTTCTTCTTGTTTCGGTCGGGATCCACTTGTAGATCCTGCGTAGCATGCGGAGGGTGTTGTAGCAGGAAGAGGAGATGGCGCTGACCTGTTTTGACGTGGATAGGCAGGAGTCAAGGACGAATCCTAGGTTGTGTGTGTGGTCGGTAGGTGTCGGTGCTGTTCCCAGCGAGGTTGGCCACCAAGAGTCGTCCCAGGCGGAGGGGGTGAACCCGAGGATGAGGACCTCCGTCTTGTCTGAGTTCAGCTTCATACGGCTGCTCCTCATCCAGTCGGCGATGGCCTTCATTCCCTCGTGTTGGTTGGCCTTGGCGGTGTGCGGGTCTTGGTGAGGGAGAGGATGAGCTGGATATCGTCGGCGTAGGAGATGATGTTGAGGTTGTGCTGGCGGGCCACTTGTGCGAGGGGGGATATGTAGATGTTGAACAGCATTGGGCTGAGGGATGAGCCATGGGGGACTCCGCAGATGATGTCGGTGGCTTCGGAATGGTAGGGTGGGAGGCGGACTCTCTGGGTTCTGCTGGATAGGAAGGACGTGGTCCAGTCGAGGGCCTTCTCTTTGATACCGGCTTCTTGGAGCCATGTTTTAAGGGTGTGGTGGCAGACCGCGTCGAAGGCGGCTGGCAGGTCCAGGAGGATGAGGGCTGATGTTTCGCAGTTGTCCAGGCGCCTGATGTCATCTGTGGCGGCGATGAGGGCTGTCTCAGTGCTGTGGTTTCTTCGGAATCTGGACTGGGACGGGTCCAGGATGTTGTTGTCTTCGAGGTGGTACACATTTCATTCCTTTTTTCAACCGTTTCATTAAAATTAGTAAAATGCAACTGTGTCATTTTATGTTATTGTCCAGGATTTATCTGCCATCACCCTGAACTGCTGATGGCATATACTGCGTTGGATTATTTGCAGCTCAATTAGAGGTGGTATTGGAGCATCTATAAAAAATTCGAGTTCAGTGTGTTACTGATATTAGTATCAATCAGGATTTGTGGTCTACCCAAAAACTCCAATCACAGTCACTTTCGGGTACTAATTTGACCCAAAGTCTTTGGAGGCAGGCAGCCACTCGAATCATGCGAGATGCCAGCAAATGTCTGCTTGACATCTGCACGAAGGCACCTGTTGCAGAGTCTTTTCCATGCTGGCAGTATCACTGCTTCCTGGAGGGTATCACTTTTGGCCTATATAGCGACAGCGAGGAGTGGATTTAGATGGGACAGATGAGGTAAAGCTTGGGCGCCATGTTGCGAAGAGGGTCACCATTGCTTACTACAGCCTTTAGCAGAACAAAAATAAGAAATAATACGTTCCTGGCAACAACATCACAGTCAGCAATGTGCTTGACTCCGCTCCAACCATTCCGGCCTCTCACAAATGAAAGTGATACCTTGCCCAAATGTTGCATTATTTATAGTCCAGTATGTGCTATGCCTAACTTTTCTATGAAAAAAATGTTATGTTTTGCAAATAACATTTAAAAAAAATCATTACTGAGATTAGTGGTTTTTGCTTTTATGCAACACTACATATTTGAACAGGACAATGCATTCTCTCTTTTCATCTGTGTCCTTATATGCAGGTCTGAGTTCAAACAGTTTAAAAGCCAGTACGGTCAATCGGGTGGAGAACATAAAAGTTAACGAGTAGCAAAACAAAGGGACCTGAAAAGCAAATCAAAACTACCAGCATACCACATAAAACGTCTAGCTTGTAAGATTCCTCATCCATAACACCACTAAATGCTGTGTCCCATAAAACAATAACTGCACTTCGCTGCACATAACAGAGAAACACTTCCCATATAGGCTCAGAGCAAACACAATACTCTTTCTAAGATGCTACCAATGTGGACAAGCACTTCAGCACCACAAATATGGGTAATACAAATACTACAAAATTATACAATGCTATACAATCAAAGAGAAACTTCAGGGAGAATACACACATTTTATAAACACATTTTTAGATAGAAGCTTAAAGTATCAAGGAATCTGTGCTCCAGCTTTAACGCTTCCTCTATCAGTAGCATATACTGTAATTACAGTCCCAAGACTTCTGTGCTCCACAGACAACTGGGTATTACCTTTCATGAGGTTCCTTATATTCTCAAAGCATAGTATATTTTTTACAGTTCACACTGGTTAAATGTCATACCTCCTCCTCAATGTGAATCAATTCTTCTGACCATATACTGGGGAGAGGATGTAGCCTTACGGCAAGAGCTGTCAACCTCGAAGCTGGGGAACCGGGTTCAGATTTTGCATCCTGTGATTCTTGGCAAATCACTGAATCTCCCCGTGCATAACAAAAATGAATGTGTCCTTCTGTAACGAAACTGGTGCTGATGTAAAGCGCTCTGATACCTGATATCCTCAGGTCTAGTTTTCACTATATAAAACTCCCTCAAAAAATGTATGTGATTTTGTGTTGTTTTTCAGATATTTCCCTTCATTTTCTCTCTTCATGAAATTATATTATCTTCATGCCCCATCATCACGGTGCCTTGGGCCTAACATGATAACAACCATATTGAAAGCCTATGTATCATCACATTACACTATCGCCTCTGCTGCAATCACTCACCACTGTCCATCTGAGCAACTGGCTGGACTGATTCTTACACTTCCAACTTCAATCCTGCTGTATTGGGCAAGAGCAGGTTCTGGAACAAATGTGAAAGATCCAGTGTTGCTGAGATTTTTCTTCAGGGAATAAAGGTACTTCCACTCTGCAGACCACGATGAAGAGTAAGGAGTCCCTGTTGATAAAGATAAGAAACTTTCAGACACAGAGATACTTTACCACCTTCCATGCTGAAGACAGCCCCCAGCCGTCATGCATCACGGTGCTCGTGCGCTGATGACGGCTGAGGGCCGTCATGAACCCGCCCACTCTTCAAAACGGCCACACAGGCGCAGAATCGTGGCCGCGCCCAAGGGGTTAAGGTACGTGCACAGTACGTATATATGGGGATTCAATGTATACATCTGTTTGTGAATTTGCCTATATGTCCTCAAAAGTTGGGGGGCGTAATACTTTGCCTGTTTCTCTATGCAAAATTGAAAAAAGGGATATACAAAAAAAAGAAAGGTAGATATAAACACAGTGTGGTATTCTTGTGTCCCTCTATTAAGTATCGCCTTCATTATGTATTAGCTTGTCCTTCTATTACCGCTGTTTTGTTACTATGGAGCTGTGTTCCTAGGTAGAATCTAGGAATGTTTTTGTTTGAATACATGAGCAGTTTACATTTGCCTGTTGATGGATGAGGTCTAGATGTATTGAACTTAAATAAAGTCCTTCTTTACAAGACTGCATCTTCCTGTTTCATCTTTCTGCGGTCGTCATCACCTCATTTTGGCGACGAGGGGAAACTAACCCTGCTGTACAGACCTCAACTCAACAACATTTTCAAGAAACCTACCTTTAGCTTGCTGCTTCTTGAGTTTCTTCTTCAACATTGTTTGATATTGTTTAATTGTTGAGTGCTCACAGATATTACATTTTCGCTGACATATGAATCAAGTGGCATATTTTCCACGTTATATAACGCTGATCAGCACAGTGCATTTATTTCAGTGCATTTATTTCTCGCTGATCGTATCGATTAATTTTACTTGTGTATTTACATGTTATTTTTCAACTGTTAGCTCTTGTCTTGGCACAACTTGTACTTATAAGTGATAATAACCTAATATATTGTTTGGTGCAATTACATATATTAACCATTTCTTTTCTGTTAAAATGCAAAACGTTACTCATCCTCCGTTTTTTCTTTCCATCCCTGGTGATCCTCCCATACACTGGCTAAAGTGGAAGAAGGTATTCTCTAACTATGCGAGGGTTTGAGGTACATCTCTATGTGCAGAGAGAAAGTCCTCACTTTTTCTACATTGCCTGGGCTCAGAAGGCCAGGAGGTTTGTGAGCACCTGCCAAATCTTGCTGATGGTGAATCTAACTTGCAGAATGAATACGAAATTTGCATTAAAAAAATGGACCTGCACTATCTTCCTAAAGTGAGCATGATTTTAGAACGCCATCACTTTGGGAGAAGAATCCAAAGAAGCGAAGAATCTGTAGAGCAATATGTCACAGCTCTACGTCAACTGGCCTCAACAGGCACTTTTGCTGGCAGTCTAGATGAAAGGCTAAGGGACCAGCTCATGCTAGGCTGTTCTATGGATAAGGCAAAAGACAGTCTTCGGCAAAAGGATAATCCTATGCTTCAAGAGGTGATTACCACAATGAAAATGCATGAACACTCCAAAGCCTGCGTTGATGCCATTCGCAAAGATACAGAGAGTCATAAAAGTGTTGATGTTAAAGAAGTTAAGACCTCTTCAGGTGACAAATCACACAAAGCAAATCAGCAAAGCTCTTCTTTATTGTTTAAATCTACAAGATCATATACAAACACTAAACCTTTTACTGTGAAATGTTTCCGTTGTGGGAAATCTGGTCATGTAGCTAACTTTAAGGTTTGTCTTGGTTAGAAAATTGTATGTTCTATCTGTAAGAGGAAGAAACATTTTTCGAAATGCTGTAGATCAAGCAAAAATCAAAAGCATGTGAGGGAGATAGATATTTATGACCAAGATGAAGATGATCCGTCAGTTTGTCAGATCAAATAAAAAAAATTAGAAGGTCCCATCGAACATGTTCTGGTGAATGATGAGTCGGTAGAAATGTTGATTGACTAAGGAGCCAAAATTACTCTTGTTCCTAAGATATTTTATGCAAAAAAAGTTGTCTGGGAAAGGAAAGCTGTTTAAACTGGATATTGTTCCGAGAGGCTATGGCGGAGAAATGATCAGTTTGTTGGGGTATTTTATGGGTGCCATAACTTTAAAGGAAGAATTACTGCAGGAAAGATATATGTATCTATGAAGGGCGATTCCCTAATCAGTTGGTCTCATCAACGTGATCTTAGTGTGTATCTCGACCCAAATTAATCTCCTTCCATTTGCTTAAGAGGACCCTCTTCTGTGGCTTCTGTCTCTGACCACAATAAGTGGATTACAAAATTTCCAGCAGTGTTTGATAATACTCTAGGTTGTCTTAAAAATTATTCTCACATGATTAGGTTGAAGCGAGATTCTGTGCCTAGGGAGGCGAAAGTTAGGAATGTACCTCTGTTAGTCAAAGACAAAATGAGGTCTGAGTTAGATAAACCACTAAAGAATGGTGTTATACGAGAGGTTGAAGCCACAGAATGGGTTTTGCCAGTGGTTATGGCCCGAAAAGCCAACGGAGAGACAAGAGTATGCATCGAACTCAGAGAACTCAACAAAGCAGTTGTTGTTGACCGCTATCCGCTACCCAACATGAGTGAATTGTTGTCCTCTTTGGATGGTGCCTCTCATTTTTCCACATTGGACCTCTCATCGGCCTACCACCAGGTCAAACTTCATCCCACGTGCCAAGATCTGACTACTTTCATAACCCCGTTCGGCACTTATAAATTTCTCAGAATGCCGTTTAGCCTCATTTCGGCGGCATCGGTGTTCCAAAGGGTGATGGAAAATATTTTGTCTGGTACCAAAGGTGTTAAGGTCTACCAAAACGACGTACTAGTTGATGGGGTGGATTCACAAGAGCATGATTCTAGACTAAAAGAGGTGTTGTCCAAATTACAAAGTGCAGGTCTCACACTCAGGTTAGATAAATGTAGAATTGATGTCAAAGAAATCTAATATCTGGGACATTTAGTATCTGGCTCAGGTATTAAACCCAAACCTTCTCTTGTTGAAGCTATCTCCAATCTTAACTATCCTGTGAATAAGGATGAGCTCATTAAATTTCTGGGGATGGCAGAGTTTTATAATAAATTTGTCCCTAACTTCGCCCAAAAAACAGAAAAAATTAGAATATTACTTAGAAAAGGAAGTGAATTTGTTTGGGATAAATCTTGTTTTGATGAGTATGATCTTATCAAGAGGTGCTTGAACAAAGCTCCTAGTCTATCTAGTTTTGATCCTACAAAAGAGCCGTTCGTTATGACGGACGCTAGTTCCAAGGGGCTTGGTGCTGTTCTCTTGCAACCTGGTGAACACACGGACAACACCATTTTATTTATTTCTAGGCCACTCAGAGGTGCAGAATGCAACTACTCTGCTGTGGAAAAAGAAGCGTTGGCTGTCTACTGGGCAGTTCGTAAGCTCAAAAAATGTCTTTGGGGCAAACATTTTCCAGTAGTCTCAGATCACAAACCTCTAAAAGAGGTCTTTGAAAAAAAAGGTACTGATTGTGTTTCTCATAGAATTAGGAAATGGGTTGTCGCTCTGCAAGATTTTGAATTTCATGTCTCTTACTTACCTGGTGCTAGTAACATTTAGGCGGATTGTCTGTCTAGACTCAGTGGTTCAGCTATTCCTGATAGTTCTGATGATGATGGTTTGGTGGGTGATGATTTTGGGGAAAGTTTAAAAGTGTGTTTAGTGACTGAAGGTGTTGTGACAGAAAATGAATGGAAAACTAGTATAATGAATGACCCAATTTTACAGCGGGTCATTGGGTATGTAAGGGAGGGTTGGTGTGAAAAGCGTCATTGCGATCCACAAATTAAAGGGTTTTGGTGTGTAAAGGAGGAGTTATCGTCTTTGAATGATTTGCTTTTCAGAGGTAGTAGGCTTGTTGTTCCCTCAGATTTGCGTGACAAACTTGTTGAGTGTGCCCATTCTAGTCACAGGGGCATTGCTAAAACAAAAGAAAGACTCAGAGAAACATATTGGTGGCCAGCTATGGATGTTCCGATTGAACGATTGGTACGCTCATGTTCACAATGTGCCAACAGTGATAAGGTTCTTAAGTGTAGGACACAACCCATGGTCATAAGACAGCAAGCTCGGGGTCCTTGGGTTGATATTGTTGTGGACATCCTTGGTCCAGTGAAGGTCAGAGCTCAGGATAGATATGTGTTGGTGTGTGTGGACATGTTTTCTAGGTGGCCTATCATTAAATTAGTCAATTCTGTAGACTCGTTCTCTGTGATTGGTTTCTTAGATGATCTTTTTTCTAGTGAGGGGTTGCCAGCTACCGTCTTAACAGACAATGGGGTACAGTTTACCTCCTGTGCTTTAGAGGAATTTTTGAGTGAAAGGGGAGTTACGCACAAGCGCGCTGCTTCATATCATCCGGAATGCAATGGTCTCGTGGAAAGGTTTATGGAAGTTCTCAAGGAGACTATGCAATTGGCTGTTACCTCTAGTTGTGACTGGGATGAAGCTGTCAGGAAAATGTCGTGTCATGCCATGTCAAAAGTTTTTATATAGCGCAACTTATCACGTTAGGTCTCACGGCGCTTGCAGCAAAAACGGTTGACCACGTGTGAGGATTATTTAAATATGCCAAGGTTATTTTGGAAAAAGACAGGTTTTGAGAGTTTTGTGGAATTGTTTGTGTTCAGTGATGGATAGAAGGTGAGGGGGTAATCTGTTCCAAAGCAAAGGGGCAAGATAGGAAAAGGAGCGATGGCCGTAACGGGAAGTCCAGACGCATGTTGGATCCGAAATGATTTGTTACTGGACCATAAGGGTCTTGTGGGTACAAACCAGTTAAGTTTCTTTAGAAGGTATTTAGGGCCGGTGTTGTATAAGGTATTGTGTGTCATACTTAAAATCTTAAAGTGGCTTCTCTGACCAATGGGTAGCCAGTGGAGCTTTTTCAGGCAAGGGGCAGAAGCTGTTCTGGGAGGAAGGTTCAGGACCAATCTGGCTGCAGCGTTCTGGAGGGTCTGCAACTTTGTGAGCAGGTCCTCGTTGAGTGCAGCGAACAGGGCATTGCCATAGTCAAGATGGCTGATAAGCAGGCCCTGTACCAAAGGTTTCCTGGCTTCAGTAGGAAACCACTTGAAGATCTTTCTAAGACTGCACATGATTCCATAACAAATGTCTGTGACCTTAGTGACATGATTTTTCATGGACAGGGCACAGTCTTGTGATATTCCCAGCAGTGGCGGCTGGTGACATTTCAAAGTGGTGCGTCGTAAAATGGTACTCATACTGCACTGTAGCGAGCGAGCGTAGCGAGCGAGCCCGAACCCCCCCCCAAGGAGGGTTCGGGGGGAATTCCCCCCGAGAAAATTTTGAAAAAATAGTGGAAACATTTTGCATTTTCAAGCAAATTTGAGGAAGCAGGAAGGTTAATAAAGGTAATCTATGGGTCCAGCAGGCAGGTCGGCGTTGGACTTGCTTTTGTGACTGGTGGCCTGCTTCTATACTCCTCCTTACTCACTGCAGGGGCCTGATGGGAGCATGTAGGCTTTACTGCTTTTTGCAGATTGGTGATCACATGGACTAACAGTTAAGGAGCAGTGGGAAACGGTGGGGGGAATATGAATTTTGTGGCACAGAAGACAATTGTGGTCAATGAAAAATGAAGTGGAACAGAAGTAGGAAACCTAGTGAAGCGGAGGGCAGGATATATGAGAAAAGAGACAAGAGCAAGACAGAGAGAGTGTTGGAGACGGAGTACAGCACACACCAGAGACAGACACATACTCTATGGCAAGTACACACACCAGAGGTGCAGCACACACCTGGAACACACACTGCCAAGCACAAACACAGGCACAGCACACAGCAGGGACAGACACACGCTCTCTGCCAAGTACACACCGGGGACAGACAGACACTGACACACATACACACTGCAAAGCACACACATCAGAGGAGTAGCACACACCAGGGACAGTTACAAACTCTCTGCCAAGTACACACATCAGACATGCAGCACACACACACTGCCAAGCATACACACAGGTGCAGTACACACCAGGGACAGACACACACACATTCTCTGCCAAGCACACATCAGGCCCAGACACACACACCTAGTACTCTGCCAAGCACACACATCAGAGACGTAGCAGTAGCACACACCAGGGACAGACACACACTCTTCTCTCTGCCAAGTACAGACATCAGAGGCGCAGCACACACCAGGGACAGACGCACACTGCCAAGTACACACACACACATTAGAGGCGCGCAGGACACCCCAGGGACAGGCACACACACTGGGTTCCCCAGCGGTATACAGCGCCGGGATGCCCCTTTGCTGGGGCAGCTGTGCGCTTTACAAGTATACAACATACAACATTCATTCTCTGCCAAGTGCACCCAGAGACAGACACACACATACTCTGCACTTATACCCCTACACTGCCCCAGGACAGAGACCCGGGGCGCTGCGGCCTGGGGGAGACAAGAGGGCTCTGTCCCAGGCATAGGGAGCGATTCACCAATCACCAGCTCCGGGGTCCCAAGACTCTTAAGGGCCCTTGTCGGGGCCGAATACCACATTTACAGGTCACAAAGGCCGCTCCGCCCTATAAACACCCCACTTCCAGCAAAGGCTGGATGAGGCAAAGGGCAAAGGCTGCAATTAAGGGTGATGCGTCAGACGGCCGGATGCCTTGGGTTGTAGAGGGCATTCATTTGTACTGGCTGTTCTGCATGAACCAACTCTCCTGTAAGGCATCAGGAAAGCAGGAAGAATTTGCAAGCCAAGGGGTTAGCAGAGTAATCAAGAGGCTGCACTTGTTAGATATTAATAATACACGGGCCTGTTGTCCATGAATGGATGGATGCACAGGGCCCCTTAATAGAACAAGCTCCTCCCCATGGAGATCTCGGTTTACCAAAGGCACAAAACATCGGATGGTTTCCAAAGACTACTCCACACACAGCCTCATAAGAAAGATTTAAAGTACATAAGAGAAAAGGAGCGAGAAAGTAAACACACATCAAGTATGACTGAAGGAAAGAAACTTTATTAAAGCTCCGCATGGGTGCTTGCGTACCGCAGAGTGTCGCAAGCAGCACAAAGCATTGCACCAATAAACTAACTTACCCTTCTAAAAACCTGCAGATGCAGCGCAAAACTGGACAGTGACACACAAGCGCCCGCACCGCTCTAGTAAATAACTGGTCTAGCAACAATAATAGGTAAAAGCATTTTTAGGGACCGATTTGACAAAGCCTCCTTCAGCTGAGCCCATATTCCATGATTTAAACATACATTCTGGAATGTGGAGCCCTCCGCTCCGGAGAGAGAATTAGAGCATTACAACAGAATTTATTGTGCACACTACAAATTCCCATATGATAGTGAATAGAAGCACGGACTACTAGGTTTGGGAAAAAATCAGCACACAATTACCAGATAATTGTCCTATAATGCAAACTGTAGCTACAGTAAACAATAGCATTACAAAGAAAAATATATATGAGGGCCGAGAAACTGGCAGGTTTTACAGAAGTAAGAGGTTGCTGATTGAATATAAAAGCTTTTGTGCAGTCAATACAAATTGTGCCAGTGAACGGACCTCGGCGCGTGAAACTCGTGACATCATTAACATTTAGTGACCTTCGATTCAGCAGTAATTGAAGATTTGTGATCTAACATTTGACCAGTGTGATGACCTTCGATTCTGGCCCTGCCTGGTAATGAGCCACCTGTTTAATAACCAGCAGCTGGTGTCATCTCTGACTTTGCTAAGTGCACTGGCAGACGTACTGCGTGCAACTCTGACTGCTATGAATGAATTCATATCCAAAGGCCACATTGCCCCTTTAAATACATAACTTTGGCTTGAAAACATATAAAGCAGAACAATAAATGCAGCATAAATAAAACCCAACAGAGATGTGTTTGAGCATTAGGCTATGAAAACATATTGAGAAGGTTCATTATTGTTTTCCGGACTTTCTTTGATATAGCGCCAACTGGCCACTGGAGGATTTGAGGCCATTGCAAAAGTCACGTTTCTCCAATCCACAGAAATTATTAAGGAGCATGTTTTTTTTTAAGTTCAATACGCACAGATAAACGTGTCAACCCTGTGCTGCTTCAGGGATTTTTTCATTTGATGGCTTTATCAGGCCGCTTGCGAAGTTACACTATGTCTATTTGTTTCTAATTAATATATAGATTTTCTTACTTTCCAAAACCAGGAAGCACTGCAAACCAACTGAAGTGGAACAATCGATACACCTCTGCAAAATCTTGCCAAAACCTTTCCATTGGGTACCCCTGGAAGGCCAGGTGTTTCATTTAGAGCCGGAGTCCAGAGAGATACTCCACTCATTGAGCCTTAAAGAGCGACCCTCAGCGAGAACAAACATATACGGGTGCTGCTGAGAAGCAATGCTGAAAGATGCTGGCCATAGCAAGTATTGACCCGAAGGTGTCAGCACTGTCTGACTGACGAGGAACGATGAGGAAGCTAAGCTAGCCTAGATTAGCACTGACTGTGACTGGTTAACTTAGGGATGGCACTGGCACTGGCAGGGGTCAGAGGAGGCCTGGCCTGGCACAGTAAAAAACTTACGTGGATCGCGGTGGTGGTGGTGACCGTGACGTCGACTATCTGGAACTTCTCTCTCTCTGGTGATCTGCTCCGAGTCCTCGATGTCTGTCTTCCGTTCCGACTGACGCAGCAGCAGTAGACAGGAGACAGGAGGACTCACACAAAGCACCAGGCGGTCCGGACCGTCCGTAGTAGATGTAGGCAGCAGGCAGGCAGGCACACAATAACAACGACGACGACTGATCACTACTATCTTCTGCTTTCAGTTTCGCTCTTGTTGTGCAGAACGTCACCATCCTGCTGCAGCAGCCAATCCTGGCGCAGCGTTAACAGCGCCACTGCGCCAGGATTGGCTAACGAGCAGCCTACTATCTGCCCATATTGTGCCCGGGACCCTGGGTCCCTGCCTGTGTCTCTGGGTGACATGGAGGGGGGTGGGGGGAAGGTGTACCAGTGTACGCATGCGCGGGCAAGGCTGAATATTGCCTTCTCCTGGATTTCACTTGCGCAGTGTGTGTGAGTGTCATACGATATTCTGGCTGCCTGTGCGTCGCAGCCCCACCCCCCCACCCCCCTTCCCCCGGCCCACTTCCTTAAAGATGCCCGAATCTGTCGGGCCGGTAGTGCGCTTGAGTCAGTGCGCACCGCTATTTAAAAAAAAAACATTTTTTAATGCATGTAGACACCATGCAGTGAGGTGAAGGTATATCATAAATTATTATTATTATTAAAACAGTTTTGTATAGCGCGTGGTTACCCTAGAGCATCCCAGTGCTTCACCAAACAGAGTAACAGATTAAGAGAGAGAGAGGCACAGCGGTTTAACAAAAGAGAAAAGTTTTCAGTTGTTTACGAAAACGCAAAAGGCATGACTCCGAGCGCAAACCTAGGGGGAGTGAGTTCCAGAGGGTTGCAACCTTTACGGAGAATCTCCTACCTCCTGAGCGGGCCTTTTTGACCCTGGGGATCATGAGTAAGTGTTGTTGGTCTGAGCGAAGTATTCTACTTGCCTTATATGGGGTCACCAGCTTTTGAAGGGCAGGAGGGCCTTTACCTTGCTAGATTTTATGTGCAAGGCAGAGAAATTTAAATTTCACCCTTTCTCGCACTGGCAACCAATGCAGCGCCCTCAATGCGGGTTTGGCCGATCGTGACATAGGGATGTTGTGGAGCATTCGTGCCGCCGCATTCTGAACTTGCTGTAGTTTGTTCAGAGTGATCTCACGGGCACCCAGATAGATTGCATTACTGAAATCTAATCTAGATATAATCAGGCCCTGCATGACTTTTGTGAGAACTATGCGGTGTATGTGCAGTGTGCAAGGGTGGGTGTCTGTGTGAATATAGGGACTTCTCGTTGCCTTTCAACCTGAGATCCTTATCTCCACCATGAGATCCCAACTACAAAATTACCAGAATTATCTCTCTCTCTGAGAATTAGCGCACTCCTCAGAGACTTTGAGTGAGAATCTGTCCTGGCTAACAGGGTGTCTCTCTAGGCGGGTGACCTATTGTCTCTCTACACATTCAATAAGGTTCCAAGCCTAGAGCCCTTCAAGACGCTATACACATTCTCAGGTTTAAATAAAAAGATTTCAAAGCCAATGGTCTTTGTAAACAGGACTAAGAAAGCAAACTTCCAATGGGTTGCCGGCATGACGGCTGCCTGGGAGGGGTTCCAATACTTCACACATCCATAGATAGGGAACATGCATGGGACATAACCTCCCATCGCAAATAAACAGGGTGCAAAGCAAGCTTGCCTTCGGGATCCCCTTCCTGCTATCATTGCAGGGACAGCAGCCATTGTCAAGATGGTCTATGTGCCATTTTTATTGTATCAATTCCACACAGTGGTTGCTGGCATCTATAGGGAGTGGAGGTGCGGGCAAATGGGTGGTGCAAAAAAAACACAAAATAAAATCCACTTACCTGCGACACGTTCTCCTCCTCACTGAACATCTTCCTCCTGTAGTACGCTGTTCAGCGCAGGCCCCAGCGAAGTGCCTTAACCAATCTTGGTGCTGCTCTCATGCTGCATGAGAGGACCATCAGGATTGGAGAGAACGGCCGCTCTCTGTGCTCCTGATGGCACTAGAGGCATGCACTTGTTCTAACCGAGCTGTCTTAACACAACTGGGTTAGAGGCTTCACAGTGCGCATGTCTTGGCTGGCCAAAGGGACATGCGCACTTTGAAATGAAGTGCCAAGCAGCCCACCCTCCTCCCTGATGCTGCTCTCATTAAGCCCACCCTATCCTGACTCTCTGTTGGGGATGGGTTGATGAAAAAAATTGGAAATAAATGTACTTTATTACTATTTTGTTTTCACCTCTGAGGCTTGCGGGCATTTTTGTTAGCGGGGCGATGCTCCTCCGCTCGCATGAAGGAGCCGCCCTTGATTATTTCAAAGAAGGATATCCCTCACTAATTCTTCACCTGTCTTACCTAAATAATTCACACCCTGCTCTGGGCAGGGGCTATGATGTAATTTGCTGTGGAGGCTCAGTATTATAAATCCAAAGATAACGGCATCATCGAAGCATCAGATGTAGCTGCCTACTACCGGTCTTCACACCTAATACAAGTGCATTCATGTCCTACTGACCCCCGCACAGACCCACATTTGTGACAGAGAAGTAGGCAATTAGCAGTACACATCCATTGCACTTCCTGTAGTGTGGGAAAATTCACCCGGCCCTTACATCTAAACACAAAATGTAATAAAAGTTTGCCTGGTATAACTGGCTCAGTAAAGAAATCCCTCTAGGCAATAATAATCCAAGAAAATGCATTATAGGGCTTTCACAGATGGACAAAAATGTGCATTTTGAAATTAGTGGACGTTATGGTGGGCATCAATATGTGTTAATCTCCAAGGCAACCCTGATATGAGCAAACATCAATTTTTCAAATACTGATAACTTAGACATGCATTACACCCTCACATCAAAGACCTACCCAAACTTCCTGATTTGAATCCTCCTGAAGCAAACTATTGATGGGAGACATGGATTGCAGAAAGATTTCCGCTGTGTACGGATCAATGATAATACACAGTCTAGACACTGTCGACTCGCTCCAGCAGAATTGGGAGTAAGATGCAGGGACCGTCACAGATGAGGGGTGGTGAATAGCCAGGGTGGCCCCAAGAGAGGTTGCCATTGCAAATCAATTCCACACATCCTAACTCAAATATTTACAAACCTGTTCATCTCACACGTCATCATCTAGTGCCTGAGATGTGGAAAATAATCAAGAGTCTTAATCCGCAATGCATGGCAGTGCCCCTTGATGAGACCCTTTTGGACTGCAGGGCAATACACACTCCAGAAAGTGACCAGGTGATAACTGGAATAAGACCCCAAACTCACTCTCATAAACATACCCTTCGACTTGAACATTAACGGATAAAACTGGCACGCATACGCCTGGTATTAATAGTTGCGTAAGGCGATAATTACAAAACATTGGAGGAAATGCATCCACCTAATTTGGAGAGATAACCATGAATCCCAGGCTATTACATATCACTGAGGATCGCCATAAACACACCGGTAGTAGGTCCCCAATATCACATCAGTATCTGGGGTGGCAGGATGGAACACCTTGGACTAGTGAGGGAACAAGGAGCCAATGAAAGTCCCCCTTGGACCCTGCATGAGTATCTCTCCATGGAAGGACAAACCAAGTGGAGCTCTGACAGCTGTGGAGTCACATACCATAGACTGTTCAGTGCATATACGCTTATTGTAATGCTGTGATTTGTTGTTGTTGCGGTGATGTGAAAGGTGCACTTTTCTTTTAATAAAATGGCAATAAAATCTTATATAAATAAAATCTCGAGTGCATAGGCGTGTCAACTGCTTCCGAATAAAATTTTAGATCCTTGGTGGTGCCTGAGGCTTGGTGTGGAGTGAAGGACCATTGCAGGGGTGCAGTTCCCTAGGTGATGGCACTGGACTTCCTGTACCAAGGAATCTCAGTCCTGTTTAGCAATGGTACATTTTTGGCATTTAGGGCTGAAGTGTCCTATCTCCTGAGGTCGCATTCCAGGATGATGGATGCTTTTGTAGTAGTTCCTTGGGTGCAGTATACCGGGTACTGCAGAAAGATTTCTGAGGCCTTAGATGTTGCTCTGTAACTGGTGCACACACACACACACACGGCTGTGGTTGTAGTTCGTATGGATCCTGGGGTCAAGAGACTAGGCTAAGGGGATGCAACTAGATTATGTGGGCTTGATGTAGAGTTGGATGGTAGCAGGTCCGATGTGCAATATCTCAAGATGTTGTTGACAGTGCTTGGGGTGCGGAGATCCAGGGTTTGGGTACCTCTGTTCTGTCAGGACCAGGATGCAGGTTCTTAGCGATTGGTCGTGGGCTTAATACAGTGTTGGGGTGCTTCTGGCAGATCTTGGGCGGAGCGTTAAGTTACTGCAGGTACAGAGTAACTTGGGTCAGTGAGAAGGGCTGCATATGAAGGAGACTGCTGCCCTGGTGTCTCGAAGTAATAAAGTGTGGGACTCCTTTCTATTGACCAGGACTTGAGGCTCCAATAGGGACCAGGGGGTAGATATGTTCTCAGCAATGTGATCTATCCCATTTTTAACTATGTGTTTTCAGTTTGCATTTTTCATCAGCCTGAGGAATATCTTCCACAGTGACCCAAGAACTGACATCAAAGTTGGAAGAACTGGGGACACCGCCGTAAGTTACCAGGGCAAACCATTTGCATGTGCCTATTGGAATGCATTATACATGGAAACTTGGAAATATGTTGATCCCACAAGAAAGGGTACACAAGAAAGTAAAGGTTTATGGCCCCTGAAGTCCAAGATTGGACTAGCCTTTAGGCACTCTGGTGCCGCCAGATAGGCCACCCTAAGAAGATAGCATGTGGGCTGTTTTATTTTTATCCCAAAGGAAGGTTTTTTTGCCATTTGGGCAGGTTTTGCCAACACCCATCCTGCTCGGTTACATCGCAGCCAGCAGGCACCACTTCCATGGTATGCAGCGGCTGAGCACGCAACAGTGACAACCATCTCACCCACGTCAATTTTGGGGGATGTGCAGCTGCAACATGAGTTGTGTCATCGGGAGTAATTACTTTTAAAATGTAAAAGTCATGCTAGCAGCACCTAGAAACGTGTTCCTGCTCCACTCAAGGTCCTTTAAGAAGATACGTCACAAAGTTCTGAGCTACCACCATTCACTGATGGGGCCCCTTTTTTCTTTCTTTTTTTATGTCTGGGCCTATTGCCGGCCCCTGTCTCACACTGCTGAAGCTTAACAGCTCCTAGTGCCGCAGGCAGATATAACCTTGTTATGCGATTCCAGGCCATAAGATGCCTCAAGGCTGGTCCTTAGTGAGCGGGTGATCCCTAAGGTTCTAGAGTAGGATGTAAATACATATGCCATAGTTATAGCAGAGTAGTGTTTGCAGAAGCAGAAATTGGTTTGATATCCTGATCTCACAAAAGGAGGAGAATTGTTTGTCTATTTCAGTCGGTTCAATCTGGCAAATTTGTTTCCGATACCTACTCTTTACCTTGCGAGGTCCCTCAGAGGTCCTCACTTAGTCCCACACTATTTAACATTTATGTTACTCCTCTGGCAAAGCTATTAAAATCTTTTGGCTTTGCCCTGACATCCTATCTAGACAACACCCAAATAGTCAACGCATTAGATTCAGATGAGTCGGGGACTGCATCCAATTTCCAGTAAAGTGTGCAGGCAGCCAGTTCTTGGATGTCCTTGAATTGTCTGAAACTGAATTTAAATAAGACAGAGGTCCTTATTTTTGGTACAATGCCACCTTTCCGGTCTACTGCCTGGTGGCCCTCTGATCTAGGCACCCTTCGCACACCTGTGAGGGCAGGTTAAAATTCTTGGAATCCATATAAATGACAAACTGTCCTATCACGATCCGATAAATACGCTCACATTTGCCGCTTTCTACACCCTCCAGCTTATTAAGAAGATCTTACCATTCTTTCCAGCTACCATACGGAAAATGGTAGTGACGTTGTGGGTACTTTCGAAAGTCAACTGCTGTAATCGCTCTATCTATCAACATGTTCTAAATAAACTTGAGACTCTTCATAACGCGTCACACAAGGTGCCCCTTTGGTGGACCATTTTACTACTTTCGGACACTCGGCTGAGAGTCTTAGGTGGTGGGTCATAGAGAAAGTACAGGCCAATCCACGCGGTGGGTCTTTTCCAACATAATGAATGTCCGCAAATGCAAATGGATCCACATTTTTGACACTGTTAACAGGGGTCTCAATGAACAACTGAAATCTCAAGACAGATAGGCACCCTCAATAATGGCTAGTTGAGCTGGGTATCTAACACCCTTGTTTTGCCTGGCAGCTTCATGATGGAACAGGTGTGGCACTATCTCTATGATGGCCACATGTTTTATAAATCCCAGGTGCCATCATGGGAATCGCTCCCTTTGCCTCCCTTTCTGTTTCATGTACGCTGTATAACCTGGTATTTACAACAAGGGGTGGTGAGGGACAGAGTCTCTGAATTAAGCAGAAAGCTCTCACCCAGTCAAGAGATCAGGGCTAGATCCAACACCGTTTTTTAGCTCACTGAACCATCCCAGTTTCAGAACCTGGCTGTATGCAAATTAGTCTGTTCCTGTCCCAGTGCATGATGGGAACAGGGCAAACCAAACTACAAAAGCCAATTCTTACACTGGGAAGGAAACAAGCTCCCGGGGACCGGTTTCTGGCATTACAGCCGTCTTTGGCCCGGTTTGCTTGAATCCTGATGGTGCAATGAGCAAGGGTCTCACATCTGAGAATACCCTTCCACGCTTAGGGTGGACAAAAATATTTACAACAAGGGGTGGTGAGGGACAGAGTCTCTGAATTAAGCAGAAAGCTCTCACCCAGTCAAGAGATCAGGGCCGAAGAAGGCTTAAATGCCAGAAACCGGTCCCCGGTAGCTTGTCTCCTTTCTGGTGAAGAATTGGCTTGGTAGTTTAGTCTGCCCTGTTCCCATGATGCACTGGGCCAGGGACAGACTGATTTGCATATAGCCAGGTTCTGAGCTGGGATGGGGCAGTGAGATAAATAAACGGTGATGGATCAAGCCCTGATCTTTGGACTGGGTAAGAGTGGTCTGTTTAACTCAGACACTCTGTTCATCACCACCCCCTTTTCTAAATCGTATAACCTGGTAGGCAGGATGTGAACATGTTTCCCAGCATTATGATATAACTTGAGACTTCTGCATGTGTTCTCCGTTATACATAGCTGGACTGTTTTTGTACATTCACTTTAAGCATGAGCGAATTTTGCGGATCTCGCGTTCGCGAATTTTGCGGATTTGCGGATTCGCAATCCGCAAAATCCGCGAATTCCCGCGAATTTGCGGATTTTTTTTTTTTTTGTGTTCGCCCGTGTTTCTGCCAGTTCGCGAGGGTTTTGTACACTTTCGCAAATTGCGAACTTACCTGTCGGGTCGCAAGTTTCGCGAACTTGTTGTTTCTACGTGTCCATCCTGTTTGGGACACTCTTCTTCATCACTGCCACTCTCTGTCACCACTGCCACTCTCTGACTACTCATGCCACCCTCTGGCCCACCCATGCCACCCTCTGTTTCATCACCACACCCTCTGGTTGTCCAGTGTACATTATTTTCGGCAAAGCAAAGCACACCTTCCCTGCCTCAAGTGACCTGAATTAATTTGGGGCTGATTCATGTGTCACAGAATATTTTTTTAGCTGGCACCTGCTTCCTTAGTGCGCCCTGATTAGTGATCTTTTGCACTTGCTAAGTGCTTTCATTGTTGCAAAATTAGTTACAACACCTGCCCTGCCCCAACTGACAATAATGAATTAGGGGCTGATTAATGGATTTTAACTTCCAGCCTGGCTCCTGCTTGTCTCCCTTAGCTGTAATTCAGGACCTTTGTGGCATATGTGTAACTATTCTGAGGTTCAGAGCAGGGTCACATAATAGTTTCAACTGGCAACTGAACTCTGGAGGGGCCCCTCAGGAAGCACTCCAGGAAATGGCTACTAATGATGAGCCTGAACTTTTGAACCTGGTAAGTAGTTACTTTCAGTTTTGCTAAAATCGTATTTCTGCAATTTTGCACTTATTCGCGGGGCGCGAACTCACGCGAACAGTGCGAGCAGTGCGAGCAAAATCCGCTGCTCGCGGATTTGCGGATTTTGCGGGAAATTCGCAAATCTCGCGGATTGCGGATTTCCCGAAAATCCGCAAAATCCGCGAGCGGAACGGATTTTCCGCCCATGCCTAATTCACTTGTGTTTTGGTTGCATATTGCGTTGTACTTCTCTTTGTACATTTTGTGTTTTTGTCTTCTTTTATTTTAATTGCACTTCATATTGTTAACATCGTTTTTTCTTACTCTAAACTGGAAAAACTGCACTTTGTTTTGTAATTATTGTTTTTCCTATTGATATTACCTAAGGGCGACGAGTGGAGTATACCCGTTAATAAGCTCATTGGGTGAATATCCGCCGTACAGGGATTACATCGGAAGTATTATTTGGCAATTCACATAATGGGCTAGAATCTTTTCACAAAGCTAGTGACTTATTCAATTATACCCCGCCTAACTTCAACCTTCCATAACATTTAATTTTTACCTGCTCACATTAACTAAGTTTTTAGCATTCGTCTTATCTACATTACAATTGCCATCTAGTCTTTTCACACTGTAAGTCCTCCAAGCGCATGACACCATCGCCTGAGCTTTTTTTTTTTCTTCGAATTGCACGTCTGTATTTAAATGCGGTTCGAACCGACGACTGTCTCTCACTCGGCGGGACCGACTGATGCGGCGCGCTGAGAGGATCTAACGAGCTCCAGACTAACTTTCACCGTAACAGGTATTTTCTTTACCTATAGGGTCGCCCCTCTCACCAGTTATCTGAGGCTTGTAGCCTTTGTTGTCACGCTCAGCGTGATTGATTATTGGCTTCTTTTCCAACAGATTTACGAAGCACTTTTTTAAGCCCCTAGACACCCCCCACGCCGCTCCTCCACACAGCGGGTGAGTCTGTTAACCTTTTACGGGTGCCCCAAACGCAATTCCATGTGTTTCTCCACATTGTCTTAATGTCATTTCTGTATGTTTGTTTTTAGTGTTGGGAAACGTTCCCATTTCCTGATGGATTTACAGGATTGACTATTCACTGTATCTTGAAGCTAAAGCCTTTTTTACTCCCCAGACTTAAAACATTGGTGACCCCACTTTAAATTAATTATATATGTTGAGGCACAATAACTTTATCTAGGCGCTTAACTGACAGAATTGCCCTATCTGCCCACTTCATTTGAAATATCCCGGTTATTTTCAGATACCCCCTACCCCGGTCCTGAGGAAGACCCGCTGCTGAGGACCGCACTCACCCTTACGCAATAGGGTCGAAACGTCTATGCCCCTGAATAGGCCTACACCCTACATTTGCCCCCTACACCTGACTCACAGATGAAGTTATACTGTGAGGAAGAACAGTTTAACAAATGTACTGTACACAACTGTGCTTATAGGGGTAGGCCTGAACACGTAAATGGAGACCATTTCAACCTATGCCGGATCCCTAATGTCTTAAATACTTGAATTTTTTAATGTAACAACAATTGCTTCTTCTTTTCCTTTTCTATTTTTTCACATGATCGCTAAACTTTCACGCACCTCCTTCTCCCTGATAATAACCGTATGTATATAACATTGTACATCATTTTTGAAAAATAACTCAAGTGTGTTTCTTTGAAATACCTTAATGTGTGACTGAATAAATTTAAGTTATCAGTCTTTTGGCAGTGGCCTTGCTATTTCTTTGTGTGCTTATGACCTTATGTGCCTAAATGACTATACTCATTCAATGATACTGTTTTGAACCTTAACTACAAAAGTCTAGGACCATTGTTTGTCTGTACTCTTCATAAAGTGGCAGCATAGTTGCTCTTAAAAATCGCTAAGTATCAATTTGTTTCCAAATCCCTTGAAAAGCTTCACTGGCTTTCCATCAGGTAGGGAGTGCGGTTTAAGGCACTCTGTATTATATATATAGATTTACATGACCAGGGACCCCACTTTCTAAAAAAACAGCCCTGGTTTGTGCCAGCCAAATCCATGCATTCGGCATCCGCGAAACAGGTGGTGGTGCCCAGTTTTCAGCAGGCCACCTGGAGTGGCAGAAGCTGTGGAACAACCTCCTTCTCTTTATCAAAGCTCTGCCAAACCTCTTGGCATTTAGGAAATCTCTGAAAACTTGGCTGTTCTCTACCATTTAGCTTTCCGGTTCCTTCTCTGCAGCTCAGCTAGCGCCAAGACGCCTACAGGCATTCATTCTCTCAACAAGCTCAGGAGATGGCAGGAGGTCGGACTTAGAGATTTGGCCCTCAAGTGGTTGACGAGTTTTCTTTACTCTCGCTCCCAGGCGGTTAACCTTGGTTCATGTCGTTCAGCTACAACAGAATTGTCCAATTGTTTAAGATCTATGTGGCTCCCTTGGCCAATCTGCTGAGGAACAGTGGGTTCACCCCTGTTTCCTATGCAGACGATACCCAACTGCTTTTTCCATTCACAAAGTTTACTCCATTGAAGCAGGCCACCTTTTCCCGGGGAATGAGAAACATTTCTCAGTGGATGAGGAGTAACTTTCTTCAGTGCAATGTGGGGAAGACGGAAATAATGCTTTTCGGGGAAGCTCAATTATTGTGGACCCCCAACTGGTGGCCTTCAGATCTAGGCACCCCCCTATTCCAAAAATCTGCATGAAAAACATAGGTTTTCGCATTGAACAGACCCTCACCATGAAAGAGCATGCTGCTCAGACAGCCGGTTCGTGTTTCCATGTGTGGGTCTTTTATGTCGTATTCTTCCTTTGCTCCCTGACTTATCTAGGAAGACGCTAACCCAGGCGCTTATATTAAGTCGCCTGGATTATTGCAATAGTCTCCTGTTGTCAGCTAACGAGGCCGCCATTGACCTTATACAGGTTGTCAATAATACGGCGGCTCGTCTGATCCTGAATGCACCACCAAGGACGGCCTCTCAGCCCCTGCTCTCTCAGCTCCACTGGCTTCCGATATGGAAACGTGTACAGTTTAAGGTTTACTGTACCATCCACAAGGCCTTGTTCAACTCTGGCCCCAGTTACTTGGCAGATAAATGTTTTCCTTACATTCTGCGGCGGCTTCTCGCTCAGAATCTAAACATCTTCTCGTAGTGCCTAGAACCAAATGAGCCAGGCAAGGTGGAAAGGCCCTATCCTATCTGGGACCTTGTCACTGGAATAAGCTTCCGGTACAGCTAAGACAATGCACGGAACATCTTCTTTTCAGGAAACAGCTTAAGACCTTTCTGTTTACCTCTGTTCCCTAGCTGTTAGGTCTTCCCCTCTGGCATCCCGTCTATAGCGCAGAGATACCCCTTTGGGGGTAAATTCTGGTGCTTTATAAATAAATAAATAAATAAATAAATAAATAAGATTGATTAACATAACATAACATTTGATGGATGATGTGACAACCACTCCCTGCGTGCTTTCCCATCCGTTTTATTGAGTTTGCTCAAAGTTGGAAAGGAAAATGCTGTTATGGAAGACTGAAGAGTGGATGCATAAAAATCAAACCCACGTGGCAAATGTCTTCACATTTAAGCCTGGGAACCCATGGGATAATTTAGGATAATTCCTCAATTTGCAGTAAAAGAGGGCTATATAGACAGACCCTGAATGGACAGCTTTTTACATTTGCAGCTGGGTTGGATTTTTACAAACACAACACATGGAATTATACGATTAGAATCACATAGGGATGGGTCCATAGTGCCACGATATTCCCTCTCAAGACCAAACATCTTGGGGGGCTTGAGTGGAACACGTTTTAATTTTAGGATTGGAAGACCACAGCATGGGTACATCATAGATTTTCATATTTATTATAGAATGGTTTTACAAGACTTGTAGATAAACATACTGAATACTATCTTTCGAAATGGAATGCTACTGGACTGGTTCCCGATACCCTAACTGCTGAGCTCAAGGGGTTTGCATTGGCATCTAATGTTATAACCATCGATGAATGACTGGGTGAGCAGGAAGATGGAGAGGGATGCTTTTACCTCTAGTGCCCTTTAGAGGCTTAGGATCATCTATAAATATGATTGGAACTCTCATGGGAAGGACATTGGATGGGCATATGGAGTTATGACTAACAGCCTATTAGATTTGTGGCTATTGCATTCTAATGCTAAACTGCAGTGTAGTAAACCCTTTACCTAGAAGATTCATTTTAGATATTGACAGTGATACCAACAGCGGCGGCTCCTCCTCTGCTAAGGTGGAGAGGCGTCGCCCCACTGCTTTTCAGGAGTGCGAAGAAGGAATAATCAAATGATAATAACCCAATGTTATTATCATTTTATTTCACCATGCTTAAGCCAGTTTTGGGGCGGGCAGAGCATGGCTGTCATCACAGCCAGCAGGGGGAGGCAAGGTGGGCACTCTCTTAAGTGTGCATGATGGTTTGGCCAGCTTATTTGAGTCGGCCAAACAGCCATACTCAATTATCATGATCTTCACCAAGCTGTATTGCACAGCCTGGGTGGAGAACATGCACAGGTTCCCCATCCCTGTCTGAATGCTGAACCATGGCGCTCAGACCAATCACAAGGCTGCTGTCTATCTGAAGACAGCACAATGCTAGATTGGCCCCAGTAAGCGATTATTCAACATAAACACAACCTAAAGAACATGAAAGACATAATAAAATCAAGTCAGTTGTATACTTTGAGGTCCAATGTTATTTAATCACATTGAACACTACATTCGCTTTTTTATCCACGATTAAGTCAAAAGACAATACCAAGAGCAAGTGCCCCTCACGGGGAGAAGGAATAGGAGGGTTGAAGGAGAGGTATTGTGCATTAAGTGAGGTTTAAAGAGGTATATAGAAAAGATTGGGATATGTTCACATCACATAATTCTTTATATGAAAAAAACGGCTTATCCTTAAGCCACACCATTCAAAACAATGTATGAAAATGTACATGGAAAAACAATATCACAGTGAGAATTTGCTGTTGATAAAGCTGGCAGGCAGTAGGATTGTCGACGTTTTGACCCCCAAAGAATTGTAGGTTGCTTATTCCCTTACGGAGGGGTCTTCCTCAGCACTGTGAAGGAGGGGAGGGGCACCATGGACCACCCCTGATTATAGGTGGTTTTGTAGTGGTTGGGCGGGCAGGCTCCAGAAGACAGGGAGCGGGAAACAGGCACTTATATTGAATTGATAGAGAAAATGGCCCTTCCAAAAGGACTTTGAACCAATCAAGGATCCTGATATGGAACTCAGAATTGCATAAGGGCCGTGTGGGTTAAATCTTAGGAATTATTTGTGACAAAAGGGAGGCCCGCCAGGTGCTAAATTTCTTGATCTGAAAACAATCTCCATCTCACTCGAAGGGATCGATGGGGTCAAAACGTCAACAAACTTACTGAAAGCCAATTTTATCAACAGCAAATTCTCACTGTGATATTGTTTTTTCAATCATGGCTGTACATTTTCATACATTGTTTTGAATTGTGTGGCTTAAGAAAAGCTGTTTTTTTCATATAAAGAATTATGTGATGTGAACATATACCAATCTTTTCTATATACCTCTTTAACCCTCACTTAATGCACAATACCTCTCCTTCAACCCTCCTTTTCCTTCTCCCCATGTGGGGCACTTGCTCTTGGTATTGTCTTTTGACTTAATGTGGATACAAAAGCGAATGTAGTGTTCAATGTGATTAAATAACATTGGACCTCAAAGTATACAACGCATTTGATTTTATTATGCCTTTCATGTTCTTTATGTTGTGTTTATGTTGAATAATTGTTTACTGGGACCGATCTAGCCTTGTACTGTCCTATACCCAGGTCCCAGTGACTTATTTTGGGTTTACCCTATTTGGTACCTATGTTGGTGATGACAGCGTCGTGATTGGTTTACGGGAGCCTGTGTGCTTCCTGCTTCTGGTACTCGTCAGGAAGAGAAGCTGAGGAGAGACGACGGAGTAGAGACAGCAGCCGTGAAGTTTAATATATAATTTTTTTCGATCTGCTTCCCCACCCCCGATTCATGTCAGCCTCCACTGGATGCCAAACCTTTGTCCTGTAAGAATGCCAGTGCTGGGAGCTTGTATTGTGAATCTAAGCCTTCAGCTATTTACATAGAAATGACAAGTCTTCACCTGAAGGAGAGACAGCTCATGGAGGATGCATGGAGGTATAGAGTGTTTGGCTTTTGCTAAATACCTGATGAAGTGGGATAATAATGTGGAGATAATAAGAGTTAACTCTTTGCAAGGAAGTGTCTACTGGACAAAGTTGTTGGTGTTTGCATCGCTTTTGCACCTGGTTGCATGGTGCAAAAGCAACGCAGTTATTGAAATGTGATTTATGAAGCCACATAATGCCCCCTTGCATGGCCCTGAATGGCTTGATAAGTCTGGAGTAATGCAAAACAGCGCAAATCACTATGTTGCGTTATTCTGCCTTAGGGGGACGTGCCATGGGCATTGTGTGGGAGTTCCCACACATCATGCATGGATTTTGAAGCTCTTCCAGATTTACCATTGCTGGTAGACCTGGGAATGTGCCAAAATGCTACGCCTTCCCAGGGGAGGCGTAACAAAGAGAAATATCTACATTTCCCTTCATTATTTCCTCTTTTTATGTGTGGTGCATTCTGCAGCACACACAAGCGTGGCCCGTCCAGGTAAGAGCGGTGGAGTGGGGGGCTTGGTTGGGGGGATTTGACACATGACGAGGGGAACTTATATTAAAAAAACAAAAACCACTTACCTTGCATTCGCCTCACCACCGGATTGGCGATGCTCTCAGTGCAAGGTAAGTAGTTTTTATTTTATTAAATGTAAGTTTTCCTCATCGTCATCTGTCAATTCCCCAACCCCCGCCCTGCCCCACCGCTCTTACCTGTACGGGCTGCGCCTGAGCACACATAGAAAGAGGAAAATACGCCAGGAGATTGTTTTTGTGCAGGGAGGTGCCATTTCCTTCACAGAAACAATCGTCCCTACAATGCAGGCAACCTTGCACCATGGTGCAACGGTGCCTGCATTGGCTCCGGGCAGCTCATTGTGCACTAGCAGTGATAAAAGGCAGGAATGCGCTGTATTGTGATAAATACAGCGCATTCCTTCTCTTTCCCTTTGTTGCGTTGAGCAGCAAGATAACTTGCTGCGCTGCAATACTTTTGTTAAATATGGCCCTTAATATTTTAGAGGATTGTTAGTGGGGGACATGCCTATCCTTCTCTATGGTCAAACCTCTCAAAGCCGTATATGCCTTTAGGAATAACAAAGTATTCATTTGCAGGAAAGATAAGTTCAGGATTTGACATAACAGTTTAGGTTGTATTTGTTCGGCTATTGATCTTGTTTTCGTTTGTGTTATTCTCCCAAGAATTCTCTGCATACTGGTACTCCAGCAAAGGCAGTAAACACAGGAGGAGGGCTTCTGGTGCAAGTTAAGTATTCTACTAGAACATTACAATGATAGTCTTCACAGGAAGGAAATGTAATGCTACAAAAGCAAGAACTTCGTGGAAAATCTCGGTGGGAGCCAGTCAAGATTATCTTTGCTGTCCTTCATGAAGGATCTTTTGATCAAGGAGTAATGCAAAGATGGTGTCTGTTTTATTCAAATGACTGTACATTTCACCCAGGCGTAATCCTCAAGAAATAGCCATCAAGCTTCCTATCGAGTGCACTCGGCGAATTTTGCTGAACGTGTTAGTTTGCTTTGAAGTATGTAAAAAAATCTCTGCTAAAAAGAGGGGGGCATATTTACGTCTTCTAGTGCATCTCTGCAAATCAGCAGGGATGCGCCAGAACAGATGCGTCACGTAATCCCCCCCTTGCGCCACCACAGATGCATCGCATTTACAATGCGGCCCACCATGGTGCAAGGAGGGGCAGATGCGTGACGCATCTTGAGGCGCACGGGCGGTGCAGTGCTGGATTTGCGCCGCAAGCGCGATGCAACTCATGCAATGCACAGGGGCCGCCCATACTCAACATGGTACCTCACTCCTTATGCCTGCTTCAAGCAGGCGTAAGGATTTGACGCAGCAGCGTCGTAATTCTGACTCAGTGAAATCTTGTACATTTCACTACGTCAGTTTTACGTGGCTTTCCTGCGAGGGAACGCCCACCCTGCGACAGAACGCCCACATGAAACCTGATACAGGTTTCATGTGGCACAGGGCTTTACAACGTGACACATCTGCCTAGATGCGTCACGTTGTAAATAAGTCGCAACGTGGCGCATGGTTTACGCCGCCGCTGCGTCACAAAAGGGATGCAACGGCGGCGTAAAAGTGTCGTAAGGGGCTTGTAAATCTGCCCCAGGGTTTTTAGATTTATCTTCGTGCAAACAAGTTGCCCCATTCCTGCTCTGTAATAAAAGAGAGGTAAGGGAGAACGTCCAGAAGGAGGGAAGCGGTAGGGAACAAAGGAGCAGTAGAGATACATGAATGAGAGCATTATACTTAGATCATCAATTCAGAGAGAGCGGCGTTGCCCATGGAAAGTTACCCTTATGACAGCATTTTTAATCACTACACAGGTCATTTCTTATAGGTTAACAGATTCTGGATTACCATGTTCTTCATAGCCCCAAACTTCAATGGTGACATGTGAAGCTTGAATAACCTCAGCGTCCCAGTCAATAGTCAGACTCCCGGATGTGCCCGGCGTGCCGTAGTACTGCCACTTTGTCTCATTCACCAGTTGGCTCTTTTCTGAATCAGCCACTTTTCCAGTATGAACTAGAAGGATGGAAATAGATAGAGTCAACAATTATGATTTTCTCTCTGTGTCATAAAACTGAAGGCCTTCAACCACACAGAAGGGATTACTGGAGATTATGGAGAGTTAGAGAGGAGGGGAACAATGCAGTGTCCAGGTGTTGTATAACCCCCCAAATTTTATTGAATGCAAATTTGTAACTATCGAGGTGCTGGATGAATAAAAGAACTATGAAATGAAAGAAAGCATCTACTGGAAATGATGCCAAGTATGTAGACCCCAAAGCTGTAAAAGATGGTAGATAGATGGAGCTGAAGGATTCCGTTCATCCATTGTTGGGCAGGTTGAACCCCAAAATGTAGACAATATCTGCGCTTGAGAAGTAAGCTGTATTTGAAACCACAGGAGAAACCTGGATGGGTACAGTATCATGCAACAATGTCTCAATGGGAGTCAAAGAGGGGGTACAATTTAGATAGTAAATTAGTTACAAACAAACAAGTAGTCTCAACATTTTGCTTTCACTCAGTTATATTAACAAAAAAAGCATAGACTTAGACTTTACAAGGGTTATAATGCATCCTCACCAGTGCTTTTTACATTGTGTACAAAGTGCAAGGTGAACACATTCTCGTGAAAAATGTGAATGGCGAAAATTGAAACACATGAAAAAGGTAAAATAGAGCCTTCTTGGGAAAGTTTTGAAAACAATATTATGCATGAACTATTTCTTTATAATACAAGCAGCGGAAAATCATGCCAAAATTAGCAATCTCAGTTTAGTTGATGCAAGTCCATAGAGTTTCGACCTTCATGGCTTGAGGTCATCATCAGGACTAGGGAAACAGAAAGAGGATGATTGCTGCTGACCGAATTCCAAGGCACGTGGAAAAACGCTGGAGCATATATACTTTGTCCTGAGTCAGTCCAACTGGTCACCAAGCAGGATGTTGATGATCCATACCTGTCCCTCAATACTTATACATAAATGCCACAAGAATGAAGCAGTTCAAAGCACAATTTTGTGAGCGTAGCCAGGGCCGGACTGGCCATAGCAGGCACCGGGCAATCCCCCGGTGCGCCGCATGGGTGGAGGCCGGTTTTGGGCACCTGGGGGCCGTTTTTGTTACAGGGCTGGTTTTGCAGCCCTGTATCAAAATCGGCCGAAAACCGGCCCCGGCAAAGAGTTCGGCAGCATCCCCCCCCCCTCCAACCCCCCCCCCCCACCCCGCCTCCAACCCGGCCGAGCACTTTGCTGGGGCAGGTTTTGCTTTTCAGTCCAGCCCTGAGCATAGCCTTCAAGGAGAGTATTGCTGGTCTTTACTTTTGCAGGAGTGGAAAATAGGGGGGGGGGTCTTCTTGGCTCAGTGGGTGTAACAAAACACTGGAGTTTAGGAGGGTCTTCAAAGGTTGTGAATGAAAGACTCTGGCCCCTGTGTGCCCCACATGGGCAGGCTAGGAGATAGTGATAAAGGTCCAAGTGAAACCCGGTCATTAAAAAATCGATCATGGCTACTTTTAAGCCATAAGAGATAAGGCTCGGTGGATGGCACAGTTGTCAATAGAGAACACCGACACACGCTGGGCTTCCTCATATCCACTTGTTTCCTGTCCAGCTGCCACTTTTTAAAAACATTATCCTTTACCCAACATTAGTTTCTTCTACACATTTTCTCAGGGTTAGTAAATAGGTCAGCCCTTCCCAAGTCCATGAGGCAATCTCTGACAGACTTGAGCCAGGGGATATGATAACAATAATCCAGAGAGAGTCAGTCACTCAAAATGTCCTTACTTAAGGCAATTCCCGTCTGAGCCACAAATTCACCACAGATTCAGCCAAAGTGATAGAGGAGGGTAAGACAACAAGTCAGAAAGAAAAATCATTCCCAATTCTTCGTGGACTATAAAGAAGGGGATGCTGTGCGGTAAATATAATAATTGTTTAAAAAAAACATTTTGGAGATCCTCGTGCTCCATATATCCCCAAATCTCGCTGCCAAAGGCCACCTTGGTGATACACTTGGCTTTATAAATCTGCAAGAGGGCCCGATAGGTCTGTTGCCCAGTCTAGACGCAAAGTTGAATGCAGCAGCATTGGCCCTAACAAAATCCCCTTTCTAATACGAGGGCGCCAGAAATGCGATGGCATCAGTCTTAGGGACCAGCGTGGATCCCACCACAAATGTATAAGATTTGCTAAGATGAGAACCTACTTGCATTACAAAGGATTTGTTGTTGTTGACCTGCAAATCCAGGTCCTCCATAAAGTGGACAAATGAGTGCAACAGAGATTGCAATCACCTGGCTGTCATCTGCGTACAATAGTACATGCAGGCTTTGACCAACCCAACTGGGGACAATCAGTTTTCAACTTCAACAGGGTCTGCTCCAAATTATTAATGTACAGATTAAAAAGGAAAGGTGCCAGGATACACCCCTGTCTAACCCCTCTCTGAATTCAAAACTGGTGGGTAATGCTATTTAGACTAGCGAACCACCACCTTGGTATCTCTGTGAAGGTCCCTCAAAAAGAGGATGAGGTCAGGGCTAACACCAAGGGACAACATGATCTGCCAGAGCTTCAAATATGTTAACAAGATCGAACGTTGAAGACAGTCCCATGAAAGCTAGATGGATGGCACCGGGACACGCCATGGTGTACTTATTGAGTACCATATAAAGATTCAGGCTCTGGTCCACCTTTGATTGTCTGGGGCGGAAGCCACATTGGGCATCAAACAGAATACTATTGGTGTCTGCCCAACTGGAGACTATATTGAGTACAATACACCCCAACACCTTTGCCACTGAATCAAGTAAGGAGATGGGCCTGTAACAGTGAGTACTGTCATGGTCACCGTTTTTTAAGAACGGTACGATTGTGTATGGTGCCTGTGTAGGTGGACATCCTGAAATGGCTGCAGCATTAATAATCAAGGTTAAGGTTGGTACCCAGATGTCCATGTTCGAGATGTAAAGGTCTGGACTGGGGGTATTCTATCAGGGCCTGGAGCCTTTTTTTTCAACCCTACTATGCCCTCTCTTGCTTCCTCCATTGTAAAGACCCCATTAGATGTACCCTCACCTAAGCACAGGTCTTCCTTCTGGGTGGGAGAGGACAAAAACATGTCCTCAATATGCTTTACCCATTCTTTTTCAGTTATGTGGGCGTCCAGTAGGTTGACATTGTCATCTGCCAAAAAAGGATTATTTATAATGCTGCAGAACTTTGAGCTGGTCATCAGAGTGCAGTCTTCCAGTTAAACAGGGCAGCCTTGTATAGTCTACGACAAGCCTTGGCAATAGAGGGATCTCTTGGTATGGTACCAAGGGCTACAGTCAGGTTCCTGAAGGCACATGAGCATTCAGGACCGAAACATCTCGGTGCCAAGGGGGGTCACTGTGCCCCCGGGACCTTTAATAAACTTGCTAGGGTGCCTGATATGACCCTAAAGGCCTCTAAGATATCTATAGGCTTGGCCAGCCGATTTATACAGATTGTGAACTCCTTCTCACAATGAGAACACAAGGACTTGCAGAACCAATATGGGGCAGGGCCGGACTGGGAACCAAAACCGTCCCTGGCAAACTGCTTGGCCGGCCCCCCCTGGGTGAGGGGGGGTGCAGCCGAGCAGTTTGCGAGGGCCTGTTACGGCCGATTTTGTTACAGGGGGCCGATATTGCCGACCCCGGTAACACAAATGGCCCCCCAGGGGCCCCAAACCTGCTCCCACCCTAGCAGCCGACCAGGGAAACGCCCGGTGCCTGCTACGGCCAGTCCGGCCCCAATCTGGGGAAATCTGCACCCACTTCAGTCTCCTCCCACCATCCACTGTTGTCAATGACCCCCTGGTTTCCACATTAGTATGTTGTACGGCCCGGGCCAGCAAGTTGACAAACACACTGAGTTGCGGTCGCTAAACCTGCTCACCTGGATGGAAAAGTCCATGTGTGCAAAAAAGGGTGTAGAGAAATAAAGTCAATAAGGACTCACATCCTCTCCCAGTAAAGGTGTGATGGATATCCCCCTTGTCTGGGGACATCTTGTTCATGGCTGAGGTTAGATCAAACTAATTTGCAATGGCTTTGAGTATGTTACCCTGCGGTGAAGGTTCAATGTGCAAGCCAGATAATCACGCACAGCCCATGTCTTTATTCTCATCACGTCTCGGATCCCCACACACATGAACGGTAAAATCTCCTGCAATCAGAAGGTTAGTATAACTTTGTTTACTCAGGTACAAATTTCTCACAAAAGAACTCAACCGAGAGATGTTACAAACTTCGGCAAAGGGGGATAGAGCGTTATAAAAATTCAGAATTAGCAACTTATTCATCTCACTGGAGAGCCACAAGCTCTGCAGGGTGGAGAGCTCTGAAGGCACCACTGCAAGATACTACAAACAGCCAGAGAGATAAAGCTAACTAGACCCCCCTTGGCTCTACCCCACTTGAGGAGCTAGCTGGTACAATGAAGTTCTTACGGCCTTACAGGAAAAAGCCCACGTTTCCTGTAGGCATATCAAGTCAAACCATCTTATAAAGATCTTTCAGTCACGGTCATGAAATTTGCCAGCCCAGTAATGTTCCCAGAAATAAATCTGCAGTCAGTAGAACCTGGAAGGATCAGTCCCAGGGGCCCAATTGTATGCTGAATTTGAAGAGTATTACGTTCTAGTAAGGCTCCAGAGGACAGTCAATCACAGCAGTCTAATGATCCTAATGGCGCAAACCTGTTAAGCAAGTCTATGCCAGTGTCATCTTAAGGATTTTTGCCAATCCTGGCAAGAAATAGTTCAACTGTTTTTGTGTGACAATTTTAAGATATAATATAAAGTATTGCACTGTTTTCCATCATGTGGGCATAAATGGGTAAAAAAATTCAAATTCAAATTTGTTTCATACAGAGGCCCCATAAATATCTGCTTTCCAGGACCCCAAAAATATGTGTTTCTCGGGGGCCACAAAAATCTTTACGATCGAATTGCTTAGTAGATAGAATGTACATAGTTTCTAAACTTTCAATGCACAGTACTGCACTGTTTAAGAAAGAAAAGTGTCTTAAGTAGACAGACAATGTTTATCTTATTTCTCATAACCGCGAGCCAGGTTGGACACAAACTCTAGTATAATTTCTGGCCAGTGAGACTGGGGCCCTCCACTCCTACAAAAATGGCCAAGCAACCTAGAGAAGATTGCAGACAGTCAGCCACCAGAGAGGAGAACACTTAACTTTTGTTATTGTGCCTTTCTAACAGGAGAGAATAGGTGTGGCGCCGCGTCTAGGGCGACTGACTCCGGAATCTGGGGATCACAGTCCAATCCCCGGCACAAGCAGCAGATTAGCCCCGCACCATTAATCTTCCCGACGGCCCCCAGTGCCTAGAGACCCTTACGGGTGAATGTGCGCTTTACAAATGTGGATTATTATTATTATTACCTAGAGAGAGAGACAACGTAATTTCTATACACAAACCAGACAGGTGGCCCCTATAAAGGTCCATTCATATAGCGCACCATCAGCATTTAAAGCTGTAGTGTTCTGTAGTTGGCCTTGAGCAATGAATCAACATTTACCTGAAATCCAGGAGCTGGAATAGGGATATGAAACTCCCCCATCCTCAGACATCGCAAACGGGATCCGACCGGTCTCGTACAACATTGGCGAGATGCAGTGCGCAGCGCCATCTTTGTCAACATGTCCATTGGTAACAACATTATCCCCAAATCTAGAAAGAGTAAATAAAACCACTATACCTTGATATTCGCAGAAAACAAATGCACAATCCATGTCATCAACTTTGTATAAAATTCTGCATCGCTTTGTTTTTCTATTACTGTGGGTATGTTCTGGGATGAATTCAATGCACTGTGTCGACAGCTTCTCAGAGGGACCAACAGGCAATCCTATATCCTTTGTTGCAATCCGACTGCAACAGCACAACATGTAGCTAGGTCACCTATGAATGCAGTTTTGATCCATTTCTTTTTCACTCTCTTTTGTTTATCATGGATAATCAAGAGCAGTTGTGTTTCCTCACTATTGTCATAATATGGAAACACCGGCGGTGAGGGAGGCGGGGGGCGGGGGGTGGAGAGGAACTGATGGTCGCAGTTAAAGGTACCAGTGGCATGACATGACAGTGGAGGGAGTGCAGGGAGATTGGTGCCACTCGTAGAGGTGAAAGGAAACTAGTGTCACGTAGAGAGAGAGGAATATGAAATCAGGATGGAGGGAAACAAATTACATAAAAGCAAAGATGTGTGGGAGGGGTGAAAGTCTGTGGGGCAGATTTACAAATCCCTTGCGCCTTATTTACACCGCCGTTGCTTCACTTTTGTGACGCAGCGGCGGCGCAAATCCTGCGCCATGGTGCGGGGTACTTACAACGTGACGCATCTGGGAGATGCGTCACATTGTAAAGCCCTGTGCCACATGTAGGCGTTCCTGGGCAGGGGGGGCATTCCAGCACAGGAACGCCTCCTAAAATTGGCTGAGTGAAATCTACAAGATTTCACTCAGTCACTTTTAGGCCCATGCTGCGTCAAAACCCTGCGCCTGCCTGAAGCAGGCGTAAGGATTGACGCAGCATTACCCAGATAGGGCCCCCAGAGCATTGCTGGAGCTGCGTCGCACTTGCGACGCAACTCCAGCATTGCGCCACTTTCGCGGCACAGATGCGTCACGCATCTGTGCCGTTTTTGCACCATGGTGCACCGCATTTTAAATGCGGCGTATCCATGATGGCGGAGCTGTGGCGCACAATAACTGGTGCATCCCTGCTGATATACAGGGATGCCCCAGCTATTGTAAATATGCCCCTATGTCTGCAGTATGAGGGAATAGCAGAAACTCGTTTTAGCAGGGGTGTCACTATAACCATTAATTTTAGAGAGGAAGCAGCAAAAAGTCTGGTTTGTGGTTGGATATTGAGGAACAGGAAACCGACGGTAAAGATGTTTCTCACAAAACGCAGCATTTGCTGAGTACACCTTTCTAAATAATGGCAGGGTCGGACTGGTCTATAGCGCTTGTCTGAATGGTCAGTGTGTGGACTGGTTTTTGGCTGTTTGTGGGTCCGTTTTATCGTCTGCCGGGTCGATTTTTACAGTTAATTTCCTTAAAAGCAAGCATTGTCTGCAGGAAGCTCAAATGCAAGCAGTCGCTTCCAAATATTGCAAAACCCTTATACAGCCTTTCTTTACAAGTTCAAAACTGCCCTGATTTGCAAACGTGGGCCACCTTTTAAGCGATATAATTCACTCGTGGGGCCAATTCTTTTTGGTGCCTAGGCCTATTTACTCTCCCAGACCAACCCTGAATATGGGAAATGCAAATGTGACTTTTCCTATCTTCCCACCACTATGGGGCCTGCAGTTTTTCATTTCACCGCATAAGTACACTGCGTCCAAAACACAACACAAAGAAAACAAGAGAGAGGAATCCCAGGATAGTTCTAAGTCGATTCTGTCAGCTAAGGTCCAAAGACATTTTAAAATGTTAATATTTTTTAGAAGGTCAAATCCACAATAATGTTCTGAATAAAAACCCACCTCACACTGACTACAAAAACAATGCTGTAGTTTGTTCTGAGCTGGATGGCCATCAGTTTCTGGTGGTCTTGATGGAACAGGAGTGGTGCACTTACCTACATGTTATGTTCGAGGCGACATCAAAAGTCACATTGAGCACCAGAATGTCTCTGCCTCCTAAGAGAATCCCAGACTGTGGTGCAATCTGAATGCAGAACCTCCTGTAATCTGGGCAGCAGGTCCCTAGGTTCTCACAGGTGGGCCTACAGGAGCAGCCGGGTATGTTCTGACCACACTGCCCTGCACAGGAATGGGATGCACCTGCCAGAAGAAATATGTTTGGAGAATGTGGTGAAAACAACACTAGGAGACAGTTACATGTGGTGAACGATGTATACATTAGGAAGAACTTAGCAAGTGAAAAGTGGACGCAGCCAGTGAATGCAAATTCTTGCTGGAGTTATGGGGGCAATCTTTCTGTGACTATATCCTCTACTGTGAATGGCTATTCTAATTTCACTTTACTAATGTTGATGTACAATGTATTTAATGACATTGCTTTCAATGGGCCTTCAGCAGCTAGAAGGCGAATACATTCCAATAGAGCACAAGTCTTGCAAAATGCTGATGCCTGTAATGCTAGACAAGTCACAACTTATGTTGTGTTATTTTTGTTTTTAAGTATAGTATTTTATTGGCATTTTCACAATAAAATACAAACATCAATGAAGCATATTATACCATATATCAATTGCATACAAAACCACTAATATTAATCTCTCCCTCACCCCGCAAAGGCTCAGTCCTAACGTATGCATGGTCCAAAACAGTACTACAGTTTACTATTGGGCAATAGTAGTGGAGCAGACAGTCTTCATTAACATCATTATTTAGAGGCGCACAGTAGGCCACAGGTGTCCCTACTCCAATTACCCCCTGCCTGTTTGTTGCCTCCTCTAAATCAGAATCTATGGGGGTAGCTCATCTGGAGGAGACATTATCTCAGAGAGCATTGCCGCCCAGGCCCTCATGGCATCTTCTATTTTTCCACCTTTGCGTGACTTTCTCATGTGGCACCCCTCAGCATTCATCCATTCAGCCATATCTTTCAGCCAGTCTTCAACTTTCGGTGGTCTGGGCTACAGCCGCCCTGTTACAATCTTACGTTTTGCTAGTGTCAGTCCCAGAACTTGGAACCTTCTGCTCACTGTTTTCTTGTTGCAGCCCCAACAGGCACCGAGGTATCTCCCTAGGGATCTTCCAAACCTAGAACTGTAGCTTGAAGTATGTACTACTAATGCATCTTCTTTCATTCAAGGGTCAAAGTTAGAGTTTGGTGCAATAGAAAAACCTCTTCAATCTTCTGAAGCAAATGCTGAATGCGAAGGAGATTGTGCTGCCTAAACTTCCTAACGAAGGATTATAATGAAGGCAACTCATCCTGTGGAATCTAATCCAGACTAAGAATAATTATCCACAAATTTGAGTGGCTTCCATTGTGATTGAGCTTCAAATGGGGTCCATGGGCCACCCTGTGCCTCAATCCTTGTTCCTTCAAGAACCAGCACTTCCAAAGCTGGGAAAGGACTTTATTAACCTGTTCACCGTGGAAGTTTCAGATTTTGTAGCCGTCCCTTTATCCGGTGCCTCTGGGCCAACATCACAGTAGCATACACTAGAGGCTAGAGACTCTGCAGGGCGTTATGAGAAACAGGCACTCTGTCCATGCCGACCACCCCTTACTTACTTCAGTCAGGTGGCATCTTCAATACCAAATGTCAGCTCACAATCAAATAGGTGATCCTTCCTTTTTCAGGAAATTATTAGGATGCCTCCATCCCGAGGTCCTGTCTTACATTAACGAGTTTCTACTCATCCACCTTATCACTTCACAAGCCCTATTACCGCTCTGTTCTATTCATGTGGCCTAAATATCTTCGGGCACAAATATTTCGACCTATATATTGTTTACTAAAATATCACACTATTGGAGTTAGAGTTAGAAAATCTACACCCAATGGAGCAGTATCTTTGTAAGCAATATTCAGGCCACGATATTATGTCAAACTTTATTGTTGTTACTGTATTCTGACAAACTATACCCTCCGTCTTTCTCCATCTCTCTCTCTCGCTCGCCCACTTTCTCTCAATCTCTCGCCTCCCTCCCTCTGTAGGGCTTTGGCCTCTTAGATTGGCTAATTAGGTGCAGTAACCAAGGGGCATTCCTAATACCAGTGAGAGTAAGGGGAAACAGGAAGTATTCGCTTATTTGTTTGAGTTTGATTTGATTAATTATTAAACTTTACAAACATCAAAATGACATGCATTACTGAACATGATTTCAATTACGCATGTATAAAATATGAAATAATCTTTTCTATTGTGTTTTTCAATGAAGAATTTACACATAACTAGTCTACCGTGAATTCACTGCATATTTCATAAACCTTTCAAAACATCAAGTACATTTTTGAAGTAAAGTAGCAATGCAGTCCCTACCATATAGTTTTCCAGGTTCATAAAATCAAATATAAACAATAGAATCTTGTGTTCAAGGAATACATTGAGGGCTTGGCAATATTGTTCGAATACAGACAGCATATAATAGTAGAATAAAATATTAGGTCTCTGGCTGGCTCTTCAAGTTGCGCAACCATTATCTTCTCTCATGCATATACAGTCCTAGGATCTCCCCATAATTTCGAAAAACAAAATAGGAGTTGTCTACGGCAGAATTAGAGAAATTACTTATTTACACCCAAAATTCAAAATCTTGTGTATTTTACATAATTTGCACAGGATGATAGCCAGTCTATGAGATTTGAATCCGTTGTTGCTCCATGCAGAAATCAGGGCATGTTTTATGCTCTAGATTTGGCACCCTGTGTCTTAAATTTCTAAATTTTGACTTGGGGTTCTCTGTCAGGCAGCACATTTGTCCTTTTGATTTTTTTGAAAAAGACAGAGTTGTACACTGGCAGTATGCTGCCAGGTCCAAATGAGTTTAATTAGGCCCTACGCGTTTTGGCTCCTAGAGCTTTTTTCAAAAGGGGCAATCCAATCAACACAATATGTACTTGTGATAGTGTCATGAACAAAAAGAAAGGACTCACACTGGGAGAAACTAGGTGAGCATTCATGGCGGTCATCTTATAATGTAACAATCATTTGTAATCAGCAACAGATTTCTCTGTAAATTATTGCTCATGGCAATTTAACATCGCTCTTTTAATTTATAATCGATACCTCCAATCTGTGCATGTAGTGCATTCGGTTTTCAAAATTAAATTAAGTAGCAAATGCAAATAAATTATAGTTATATCATGAATGGAATATCATTCAATGAACATCAGTTACACTAAATTGTGGTTCCTGAAGTAATATACTCTCTGTCCATTTCAGCAAATTTCATTTAACACGTAATACTTTTTTGTCCCCTTTCCATTGGTCATCCAATGATGTTGTCGTGCCAGTTATACAGCTGTACAGTTCTGTGCCTCATTCTTATATGGAAATTGAGCCAGAGCGGGCTAATCACTGATGAAATATTTTATTGTCGCTTTCTAATGTAATGTCAGCACAGTTCTTGAGAAAATTATTACTTTCTGGAATAGATACAGGAAGAAAATAAAAACAATATTTAATCAGACATAATTAGCTAATGAGACCACTTGTACTCAATTCCATATTAATATATATATATATATATATATATATATATATATATATATATATATATATATATATATATATATATATATATATATTCAGTACGTTGTCGTCCCAGCATCCAGTAATTCGGAAAAGACGAGGCAAACCCAAGTAGTTGTGCGTGAAGATTTATTTACAACCCTTCACCATTCTGCCATGACGCGTTTCGGCCTGGCGAGGCCTTGATCACATCATATATATATCACTTTACTGCCATCTCTCTCAGAATTCCCAATATTCAGATTTGGCACATTATCCGTTACAAACTTCATCCACTGTATTCTTTTCAAATGAATAATTCAGTTTGCCTACTGGCAGTAATTTACTTACACATTGGTTATCCTGAAAAAAGGACAGGACGCCAAGTATGTCGGCCACACTCAGCTTATCACCAATGTGTTAAGGTAAATGTATCGAATGCTCAGTAGTTTGAGAGCACCTGGTGGTCCATACTGCAGCTGACGTGTATTAATTTGCTTTGGGTTTTCTCCACAACTAATGACAGAATACTAGATCATGTTATGAAGCAATGGTGAGGCAAGGGACCCTTTAAATCGGGTATCATTTTGTAAACGGTGAGTGTTAATTTAAATTTAAATTCCACTGAAAAAACCTTTCTGGGGAGGGGGGTGCTATAACTACAGACAAATGCTCTGACAGAAATTCCTTTTACATACTACCAGTATGGTGGAGGAAGCAATTCCTTTGGAACTCAGCAAAGTTCCTAATATTATCAAACTCCAAATCAGGTCTTAGTTTTGATGGTTTTCTTCTCTTGGGTGCAGATAAAAGACCTGTCCTCTGGGGAAGTCAGGACTGACCACACGAAGTGGCTAGATCTGGAATACATATCCTAGAATTACATTTTGGTGTGGGACAAGTCTCTTTGGATGGCTGTCTCCTCCAAATGGAATTTCCACTAAATGAAAACCCTTCGGACCTTGCACAATGCATCTGCCTGCATCAATAAAATGACAATGCTTCTATTGAGTATTTATTGGTAGGGTCAGCTTATAGGCATGAAGCAAACAGAGCTCATTTCATTTTGGTGCCACTGCTTCTTTCTCAATAGGCCCAACAGATCAAATGTTTATTCATTCACGCTTTCATCCCCAAGAACATTGGCACCGGTGCTGATATGAGTAAGTGGTTCACTGTAGCCTACTCATGAACATTTCCTACTACACAGTCCAGACCGAACTGCAAAGACAGGTCCTCCCTGGACCGGAAACAAGCATCCTGAGCAAGGGACCCATGTCCAGACGTAGGTCCCTTGCTCAGTGTGCCACTGGATTCAAGCTAGCCTGGCCTAAGAAGGGTGACATACCCTGAAACCGGTCCCAGGATGCTTGTTTCCGGTCCAGGGAAGACCTGGCCTGGCAGTTCGGTCTGGACTGTTGCCATGAGGCACATGGTCAAGACTGATTTGCATATGGCAGGGTCTAACCTGGGGTGGCATGGTGAGCAAAAGAACAATGGATTTAACCCAGATCTTCTGACTGGGGGAGAATGTTTGCATTGTCAGCATTCCGTCCATCATTTGTTTGCTGCAACACAGTGTGATTTACAGCGTTACTTACTTACAATTCTTGCTCTGCCTTTAGGCCCTTGAGACCAAAGGTAACAAGGGCAGTGCCAGAAGTACAATAGGACAACCCAGGCATAGCGAATGCCTGTGACGACCCTTGTTTGACATCCACGCACAGCCTCAAAGTGCACCAGCAGACACTGTACTATGGCGTCCCTGAGAAACTTTTGTGCATCCACCCTGGTGGAAGACCTGTCCCCTCTACTGCTGAAGAAAGCAGATCCCATCAAGATGATTGTAATAGTACACAGAGGTAATGCAGCATTCTCACCTGGCTTGCACTCGGCCTCTTCTCCGGACCATGCTCCACTGGACAGACAGGTCCTCACTCGTGGACCGAACAGGATGAATCCAGGGTCACACGTGAACTTGACTTCGGAGTTAAAAATGTACGAGGTGCCTTCCTTGGTCCCGTTTGCTGGACGGCCCAGCCAGCCACAGCACACCACTGAGGACAGGAGGGGAGGGGAGTTAGAGTAGCGCCTACGTAGGTTCATTAAAACTGGAGCAGTGGGAGCTGCAAGCATCAATGCAAATGAACAGAAGTTTCCCAAGCTGGAAGCAAACTTTGGCAAAGCAGCAGGTTTCACTTTTAAATAGAGCGTGCCCAAAGACAGACACTATCCATGCTCACATCGATAGAGGTCACACATTTTTGTACATACACTTACGCAGCAACAGGCATGGAGACAGCTGAGCACACAAAGAAACACATGAAAAGTCCACTCTCCACAGACCACCCCAGTCACTGTCTTGCAGCCCACCAGACATTCAGCCAACCAGGTGTTCAGGCAACCAGACAGGTTGTGGTCTGCAGAGGCTAACAAACATATAGGTACCCCTGCACACAGACCAACATTTAATCTCCAACACACACACATAATTCAGGTAAATACACAGACACACCTAAGACACATTCTATTCGTGTCTTAGGTGTTTCTGCACCGGGAAACCCTTTTTGGGTAGCTGTCGCGCATTATACATTTAAGAAATAAACTTAACTATATGAAGCAGTGGAGGGGAGGCTCAGGAGTGAATGTATGACATGTTTCCAGGCAAAACGCGGTGAATCAATATTGCAAACTCCCATCTGGAGTGGTAGGAAAGAAATCTTAATTAAATTATGTCTAGAAGTTCCTGCGCTCAAAACATCAGAACAATAATAAAGAGAAAGCACAAGGATAGTTCAAGATGTCCATGTAGGGCACATGCAACATCAACAGGCAGGACACAGCCAAACCAGATAATGAGAACACTTTATATGCATCACAGGCTCTTCACAAAACTAGATAACATAACATTTTACTGTGACAGAAATAAATATGTGATAAGATTACTGAGAGATAGATGGACTGATTGGTGGTTGCTTAATTTTGCTCCATGGAAATTCAGTGTGGTCGGTTAATAATTATCCCCATTAGAGAGGAAGCCACCTTCAAGGTGCCGACTCTCAATCCGTCCATGGCCTCTTCTTGGAGAAATAACTTCTACTGGGCAATGGACTTTAGTCTCCGTGCCCTTCAAGTCTATCCCATTTGGGTGGATCATCTGCAGGTAATAAGGCTCTACGATTTGCAGAGAACAGGCGCATCTGACAAGCAAGACTGGCCTGAATCCAGGGCACGCGATTCTCTTTTCCATGTTCTTCTGCCATGAAACAAGAAGTCTGTCCACCCTAGCAGGGATCCCGAGACTCCAAAGTCTGCTGGTCTGTTGCCTTTCTCCTGAGAGTTTTGATGGGAGGGTACTTTTCACGCTGTTATGGTGTGATTCCATTCAAAGCGAGATATCTGTATGCCGCAGGAATCGACCCTCCATTCTTGCCCGTTAAGCTTGTGGTTTCTCTCTTGGCTCCATCTTCAAGTCCATCCTCTCCGGGCTCCAAGAAAAACCTATGTTGGGGCACAGGTACCTCCCCAACAACTACTCTGTATTATCTTATGTTTAATGCTTGCCACCATCAGAATTCCCGCTCTGAAACCCTGTTTTTCTCCCAAGACACACCTTCATCAAGAGCTCTATCTGTATGATATAAAAGCTGGCAAGCATGTACTCCAGGGTATGAGTAAGTTCCTTCGGCCTCACAATAACTGTGTAGACAATTATAGTTATTAACCGCTAGTTTTTCCCGCAGGACTAGTTCTGACATTATTTTCAATAACCAAGATTGTTTCTTGTGCTTTGCCAAGTCGAGTCTTCATCAGATGTCCCCATGGATGGGTGGAGCTTCAAGGAGAGGCACACACGCCCTGCACAGCCAAATTCAGTGTATGAATCATATAGAAATTCCAGGGAGTGAACTATTCCCATCCCTTTTTCTTACCACTCCACAACTCTGCCGACTCCCTTGTTGGGTCAGTCACCCCAATAATGCAATGATGCAGAGATGGTGAGCAGGAAGTTGTGCATGTTCCTTATGTGTTTTTTCTCAATAATAATTTGAATTGTAATTTACACATGGTCATTGACACACACTCACAATCACCACTGCTACAATGACCACAACCGCCGCTGCTGCCACATCACCGACACACCCCCACCTCACCTGGCTTAAGACTATCCACCATCTTCTGATGATGCTGATGGGAGATCTTGGTGGTATTTCCAACCATGAGTCTCCTGGTTGTGAGGGTATCGAACCTGCAGAATTCATCGGACTCACAGAGCTTCCGCATTTTGTCTGTCAGTGGGTCATTCGGGTCCTCCTCGATTCTAAATACAGGTATATAGCTGGGGTCATGCTTAAAATAAAAGCTATTTTCCAAGGACAAGGAGTCGTAGGTGAAAAGGGTTGTTTCATTCGTGATGGACCCTGAAAAAGAAAGAGAAGTTCCCTTTAATCTGGATCCAGTGGCGTGGCGTGACACAATCACCTCAAGATGAAAGAGCATGTAATGGCATAACCCCAGGGAGTTCTCAGGCATGACCTATAGCTAAAAAAAATGTACCTTTAGTGGTGAAAGAATGATTCTCTCCATCGGAGTAGGGCAGAAAATAGGACTGGGCTCCAAAATAAAAGGTCCCTCATAAGCAAATCAGATACCTTAAAAAAGTAGCCTTCATTTGCAAATCAGGGCAGTTTTTAACTTGTAAAGACAAGCCATGTAGATGTTTTGCAAGCTATGGGAGATGGTTGCATTTGTGCATGCTTCAGGCAATGTATGTGGTAATTTCGGGGACTTCAACAGTAAACACTGGACAACAAGACCACAAAACAGGCCAATAGACTGCACTGTTAGACCAGCCCTACTTCCCCTGTATGCCAGTAAGACCATGTAACAGCCTATGTCACAGGCAAACATGGGAGGGGATAAATGAACTGCTCTCCATCTATGTTAGATCCCCTCACAAATCCCTACGCAGGTGCAAACACATTTTGGGAGTCTCTTTCCAGTAATTACCATAACCCACATTTTTTACTAGGAGGTGTACTAAAGACAAGCATCTGTAATTCAATAGGTCTTGCATTTACACGTTTTTGAGCTATTGGCATTGTAAATGAAAATTCCTTTTATTTATGTTTTGGTTTTTAAAACATAAATAAAAGGCATTGTCATTTACAATGCCAATAGATTAAACTCTCGCAAATGTGAGACCTATTGCATTCCAAATGCTTGAAGGCATCGCTGAGTTGCCCCCTTCTGTCCCCCATGGCCCCTGAAGCGCTCCCCGTTTGCTACAAATTAAATAAACCAGCCCGCAGCCAGGGCCGGTAGTAGGTGTAACTGCAGGGCGGTGACGTAGGGGGGGGGGGGACAGGGTGGGGGGTAGTGATGTATGGATTACGGACTTTAACAGGTAAGTAAACATATAAATAAATAAAACGAATTTGGTTGTGTGCACTGCATCACCAAATGCGATGCAGTGCGTGCAACGAAATTCGTTTTATTTATTTATATGTTTACTTACCTGTTAAAGTCCGTAATCCATACATTACTACCCCCCACCCTGTCCCTCCCCCTCCCTACGTCACCGCCCTGCAGTTACACCTACTACCGGCCGTGGCTGTTAAGATAGGTAGAACCTGTGTGGGCAGGATATTGTGCCGAAAATATCAAGGACTAAAATATTAAGAAGGTAAGTGCAATGAGAGATGTATAGATTTACTATTTTAACTTGACATATACGTACCTTGAAGAAATGTATATCCTCAAGGTGTATGTGTGTGGAGTTAAGTATAGTTCAAGTTTGCTTACCATAGATACTTACTTCATGATATTTTTGCCCTCGATATTCCCGACACAATATTTTGTCCATACAATATTGTTTATCTGATATTTTGTGGAAGCACTGTAACTGAGAGCGCAAAGTTTGCTTGGACAGGTTGCTTCAACGGTGGGGGGCAGCCCATCAGAAATATTGGTCTCCCTTGTATAGATTCTGGCTCTGTGAGTATTATTCCAAGCGTAGTTTGCTAGTTGGGGTTTTCTTGCTGGTATTAGAGAGTTTGTACCATGATAATATCATTGCTGATACCGGAATGGGGCAATGGAATTAAAGTTAAATAATAGGATATTTGCAGCATGAAAGCTCTGTGACAAATGTGATAAAATAACTATGGGCCAGATGTAGGAGCCCTAATACCGGTCGGTAACGGCCGAATTCGGCCGTTACCGACCGGTATTAGGGTTTCCAGATGTAGGGGGCCTATATTTTACCGATTCTGTAAAGTTACCGAATCGGTAAATTTACAGAATCGGTAAAATACCGAATCGGTATATTTACCGATTCGGAAAAACCATATGTAGGTGGCACTCCTAAGAGTGCCACCGGCCCTTAAAAATCGGTATTTTACCACCCAATCCTATTGGGTGGTAAAATACCGAATTCAGGTGTGCATGCACATTTGTGCATGCACACCTGTGCACTGTGACACACAGACATGCCCTAAGGGCATGTCTGTGTGCCACATTGCACACAAGTCCAGAATTGGGGTGCTAGAGGGTTTCAAAGTGACACCCCCTGCACCCTTGCAGGATTCGGTATTTACCGATTCTGTAAATACCGAATCTGTATTTCACATTGATTCCTATGGGCTTCAAGGCCCATAGGAATCAATGGGAAATACAGAATCGGTATTTACAGAGTCTGTAAATACCGACTCTTACAGATTCTGTAATTTTTTACCTACATCTGCCTCCTTCCAATTTACCGACTTTTAAATACCGAATCGGTAGGACTCGGTATTTAAAAGTCGGTAAATCGGATTTACCTACATCTGGCCCTATAAGCCCTGAGGAAGAGGGTTTGTGTCCCTTGAAACACGCATTGACTGGCTTTCTGATTTTGGATCTAATAAACCAATAAAGAAGTATTTGATGAAATATACCAAAGATGTGGTGTGAACTACTTTGAGGCAACTGAAAGAACAAAAAACACGACTTACATGAAATAATATTAAGTTTGATTACGTATCTATGGCCCAGATGTAGGTAAAATCTGATTTACCGACTCTTGAATACCGAATTTTACCGATTCGTTTTTTTAGATTCGGTAAATCAGATGTAGGTAAAAATTCGGTCATTTTTACTGAATCTGTATGATTCGGTAATTACTGAATCGGTGATTACCGATTCGGTAATTGCTATTGATTTCTATGGGCCTACAGGCCCATAGGAATCAATGTCAATTACCGAATCGGTAAATACCGATTCGGTAAAATGACCGTTTTTGCAAGGGTGACAGGGTGTCACTTTGACACTCTGTTGCACCCCTGATTTTGGCTTGTGTGCCATGTGACACACATACATGTCCTTAGGGCATGTATGTGTGCCACATGGCACAGGTGTACATGCACAGATGTGCATGTACACAGGTATTCGTTATTTACCATGCAATAGAATTTCATGGTAAATAACAAATCGGTAATGGCCTATGGCACTGTTTTCAGTGCCACCTACATCTGGATTTACCGATTCGGTATATTTACCGATTCAGTATTTTACAGAATCAGTAAATTTACCGAATCGGTAAATTTACAGATTCTGTATATTTGAAGGCCCCTACTTTTCCACTTGCAAATACCGGTCGGTAACCGCCGAAATCGTCCGTTACCGACCGGTATTTGCCGACCTACATCTGGCCCTTAGTTTGATAGATTTAAAGTAAAATGTAAAGAGTGGAGCAGGTGAGAGGTGAAGGAGCCAGGCCATAGATCCCTAACCCCAAAAACATTTTACTATTGTTTCACATACCAATTACTTGTTTTTTAAATAAAACCGGTGGTAAATAAACAAAACTTCTACTGCAATCAATGCTACACCTGGATGATCTGCATTGCAACCAAGAGGGTATGGCCTCTTTTTGTAGGCTTGATGTGTTCCCCAGACTAGAAAAGATGACCAATGGAGGTCTTTCTGAGAGAAAGCTGGGAATACTTGCTACTTGAGAGAGAGAGATAAACAATGTTTATTTATACCATAGTCTTTAAAAGTAAACACAAACATTTGGATCCTCATAGTGGTAGCATAATTAAACCACTTCCTACTTACAGTCTGCCCCCAGCGCGTAGAGCTCCTCGGCAGTAGCATTGCTGGGCAGGGCTGAGCCATTCCTGAAGGTGAAATCATCCTCTGGGTTGCCATTCATGACACCTAGTAGGCCCCCGGTGTCATTCAGAAACTTCTCAGGAAGCAGAACCATGACACTCAGGAACTCCCCCATTGCTCGCACCTCCACTCCGGCTCCAGAGGGAAACATCACCGTCACATTCTTCCCAGAATTCGAGAAGACAAATACTCCTGCAAGGCAAGGCAGCACAGATTCAGAGGAGAGGATATCTAGAGGAAGAATGCAGGAAGACAGGAAGGAAGCATGGGATGAAGATAGGTAGGTAGGACAGGAGACATGGTGTGGAGCAGGGAGCAGAGAAGGAAGGAGTAGCAGAAGGTAGGCCAAGATAGGGGAGTAGGAAGAGAGAAGGAGGGAAAAAGTAAGGGTTAGGGAAGGGAGAAAGGTGTAAAGAGGTTAGGAAACAAAGTGTGACTTAAAGAAGGAAAGGTTATATCACCGAGGAGGTAGCATAAAGGTAGGATGGAATCAGGAAAGATTAAAGATGGAGTTTGATGTTTTGAGGTAGATAAAGCAAGACAGCTGGAGGAGGGATATAGAAAGGAAATGTAGATAAGGGATTGAAAGTGTTAGGGGTTGGAATGAAGAGTGGTTAGAGGCAATGTGGACACATGGGAAGAGATGATGACAACAAAGTGTTATTTTTCTATGGTCTCAACACACATTTTTACAGACAGAATTTATATATTGAAGACACTCTGCAAGAAAACAGGACCTCGAGACAGAAACCGCCTCAGAGGTAAGGCATTTGACCACAAATGTACAAAGTGTATTCACAAATATTCCTCATAAAACTATCTTTTGATGTTTTCAGATGTACCTGAAACACATGCAGTAACTGTGATAAATGCTGAATTTGTGAGGTTTGTTTTAGTATTGCACTTAATTTTAACTATTTCAGATTTCTGAGTCATTTCTACAGGTAGGCACACATGAGCACAGTGGGCTTGAAAGTGGCATCCACATACACAAATCCTTTCATGGATAACTATTTAAAACTAAGTTGTTTTGAGCCAATACAGAATTTAATGTTAAAATGCTGATTGGTCTGCATCGATTCGTGAGCAGCATGCACTGATTCATTTAGGAAAGGATGGGCAGGAGTAGTTTTGTTCACACAAAGAGATCTTTAGGGAGCTTAGACAAACTGGTATCCAGTGCTTGCTATGCATCCAGTACTAGTGGTGGTGTGTAACTGGTTGTAGTATGGCATTGATGTTAGAGGTGCTGGCTGATAGAAGCATGCCTGGGTACAGAGCTTTGGTTGCACTATTTATTCTTAAAATCTACGAGGGAGGCAAAGCTCACCTATAGCAGAAGGAGTATCTAATACACTTCCTTAATGCTTAACACATTGGATGGGATGAAACCAAAATGGCTGACCTGAATTCATTAAAAAACAATTATCAGGACATGGTATGGTCAGCCTTGCACTTGATTCATGAGAAGCATTGAAAAAAGGCCTGCTGCAGTACAAGTAAGGATTGCGCCCTATAGAAAATGCACATGTATGATCAAGAATTCTGTTTGACAAAATGTGATGGTTGAAAGTACATTTTAGAAGGAAAATAGTCCCTTGTGCACTAGAATAGAAAAAAGGCAGAAAAATACACCAAAAGGTCAATAGCATTATGAAGAATGGGAAGTCCTCCTCAGGCGTTAGCTGCGTTGTGATTGACAGTGACTCAAGGCTCTGGCATAAGATGCTGATCCATATGAGCCAGTGGCAGAGGAGTAATGGCCAAAGCCTTCTCTGTATGTGTAAGCAGCCTAGCAGACAGCAATGATGTCAATTCAGACCTAAATATTGTTTGAACTTTAAGTGTATGTTTAATACACAGTACATAAGCACATAATCAGGCATTACTAGGACATGAGTGCACATGGGTTTCAAGACTCACCCCAAGCAGGGTGAACACAACTTTTCATCTTTCCAGGGTTGATAATGAGCCCAATTACAGTTCATAATAGTGATACCTGTAATTTACAATGCAATCAAATCGTAAAATTGTGAAAGTTTGCTGTACATGCTAAGGATTTTATCATTAAAGCGGTTGCTTCAGTCTGAGGTTGGACTCTTATTTCTGAGGCTTATTGATAGCTAAAGGAATAGGATTTGAAGACATGTTTAAATATTAAATGTTTTCATTAACACTTCATTACTGCGAGATCATACTAATGTTATACGCAGAAAGAAATTATGTTTATTCACTGTCAGTGGCAGCTCCTCCACTATGACTAGGAGCGTCGCCCCATTGCTCTTGAAACTGTGCAAAAAATATAAATAAAATGATAATAACAAGATTTTATCCTCATTTTATTGTTCTGTGCGGGACGCAAACCAGGTTGAGCTTACCAAACAGTCATGCGCACTTAGCAGGTTAGGCCGGCTAAACTTAGCATGTTCACTTAGCATGTTCTCCACCTAGCTTCATTGCACAGCCCGGTGGAGAACATTTCCAGGTGCCCAGGCACTGCCTGAGTGGCCAAACTGGCCAATCACAATGCTGCTGATGCAGCGTTGTGATTGGTTGGAATAGTCTGGGAGCCTGGGTGCTTCCGGTGTTGCCAGTGTCGAGTGAGGACGGAGGAGAGGCATGCGGCGGCAAAGGTACGTTTTTTTTTCATCTCCTCCGTCCCACCACACCATTTCAGAGGCAGCTGCCTCTGTTCACAGTTTAAATTGTCTATAGCTAATGTAGGCGTGAATGTCAAAATGTCTAATGTTGTTTGCCATCTTGTTTTGTGACACATGAACATTTTTATTTCTAGGTAAGCTGGAGTTTTAATTGTCGAGCACAATGTTCTGTTTCCTTCTTTCCCATGTGAAGAAACAGTTTCTTTTCTTAGAGATTATTGTGGAATGTTTGAATGATTACTGCATTTAAGAGACACCTGCATTGCGCAGGACTATATACCTGCATGGAACAAGTGGAAGCTGTGAATATTAACTGTATTCACCAGTCCTTTTTGGCTAGAATTCCTTGTTATTTTACTGCTCAAAGCCTCAGCGTATTCCAGCTCAACCAGAACTGTCTACATTGTCATTTGACCTGGTAAATAAGGAGTGAGTGAATAAAAAAGAGACAGCTTATGTGCGCACACAAATCTATATGAGTGAGTATATGTGTGTCAGTTGAGTCAAGGTTTATATGAAAGGGTTATGTGATTTACTAGGGCTTGCTAGTACGCATATGACAGATAACGACTACTCATGGCAAAGTTCTGTCTATGCGACACAAACTCAGAGCCCATGGCTGACATGTGGGCATTCATGGCAACATTCTGGCTATCTGTCGCATAAAAGGGTACATTTGTGACATTTGTTGGTATTCAGGATGATATTCGGACTTTTCCTCACATGCCATGGGTCCAGCCATAACAAATGTTGGATATTCATAGTGAAATTTGCCTATGCTTCACATAATAGGGTCCCTGTCAGGCTGCATAGGGGGCTAGTTCATTTCACAATGTGCCTTCCTTTAGACAGAGCTTGCTGAATGTGGAAGGCAGGGAGTTGGAGACTGCATTGTACACCTATGGACTACAAACATGGCTGCCCAGTGGGAAAAGACTAACAGTACCTCCAGGTCACTGAAAGACCTCGTGAGGCAAGACCAGAAGGAACAGTAGGAGAACATTTTCATAAGAGTTATGGCGTCTGACAACATATCTCAGCAGGCTTCACCACTTTGCCATCGATAAAGTTCGCAACCAGTCTCCCACTTCCCAGTCTTTGTTTTTCCCCCATCCCTACCTTTTGCTTCTAATATTTGATATATGATCATCCACAGGCACCTTTCAGATACTCACGCTTGCACCAAGTACTTTTCCAGACCCCTTGTGAGATGCTGTTTTTGTGGGCTCCAGGGTCAGTATCCAGACTTTCCCTATGAGCTCGGTTTAGCCTTCTGGTAAGTGTAAAGAAGTAAGTTATCTTGGCCGAGTGTTGCATATTGCTTAATTCATATTCTAATATTGTTGAATATAGCCACTGTTCTGACCATTTGCCTTTCTCTTTGCAAGTTATTCTTTCTGAGTGGATCCGTATACAAACAATACTTGTTGCTGTACTAAAGATTGAGACAGCAGCAGGCCTGAATTGACAGAGAGAGTCTGTGCTGTGTCCTTTTCTTTCTTTTTCCTTAATTTCCTCCCACACCTGTTACTGTTGCTATGTTACTCCAGCACCCAGATAGGAGCACATGGAAGGTACATTCTCTTACAGCATCTGAATCCAGGAAAACCTGACTGCCCTCTTCTTGACATAATATGAGTGTTAGAAATGAGGGTATCTAGTTGGCAAGGGTTTGTACCTTTGTCCAAGTAGGGACCCTTCTTCCTAGTCAGGATAAGGGAGTTACACTCCTAAAATAACCCCTGCTCACCACCTTGGTAGCTTGGCACGAGCAGTCAGGCTTCACTTAGAGGCAGTGTGTAAAGCATTTGCACATAACCAACAGTAATACAGTGTAAGCACTACAAAAGGACACCACACCAGTTTAGTAAAATATCCAATATTTTTGTATACTCAAGACAAGACCAAATACAATAGAAATCCACAATACAGTACTTTAAAAATAGTTAATTCGCAAGATGTCTTTAAATTGCCAAAATACGTTGAAAACACAGTTTGCACAAGTTGGTAGCTTGGTCCGAGCCCACCGCAATGCTGAAAACAACAGTCTCGCAGTTTCAGCTGACCGCGTCGGTACGAGCCAGCAACAGCGTGAACAGACTCGTTAACAGTACCTTTCTTAGTGCGGCTCACACGGAGGTGCGAGTCGGTCTTGGCATCCGTCGCAGTTGCGATGCAAAGTGGAAGCGGTGCAAGGTGCGGTGTCCCCTCGATGCGGTGCAAGCAGCGGCTTGGTGACGATCGTCCAGACGGCATCGATGGGACCAAGGCTTGCGGTGCAGGGCATGACAGTGCTCGATGCAGTGCTGGCAGGTTGCAGTGTAGGCGACAGAGCCGGTCGTGGCGTCCGTCGAGGTTACGTTGCAAAGTGAAATCGGCGCAGGGCGCGGTGTTCCCCGATGCGGTACAGGCAGCGGCTCGGTGACGATTGTGTAGACGGCGTCGGTGAGACCAAGGCGTGCGGTGCAGGGCGAGACGGTGCTCGATGCAGCGCTGGCAGGTTGCGATGTAAGCGACAGAGCCGGTTGGCGGGAATTGCCGGTAGCGGAGACGGACAGCTGTGCGTGATGAGGCAGTCACGGGTGTCGAGCCAGCGGCACTTGTGTCGGTGAGACCAGGCCAATGAGGTGAAGCGAGGCGGTGCGGGCTGCAGTGCCTCTCGATGCGGTGCAGGCAGCGGCTCAGTGACGATCATGCAGACGGTGTCGGTTGAGACCAAGGCTTGCTGTGCAGGGCAAGACGGTGCGGCCTGCGGTCCCTTCAGGACACAAGGCCAGCGACAGAAAAGGTGACAGAGTCGGTCGCAGTACCCTCTTCTCTGTGGCAACTGAAACAGCGGTTCCAGGAGCGGTACCCAGAGGTTGATGAACTCTTAGCAGTCCCTGAGACTTCTTAACAGTAGACCAGCTCGGGTTCAGGCACTTGGAGATACTCAGCACAAGTGGAGAAAGTTCAGTCCAGTCCTTTCACTGCCCAAGGCAGAAGCAGCAGCTGCAGGCCAACCCAACAAAGCAACACCACAGCAAAGGGGCAGTACTCTTCCTGGCAGCTCTTCCAGCTCTTCTTCTTGGCAGGTTCCTTGATTCCAGCGAGTTCTAAAGTCTTGGGGTCTGGGCCCCAATATTTATACCAGAAATTCCTTTGTCCTCTGAAGGCAGAGGGGCATGTACCTAGTTTAAACCAGTTTTGTGTGAATTCTGCCGGTGTGCTCCTTTTTCCTTTGTCAGTGTGGGCCAGGGTCCTCCGACGCACCACAGGAGGTGGAGCCAACATTGTGGAAGGCAGACGCAGCCGTATTCAGACCCAGGTTCTACTCCTCCCACCCATCTATGTGCAGATAGGTCCATTCAGCCTTGTGCTGACTCACCCTGTCTCCTGGATTCTCCCCCAGCCCCTGTCACTCACAAACCAGACAGACAATACACAAGCTAGCAGAGGCAGGCTGGAGGGTTAGGTCAGAAAATATCCAATTTCTGAAAGTGGTGTTTTCAAACACAGAATGTTAAAACCAACTTCACTAAAAGATGTGTTTTATCATTCTGAGTTTCGGCACACTAAACTCGAATTTTGTACCATGTTCCCTAAGTCAGTTAGGATTATAGGATGTTATAATCAATCTGCCCTCTCTGGCCTATAAGGAACAGGTAGCCTTGCAATAGTGAAAAACGAAGTAGGCTGTAAATCAGTATCAGGACATGCCACACACACCAGGGCATGTCCTACCTTTCACATACAATACACCCTGCCCATGGGGGTACCTTGGGCCTACCTTATGGGTGGCTCACATGTAGAAAAGGGAAGGTTTAGGGACTTGCAAGTGTGTGCACTTGCCAAGTCGACATGGCAGACCCAGCTGCAGACAGGCTCTGCAATAGCAGGTCAAAGTTACACTTTACGGGCTGTTTGCGTGGGTGGCACAATCCAGTGCTGCAGCCCACCAACAGCCTTTGATTTATAGGCCTTGGCACTCGCAGTTCACTTTACTAGGGACTGACACATAAATAAAATAAGCAAATCATGGAAATACCAATCCATAACACATTTTATAACAGGAGCACTTGCACTTTTCCTCTGGACAGCAGTGAGGAAAGTGTGCAGAATCATTACACCAGCAAAAACAGATTAAAAAATGGGAGGTCAGAAAGCAAAAAGTCAGGGGAAACACGCCAAAAGATGCCAAGTCTAACAATGAACATTCACTCCCACTTTTCTTTTTACTATTCAGACTTTTGCTTGACAGTCTGTTGCCGTTCAGGATGAAATTTAGGTTATCATAGATATTCTAGTGGCCCATCATTGACATATTGTAGGAATTATATTTTCTATACAACCATATAATAGCAGTACATCAGGACATACTGTGGGCAGTGACAGCAGCGTTCAACCTATCGTAGGCGTGAAACGCACCCATCCATAATATATTGTGGCCCTTCCTGGTGATTTTCAGGCTATCTCTGGAATTTAAGTAGGTAATTCCTGAAATAATCTGTGCATTTATGGCAACAGTCTTGCTATCCAGCCCTGCTGAACATTTGGTTTTTATGTAATTAAATAGAAAACAATTTCTTAGCCTAACATTACTGAGAAACCATTTCATCTAACCTGCTTAATGGAAATTTTCAGAATGAATGGCATTTACCATTTCTTAGAAACCAATTCATAGAATATTATTTTGATTGAAATTGGCTTTTGAATGCTTATGTTTTTTAATGCATTGGTTGAAGATCTTACATTCAGAAAATTTTGTCGGAGATATTTATTTCAGTATTTTCCATTAGTTGACATGATTTATATTTATATATTTTGCATTGTCAAACAATTACCTGGGATGATTTTAATTTGTTAATCCATCACCACCTGTAAACACCATCCATCACTGACCCATCACAACTCCTTAAAACCATCAATCCCTGTCCCCTTCAGTCCCTCACCACCCCAACACTCCACCCATCTCTTAGCCCTAAAAAACCCCTTTCTATGCCTTAACTTCAATTATTCCTGACCCCCTAAAACCCTAAAACCTATCCTCACCCTAAATGTTACTCATCCCTGAACCCAAAAACCCCACAGTAGTCCTAAACGCCTCCCAATTTTAATGTCATTTTGGATCTTTCCTATAAAATGTTTCCTTTAATTTTCATTTTTTTGTATTTCCCTAAAAGTCACTTTCCTTAAAATTGTTTTTCCATGATTTGGTTTCTTCCAATGTAGTTTCTCAATTTTTATTTTCCACTAATTCACACACATCACTGAACTTTACCTTTTCAGACATGTTTCTTCAAAAATTCTACTTAGTTCGAAGGTAAACCGAGACTGGGCCCAATTCACTTCATGCATCCCAACCTGTAGTCCATCATAGTCACCCACAACCCCTAGCTCAACCCACTCTGCAACTCTAAAAAACCCTTTCCACACCTAAACCCCACCAATCGCATACCCTTTAAAACACCTCAGCACATCCAAACCCCCATCTCTGAACCCTAAAAAATGCTCATCGCCCTAAACACCAGTCATCCATGACCCATAAGAATGAATCACACGAAGCTACTCATTTCAGAACCCTAAATACCCCTTTCTACATCTAAAGTCCCCGAGTCCATTAATCACCACACTACCCTAAAAACCACCTCTTCGTGAACCCTAAAAACTCTTCTCCACCCCAGCCGCTACCTATAATTGAACTTAAAAACCTCACCAGCCCTAAACTTTGCCCATCCATGAAACCTAAAACCCATCTACACCATTACACCCCACCCATCCCGGAAACCTAAAAAATCCTCACACACCTAAACACCACTCATCTGATAACCCTTATAACCCGTCACCACCCCAACACTCCACCCATCTCTTAGCCCTAAAAATCCCCTTTCTATGCCTTAACTTCAATTATTCCTGACCCCCTAAAACCCTAAAACCTATCCTCACCCTAAACGTTACTCATCCCTGAACTCAAAAACCCCACAGTAGTCCTAAACTCCACCCAATTTTAATGTAATTTTGGATATTTCCGTTAAAATGTTTCCTTTAATTTTCATTTTTTTTGTATTTCCCTAAAAGTCACTTTCCTTAAAATTGTTTTACCATGATTTGGTTTCTTCCAATGTAGTTCCTCAATTTTCATTTTCCACTAATTCACACACATCACTGAACTTTACCTTTTCAGACATGTTTCTTCAAAAATTCTACTTAGTTCGAAGGTAAACCAAAACTGGGCCCAATTCACTTCATGTATCCCAACTTGTAGTCCATCATAGTCTCCCACAACCCCTACCTCTTCCCACTCAGCAACTATAAAAAACCCTTTCCACACCTAAACCCCATCCATCGCATACCCTTTAAAACACCTCAGCACTCCAAACCCCCATCGCTGAACCCTAAAAAATGCTCATCGCCCTAAACACCAGTCATCCATGACCCATAAGAATGAATCAACCTAAGCTACTCATTTCAGAACCCTAAATACCTCTTTCTACATCTAAAGTCTGTGAGTCCTTAAAACACCTCTCTACCCCAAACACCACCTCTTCGTGAACCCTAAAAACTCTTCTACACCACAGCCGCTTCCTATAATTGAACTTAAAAAACCTCAGCAGCCCCAAACTTCGCCCATCCATGAACCCTAAAACCCATCTACACCATTACACCCCACCCATCCATGAAACCTAAAAAATCCTCACACACCTAAACACCACTCATCTGTGAACCCCTATAACCCCTCACCACCCCTACACTCCACCCATCTCTTAATCCTAAAAAAAACCTTTCTATGCCTTAACTTCAATTATTCCTGACGCCTAAAACCTATCCTCACCCTAAACGTTGCTCATCCCTGAACCCAAAAACCCCACAGTAGTTCTAAACTCCACCCAATTTTAATGTAATGTTGGATCTTTCATTTAAAATGTTTCCTTTAATTTTCAATTTATTTTAGTATTTCCCTAAAAGTCACTTTCCGTAAAATTGGTTTTCCATGATTTGGTTTCCTTCAATGTAGTTTTTCAATGTTCATTTTCCACTAATTCACACACATCACTGCACTTTACCTTTGCAGACATTTTTCTTCATCAATTCTACTTCGTTCGAAGGTAAACCGAGGCCGGGCCCAATCCACTACATGTATCCCAACCTGTAGTCCATCATAGTCACCCATTACCTTTGACTTTGCCCCGGTCTTTTGCAACTATTGGTCTATCCATGGAATATTGTTGGCTATTGTTGTAGACCAGTGCATATTCCACACACGTTATACTGACTGTTCTTTCACATATTCATTAGGTATTCCTGAGGATATCCTGCCTCTCCTGGCATGTTTGACACAATGTCAGCATTCAGTTCTATACTGTATCATAGGCATAATAGTGAGCCGACCTTATCATGTTGTGGGTATTACTCTAATGAAAACGAGAAACACAATATACAATGTTTCTAATAATCAAAAAACAAAAGTCCAAATATATTATTACATACAAAATATCTGTTACTTTTGTAGCAGGATAATCCGTGACTCCACATTTCAAAAAATATAATCCCTTTATGAACTCACGCTTATTCTAGTGGAATGTTGATATGCGGTGGCCCTGTATTGATCGCATTAATATCTGGAGCAAAATATGTGTGGGTGTGTGTGTTCAGAGAAAGATTGAAGGAGAGAAAGAAAGAGTGACAGTCAAAGAGAGAGGGAAAGCACTTCCTCGAACAAATATATCAGTGTCAGAAAATATACGCAGCTCACAAAGCACACCACTAATTTAAGCAATGGAAAATGTAGGTTTTGTAAAGGTGTGGACATCAGCAAAATGTAAAAGGGTTTCAAGAGAGGTGCACTAATAACTGAAATGAACACATTCATATTTGAATTCGATTTAGGAAGTGCATCAGAATTATCTCTCCATTCTCCAGAGATGATCACGTTTTGCAGAAACTCAGTGCCTCACCTGAGCATCACACATGGCTACTTTAATAAGATGCAAGGAGCTGGTGCTCACCTTTCAGATCCATCCAAGGCTGCTCCCTGAAGCTGATCACTTTCTGGTTAAGAAGGACCTCCAAGTCGGCTGCTTCCTGTGCGGCCTCTGGATGGCGCACTTCTATCACGTCTGATCCATTCTCCTGCATGGCCACAGAGGACAGACCATGCGCCTCCACGCTGTCATTCATATGTGTATAAAACATTTCTGCACTGTGGCCTCTACCTTTTGAAAAAACACATATATAGGTTCAGTCTGCTGAAAATAAAGACAGCTGTTTTGACATGCTCAGTATCCTGCCTGGATCTAATATCATCCCCTCTTATGTCCCTCATAACTTTGCTGTTGGCAGATGACCTCTGTGTAACAGGGACTGTCAACCCTTACTTAGTGAAATAGAGAGTTTTAGATTTAATGTTATCCACGCAAATATCATATGTGGGACAACAGTACTTAGGGGCTTATTTATGAGTCCCTTGCTCCAGTTTTGCACCGCCATTGTGTCACTTTTAGTGACGCAGCGGTGGAGTAAATAATGTGCCGTGTTAGGCCATATTTATGAAGTGACGCAACTAGGCAGATGTGTCACTTTGTAAGCCCCTGCACTACAGTATACCTGCGTCAGGTATAATGTCTGCAGGGTGGGCGTTCCCCCGCAAGAAAGGGTCGTGGGAGTGGCACAGCAAAATATTTGAGATTTCACTGCGCCACTTCTAGGACGTCAATGCGTCACAACCTAATGCCTACCTCATGGCAGGCATAAGGTGACGCAGGCCCTTTCACATGGGGCTTGCCCCACGTGAAAGGAACATTGCTGTAGTTGCGTCAGGCTTCCGACACAACTCCAGCAATGCCCACTTCTTGCGCTGACAGATACGTCAGTTATACTGACGTATCTGTCCTTCCTTGAGACATGATGCGTCATATTGTAAATATGACGCATCATTGGTGTCGCAAGGAGGGCGCACTGAGAAGTGGTGCATCATTGCTTTCAGGCAGCGATGCGCCAGTTCTCGTAAATGAGGCACCTAGTACTTTGTGACTGTCTATGCACATAATTTTACTGAGAGGCTAAATACTCGCTATTTCGTTGCAAGGTTAAGTTGGACCACAGCGTAGCTATTGGTGTGCCTAGAGAGGCCAGGCCCCTCCATATTTTTTAGTCACTGTCCCAGATTGGGTTCACGAAGACAGTCATCACTGTGCCAAAATTACACAGAGTGTGTGTTAGTGTTTATGTGATGCAACAAACATAAACTGGTGCTTTTGTGGCTACGTATTTGTAAACCTCTACTTTTTCTCTTCATACCTCTCTTGCTGAACTTTGTTCTCTACCCCACTTTCTTCAGCTTCTCCATTTCCCTTTTTTCTCTCACACATTAACCTGCTTTCTTCCTACCAACACTCTGCTTTCTCTTCTTCCCTCGCCTATCTTCTCTCTCAGTATCTGTTTAATGCATACTACGTCTCCAGTTATATAACAGATATGATTAGTATACCATACTAAACCCAGGTGGATGCAATGCTGAGATGAAGTGTGTTAGAAACGGGATTCCTGGTTGACTGAGGTATGCACCCAGACTAGGCAGGAACTGCCTCTTATGTTAGAGTAAGTTCAATACACAACTAAACAACCTGTGCTCATCCTTTGATAGTTTGGCACAGAGCAGTCAGGCTTATCTACAATGGAATGTATAACGTATTTGTGTAACACACACACACAGTAACATGATGAATATACAATATACAAAAAACTCCAGACAGGTTTAGAAAAATAGAGAATATTTTTCTGATCATATTAAGACCAAAATGACAAAAATACGATCAGTAGAAGTTAAGATAGTAATTTTTCAATAATTAATGCAAAAACAGTGCCTAGAATTTATTAGGACTGAAAGGTTACTTGAGTTTGCGCTAGACCAGAGTAAATCCAAAGTTCAGGCCAACGGCAATCGATGGCAGGCCGGCTACAGTACCCAGAAAGGAACCACTGAAGAAATTCCTTGGATGGAACGAGTGTTGAAGTTGAGAGTCCACTGCGTTGTTGTGACGCGCAAAGGGCATCCCATGTTGTTGAGCTCCAATGAAGCTAAGGCAATGCGTCATCGTCGAGCCGCACAAAGCATCTTCGTCGAGCTGTGCAGGCTGTGTTGAGCAGCTTCCTCATTGTCATCAAAGGGCGATGTGGCAGAATTTCCCACACAGTCAATGCAATGCATCTGTTTTGCAGAAATCAGCCACAGAACCCACTTCTGAGGCCCAAAACGTAGAGGGGGGCACGTCAGACAAGGGTAAGACTCACAGAAGTCAGAGTCCAGCAGCACCAGCAGAATTGCAGGAAGTGTTTTTTTTTATTTTTTTATCCTCATACGCCTCCAATCTCACTTCAAATCACACCCGAGATGTCTGTACTCACACTCAGCCGGCTGACGGGCACAGGCTATTGGAAAGGGGGACCCGCCTACTAGTACCAGAACATCTTGGGGATCAGTGAAGAAACCACTGAGTACCTCTTCTGCCAAGGTCTAGGAGCTAGATGGCTTTCGTCGAAGAGTTGCCATGGGATCTGGCCCTCCCCAACTCAGCCTGAAGAGTATTAATGGCATAATCATAGGACTCGGGGGGAAGAAAAAAAACAAAAAACATTGTTACGTCAACTCTGTGCCCCATCTAAGTTGCAGAAGGTTCCAAAATGCTGTCTTCTTATTACTGCCTGATCTGGCAATATTCATTTTGGAAACCGTGAAGACTGAAGACTGCCAGTCTAAAAATATGGGAGGGGTTGATTCTGCCCATTTTATACAGATTTGCTTCCTTACTTGGAGGATAGCATAGAAAAGCAGAGCTCCCGCGGGGCCAGTAACTTTTTCTGCAGAGTCGCATATAATTAGGGGTAAATCTATGTTAATAGGGTAACCCAAGGTGTTTGTTAAAAAGTCACCAACACTCCCCCAGAAGGTAGCCAGAGATGGGCACTCCTTAAACATGTGGATGTTGGTAGCAGCAACCAGACCACGGGGCATATTATCAAGGGGGTTTATCTCAGCTTTTTTGGCTTTAAAAGCCAAGAAAGCGGAGATAAAATTATCTCCCCATTACCTAGCTGTCGCTAACACCAGTTAGCGACAGCAATAAGGAGATAGCGACCATCTTGGGCCCCACTTTGCGTGTCAGTGATATTTATCACTAATGACATGCAAAGTGGGCGTGCCAAGATGTTAGCGACAGAAAACAGTCGCTAACATCGCTATCTCCTATTACCAACTTTTGGAGATATTCGTGCTAAGTGCGAATATCTCCAAGAGCTAACACCTGTCCTGAGCAGTTCTTAGCCATGTTATCCAATGGGAGGTGGATAACATGGCTAAGAGCATTAGCTCGCTAATGCATGAATATCGCTGACTTTTCAGCGATATTCATGCATTGCGGCCGATTTTTATCGCATTTGCGATAAACCTTGGTAATACCTAGGTTTATCTGCGATAAAAATCGCCGCAGCTCAGCGTTAATTTTTTCACGCTAATCAAGCAATAGCGATAATTATCGCTATTGCTTGGTAATATGCCCCCACATTCTTTACAACTCACTGGTGGCCCTTTGGTGATTTTTGACAATATGTGAGGGGTGAAGTAGACCCTATGAATAGTGAAAAGGTGGTTTCTTTTTAACCAAGCTGGTTTCACATTTTTGTGTAAGGTCTTACAAGAATTCGTCCATAGTTGAACACAGTCCTGTGCCAGTAAAGAGCCATCCCACAGTTCCTCAGCTAAATTGAATTCACCATCTACTTCTTCTAACAAGGATTGGTATCAAAAAGAGACTTCCTTCCTCCCTGGGAGTTTGGTTACAAGCTGGCGTTCTAAAAAACTACCAGAACCCACTGCGTTCTTACAATTTAATTGTGGGTGGGATTGAACCCAGCTTGTCAGTTGAAAATATTTAATCGGGAAAGGCCTTCTCCCACTCTGTGTTCAAGATGTGGGGCGGGAAGTGTTTTGTGCCCCTGAGAGTTAAAAAAACAGGAAGCAAGCCAGCGAGCCATTGGAGATCACTTGGACTGAAAGTAGCAGAGTCAGAGGGTATCAGGCAGCAGGGAAACAAGAAGAAAACCAGTCCTTCCAGATAAGCAGTCCAGTTCAGTCCTTTAAGCAGCACAGCAGTAATACTGACGGAGGTTCAGTTCGATATCTAGAAGTGTCAGATTTTAGGGGGTCAGAGATGCAGTACTTATACCCAAACATGCCTTTGATATAGGGAGTGACTTCAAAGGAGCTCTCTGAAAAGCACAAGGATCCCTTGCAATCCAGTACTGTCTGCCAGGCTACCTGTGGGGGTGTAGGAGGTTGGCTTAGTATATGGTGCACATTTATTTGAGCGAAGAACCTTGCACGAATCCATACAACCCTTATTGTGATTTTAGTGGTATTAGACAACCTTTGAAAGCTCCCCAAGTGGTAGCTGTGGAGAGCAGCCTTCAGGCATATCCAGAAGGAGTCTTAGGCAGCATGTTTTACCAGATCTAATCATTTAGTGTAGGTTAAACAAGCTGCTTAACACTTCTGGATAGGCCTGAATGCTGCTCTCCACAGCTACCACTTAGAGAGCTTTCTAAGGTTGTCTAAGACCACCAAAATCACCATAAGGGTTGTCTGCATTACTACAAGATGCTTCACTTAATTAACTGTGCACCATATACTAGGCCAGTCTACTACATTGGTAGCAGTGGTGGGATAGCTCGCACACAGCTCCTGCTCTTCCTCAGTGTCGCCTGGTCCTCACAGCTGCAGCAACAAGGTCACTGTCAACTCCTTTGAACTGTTATTCATTGGTGGGCATTGCTCTTCCATGCCTCATGGTCACCTCCGAGTGGCATAGGCACTGTCACCTCTGCTTACAGGTTCTCCTCTTCAAGAATCCACCCTTGGATTCCACCAAGCTCCTGCTTCGTCTTCTCCAGCAAAAGACACACAGATGGTAGACGGAATGCAGAGCAAATCAAACATTTACACCAGTCAATAGATTTGGGTTAAATCCATTGTTCTTTTGTTCACCATCCCACCCCAGTTTAGACCGAGCCATATGCACATCAGTCTTGACCCCTGTGCCTCATGGGAACAGTGCAGCCCGCACTGCCAAGCCAGGTCCTCCCTGGACAGGAAACATGCATTGTGAGACCAATTTCAGGGCATCACCCCTCATGGATAAGCCTGAAGGCTGCTGTCCACAACTACCAGCTTTCTAAGGTTGCCTTAGACCACTAAAATCACCATAAGGGTTGTCTGGATTAGTGCAAGGTACTTCACTTAAATAAGTGTGCATCATATACTAAGCCTGCCTCCTATAGGGGGGTATCCCTCCTTTATGTGTGGCCAGAACACTACCTATTGAAGTGTAAGTTTCAGCCCCTCCTATTCTTCCCTGCGAAGGAAGACCCATAGGCATGAAGAAGATGAGTGCTCTGAATGCAGATGAGCCTCAACGTCCTGTGTTTGTGGCTGTCTAAAGGGAATATTCAAAGTGTAGCTGTCACTCAACCGATACATGTATTGGAGACATGCTGTCAGGCACAAAGAATAGTAAGTACATAGAGGTGCCCACTTTGTTAAAGTGTCAGTTCTAAAACAGTAATGTTTTAAAAAAAATCTTTTTATTAACAGGTGAACAAAGAAAAGAAAAACATCAGGTGGGTAACAGTTCCTCACTGGTCAAGAAGATGAAGTGTAGATCATACAGAATCATAAAGACAATACATACGTTATGGCTCATGGAGATTCTTGCACTTCTGTCAAAGCTTGCCACGCCGGGGGCGCACAAATCTCTCTGCGATGGCTATTCCAGGCCCCCCATACCTTCCCCCACTTTTCAGGACAACCCCTGGCAACATATACTGACTTCTCCCAGGACATACACAAGTCCATGTCCTCCGTCCATTTGGGAACCCGGGGTAGCTGACTGGCTCCCCACAGTTGAGCAATATTTCGCTTCGCTACCATATACACCAGTGTTACACACTGTTTCCCATATACATTAAAGTCTGTGGGTTCCCACATATTCAATATACACCTCCGGGCCTCCGGTAGTATCTCCACCCCCTGAGCGCCACGCATCTCGTCATGAACCTTTGTCCAATATTCCTGTACTTCCATGCAATGCCACAGAGTATGCATAAATGTGCCAAGCTCTCCAGACCCCCTTCTGCACTCTCCACTCTCTCTGCGACCCATTCATACCAGGCGAGGCCCTGTAATGTACGACCTATGCAAAATCTTTAATAGCAAAAGTCTAAGTCTCATCTGGATCGCAACAACCCTCGGAGAGGAGACCGCCTCTGTCTAGTCTTCGTCATCTAACTCCATCCCGTCTGCAGTCCTCTGTGGCCGGATGTGGACTAGCGGGTCCTCTATATTGTTATGTTATGTTAAAACTATTTGTACCGCGCTCGGTCACCAGACGGGTTCATGGCGCTCAAAACAATTGCGGGGGGAACAGAACAGCGGGATAGCTCAATAAGCTGGCTGAAAAAGATGAGTCTTAAGTAATTTGCGGAAGCAAACATAACAAAGGCAGAGCCTAAGGGAAATAGGGAGGGAGTTCCACATAGTGGGGGCCAAGAAAGAAAAACACAATCCTCCATGCTTTTTGCGTTTATACCTTGGGATCATCAGCAAGTTGTGAGAAATAAACCGGAGATCTCTGGAATGGGTGTAGCGCTGAAGGCTAGATTTGATGAAGGCTGGGGCTTGGTCTATAAGGGCCCTAAAAACAGTACAGCCAAGTTTGAACGAGCAGCGATAGGCCACAGGGAGCCAGTGCAGTCTCCTCAACAGGGGCGAGACATGTTGGTGTTTGGGCTGATGAAAGATCAGTCTTGCCGCCTGGTTTTGCACCAGCTGCAGCCGATGAAGATAGTAAGCAGGAATTCCAACATAGAGGGAGTTGGCATAGTCAATACGCGAGGTAACGAGAGCCATGATGACAAGAATGAGTGCCTCAGTGGTAAGGAATCTACGAATTTTGCTTATCCTGCGTAGATGGAAGAAACAGGATTATGTTACTGCATTAATTTGAGGCCTCATGGATAAGTCACTAGATCTTATTACGCCTAGGCTCTTTACCGAATTGACAGGGCAGGGCGAAGGCCCAAGGGTGGGGGGCCAGAAGCTGGAATTCCAGGGGTTAGCTGGCCGACCCATCAACACCAACTCCGTCTTGTTAGGATTAAGCTTAAGCTGACTATAGTGCATCCACTCAGAGATCACAAGCATAGTGGATTGAAAGTTGGTGCAGGAGGAGGGGGAGGGATCAACAGGAAAAATCAGTTGTAAATCGTCCGCATAATTAAAAATAGTAACGGGGGTGTGACAGAGGGATGCCATAAGGGGTTGCATATAGAGATTAAACAAAAGTGGCGACAGAGCAGAGCCCTGAGGGACTCCACTACATAAGGGGGAATAAGAAGCGGAATAAGTGGACAGGTGGACTGCCTGGGAGCGCTGGTGCAGGAAAGATTTAATCCATGAGAGGGCCAAGCCTTGGATACCCGCGTTGTTGACATGGTCGATCAAGATGGCATGATCGGCTGTGCCAAACGCAGCCGACAGGTCTAATAATACAAGAGCCTGGGCGATATTCTTGTCGGCGCCTTGCCTCAGCACATCCATCACGGCCACAATAGCAGCTTCGGTGGAGTGAGCTGTCTGGAAGCCAGCTTGCTGATTATCCAAAAAGGAAGAGCCCTCGATGAATGCACTGAGGCAGCGAGTGACGTAGGTCTCTAAGATTTTTCCCAGGTAGGGAAGAAGGGAAATTGGTCGAAAGTTACTCATGACCGAAGGGTCAGCTCCCGGTTTTTTTAGTAGGGGAAATACAAGCGCCTGTTTGAAAGAATCTGGGACCATGCCAGTAGCAAGCGATTTGTTGAGCAGTGACAAAGGGGGATCAGGGCAGGCCAAGAAGATGTCTTTAAGAATTTGCGGGGGACAGCAATCATTAGGGGAACCAAAGCTCACTGAATGTAGCAATGAAGTGAACTCGGTCAGGGAAATGGGAGGGAAAGCATCAAATCAACAGGGGTTCATAGGGGGCAAAGGAGGGGGAATGGGAGAGGAAGGGGGGGATGTTGTTTTTGATGGTGACAATTTTTTCAGTGAAGTATGAATTCAGAGAATCGCAGAGAGCTTGAGTAGGTAGGGGTTGAACAGTAACACGGTCCGGCAGAGTGAGCTCCTCAACTATGGAAAAGATGTCCTTAGCCTTAGAGGCAGAATCCATAATTTTCTGGGAAAAATAGGAAGTTTTGGCCAATAAGATAGATTTTTTGTACTGTTTCAGTAAGTCCACATACTCAATTTTGGATATGGGGTCGTAGTTCCGCCTCCATCGGCTTCCAGCTTGGCGGAGGGACAATTTATCCGATTTCAGTTGATCTGTGAACCAACGCTGAGCGTCATGGGGACGTTTAGTTTTTATGATTTTTAGTGGGGCTACTTTATCACTGGCAGATAATTGTTAATAAGCTTTTTGTATATTAAAGAGATAGTCTTTTCAGGGAAATACCCGTCTAGTACTCGATCTTCGAGAGGAGAGGCCTCTAGAAGCGTGGTGCCTTTGGGTATGTGTGGGAGGAGTGCATGTCTAACCTGGAGGTAACGATAATACTCACTATCATGCAGGCTATATTGCTGTTTGAGAGAATCGAATGTGTGTATTGTGTCCCCACCCCAAACGTCTTTGATATGAGTGATCCCAATAAGATCCCACTTGTCAAATCCCTTAGACTTCCACAAGCTCCCAAGTCTCTCCAAATTCCATAGGGGGGTGGCCAAGGTTAATTTCCCTTCCTAGGGAAGAGATATATTGGCCGCGTGCAACATGTGGACTGCTTGCGCCATTGGGCCTGCCAGTGAAAACCGCCTAGGCCTGGCATAAAGCGCCCTGGTGAAATCCCCACCTGGCGCCTGTCCGCAATCCATGACATACCCTGGATCCCCTGAGGGTCTGTACACAACATGGTTTACCACCACAAGGTGCGAGCCCAATGGTATTTCCGTAGATCTAGCAGTCTAATCCCCCCACTGTACCAAGGGAGGGTAAGTTTAGTGAAAGGTATACGGGGACTTCCCTCCCAGAGAAGCTTCCTCTGGAGGGTCTCTATTTATTTGAAATAGGATGCCGGTACCGGGTCCATGGTATCCTGAAGTACATACAAAAATCAGGGAAGAGCCATCATCTTAAACAGTACCGCCCTACCCAACAGGGAGAGTGGAAGAGCCTTCCAGCGCTCCACGTCCCTTTTAAACTGGTTTAAGGGGGGACTCAGGTTATTGGTATACCGCAAATTCGAATCAAGTGTCACATAAATACCTAGGTATTTAAACCCTACTGGCTCAATTTGTAAAGGGCATGACTGAGGGATTACTGGTGGCTCGCCCCTGAGGACGAAAAGCAACGATTTCGACCAATTAATTGCGAATCCGGAATACCTTCCGAATATGGCTAGCACATCTAGAAAACCGATCCCAGATCTCCTAGGGTTGGTGAGACATAGTAAAATATCATCAGTGTACAATGAGATTTTATCCTCCCACTCCGGCGTCCATCGTAGGCCGCGTATTGACCGGTCTCATCTGACCCAAGCCGCAAGACGTTGAAGTGCAAGAGCGAAGAGAAGCGGGGACAAAGGGCACCCCTGTCTCGTGCCCCTACTGTTGGAACTGGCCCTTTTTGCAGGGTCATCCCCAAACTTTTTGCTTCTTCCTCCCTTATTTTTCCTGACCCGTGGTTGTTGGCAATAGGACTCTGAGCACTTTACCACTGCTGATCAGTGCTAAAGTGCATATGCTCTCTATGTAAATTGTTATTCTGATTGGATATACATGTTTGGCATATTGGTATCACCATGAAGTCCCTAGTAAAGTGCACTGGGTGTGCCAGGGCTGGTGATGACAAATGCTACTAGTGGGCCTGCAGCACTGATTGTGCCACCCACAGGAGTAGCTCTAAAATGGTGTCTCGGGCCTGCCACTGCAGCGCCTATGGGCAGTTTAGAACTGCCATGTCTTCCTGGTCAGTGTCCCCACCGACCAGGCCTAACCCTTCCCTTTTCGTGCACATCAGTCGCCCCTATGGAAGGCCCAAGCTACCCCCCTGGGCAGGGTGCAGTGTATGTGAAAGGTAGAGCATGTACTAGTGCAGGTATCATGCTCTGGTAGTGAATTACAGCCATTTTCGTTTTTCACTATTGTAAGGCTATCTTGTTCCATAGGTTAACATGGGGGATGCTGGCTACAGTGGTTAACAGCATTTCTTCCCATAGGAACAAGATAGGACATAAGTATCTAGTATCCCTGAACTCAGAATTTAATAATACATCTTTTAGGAAAGGTGGTTTTTAAATCCTGTGTTTGAGAACAGCACTTTTAGAAAGTTGCTGTTCTCTTGTCTGACCCTTCTGTGTGCCTGGGCCTGTTTGTGTATTGACTGTCTGGTTTGTGAGTGACAGGGGCTGGGGAATTCCCCCAGAGGCTGGATGAGTCAGCACTAGGCTGAATGAAGCAATTGCAACCTGAGTGGTGGGAGGAGTTAGCACCTGGGCTGAATAGGGCTGTGCCTGCCTGCCACAATGCTGGCTCCACCTCCTGCTGGGCGGCTGAGGACTCTGCCCCTCACTCTGAAAGAAAAGATGCAGCCAGCAAAACAAAGTGCTCAGGATCCACCCAGAACTGGTTCAGACCGGGCTCAGGGCCCACATGCACAGAGAGAACAAAGACTTTAGGGGTATAAGTACAGGACCCCTGACAACAGAAAATTAGATCATCCTGGAAATCAAGAAGGAACCTCTGCCAAGGAGAAAGCTGACTCTGAAGAAGGAAGACTGTCCTGCTGTTGCTCTGCTGGACTGACCTGCTGTTGCTTTGCTGCCAAGGAGAGGGGAAGGACTTTGCTGTGAGCTGTGTCCCCTGTCTTGAAGGAATCTCCAAGGGCCTGAGAAGAGCTGGCTCCCTGTTTTTGAAGTCCCAGGAACAAAAGGACTTCACCCCCAGTTTCCCTGAACTCTGCTGAGAGAGTTCTGTCCTTCCTAGAGTGCTTGATCCAGTTGTGGGGCCTCTGGAAGTTGAACCTGAGCTGGGAAGCTTGAAACTAAGCTTGAGAGACTTTTGAAGCTGAAAAGTGTCGCATCGTCGCTTGCGGAGCGCATCCCCGACAGTGCGAGAAGTTTCCCGCCTCTACGAAGGTCGAGATCGGCGCAGCGCCTGACGCCGCTGCCGGAGCCGTCGCATCCTTCGTTTGCGGGACGCACCAGACCGGCGCGGGAGAATCGAACATCGCTGCGAGTGTCGTCGCAGAGCCGGTCGTCGCTGGGTGAGATCGCCGCACCGCTTGCTTGCGGACCGCATCACGTCGCTGCGAGCGTCGTCGCAGAACCATCGCATCGAGGAGCTGCGAGAGAGAGAGGATCACCGCTGGACCGCGCATCGTCGCCCCGGAGATCGTCGCAGCCCCTACGAGATCATCGCATCGTGCCTTTGCGAGAACAGACTTCCTACGGAACCTACGCACCGGAATCTACGCAAGCTGCCTTCCTCCCCATACAGACCGGATTCGTCGCAACACGCCCGCTGCTGCAGCGGGGCTGTCGCATCGCCTCCCCAGGGTCTCAGGAGTAACGCATCGCTTGTTTCCACCGCACCAGCTTCCTGCTTGTGGAACTTTGTTGCATCTAAAAGGTACTGTGAGTAAACGTGACGCAACTGTGAACTTTTCACGCATCTGTGGATTATTTTAACGCAACTTAAAAAAAAACTTTGATTACAACCTGAAGAACTCTTTTGAAACCATATTCTTGAACTGTGTATGTTGGATTTTTGCCGTTTTTGGTCTTGTGTAGTTTAGAATAAATATCTTTATTTTCCTAAACTGTTGTGGAATCAGTTTGTGGTGTTTTCGCTGTGTTACTGTGAGTGTTGGTACAAATACTTAACGCATTGCCTCTGGTTAGCCTAGACTGCTCAGGCCAAGCTACCTTGAGGGCGAGCAGGGGTTATCTAGGAGGGTTATCTCCTCGTCCTGACTAGAAGCAAGGGTCCCTATTTGGACATTGGTACCTACCTCTGCCAACTAGAGACCCCCAGTTCTAACACCTACCAAGGGAAAAGTCAGCCGACTTGCAGTTATTAACAACTACTCTGGCCAAGGGGTTAACATATAGCAAATGCACCCAACCAATAAACTCTGGTACAAAGCCCATCTTTGCCAATACCCCAAACAGATAGGACCACTCGACCCTATCGAATGCCATAGTGGCATCCAAGGACACTAGACCGTCGGCTCATGAATCTTCGAGGAGCCACCCAAAATCCCATGCAACCTCCGCAGGTTAAGGGCTGTGTTTTGTCACGGCTTGAAGCCAGACTGATCCGGGTGTATCAAAGTGGTGATTACCTTAACCAATCTAGCAGCAATTAGTTTCGCCAGGATTTTAGGCTTGGCGTTAAGCAGAGAAATGGGTCTATAAGAAGATCAAATCGCCTTAGGCTTACCTGCCTTATGGATTACCCCAATATTAGCCACCCGCTGGTCATATGGGAGTCTACCTTTCTCTCTACTTTCTGCAAACATGGATTGAATGTATGGGGGAGTTTATTAGCATTCAATTTATATAATTCTATAGGGATTCTGTTTGGGCCGGTGGCCTTCCCGGATCTCACCCCTCTGATCACCTGGGCCACTTCATCATCAGTAAAAGGGGAGTCCAGATATCCCTCATCTTTCTCCGACAGCTCAGGCATACAGACGTTCCTAATCATATCACTGTTCTCCGCCTCTGAATATCCACCGACCGAAGTGTATACTCCTCTCTAATAGTCAGAGAACTCATCCGCCACTGCCTGTGGGTCTGTGACCATGACGTAATCTGCTCCCTGTAGCTTAGGTACGAGCCGAGATGCCAACTACTCACGTTCAAGTCACGCAATCAATTTACCAGCCTTGTCTCCATGTTCATATATTCGACTTTGGGTCATGTTATAAAACAGTAATGTTAAATCCAACTTCATTGGTAAACAGGATTTATCATTACCATTCCAAACATATCAAACAGGAAAAAGCTACTCCTCTGTGATCAGGAATTGCAGCTTACAATTGTGTAAATGAATTCTGAATGCTGGCCTATGAGAGGGCTAGGCCTCACATCAGTGAAAAGTGAAATAGGCTGTTTATCACTACCAGGACATTCAAAACATAGAAGCGCACGCACCTTTACTTACATAGCACCCTACCCTTAGTGTTACTTAGGGCCTACCTCAGGGGTGACTTATATGTAAAAAAAGGAAAGTTTAAGGCTTCACAAGTAGTTTTAAGTGCTATTCCGAAGTGGCAGTAAATTGCACACACAGGCACTGCCATGACAGGCCTGAGACAGGCTTGAAAGGCTACTTCTGTGGGTGGCACAATCATTACTGCAGTTCACTAGTAGCATTTGAAGAACAGGCCCTGAGTATATGGGATACCACTTTACAAGGGACTTGCCAGTCCAACAAATATACACCAATGTCATCATGTTTATGGGAGAAGCAAATGCACTTTAGCACAGGTCAGCAGTGGTAGAGTGTTCAGAATCCTAAGGCCAACAAAAATGGGAGGCAAAAAGCAAAGGTTTGGGGGAAAGACCCCCCTAAGGATGACAGGTCTTTACTAATTACGCAAAGGCACGTGCATCACTTCAATTCATCCTTGCCAACCCTGACATTAACTTCGGTATGCACACCATAAGGCCTGCTGTCGGTTCACTCGATCTCGAATATTAACAGCTGCAACGATCAATATATATGTATGCGCAACTACTAACGGTACTCACTTTCAAGATGGCCCTTACTGTCTCCATAACGCCCTATTGAATTGGTGTTCGTACCTACATGCAGCGTCACTTCCATGTGCCGCCCATATCTGGAGCACCCCATCGCCTCATCAACCACTCGGCTAATTCCTTAGGAGCAGAGCTCACAGATACCTCTGCATGATGCCTTCTCTATACTAATACCTGCCATATTACGGTAAGTGCCCTTTCGAAACTCCCCGACAACGCCGGTCCGACCCCACCCTACTGCTAATTTTTTAAGTTTCCCTCAGGCTTGGGTATCATAAATCCCCTACCGTCTAACCACCTAACCACTCCTGGACGGGACATCGCATAACAGTGCAACCCTCCAACTTGACGGCAGATCGTGACTTATTCTCCCTTTTTATATATTCTCCTGTAAGCAATTGCTCTCCCACATTTCACTTGTCACAATTACTCCCACTTTCCCACCATTCCAGTCATTGTTTCTCTTCTCCTCCCCAGGCCACTCACCTCCAATGAAGCCTGAGCATCCACACAATTACTAGACACCATTGACTTATCAATACCAGTAAGCCTCCTTCATCCTGAAATGTTTAACATTCCTGGTCACGCACTGCCTGCTCCAGTGCACCTTTTCCGTCCCATCATGATCACTTCATTTGCTCATGCACTGCCTCTCCCACTGAGTAATGCTCGCAAGTCCGGCAATTTTGGTTGTTCGTGCCTATCTCACACCTTTTTTATTCGTGATCTACCCTACATTTGTGTGCACCACTTGACCAGGCTCAACTAGCCTCAGTCAGCATGGACCCAATTGTTTCAGGTTGGAACTCGCCACACCTCTTGCTTGTCGCTTTGCACTTTACCATCCGCTTGTCCCGAATACATGGTTGAACATTGCGCGTGCTGAGACACATCCACTGCATGTCTATGCTCCCTTGCTTGAGTCCTCATTGTCACTTTTATTGGTAGATTTCTGACCAATAATCACCTACTGGCATTGGAAATTAATCACCTCAATGGATCTCCATTCGCTGGTCCACTTGTATAGTAATGGAAGCGTTTGTCTGAATTGTATACCACATTACATGACCTTACCTTTGTGATATGCTGTAATTTAACTCCTTTCCTCTTGTTTTCTCTACACCCCATTCCCTACCTTCCTCTTCCTCTACTTATCCAGGCAACTTCTCAGGCACTTGTTTTATTGCTTAGTCCTGATGGTGATCCCCTAACCATGTAGGGATTGAAATGTCGTTGACACTTGCATCTTAACTCTATACTGTAAATTGAAATTAATTGTGGAGTGCAAGATATATTTTTGATTGTGGCTTCTGCTTATCTATATTTTGTCAATTTGAAAGTCACTTTTAAGTCACCTGCCTGTGGTAGGGAAATTGGCTGACTTCCCAATACCCTGTCACGTCCTGCTCACTCACCTTTTTCAAATATTGTTTTGTTGTCATTAATTTGTGAATAAAATCCTTAACTGTCAATTGAGACACTAATAGACCCAATGTTGATTGTGAAATTGTGGTACTTTACTAATTTACCTTGCAAGGGGCCATTGTCTCTCTCAGCAAAGGTCTAACAGTGTGGTAAAGTCAAACTCACGACCTAACGATTACAGCAGGTGTCAGCGGAGAGCTTTTAAATCGCTGCATCATCTTGCCATCTTGGTCCATTAGCAAATTACATTCTTGCAGCTGATAACTTCCATGATGTGCAAGTTACAAGGTTAAATCCAAACAAGACAACTTCAGCTTTCATTCATCAGATGTCAATAAACTGAATACCATTAGATTGGCTAACGCTGGTTGGATGTGTGGTACAAAGTGCTAAATAAAAAGAAGTTATTACTGTTTGTGCTACATCTGTACAGATGGTACTACTGCTTGTTCATAAAGTTTAGGCTAAGAACATAGGTTAATTTCTGCATCTGTAGATAAATGTGTTGCCACCCTTATACATATCATGCATCATGTGACTGTGCCATGAGGGGTGCAGAGATGGCGTGTCTCTAGATTTAATTAAAATGTATGGAGTGTGCACAATATCCAGAGGTCATTTCTATCTCCTGATTACACATAGACATGTGGAAAGTGACTGAAATCAAAACAGCAAGAAGGCACACATAGACTAGACCCTGCTCTAGGACAAAGGTTAAAGGCTCTGTTCTGTGTTTAAGCACATGGGGAAATTCTGGGTCACATCATTCTGGGAAGTTTCCTATTGTGGCACACTAAGAACAGCGAAATCATGGCAGGAAGGTTGCCTGTGATGTTAAAACTGCTTATGATACCTTGTTTTTTATTTAGCGCTGTCATGTCCAACTTTTGTAAATAGTTGGTGTTAGTGTTAACCAAATTATTGGCACATCAATTACTAAATGCAGAAGGAAGGAAGGCTGAATCAGCTTTGCTGGGATTCAAATTACTGACCACCAAATCACTCCATCATATTGCCGCAACTTACCCACAGGCTGTGTCCTCCCTTGGATGGTTAAGGTACTGGATTGGACCAGTGTGTACTCCCCTTTCCCTTTGAAGGTGAGGTTTGCCCCATCGAAGGTGACACAGTGGGGATCTCCGAAGATGGAAGCTGTTAGGGGTACAAGACACCACAGATAAACTTCTGTACAATTCAAAGCATTTCATGGACTTGGGAGCAAAACTCTCTAAATCTGCTGGCCGAAGCATTAGCTACACGATAATAAAATCACTCTCTGATATTTCTGAAGAACTAAATCATATACTAGTCAGGAAAAGCAAACAGAAATAAGCCTAGAGCCAGACAAATATTTGAGATCCAATTCACAAAATCTTTAATTAATATGTAAAGTAGTACTCATGTAGTAATATTTCATGCACTTTTAAATGCCTTTGTGAACTGGCCTCAAACCATCTAAAATAGGAACATTAACATAATAGTCATGTGTAGTTAGCACAATTAGAAAGTACTGTGCCATCTTTGTACGGGATCACTGACATAATATAGAATGACAAAATATAGACTTACCAAAATATAGTCACCAAAATATAGAATGCCAAAATATCGAATTCCTATCTACAAACAGGTAAGTACAAAAATATCGAATCCAAAATATAGTCTGTAAAAAATATAGTCAGTCAAAATATCAAATTTTTTTAAATGTCTTAAAAGTAATTTAAAATTAATGAAATACTAAATATAATTAACTAAAACATACTTAAAAATACTCAAATAACTTTAAAATTAAGATATAATTAATTTAAGTTATTAATAAAAAATTTACAATATTTTATCGTAGGATAGCAGGAGGGTAACATTTAATATTACCACTCCAGTGAGTGCAACAGTAGGGAAAGCGTTGGATAGCGTAGGGGTAAAAAATACTATTCCCACTCCAGTGAGTGCAACAGTAGGGAAAGCATTGGATAGCGTAGGGGTACAAAATACTATTCCCACTCCAGAGATTGCAACAGTAGGGAAAGCGTTGGATAGCGTAGGGGTAAAAATTACTATTCCCACTCAAGAGAGTGCAACAGTAGGGAAAGCATTGGATAGCGTAGGGGTAAAAAATACTATTCCCACTCCAGTGAGTACAACTGTAGGGAAAGCTTTGGATAGCGTAAGGGTAAAAATTACTATTCCCACTCCGGAGAGTGCAACAGTAGGGAAAGCGTTGGATAGCGGGAGGGTAAAAAATACTATTCCCACTCCAGTGAGTGCAACAGTAGGGAAAGCGTTGGCTAGCGTAGGGGTAAAAAATACTATTCCCACTCCAGAAAGTGCAACAGTAGGGAATGCGTTGGATAGCGTAGGGGTAAAAACTAATATTCCCACTCCAGAGAGTGCAACAGTAGGGAAAGCGTTGGATAGCGTAGGGGTAAAAAATACTATTCCCACTCCAGAGAGTGCAGCAGTAGGGAAAGCGTTGGATAGCGGGAGTGTGAAAATTACTATTACCACTCCAGATAGTGCAACAGTAGGGAAAGCTTTGGATAGCGTAGGGGTAAAAATTACTATTCCCACTCCAGAGTGTGCAACAGTAGGGAAAGCGTTGGATAGCGTAGGGGTAGAAAATACTATTCCCACTCCAGAGAGTGCAACAGTAGGGAAAGCGTTGGATAGCGGGAGGGTGAAAATTACTATTCCCACTCCAGTAAGTTTAACAGTAGGGAAAGTAATGATTTAATATATTATTAAAAATAAATTAAATATCAATCCCAATAAAACATTAATTGAAATTAATAACCAATTTAATATTATGTAATAATTAATTAGAAATACAACTACATATTAGGTATTACAAATTAATAACCTATTCATAATTATTTAACAACTAATTAATTTTCAATAACAAAAACTAATTCATAATACAAATTAATACCAATTAAAAATTAACAGTAAATTAATTATCAATACACAAAAAGTATTTTTAACATGTAATTAATTACAATTACATTACTTCCCACCCTGTTCCCCTATAAACCCACATCCCACTACAGAAAATACATTAATACAATTATCATAATTATCAAATATTTAATTGATACAAAATAATTACCAATTAATAAAAATGTATTGCCAATTAATAGAAATTAATTACCAATTAAAAATTAATTAACAATAAATTTAAAATCAATACCAATGAATGAAAAAAATGATTTACTTAATTACAATTAAATTACTTCCCACCCTATTCCCCTATAAACCCACAACCCGCTACAGAAAATAAATTTAGAAAATTAACATAATTAACAATTAATCAATTAATACAAATTAATTGGCAATTAATAAAAATTAATTACCAATTAAAAAATAACAATAAATTCAAAATGAATACCAATAAATAAATAAAAATATTTAATTAATTACAATTAAATTACTTCCCACCCTATTCCCCTATAAACCCACAACCGGCTACAGAACTAAAAAGCAAAATTTAATTAACAAATATTAATAATTGCTAAAATTAATATTTAATATAATTAAATTACTTCCCACCCTATTCCCCTATAAACCCACAACCCGCTACAGAATTAAATTACGCAAAAATTAAATAACATAAAATTCATTACTTAAAATACATTAAACATACATTACAAAAATTAATATACACTTTTCACACATATACTAACATACAAAACACTTTAAAAAAAATGATATTATTAAAAAATCGATATATTTAATGCCTATATTGTATACTTCGATATTTTGACTTCTATATTTTGAAAATCGATATTACTTACCTTAAATTCGATATTTTTAACCACTATATTGTGTCCATTCGATATTTTGTCCATTCTATATTTTTACTTCGATATTATGTCTATTCTATATTTTGGAATCAATATTATGACTGTTTACCCTTTGTACGTTCACTAATAGGGAGTTGGACATTGCAGGGCCATTTCCTTTGTGAAGTGACCCAATGGAAAACAGACATTTGAGAACAACAAGAATAAGTTACCTTACAATAAATGTTCTTTCTGAAGAAATGAGGGCCATGGGCTGAGATGTCCCGATTTCAGGGACAGCCCTGGTTTCTAGACATCTGTCCCATGGTCCCCTCATTTTTATATAAATAAATGCATGTCATGGTTTTGAGAGAGAGAATGGAGTAAATATTCATACAGACATAAATGTAGTTTGGGGGGGGGGGGGCGTGACGCGCCCGAAGGAGATGGCGGCGTTCCTTTAGCTCTCCAGATCGGCAGAGAAGGGGACGGGCAAGACGCGACCTACCAAGTCATGCGAACTCCTTTTGACTGAAGGTAGCGTCGTCGGAAGCCCTGAGGACTGATGAGAAGTGCTTTTAAGGAGTATTGGAGCATATTTCATGCATTTCCTCCACAAGTGAGTGAGGTGCGTCACTCTCAGCATTGCGGCCGCTATTTTGCAAGCAGCGCTGACGGAGTTCGGCTCCTATGCGGTGTTCCCTTTTCCAGCGCGACTCTTCATGTCTCCTCAATTTTACAATGAGCACTTTTCCTTTTGCTTTGGCTAACTTCTACTTGTGGCTCTCCTTCAATTCCCAGCAAGGATATTAATATCTCCTTCTGTCACAGCACATATCGCCATTTTGTGTCTCCTCACTCATGTTTGGATTCCTACGAGCTATTTTCTACGCAGTTGCGCATTGTTGTTGATACCTCCTGAACATTTTTTCTTCATTTTTCACCAATTGCTCTTTTATATGCTGCACTTACGTCACTGTGGACTCTGTGTGCTCAAACCCATGCGCATGTATCTCTTCAGGATGAACTGCCACCTCAACTCTTAAATGACGCTCATTACCTGCTTACATGGCTACATTATTTGTAGGACTTATATATGTTGAGCTAGTTTTTATGATACTGCTGGCCATATAATTTTAACAATTTCTTGGATTATTTTGACTTTAAGACAACTATTTATACAAGTCATTGAAATAATAATAATAATAAAAACACTTATAGAGCGCCTGGCTGCACAAAACTGTGTGTCCCCGCGCTAACTGCTTACAATTCATAAACTGAGGAAGATGAAACCTGAGGGAGTAAAGACAGCAATTATTTAGGGAATAGAAGAGTTTTCAATTTGGCCCTAAATAGTGTTTCGGAGGGTTCCATCCGAAGAGGAAGTGGAAGGGCGTTCCAATATTTAGTGGCCAAAAAACGGAAGGATTTACCTCCCATTTTGGCTCTCGTAATGCGAGGGAGTTTGAATTGCATCATTCCTGATGATCTTAAGTCTCTTAACGGACAATGGATAGTCAGAAGGCTTCTGAGGTAGGTGGGGCCTTTTTTATGAGCTATACGATGGGCATAGCAGAGGCTTTTGAATCTAATTCTTTCCTTGACAGGAAGCCAATGTAGCTTGGTTAAGGCTGCTTTGGTAGATGTTCTTCTCGAGAGGCCTAGCACCATTCGAGCCGCTGCATTTTGAATGCATTGTAGCTGGTGCAGGCCTTTCTGATTGAGACCTATCAGGAGAGCATTTCCATAGTCCAGGTGGGGAGTTATGAGAGCATGGACTAATGCTTTTCTAGCTTTGGTGGGAATAAGGTCGATAATTTTTCGAAGAACCTTTAGTGTGCCGAAGCATATTCCTGTAGTTTTATTAACTTGGGATTTGCCAGAGAGATCCGAATCTAGTATGATCCCTAGGTTTCTTACCGATTTAACGGGATTGGGTAGTTCTCCCAGTTCACTAGGCCACCATGCGTGAGACCATATGGAGGTTTCCTTCCCTACCACCAGCACCTCTGTCTTGTCGCCATTTAAACGGAGACAATTGTTGTCCATCCAGGTGGCTACAGCCGCCATACAGTTGGAAAAGTTGGCGGCATAGTCTTTACTATCCGGTGTTAATTTGAACATTAATTGAGTATCGTCAGCGTAGCTGACAATGCCCACCCCAAAATTCTCTATAACGTGTGCCAGGGGTTCCATATAGATGTTGAATAAAGTAGGGCTCAAACTGGAGCCCTGTGGAACCCCATGGTTCACGCTGCGAGGAGATGACTTAAAGGGTGGGCAATACAGCTGGAACGATCTATCAGTAAGGAAGGATTCCATCCAGGCAAGACCAGATCCTGTCACACCTAAATCCGAGAGGCGAGACAACAGCGTGGAGTGCAGCACGGTGTCAAATGCTTCACTGAGGTCGAGCATGACCAGCGCTGCCGTCTCGCCCTCGTCCACCATCTTACGGATGTATTCTGTAGAGTACAGGACTGCGGATTCGGTGGAATAACCTGGTCTAAATCCCGATTGGGATGGATGGAGTAATGTTTCTCCCTCCAAAAATGCCATGAGTTGTTTATTAACTATTTTTTCAATAATTTTGGCACAGTACAGGAGAAGGGAGATTGGTCTCAGGTTTTGAAGCTGAGAAATGGGAATATTCGGTTTTTTCTTTAAAGGGATTACTTGGGCTATTTTCCAAGCCTCTGGAACCAGACATTCCTGAAAGGAGAGCGTAATCATATGACTGATATGATTAATAAGTGTGTTTTCCATAATGTCCTTACTCCTTTTCTGCGGGCACACATCATTAGGGGATCCTGACTGTATTCCATTTATGATCTTAAGTAGATCCTTTCTGTCGGGTGTAATGAATTTGTTAAGTGTGAGATTGTGTGTACAAGGAGCTTTAATAGGTACATTAGTATTAGTCAAATTAGTAGATTTAGTGAAAGTGGAATGGATTTTCTCTACTTTTTCTACAAAATAATCTGCTATTTGTTCGCATATTTCCGAGGAATACGTGTCTTGGGGATCTAGGAGTGAGGAATTTGTAAGTTCTTTAAAAATACAGAACATTTCCTTCCTGGGATTATTTGCCTCCTCAATTCTATTTTTAAAGCACTCTTCTCTTCTCTTATCAATTTATGATATTCTTTAAGCTTAGTTGTATACTCTTTCTTAAGTTCAGGTGTATAGCTTTTTCTCCATTTGCGCTCCACTGCTTTACATTGAGCTTTAGCAAGTTGGAGTTTTTCAGTGAACCACGGCTCGGATTTCCTTCTTCTGACTGGAGGTTTGGTGGTCCATGGTGCTATTTTGTCCAAAGCCTTACTTTGCCAAAGTTCGTAATTGTTCCATGTCTCTTGTAAGGATTGTCCCATGACAAGAGGTTGTTCATCTAATGAGCTTTTGAAACGGTCCGGGGTATAGTTCTTCCAATTGCGGCGTTTATGAGAATAAGTTTTAGAAGGTGCAGGCATAGTGAGACTATTAGGTATTTCAAAATTTATCATATAATGGTCAGACCATATTAACGGAATAGGGGGGAATATGTCGATCCCTTCCCAACTAGCAAATATTGGGTCTAGAAGGTGTCCTTGTTGGTGGGTGGGATTAGTGGACAATAATTTTAAGCCCAATGAGTTGAGTGCGGTCTTTAGTGTTTGTGCTTCTTTTGCATTAATATCTTCAAAATGAAGATTCAGATCACCTAAGATCATAAGGTTTTTATGTCTTATTGCCAGCTGGGTCGTTGCTTCTACAAGTTGATCACAAAAAGGGCCCAAAGATCCAGGGGGTCGATAAATAAGTAAAGCTGTTATCGTATTAGATGCATCTAATTTTATGGAAAAAACACCACATTCACTGTTAATGATGGTTTTAGTATTTAGAGTGCACTCTAACTCTTTTTTACAAATGAGTGCAAGTCCCCCACCTCGTTGTTTGTACCTGTCGATTCTAAGAAGACAGTAGTTGGGTGGTATAGCTTCTAAAATATCGGGGGAGGATGACTCTTCTAACCATGTTTCAGTAAGGAACATTGTGTCAAAGTCATTGTTTATTAATAAGTTGTGGATTTCCGATTTATGCTTTATCATTGATCTGCAATTTAACAGTGTCATCTTCAATTTAACTATTGGTTCAGTGGTATTATTTAATGTAGGAAGTGACATGTTACATATATTGCAGTATGCGGGCAGCACTTCAGGGTCTATGGTGTGGAGGCAGGCTTGAGAACTATTCTTACCAATAGTAAGGAGGTCCGTTTTGGTATAATGAATACTATGCTGATCTGCGTCAGATGTTTGTTCTGTGCGAGCATGGAGTCCTGCCCCGCGCCCCGGTCGATCGCGGGGCAGGTGAATCCTCTTTCAACTCTTCATTGAGCCATGTAATATTCCAAATAATCCACTCCTTTCACGGCTGTTGTTTTTTAATACTTTTTCTCTCATTGCTTTGTTGCTCTATCAAATATAGGTGGCTTTTGTCTATTCCCTTCTACATGAAACGCTATATGGGACGTAAGTTACAGTTATTGTGATGTTTCATTATCCTGCTACTGTTACCTTTCTAACTAAGCATTGTCTTTCTCCTTGAACTTTAGTGTTAATACAGGGCTTTATTGCTATGCTGATATTTTACACAGTGCACTGCTTAATTTTTTATGCTATGCAAATGATTTTTTGGTTGTTGTAACTTGGATTTTTATTTATTCTTAATTTTCTTCACTTTACTAAGCATGGGCGGAAAATCCATTCCGCTCGCGGATTTTGCGGATTTTCGGTAAATTTGCAATCCACGAACTCTCGCAAATTTACCGAAAATCTGCAAATTCGCACGCAGCGGATTTTTTTCTTGGTGATACAATATTGCGGCGTGCAGCATTCACTTACCGTCATTCAGCGTTTGCCGAGTTGTTTTTCTCGATATTTTGCGAGTGCTGCGCCATTTTGGATCTTGCAGCGGGATCCCGCGGGAGTTGGCGACGCATCGCGAGAGTTCGCAATTGCGAACATGTAGGTGCGGCGGGCAGCAACAATCTCGCACTCGCAAAATTACAAAATTTGCAATTCTGCACAAGAAATCCACTAGCAAGCAGCATAGACCTTCTGAAAATGATGATTTTTATCAGAATAACTTCTCAGGTTGACATTTGCCTGCACTTTTTTGGATTTGAGGCCTTTTGACTTTCTTTGGATCACTTTTGGATTAGAAATCAACTTTCACAAGTAAATTTGTTTGGGGCATTTCAGTTGCTGTTCTGCAGAAAAACGAGTTTTGCAAAACTGAAAGCACTCAGCAGGTGCAAAAGTTCACTCATCATTAGTAACCATTCCCTGTAGTACTTCCTGAGGGGCCCCTCCAGAGTTCAGTTGCCTATGTTTGTTTGGGGCATTACAGTTGCTGTTCTGCAGAAAAACGAGTTTTGCAAAACTGAAAGCACTCAGCAGGTGCAAAAGTTCAAACTCATCATTATTAATAGTAACCATTCCCTGTAGTTCTTCCTGACTGGGGCCCCTCCAGAGTTCAGTTGCTAGTTGCAACAATTCTATGATCCTGCACTGACCCTCTCAGCAGGCTCATAGAATAGCTACAAGTAGGCCACAAAGGTCCTGAAAAAAAAATTGCACTGCAACAGAAAGCAAATTATAGATAGGGAAGCAGGTGCCAGACTGGAATTTTAAAACAGTGACACATTAATAAATCAACCCCAAATTAATTCATGTCAGTTGAAGCAGGGCAGGTGTGCTTGCTTTTCCCCCCCATAATCTACACTGATGATGAACCAGAGGGTGGCATTGATGTACCAGAGGGTGGCATGGGTGAAACAGAGGGTGGCAGTGGTGAAAAAGAGGGTGCTGGGAACCTGTGATGATGAACCAGACGTAGAAACAACATAGTCGCGACCGTTGCGAGCCGACAAGTAAGTTCGCAATTGCGAACTGGTACAAAACCCTCGCGAACTGGCAGAAACCCTTGCGAACACACAAAAAAAATCCGCAAATTCGCGAGAATTCGCGGATTTTGCGGATTGCGAGTTCGCAAATACGCAAATTAGCGAACGCCAGATTCGCAAAATTTGCCCATGCTTACACTTTACTGTAATACTTACCTTTATGGGCAGGTTAACTAAGACCTCAAACATATCTACTCCTTCACCACGCAAGTTTTTGATTCATACAAGTTCACGGTACCAGTGTTTATCAATGGAAGAACTGTCAGATACCACATCTAAGGGCTCGACCACATCTCCTACTACCTCAATGCCTTCTACTACCAAAGGATCAATTAAAAGACTGAAGAAAGATCCCCCTTCTCCTCCTAAACAAACCACTTCGGTTACCATGGATATTCTGCTGGAAGAAATCAGGGCCTTACGCCCTTTCATTGAAGAAACTAAACCTACAATGCAGATGCTCTCTGACAAATGGTCAAATGTAGGGGAACAAGATACTTCATTAGAACACAATGGTTCTTCCCTTAATTACTCTGCTTCCAAAATTTCTGGCCTTCATAAGCAGATTGAAAACTTGGAAAACAGAAATAGGAGGAACAACCTTTGCATTCATGGCCTTCCCAAAGGAACAGAGGGATCTGATCCCATTATTTTCTTCAAGTCCTTTTTGCCAAAACTCCCCAAAGTATCAGACAACACTAGTTTGAATATACAGAGAGCTCATCGTTTGGGTCCCACACCTTGCCTACAAAAAAAGCCACGGGGTGTGATCCTATACTTTTGTGAATATACTGATCTATTGAAAATCATATCGGCAGCCAGAGCCATAAATTACATTACTTGGTCAGGAAAATCCATTTATTTTTCTCAGGATTACGCCAAATCAACTGCAGATCGCCGGAAAGAATTTTTGGCTCTTGGTCCACAGCTTCAGTCAATGGGAGCACGTTATGGTCTCTTTCACCCCTGCCTTTTCAAAGTGACTTTCAATATTAACACAACTACATACGATGACCCATTGAAGTTGAAGAGTTTTATTTATGCCATTAACTCCGACACAATGGACACTGCTTCTTCATCCAGTTCTAAATGATCATTTGTAATTCATCTCATGAATCTTCCTTTTCTCTCTCGCTGTTTTTGCCTCTGTATTGATATTTTATTTCTTATATTAATTTGAAGATGTAGTTTACTATGTTTCTATTTTCAATTATACATTGTTCTCTTTTTGCCTCCCACAGATATCTGTTTGATTGTTACGCCCTTCTTCATGTTTTGGGGTCCGTTGATGATGTCTTCCTTGTCCGCCTTCCCTCCTGAGCTTTGGACACGTCATTGTTCTGTGTGGCCTCTACCCCTCAACCTTCTATGTTTTGGATGTTATGTAAGTCTATTACCCTACCTATTATCTTTCTATTCTCTGTTCTGATCCCTCTTTTTGATCTCTCTCACATTTCATGGCTTATACCACCTGATTTTTTCCTTCCAATATCCTTTTCTAGCTTGACCTCTTGTGATCTTTCTAATCTATCTTGGTTCTATCTTTCTCTCTTTCTTTTCCTTTTCAGTTCTTGTTTTCAAATGTTTCAATGTATATACAGTTGGATTGATGTTATTTATAGTTCACTTAGATTAAGATTTTATATTTATTGGCTTTCGTTACAGTTTTACACTTTTATGATATGCCTTTAAAAGTTGTTTCATGGAACGTTAGGGGTTTGCACTTGGCCAAGCTTAATATTGATATTGCTTGTATACAGGAGACACATTTATCAGCTGAAGAATCCGCAAAGTTGAAGAGGAATTGGGCGGGAGAGGTCTTCTTTTCCCCGGGAGATGGTAAGAAGAATGGAGTTTCTATACTTATTCGTAAATCCCTTTCGGCTAAGGCAATAACGCATTGTACTGATCAAATGGGTAGATGGGTTTTTGTTAAGCTCGTGGTTAATGGTGTCTCACTTTCACTTTTGAATATTTATGCACCCACAAGAGGAGACCCTTCCTTCTCGACTTCTTTAGCTCAACAACTCAAATAACAATATGATGATAATTTCATACTTAGAGGGGTCTGTAATGAAGTTTTTGATCCTTTCTTAGACCGGGAGTCATCGAGTCCTTTCATGTCTCATAGTTCTCACAAACTTTTTACACAAACAATTAAGCAACATAAACATATTGATGCATGGAGATAATGCAATCCTACACTGAGAGAATGTTCTTTTTACTCCCCGACACATCACACTCAGTAAAGATTGGATTATATTTTTCTCTTGCATCACATATCTCAATCACTTATATCGGCAAACATTGGATCTATTCTGATTTCTGATCATGCCCCTGTTGCCATACTCTTAGACACTTTGTACAAACCTAAAACGACTCGGAAGTGGCATTTCAATAACACTTTGCTTTTAGACGTGGATTTTGCTTCATCTTTCACTTCTTTTTTTCACGAATTCTTTCTCTTTAATCAGTCAGACACCATTCCCTTTCCTGTAGTGTGGGACGCTTTAAAAGCATCAGCTAGGGATTTTATTATAAGATATGTCTCACATAAGCGGAAGAACGCCCAACGACTCACAAATGATTTGCTTGCCAAAATCAAGAAATTGGAACACTCTTACTATTCTTCTAAACTGAAGGAAGGCCTATCTGACCTGCTCAAGGCTAAATTTCAATTCAATAAAGATATGACCACCAATGCTTCCAATTACTTACTAAAATCTAGTGCAAAATGTTATGGGGGTCAAAACAAAGCTGGGAAACTATTAGCCAATTATTTAAAAGTCAAGCAAAATAAACTTAACATAGATTCGGTATACAGCCCGACAGTTCCTTGAAATCCAAAGATGAAGACATCTTAAATGAATTCCTTCAATTTTATAAATCACTGTACACTTCTGAAACCCTTTCTTCTGAATGCACCATAACTCAATTCTTCTCCGAGATCCAACGTTCCCCTAATAATTGTCCTGATCTTTCATCGTTAGAAGCTGATCTTACGCAAAAAGAATTACATGCTGCCTTAAAAACATTCAAACATGACAAAGCTCCTGGTCCAGATGTTTTTACTGTCAAATTTTTTACCCATTTTGCTTCTCTGCTTATTCCTAAACTTCACACTCTCATACTTATCTTTTTACAATCTGGTGCATCTTCTGGTTCTTTTTCAGATGCCCTTATTTGCCTCATCCCTACAGATGGCAAAGATCCGCAATTTTGCAAAAATTACTGCCCCATTTCCTTGGTAAATATTGATTACAAGATCTATTCCAAAGCTTTAGCTTTACGTTTAGAATCACAACTGCCTCATTTGCTAGGATTGGAACAGTCTGGTTTCGTTAAAGGTAGATTATTAACAGATAATACTCGACTATTCTTTGACGTCCTTTCTAAATCATCCTATTCCTCTCATTCTCTAGCTGCCATTGCTCTAGATGCTGAGAAGGCATTTGATAGGGTAGAATGGCCATATCATTTCCGTACACTAGATTGGTTTATTTTTGGTCCAAAAACCTCTGCATTGATTTTCATCCTGTATTCGAATCCGAGAGCGGCTGTATCAGCAAATGGTGGCATTTCCACTTATGCCTAGGTAGAGGTGTCAGACAATGCTGTCCACTCTCTCCTTTTCTTTTCAACCTTGCTTTAGAACCTTTATTGATACGCATTGTCAAAATATAGATATTCATGGTTTAAACTTTCAACAAACTCATGCTCATGCTTATGCTGATGATGTTCTCTTATTTCTTTCACAACCCCAGATCTATCCCCCCGCTTTTTTAGGAGAAGTCGAGTCTTTTGCTTCTGTCTCTGGCTACAAATTAAATAAAGACAAATGTGAAATATTACCACTCACCAAGTACACTTTTCCGGCTGATTTCACGACTTCAGGTTTTACGTGGAACTCCAAATACATTAAATATCTGGGTCTTCATTTTACTTCCTCCATCTCTGGTACAATCACCCGATGTATGGAAAATTGTGCACAAAGATTATCTACCTTAACCGCGAAATGGCACCCTTTATACTTGTCTTGGTGGGGTTGGTTAGATACCATTAAAATGATGCTCTCTCCTATAGTTCTTTATAAGATTTCTAACATCCCGATCTCTATTCCTCTTAAACATTTTTAAAAAATCAACTCCGTTTTATCTAACTTTTTATGGGGACATAAAAAATCACGAATGTCCATCTTGAAATTAACTCGTCCAAAGACAGAAGGTGGAGTAAACTATCCCAACTTTCCTCTGTACCACAAATCTTTCCTAATAAATCAATCATCGAAGTGGCTTTCTGAAACCCCCACAGCCTACCCTCTATGGGCACTCGAATTGTCTTTTCTCTCCCCTTTTTCGTTTTCTGAATATCTCTCCTTTTCTCTGAAACCACAAACTGTTTCTACTCCCATTATTAAGTACACCTCCAACATTCTTCCACCCCCTCTTCTACCATCCTTTCTTGATTAACCCATCTGGCATAATGTTTCCATCCTCCTTCGTAACAAGCCAATTTTTGGGAAATCCTGGAGACCACAAGACCTAATTTGGGTACGTCAATTATATGATCATAATGAGCCCATTCCGTTCCCACAAGCTGCAGTTTCCTTTGCTATACCAGCCACCCTCCGTTCTAAGTACTCTATCTTAACAGATGCAATTCACTCAGCTTATATGCAACATACACATTCGCTTGAACATCCACATACACTAACTCTCCGACCGTTGTTTTCTCTTGGCACAAGAGCTTCTACAATCTACAGGATTCTAAATGGACCTTCTATTCCAGGGACAAAATCTAAGGTAGAGACTTTGTGGGAGGAGGATTTAGCAGTAACCTGGCCTGTGGAGTTGTGGGACAAGATATGGCTCAAGTTGGGGAAATCATCCCGTGGTGTGAATACTACACAGACACTTTTTTTTCATTTACAATAGACGTTTCCTTTCTCCGACTGTTCTTAACAAAAGACACTCTGGAATCTCAGATGTATGTTGGACCTGTTCCTCAACACATGCTGACTTACTCTACTTGCTTTTTAATTGTGACCTTGTTCAGAAGTTTTTGGTTTTAGGTTTGGTCCCAAATTAATTACATTTTCTCTTCCAGCCATCCTTTTTCTATTTTACACATTTTCTTAGGCAGTACGTCTTCTATCTGGGATGCTTGCGATTCTAACACTAAGATAATCGATCTCCTATTGGCAGTATCTTTCCAACAGATTACTAGGAACTGGAAGGACTTTACCAAATTATCATATCAGGCATGGTGGTACGCTATTTGCTATAATCATAGACTAGATACAACATATGTATATCCCCCACATATGGCATTAAAGCGAGTAGACCTTTGGACACCCGTCACACTCTTTATTGATGCCAGTGCCAAGCGCTCTTTGTCCCAAACTCCTCTGCAGCAAGAAGTAGCTAAACCCCTGTGACTTCCTTTTCTTACTGTTATATCTCAGCTCAGTTTTAGTCTATTTATTCTTCTTTTGAAAATTTACCTAATAAGTTAGTTTTTTTACATTAATTAGTTTAGGACTTTTCAACTCTGTATTTCTCTGATATGCCAAACTTGTTTCTCTTTTTCGATTTTATTGTGTAATTATTAATCCAGACTGTTACACTGTATTTATTTTCTCCTTTGAATTGTTGTTGTACTGTATTATTTCTGCTATTAATCTGTATTAATACAGTTACTTTGAAACTTATAAATATAATTTGGGAGATTTTGAAACAAAAATGGGTGGAATTTAATTTCTCAGTTTGCTTGCATTTGGGTCTCATTCTTCATGGGAAGAACAAGATATTTGAGCAGACATATGAGATGAACGGGATTCATCTAAATAGAGAAATGATATGGCATACTGATTAAGCCTGGGTGGGCAGCTACGCTCCGTGCACGGAGTGTGCGTACTGCCGGCTTCTACGCATTTTGCGTAGCAGGCGTAGAATTCGGCACTACGCACGCTCCGCAGGCGGTGCGTAGCTGGCCGCCACCCGCCTCCCTCCCGCCCTCCCTAAATACTTTAATTTAAATGTTAGTAAGAATTAAAAGGCACTTACCTTGCCCGCCGCTGCCCGCCGCGTCCCCGGGGCTCCCTCTCTTCATCGCTGCCGTCTTGGGTACTAATGCGCATGCGCGGGCGGCCGCGCATGCGCATTTCTCACGAGAAATGCGCATGCGCGGCCGCATGCGCATTAGTACCCAAGACGGCGGCGATGAAGAGAGGGAGCCCCGGAGACGCGGCGGGCAGCGGCGGGCAAGGTAAGTGCCTTTTAATTCTTTCTAACATTTAAATTAAAGTATTTAGGGAGGGCAGGAGGGAGGGAGGCCTGCGGTGCGTAGTGGGGCTACGCGGAGTGCGGAGGTGGGCGTAGTTTCTCGCCCACTTCACATATCTCCGTGAAGCCCCACTACGCCCACTACGCCCAGGGCTAATACTGATCACCTATAATTTGTGACTTATGGTTGGTTACATAACCTCCTACATAAAGAGAAACATTGCACAATAAGTTTTAAAGATCCCTTTTTTTTTACCAAATTAATCCCTAAAGCAAAAATCCAAGTGGGGTATTTGGGCGTGTGAACTCTAAATAGGACTGGGAAGAGAGATTAAGATACACATCTGTTAATGATATCTGGCTATTATCTATATCAGTCAAATTATCTATCATCCTGATGAAGACATATTATTTGAAGAGCGCAGAAACTATGAGAATATAGTCAATATTCCAAGACATAGAGCTCGATTCACAGAACTAACTTAAGACAAAATCCTAAACTTACTAACATTTTGGTATTCGCGGAAAGCACTTACTCATTTTGGTATTCACAAAAGGCACTTACTAATTTTGGTATTCACTGAAGGCACTTAATCATTGATGAGTAAGTGCCTCCTATGAATACCAAAATCAGTAACTTACTCATTTTGAGTAATAAATTACTCATTGATGAGTAAGTGTCTTCTGTGAATACCAAAAAATTAGCGGGCGGGGGTGTGATGAGGTGGCGAGGCCTGAAGGGATGGAGGAAATAAAAAATAATTTTTAAAAACTTACTTTCAGCCGGCCGCGTCCTGTGTTGTGCTCCTCTGCTCCTTCCTCTTCTTCAGTCAAAGGCTCCAAGCCTGCCCTACACCGAATCCTGAAACTGCTCTCACATGAGAGCAGCTTCAGATGGCCTGAGCACTCTCGATTGCCGCTCCAGGATGTACTGGGAGACTGCGCCTGCCCTCTTCATCCCCAGCAATGCAGCTGGTGTTTGAGAGAGCTTCACTGTGCATGCAGGTTTGGCCAGCTAAACCGCCATGTGCAGTGAAGGGAGTGCACACACCACTCCCATCAGTTTTGTCAACCCCCAGACCCTGCCCCCAAGGTCTTTCCCGAGGTTTTTGGGGGGTGCGACGCTCCCCCTCCATAGAGGAGGAGCCGCTGCTGCTTTAAAGCACAGGTACATTTTCTTTTTGATTATTGTTGTGTTCTAATGTTAGACGCCAGCGGCGCCAAACATGCGTAGCGTAAGACCACGTGACCACTGCTAATAAATAGGGTCCCGCCACGGACGTACGCCAGTTGACGGCGAAGTGTGGACCAGTTAAGCATAACTACTGTGTCTGAGTCTTTATTGCCTGCCGAGCAGTCTGCCACGCGCTAGGCCTCTACAACGCCTAATTGAACCAGCAAACAGCACACCTGGTAGTGGTCCTGATAAGTACACCGACACAACAGCTGGCGACGAGGGTGGGATCGCTCTCGTTGTGTGTGTTGCACTTTCCTCGTCGGGGCGGCCGCGAGCTCAGTCATCCGCTCGCGGTGCTCGTGCCCCGGGGTTTCCGCCTGCTGAGCGGCTGCGTGATCGTCAACACAGCTGGAAGCCCTGCTTCGGCATCTACACTCGACGATGAGCCGCGCTGCCCCGCGACCTCGCATGACCCAGGAGCTCGCACGCACGCGTGCTATAATTCATGCAGGGAGGTGCGCTCTGAGCCCCAGAAACAAGCGGAGGACTTGCGGGCCTTCCGCTGTGGACCGAGCGCTGGAAGAAGCGTCACTCGTGCGCCTGGCCACGCCCCCTTTTCATCGCATGTGCCGCGAGGGGGAAAGAAAACAGGCAAAAGTTTTCCCCCAGGCCATAGAAACACGCGGCCACGATTGCTGGGCCAGGAGAAAAACGGACACTGGCAGAGGAGCAAGCAGGTTGAGTGTGCCAGCCCCTAATCACTGCAAGGGGGCACAGACATCACCTACACCGCCCCAGCAACACAAGCAGTGGCACAACCAACGTTCAGGCTAGCCAAGGGAGCAGAGAAGCGTCTCTCCAGTCACAGCCACACTCATCAGAGCACAGGGTTGAAACATGGCCAATATACCCCCAATTGAACCTTTTCTCGTGGAAGGATCTCCATCATCACTGGCCCCGAAGTGGAAGGACTGGATAGACGGCCTCCTGATATTCTTTGAGGCAACCAAAGTGCACAAAGATCAGAAGCGCGCCATGGTCCTTCACCTAGGAGGAAAATATGTCCACAATATAGCCAAAACATTAGTGGAGGTACCCCCAAAGAATCACATCTCGCTCATCAATGCCCTGAATGCGCACTTCGAGCCCATGGCCAACCAGGACTATGAGAAATTCATATTCCGACAGGCAAGACAACTACCGGAGGAGTCGCTGGACACGTTCCACGCCAGGTTGAAGAACTTAGCATCAACCTGCGGATTCGCCGACCCCACAGAGGAAATACGAGGTCAAATCATCCAGGGCTGTGCCTCCGCCAAACTCAAGGAACGCATTCTCGTAGAATTGGGCAAACCACTGGCGGACATTTTGACTCTAGCACGCACAAAAGAGCTGTCGAAGGCCCGAGCAGCCCATATGGAAGCGGCGCTCCAGGCGCCGGTCAAAGCTGAGTCGGTCAACAAAGTAACAGTGAGATCCCCGACGAAATGGAACAAGAGAGGTACAGGAAACACCGCGGGAATCACGCCAAAGACATGTGGATACTGCGGGGATAGCCCCATAACACTCCGACGGAATGCCCTGCCAGAGGGAAGCGGTGCTCCGGATGTGGACGCCTCAACCACTTCGAGAAGGTCTGTTGCTCTAAGAAGTTTTGAAAACCCCGACAGGTGGTGAACACCGTGCCCGAGGGAGATCTCAGTCAGAGTGACACGGATGATGACGAGGAGGAGAAGAGAACGGTTCACAGAGTGCACATTATTGGCACCGCCGCCCGAAGAGCCCGGAGGCTGACCCAGTGTGGTGTCCGGGTAGGTGCGCAAGAAGTCATGGCCGTGGTAGACAAGGGAGCATCTCACATGGGGACAAGTCCATCACCACCAACGTCTTCGTCTCAGAGGATGGACAAGGCATGCTGCTAGATTGCCGAGCAGCGGAGGACCTGGGCGTCGTCACATTCGCCTTCGGGGTGCACCAAGAGTCCATCCAGCAACTGATAGCGGAATTTGCTGACGTATTCAAGGGAATCGGGAAATTCACAGGAAAGTAGGTACATCTACACATTGATCTGACCGTTCAGCCCGTGGCCCTGAGACATCACCGAATTGCATTTTGCCTAAGGCCCTCCGTCGAAGAAGCACTCAAGAAGCTGGAGGCAGCTGGAATATTAGAAAAGGTGACTGGCCCTACCCCGTGGGTGTCACCCATAGTGGTCACGAGGAAACCCAAGCAGCCGGGAGTGGTGCGGATCTGCGTCGATATGCGACTTCCCAACGCCGCTATCAAGCGAGAACGCCACATAAAGCCCACCATTGACGACCTCATAGGGGAAATGGCCGGAGCCTGCTGGTTCTCCAAACTAAACTTGCTGTCCGGCTACCACCAACTGGTACTTGATGAGGAGTCACGCAACATCACGACGTTCTCGACACACGTAGGACTCCGCCGATACACTCGCCTCAGTTTTGGAGTGTCCAGTGCAGCCGAAATATTTCAAAACGTCATACAAGAGCTCATTGCCGACATACCCGGTGTGATCAACGTCAGTGATGACATCATGATCCATGCCCGGACGATTCCTGAGGACAGCAACAGACTAACCCAGGTATTCCAAAGACTGCGAGAGGTCGGCCTCACACTGCACAGGGAGAAGTGCGAGTTCCTGAGACGGAAGCTACAATTCTTTGGATATACATTCTCAGTCGAGGGAGTCAACCCAGATCCGGATAAGATGAAAGACATCAAGGAAGCGGCACCCACTTGTATGTGTACGGACAGCCCTTCGTGGTCATCACCGACCACAAGCCGTTGGTCGCTCTGTTTTCGGGGACCTCTATGAAGCCTCCACCACGCATTGAGAAATGGATGCTCCAACTCCAAGACTACAACTGCAAGGTGGAATACCAGCCAGGATACCGAAACCAGGGTGACTACCTCTCACGCCATCCGCGAGCGGCCACCCCAGAAAAGTTGGAGGATGCGGATGACACTGAAGCCTGTGTCACTGTGTATCACTGCCCGATCCTGTCCAATGCCATTATCCCTGGAGGCCATCGCCACAGCCACCCAAGAGGATGACTGCCTGCAAAGGGTCCAGACAGCCCTTCAGCGCGGGAACTGGCACAAGGCCCAGGAGGAATGGAAAATATTGACCCCAGAGGCGCAACACATAATGGAGAGCCTTCACCATGTCCGAGATGAACTTAATGAAGACGACACAGGGTGTCTGCTACGAGGGCACCGGCTGGTGATACCGTCCTCCCTGGCGGCTCAAGTGGTGCAACTGGCTCATGTAGGCCACCAAGGAATGGTCAAAACAAAATCCAGACTGCGCACCAAGGTCTGGTTCCCACTAATGGAGGACCTAGTGGAAGCCATGGTGAAAACCTACGAGGCCTGTCAGGTGGCGGGGAAGGACCGCGAGCTGCGCCCATCATAGTGGAGCCTCGACCACAATCCCCTTGAGAGTGCATCAGATTGGATTTCGCCATTCTTCCGGACGGTCGACACACCATGGTAGCCATTAATGACCACTCCAAGTATCAAGGAGGTCGAAATAATCTCCACCACAAGCACCAGTGAGGTGATACCTAAACTGGAGAAAATTATAGCTGCGCATGGACTGATGCATGAATTGAGGACGGAGAATGGCCCTCCTTTTCAAGGACAAGAATTAGCCAACTATCTCATGCGTTGGGCATCCAACACCGCCGGATAACTCCCTGATGGCCGCAAGCCAACGGCGAAGTGGAGCAATTCATGCGGCCCATCAACAAAGTCATTCGAATCGCCCATGAGAAAGGACAATCACTAGAAATGGCCATATTCGCATTCCTGAGGAGCTATCGACAGACACCTCACACCACAACCGGTGTCGCTCCGGGACATGTTCTCATGGGAAGAGTAGTTTCTGACTCTATACCTCACCACCCCCGGTGGCTACCGAATTTATCCAATGAAGGTCAGATTGAAACTCGACGGCGAAAAGCCTATGCCCAAGTCAGCCAGCGTCGGAGGTCCCAAGTGCCGCAGATCGTCAGGGGAGACCGAGTTCTACTCAAGAATCGTGCCACCAATGGGAAATTCCGTCTGCCCTATAAAACACGTCCATGGACGGTAATCAATGTGAAGGGAACTCTAGTCATCGCAGCGCGGGGCAGGGAAACTGTGACTCGCATCGTGTCTCATTTCAAGAAATACCACGACGGAGGAGTTGCAGCCTTTTCCCCCGCCTCTCCCGCAATCCGGGAGTCCCAATGCCAAGAATCAGGAACACCCCATCACCACCACGAGGCTTGTCGCATGGTGAGCAGGACTTGAGCACGGCTAGTGGAGACGGCCAGGGTCCGCCCGAAGGTACCGTCCTGGACTGTGTCGAGAGCGATCCGGAGACTTCCAACAGTGGAACAGCATCCCCGGCTGGGGGTGGCTGCACGCCGAGACGAGGGGCGTCCCAGTATCAGCTGAGAAGAAACCCGATGCCTTTCTGTCGTCTCCGAGATCATTTCAAGTAAGTTAGCGTGGAACTGAAAGACTGGAATTGACTGTTTGAGCGAAATTATTTTGTGTCCATTATTGTTTTCTTTGTGTTTGGGGAGGAATTTTGTGTTCTAGTGTTTGACGCCAGCGGCGCCAAACATGCGTAGCGTAAGACCACGTGACCACTGCTAATAAATAGGGTCCCGCCACGGACGTACGCCAGTTGACGGCGACGTGCGGACCAGTAAAGCATAACTACTGTGTGAGTCTTTATTGCCTGCCGAGCAGGCTGCCACGCGCTAGGCCTCTACAGCGCCTACTTGAACCAGCAAACAGCACACCTGGTAGTGGTCCTGATAAGTCCCCGACACAACAATTATTGGCATGTTCTGCTTTATTGTAAAGCGCTCTGATACCTCCGGACCATGTCCTTTCTACATAAAATCACAAAAACAATTGAGTAAATGAACAAATAAATAAGTATTTTAAATAGGAGGCCCTCCAGGAGCCATGGGCAGACTGGAGAGCAGGATGGTTAATAGCGGCACCAAGCCACAAGCATACAGGCTCGCCGGAAATCGAAACAGATCCACTTAGAGATAACGGTAGCACAGTCACACAACCACCAAAGATCCCAACAAGTCCACTAGATGGCAGCATTTCCGAAGAAAACCTATATGAATCATCTCTGGAACTGCACTTGTGTTTTCAAGCGTGTGATGTCTGGTCGGCTGTGCTATTGTGTATGTCATTACTGGGCTAAATTTGCGCTGCTGTATCATGCGACTAACACGGTGTATAGAATAGCATGCATGATGCATGTCAGAGTGAAATTAAGAAGTTAGCGATAGCCTTAGAGGCAGAGCAGCGCTGCGAACCCCCTTGCTGCTGCGATGGTTATGCTTCTGACTTAAATGCTGGGTACTTTTACACCTGTCGTAAGTAGGAGTCATACTTGGTGAAACTTAAAAAAAAGATAGTTGACACCTCACCCCTATCTAATTCCCCCAGACAATCTCAAGAAAAAATCAGCAGACCAACTAAAAGCCTGGTGGCGAAGAGAACTCGGGCCGCTGAGGGGTGGTGTTTAGAGAGACCCTCTTTGCTGAATTGTCCTTCCAGTGTTCTAGCCATCCCACAACATCACGACCTCTACTGGAGGTTTACAAGCAACATCTGTGGCGTGACTGGCAGGGAGGGAGGTGTTTCCACTGCTGCTGTGACATTGGCAAGACAGGTGTTAACATATTGGCAGTGGGACCACGTTTTACAGTGCCATTACATTCAGTATATCAGTTGAGTGTATTATTGGGAAATCCCTAGGCCTAGTTTGAATAATTTTTACCTCAACAATTAATGAAAATATTACACTTTTAACATCTACCTGTGCTCTTAAATCCCCATAAATCATGGTTGTGCTTGCGTTTTCGGTCCTGTGCAAATGACATATAAACAGTCATGGCAGTAGACAGGTTCTTTGATCTGAATGATAAACCTATATCCCTGGCTATCGGACATCAGAACTTGAACACCTGATAATTGGCTACAACTAACTGGGGTAAAATCTGGGGGCGCTAAATAGCTCTGGGTTGAAATGGTGTTGCCTCTTTGACAAACACAATTTCATGAAGTCGCAGGTAGGTGATGACTCAGAAAGATCTTACACCATATCTCGAAACTATAGAAAGTGGCCCATTTGACATTATTCTCTTTATAGCAATGTTTGTAAGATCTCTAGATGTGCTGACACAAATAATGAGTATTCAAGGGTGTAAACAAAGTTGATTTAAAAAGTCTGATCTCCCCAAATCCAAGAGTCAAATTGGCCTCCTACTAGGGGTGGGCGGAAAATTCGTTCCGCTCGCGGACTTTGCGGATTTTCGGGAAATCCGCAATCCGCGAGATTTGCTAATTTCCCGCAAAATCCGCAAATCCGCGAGCAGCGGATTTTGCTCGCACTGCTCGCACTGTTCGCGTGAGTTCGCGCCCCGCGAATAAGTGCAAAATTGCAGAAATACGATCTTAGCAAAACTGAAAGTAACTACTTACCAGGTTCAAAAGTTCAGGCTCATCATTAGTAGCCATTTCCTGTAGTGCTTCCTGAGGGGCCCCTCCAGAGTTCAGTTGCCAGTTGAAACTATTATGTGACCCTGCTCTGAACCTCAGAATAGTTACACATATGCCACAAAGGTCCTGAATTACAGCTAAGGGAGACAAGCAGGAGCCAGGCTGGAAGTTAAAATCCATTAATCAGCCCCTAATTCATTATTGTCAGTTGGGGCAGGGCAGGTGTTGTAACTAATTTTGCAACAATGAAAGCACTTAGCAAGTGCAAAAGATCACTAATCAGGGCGCACTAAGGAAGCAGGTGCCAGCTAAAAAAATATTCTGTGACACATTAATCAGCCCCAAATTAATTCAGGTCACTTGAGGCAGGGAAGGTGTGCTTTGCTTTGCCGAAAATAATGTACACTGGACAACCAGAGGGTGTGGTGATGAAACAGAGGGTGGCATGGGTGGGCCAGAGGGTGGCATGAGTAGTCAGAGAGTGGCAGTGGTGACAGAGAGTGGCAGTGATGAAGAAGAGTGTCCCAAACAGGCTGGACACGTAGAAACAACAAGTTCGCGAAACTTGCGACCCGACAGGTAAGTTCGCAATTTGCGAAAGTGTACAAAACCCTCGCGAACTGGCAGAAACACGGGCGAACACAAAAAAAAAAAATCCGCAAATTCGCGGGAATTCGCGGATTTTGCGGATTGCGAATCCGCAAATCCGCAAAATTCGCGAACGCGAGATCCGCAAAATTCGCTCATGCTTACCTCCTACTTAACCTGAAAAAGGCAAGGCCACATCTCTGATGGCAGGACCGACTTCAATTGTTAGATATTGAGAAATACATTGAATTTAAGTTTCTTTGTATGTTGTGTAAATGAGTTTTAAAATGCGTCCCTGAAAATTAGATAGCATAGTCGAAATCGCTTTTTAGTCCCAAAATTCACCTGAGGAAGTCCCTAAAACACGCAGATTCGGTTTAAACCCGCTTTTCTTTCTAAATTTAAGATTTCCACATCGTCTCAACTCTCCTCCTAGTTTCCTCTGTAGGTTTTCTACAGAGACATTTTACGTTCCCTTTCATGCCTGTCATCATCCTCATAATGAAGGGGGTGGGTGGCTGACATTAAGTTTCTCTGTGGATTTTAAGGAGCAAATGTATCTTGACGATGTGTTTGCCCTGTACTTTTATTCATCTAATTATTTATTTTGGATGGACAAGGCCCAGGAGCAATTGTTAAATTTGTAACAACTACATATTTATAATGTATTTTTGAGTGAATAACTGGATGATATTTTTATTGATTTATAAACGAATAAAGGTTGTTGGGTGTAGAAGAGACAAAATGAAGCAGGAGGGTGGGAAAATAATGACAGTAAATCATAACTGGAAAAGATGTTGGCAGCTTTATTGCGTAGAACATAGTCTAGGTCAGTGTAAAAAGTAAATTTTGTGGGAGAATAACATGACAATTTTTATTTTACATGAGAATAATCCTCCCATAACAATATTTTGAAAGAATAATCTTCTTTCCAAACTATTTTGTTGCAGAAAAAGTTCCAACAGACCACCACAAAATTGTGTCAGCTGTTGCTGAAGCACTTAACTTCTTTATGCTTGTGCACTTGCAAACAAAGTTAAACTTACCAACTCTGGGTGGTGTGTAGGTACGGCATTCGCTGGAGGGTCTGCGCTCAAGGTAGTACTGGCAGTTGTCAGACCACAGGCAGCAATAGTAGAAGGTGATGACATCATAGAGCCAGTGGGAGAAGCTAGGAATTCTGGGGGGCTTCTTGTATGGTGGAGAGCCCCAATCATGGCCGCGGTCTGGAGTGCTGCCTCCCAATGTGTCCTTTGTGAGAACTTGGGCACCCGTTGAGTCATAGCAACACTGCTGTCCAGAACCATATTTAGGACTGAAAAGAGAATGACAGGAACAACCATTCAGACTCTCACAAACAAAATGTGGTCTTGGATGGAAGAGGAACAAGTGAAAAAGTGTGATCATTTCATCATGGTTCATTCCTTGCTCATCACATCAACCACCATAGTTCATTCTGAGCAAAGTCTAGGTTCATTTTTTACTATCTTCATCTGAGTAAAATACCATAATGTTGAGCTCAGAGACCATGTGAATATTTGAAAAATGCTATTCAGGCAGAAAACTTTTTCTTGTATGAATTGAGCAAACAGATCCCTTGAAATATAAGATATTATCTTGAGATCTTCCATTTATCTTTTTTGGGCTCGCACTGTGCACTGTTCCAATTTTCATTTTGCAGCCTTAACAAAGTTCTATTGGAAAACTTTGCAATTGAAGATACAACATTGTAAGTGGTTTCTCCACATTTGTGTGAAAATTGTGTTTTGCAATGGTTTACGTCCCAAGAAGTAAATCCTCGAAGAAATGTTGCATGCATTACCCATTATTGAATTTGACTGAAAACGATCTTGCAACACAGTGCAAATTAAATCGCAATATGCTCAAGCAAAAACAAATTTAAACTGGGAATCTTCTCAAACTATGCAAATAGTGAAAATTGTGAACTCTCACAACTTTACTGGTTGATACATTTTTGCACATCGCTACTTTAGATCCAAAATTCTGCACAATTTACAAACTGACCAGACATTTTCTTACACGCATGCACCTGTGCAACCCTCTCCTTCCCCCCTTTGACTCAGTTGATTCTGTTGTCAATCAGTGGTGCAAACTGGATTTTTGTTTTCACTGACATACAGCGCAACATGGTTCACACAAAGTAGGGTCAGAGTAAACCTGCAGCAAGTTCAGGAATACTAGTACTGGCATGGTTCATTCAAAACAAAAATGCATATTTTGGATTTACAAAGCCAATGATTTATAATGACAGATAACCATATTTCCGTTGTGCACACTTTGTACTACCTGGCCCCCAGACTCCATAGAAAAAGAGGAGGGAGGATCCTTGTTGTATATGCTCTGAACCAAGGCTACCCATTGGATGAGCTTATTCGGAGTCCTTGGCCATCAGGGTGAAATCAGGGAGGCCCAGTGGAGAGGGATTATGGTTTGAACTCACAAATCTCCAAGATGGGCGTGAATGGGGTAACTCCTACCCTAAAGTCACACAACCTGACAGTGAGCAAACTAACGTGAGATTACTGATTAGGATTCAATGTTCTCTTCGCTATACTGCATTGCAGTCGCAATAATATGGGTTTCCACTGGAAATTCACATGGCCAAGAGTTGCTTGCCTGCAGCATTCAGAACCCAATGGATAACAACAGGCCAAAGGGATGCATTAAACTTGTGCGGACATGTGCGGACATGGGCCAAAGGTAGGGTAGGTTTTGAATTTTTCTCGCTTTGCCTTATTTGAAGGCATAGAGTCCTTAGAGATCTCAGGGTGGCTATGTTCTACATGATGCCTACTTTGGATTCACTGTGTCTCACTCATAGTGGTGCATGTGCTATAATTCTGGCTCAAATTCCCATAGAGTACTTTCATGGGGGCCTGTAAAGCCGTCAGTCTACATCTGTTGATTGACTTTCACACACATTGTCCATCTTCGGTATTGTAATGTCACTAAGGGAATTCGATAGCGCTGTATATTACCTGCTTTGAATGCTTCGTACACAGTGAATAGCACCTGGGTGGTAGGTACACACACTCCCCTTCTCAATATCACAGCCATAATCCGTCTGCAAGAGAAAACATATTAGCCAATGACTTAAAAACCTGAAAAATAACATACCCCTATTCCAACCAACACTTCAAATTGTGTTTTGAAATTTTTATGGAAGACACTTTTAAGTGGCTGCTGGTGGATGTGGGTAGCATCTATATGGTGAGGACCAGAAATCCTTGTGTGTGGTTGACAGTGTGCCTTTTACAGAGTCAGAGATGAATTATCCTTTTGGGGGGACTTCTTGAGGCCGTCCATGACATGGTTTATGTGGCAGGCGGTCCTGTCTTCACAGTGGTAAAGTGTGTTGTGTGGGTTGCTTTCAAAGATTAAAGAGAAATAAAAAAGCTCATAGTATGATGATTGAATTTTACTCAGCGTGACCAAGACGGCATCCGAAACAGTGACCAGATTGTTTTAGAAGCGTGATTTTGTAGGGTCTCATAATTGGAGGTTCCCCTAATTCGGTGTTGAATTAATTGTTCTGGGTCTTGATCCTTTGACAGTAGTCTAGGTATTTGAACCACATTCTGTGTTTGATGCTTTTACCGTAGGTCCATTACTCTGTGTTTTGAGCTTGGATGGTCGAACGGATATCGTGATCTGAGACAGCCCGTTGTGGATGTATGTGGTATGGTTTCCAAAATTGGGTAACACCCCACATACAGGCATTCAAAATCGATCAAAATCCAGCTTTACCATAGTTTATCGGAAACTTCCAGTCAAGAGGAGGCATTTTAGTAGAGCTGTCAGGGCAGATCTGTTTAAGAAGGCCTAGAAGAATACTTCCAGACTGCAAGAGAGCTCTGAAAATAATGGCTTCTTGTAGGGAACGGAGGTGATCGCATATGTTACTCGCGCTACTAGGCATCCTCAGGATATTGAAACACTTGAGGTATTTAAAGACATGAGATGAGTTTTGCAACCCCATTTTGTTCAAGGGGTTTCATATGTAGTCAGCAGTTGATACACACAAAGCGCAGTAGGCTGTTGCTATCATTTCTTGTCAGCCTTGGATAGTGCTAAGGATGTTTGAAGTCCTAATGTCTCTATTATTCAATAGGTTTTGGTTGCTAAATCCTCTACAAAACTAGTTATTCCTTTATGGATGTTAGTGATCGGGTTCAAACTCTTTGTTTTGAACCCGGGGGAAGTTTTCCTTTGATCCTTTGACTGTAGTTTTGGTGGGTGCAACATCCATTAGGAATATAGTTACTGTATGCCATTGTGCCTTATGCTCTTGCCTCAGTCATTAACATTAAAAACAGGACATGGATTTCTACCAAAGGTCTGGTGTTCCTTCTCTGGCACATAACATTGACCCTTTCTTCCCAGATCAGTATTGATTTCAAGCTTTAGATGTTGGATGGACAGCACTGATCTAGTCGTCTTTGTCAGAAAACGTTATTAATGCAGCTTTCTGTGATCTGCAAGAAAGTCTAGAAAGGGCAAAAACTGTCCAAGGCATCTTGAGGTATATTAGAGTTCTCATTTTCACAGGTATATACTCTGTCTGGCAAGCCGCCAGTAGTAATGGGGATTTTTCTAAGGAAGCTGGCCTCCTCTCTCTGCATCAGCAAGGAAGCTTCTCTGAAGGACATTTGCAAGGCAGCAGTTTTGGCTTCCTATTTTACTGTCATTGTGGATTACAGACGACAGCCAGGGAAGTCTGTCAGTGCAAGACTAGATTTTCAGTTCTTACACTCTATTGCAGTACAGCACTGATGAACCAGTGTCTGATCCATGACAGAAACAGTTTACATCACAATTTGCTGTGGGCTTTCATTGTTTTTGGTATATCTTTATTAGTAAAGAGAGTGACAAGGAATAGATAAAAATAGACAATGCTAACATTATTTACAATTAATTGTCAGTCCAGTCTTTGCTCATACTTTGTATAGTGCACACCCTTCAACCCATGGGTTGTGTAGTATGGCGCTTCTGGACTGTATATGGGAATAGAAGGTAACACAGGTGTATCTCGCCCTTAAAGGAGGGAAGTGTTAGCGAGAGGGGCCTATAGAAAATAAAATGCAGAAATTCTTGAAAGAGGGAACCACAAGGTGGTTGTCTGGGAAGTGGGCATACATTCTAAATAAGCAGTGTGACCTGGAATATAGATTTATTGTTATGAGGATGCCCAGAAATAATTTGTGTATCACTCAATTGCCTGCCCCAAGATAGTTTAACTAGAACCCTTAGACACAGATAGGAATTCATGACACTCTTCCAAAATATTATGGGGTCCGCTCTACTACGAGTCTTTAAAACAACTTTCTTGTGGAGTTTGGGAATTGTCCGACATCCATAATGAGGACAAGTATCGGGCCATTAATATGAGTTTGTTTGCATGTGGGTGAGTGTGTGTGCTGGTTTACTTGGGAAAATCAGATAAAGTGATGCAAATAGGCTTAAAGTTTTATTTAGGGGTGGGCGGAATGCTCCTTTCTGCCCCCAGAATTGGCAGATTTTTGGCCACTCCACATTACTCTTTAATGCTGAGTTCTGGCCCAATTCTGGCTATTGTCGCGTGGTGGAATTTTCTCCCACGGAGCACCAGAATATGTGAGCTGGCAAGCGAGATTTGGCATCCCCTAGTACGATTTTCTAACATGGGCAGTCGGCGTCGTTCGCGAGCGGTCATGGTCTGAGGGCTGCCGCTCGAAGAGATTTGCAAGTGGCAACAAAATCAACTGAATGGCTGCATGCTCTTCCATAACGCATGGTGCCGTTCTCACTGAGGTTTGATGCTGTTCAGGCTACCGCCACTAACTTGCAGTACGAACAGTGCAAGCTGCATATTTTCCACCCATCAGCAGAATTCTGCGGAATCTCGTGGAGTTTTTCTGTTGTAACTCCGCAGAATTCCATGGAGTGGAAAAACGCGAGATGCTCCCACCCCTAGTTATGATAGAGTATTTACTTCCTAGTAAAAAAAACTTTTTTATCATAGGAAAGTGTTGATTTTAGCAGAGCTAGCACTTTATGCTGTTTTGCGTATTTTTAATCTAGATTCATTCAATAGGCGCTAATATGACACAAAGATGTGTGCTTTGTGCTATGCAGCATGTGTGTGCGCTAGTGCAGAGGAACAGAGCAACAACATGCCATATTTAGTAAATTTGGCTCTGCGCTGCTGTCTCCGCCTTGTGCATAGGAAGCAACGTTGGTTGCTGTTTTTGCACAACAATGTAGTAAATCTGCCTCTGAATGTGCTAAGGGAAAGATTTGTAACCTTTACCAAATCCTGAAGGAAGTCTTTAAAATGTTAAATAAGTTGCAATTTGAATCTTGGAGGCATGAGTTATCCATATCTACTGTAGCAATTCGCAGGTTTATTTGTACTCCATAACTCTACCTTGAAGTTTATTTCAATGTGACTGTAACTATCGGAAATTATTCAGTGTAAAAGATTGAAAAGAGTGTATAGCATTCATTGAAGCTGTATACGTTCAATATTTAGATGCCAAGAATTGTTTATTTTTACAAAAAATATATATTGGGTGCCTCTATTCTCTTAGGGCCAGAGTCATCAAACCAAAATCCGCTCGCAAAGGGCCAGATTCTGATAATCTGGCCCTTTGCGAGCGGTATTTTTGCATTTGGGATGCATCATCCCAAATGCAAAAATCGCAATTTTAGAAATCGCTACATTGCGATTATTTGCATTTAAGGAATCTCAATTTGAGATTCCTTAAATGCAATGCATGAACCATTTCAAAATTGCGAATTCGCAATCTGGGGCCGTTATTTACCGCGAACTCTAACTACGTGTTAAATAGCAAAAACTTAGAAAAATGCACTTTAGTGCATTTTTCTAAGTTGTATGTTACACACACACATGTCCTTGGGACATATGTGTGCGCAACACCAGTGTACATTACCATTTCAGGGGTGCAACAGGGTGTCCTTTGGACACCCTGGCACCCTTGAAATTGCTTCCTTATTTGCGATTTGCTAATTGCTAATCGCAAATAAGGAATGACTCCCCATTAATTCCTATGGGCCTCTAGGCCCATAGGAATGAATGGGAAAGCCATTCCTTATTTGCGATTAGCAATTAGCGAATCGCAAATAAGGAAGCAGTAGAAATCGCAAAAAATATTGCGATTTCTACATGCATCCCGTTTTGCGAGTCTTTAATAGCGAATCCTTAAAATTCGCTATTAAGGACTCGCAAAACATGACTTTGATGAATCTGGGGGTTAATTAGTTATTTCGTTATTTTACTGGCGAATTTTGAAGTCCACATCAACAATTAATATTATTTCAAAACGCATATTATTTCAAAACGCACCTTCAATACCTATGCATAACATATGCGTTTTTCGAACCCAACTATCAGACATAAAAGGGTAATCAGCCACTTACGTGGTACCTGCCCGTGTCAGCCCTGGCCTGGGCCAAGGTGCAGGGACAGTCAGGAACCTCTTCCAGAAAGTTGGGCAGCTCCTTTTCTGCACGATCCCAGTCAAAACACTTCTTGGATGCCCAGACGGCAGGGTTCTCTCTGAAGTCCTCCCCAAGGTTCCAGGCAAGGGCATGGACAGGACTCCATATGGCTGCAATGTTGCTGAAAGAAGGGTTGAAGTACCATTCAATAAGCCATAAAAACAGTGTAGCAGTGGTTCGGGAAAATTACCACAAATATAAAACCAAATGCACATGTAATTTAGCTTTGTAGTGTAGTAGGGACAAGCATACCAATGCATTATACCTGCAAGGGCTAATTACATCATTTTATGAGCCTCCATTGCTTCAACTAGGTGGAGAGGTCTAGCTATCATTAGTACACCGGGTTTAATGGTAGTAAACTAGTAATTTAAAATGAAGAACATAAGTCCTATGTACAAAAGGATGAGCCTATAACTGCCAGACTGCACAATACTACATCCTGTAGCCTATTTTAGAATGCATGTTAAGGGAAGTGGCTAAAACTATAGCCACATCCCATCTTTATTGTTGGCACAATGCTGCATAGAAGGATAGTAAAAACTGCCAACACAGTCTGCTTTCTTAGCTCTGCTTTTGAAATGGAATTGGCAACAGCTGCCATCATTTATTCCCAGAGCCACCCTAGACTTTCTGTTGTATCCGCATAAGGGAAGAAAAACAGTTCTGTCATTGACGGTTGGTCATGGGTGGCACACCTCATCTCCATTGGCAAGTTGATAGAAGGAGGTATGAGGCTCCTTTCGATGCTACTGACAGAACGGTTCCGTCATGAGCGCCGTTTGGGCTGTGCTTATGACAGAACCGTTCCGTCACGACCACGCCCGTTATTTAGAACCTTCAGCACTGAAGGTGTTAACTGGAAAAAAGTTAGGTAATTTTTTTTTAAGGATTCTGGGAAGGTTTGTAGTAAACAAAGACTGGAAAGACTGAGAAGGAGATGAGGATTGTGTGAGAAAGTAACTAAGATTGAGTTCGGGAATTCTCCAATCGCTATCTAGTACATAAGACTGGCATCTCATCACCACCTATGCAGAACGTTCCTGTACCTGTGAGGAAATATCCTGAAGGAAGAAGACTGCCTGGCTGTTGGAAGAAAAGAAATATAAGGACTTCTGCTTAGTCACAGTTATTAGAACTTCTCTCTAGGGACCAGATGTACGAAACTATTCTGCGTTCGCAAACAGTGCGAATCGCAAAATTCGGCGATTGCAAAAGCAATATGGCCTTTCCTCATGTATGAAAGGCTTTGTATTCACAATTCAGGTAATTGCAATTTTTGCTATTACCTAAATTACTAATAAAAATAGGGAATCACAATATACGAATCCCTAATGCACATGCAGGAAACCTTTCTTAAATGCGAACTGTGCATTTAGGAAACACTAACTACCGTCAAATTCGAGTTAATGGTAACCATGTGCAAACTTTGAAAAATGCACCAAACTGCATTTTTCAAAGTGCCATGTACCGCACACATGTCCCTAGGGCATGTGTGTGCTTTACATGTACACAATTTCTTTTTTGGGGGGAGCTTCAGTTGGACCTTACGCCCCCGGGCACCCTTGGCTTTGCCTTGGCTAATTTGAATGACCAATTAGGTAATCACAAATTCGCTAATGCAAAACCATTTGCTCCTAGTGACCTTTCGGCTCATAGGAACGAATGGAGTAATAATACCTAATAGCGATTCGCTATTTACCGAATCGCAATTAGGTAATATTAAGAAATTGCTAAATCTTTGGCGAATACTGCATACATAGCACTTTGCAATTCCCAAATAGCCCTTTGGTAAAAATCTCTATTTGAGAATCGCAAAATGCTTTTTTGATACATCTGGCCCTAAGTGATTAAGAAATTGGTGTCTTGGTATTTGCTACAATAAAACAAAAGCAAAGAAATCAGTTGCGGCTGGCATGGATCGCGGATGGGGGGCAGGCATGTTTTCGCAGGGGTCGTACACGCGGGGGTTCATAATAATAAAAAAACTTACCACAAAGTCGGGTCCACGTCTTCTTTGCTCCTGCTCTCCTGGTCTCCTGCCTCCAACAGGAAGCAGAAAGCCAGGCTCCCTCCCCAAAGCTAATCAAAATGCTGCAATCCAGATTTGTGCTTGGTCTGAGCGCCTTAACACAGTGCTAAGCCAGGGACTGGAGAGGTAGTCATGTTCTCCATGTAGGCTGCATTGCAGCCTGCATGGAGAAGGGGAAAGTGCTCATGACTGGTTTGGGTGGCCCGAGAGGGTTGACCAAACAGTTATTGCGCACTCATGAGTGGGCAAACCACTCCTCCCCTGCCCTGCTTTGTAAGCAGAGCAGCCCTGCCAACCCGCCCGGTGTCAAAGGAAACATAAAATGTTAACCCTTTCAGCGCTATTGACGGAACCGTTCCGATACGCCCCTCGTGTGTAAAAGTTATTACCAAATGATGTTTTTGCTTCTCACACTGCGAGAAAGCAATGGAGCGACAATCCTCTGCCACTGAAAGGAATCTTGACTACAAGAAGGCCCTGTCCAGCTGATTTCTGTAGATAGGACGCAGCAGAAGCAATGGATGCAATGAGAACTGATGCCTAGACACCTGCACTGAGGACCTTTGGACTTCAGGTGTGATCAGGAGAAACCTTTCCAGCTGCTTTAGGGCTTAAGGGCCCACTCTATATTCTGGTGTAGGGAGTATTCTCACTTGACCAGGTGGAGGACTTTCAGTCCGCCAGGCCGAGACTACTGCACTTTCCAGATTTATAAATGACCACCTAGCTGGTGGTCATTTATAAAGCATTTAGCAGGAACTGCCTTACCAGTGGGTCCCGTCAATGCATTTTAGTCTCTGATATGGGGCTGAGTCGGACGTCAGCCCTGTAGCAAACTGTATTCTTTTCATATTTTCATTTCAACATAACAAGATTTTTTTTAAGAAAAGGAAGAAAAGTAATGCTTTCCTCACCATGGGCCTCTTCTACCATGGCGAGGGTAGCATTATAATGTTGAACTGTTCCTAACTACCAGGGGCTGTATTATGGAAGTGCTCAGGGGACACAAAGGGCATTAGCACCTGTTGTGGGTCCCCTTGTGAAATACTGAACGTGTTGGAGCACATACAGTGCCAGCGTTTTCTCAAGAGGGCGTTCCATCATTCGTATGGGGGCGTGGCCCCGTTTAAATGAGGGAATCCTTTTGCCTCTGCACCTGTGCCATATTATAAACGTAGGCAAAGAAGCTGCCAGGTGGCGCACTGTAGGTGCAACCCCTGATAGCAGCCCTCTAGAGGTGGGGAAGGGGGTGCTGTGGACCCCCCCAGACACCCCATTGCAAGTGTGTGCAGCCACTCACTGCACACACCTGAAAGGGGATCTCTAACACCCATTTAAAGTGCAGGCGGGTTGCCTCCCGAACAGTGAAACACTGTGCAGCTGCTTCATAGCTGCTCCATTTTTCAGTTGAATGAGCTGCCCTCTGGGAAGCGCATTCAACGTGATAAGGTGCACTTTCCCTGTCTGCGCACTGCACGCCTGTTTTAAGCTGCACCATGGCACAAACAGGGAAAGTGCGCCCTATAGTTGGTACGGCCCCAGGCATTACCTGGCGGTAAGGAACGGTAAAAAAAAGACTACATGTCCACCCATATAAATTGAGTATGCAGACATGTAGTGATTTATCTAAAGGCCTTGGCTCCCCAGGGTTGTCAGAGAGGATTAGTCATGGTAGAGATAGAGTAGTCCGCCCACATGCAAATGTGGTGGGCGGATGACTATATTGGCAGGAAGAGAACTCCATCGCTATTGCAATGGAGTACCCTCTCCACCAATATATAAATCAGGCCCAAGTCATATTTCCATCTCCAGAGGATTGGGCAATGTGCTGAAGTTCCGCAGGATTTGCAGACAAGAAATCAAGGCTTGTCCTACTCTGAGTTTTTACTACGACAGAATAGGCTTCAAGGACATGGAAAAGGTATCTGGCCTGTTGAATCCCTACTACAGCTTCCGGCCCTAACCCACTGATGGATTTTGAGAGGAAAAAAAGTGACTGAGCATGAAGATAAAACCTTCACCTGGGGAGAGGTAGCAAATGTACAGCAACAGTAAAGCAACCTCAGTGGTTGTGGAACTCTGCTTTGTCCAGTCTAGAACCTTTGGCATCAAAACTGAATGCGTCAGCAGGACCTCGTTGACATATTCAACTTTGATGGACTCTTGCCAGTTTCAGCCTCTAGATTCTCCACACATTAAAATGTGGAAGTCCAAAAATTAGAACAAAAACTTAGCCTTGTGTGACCTGCTGGATCTACCCAACATCCATGCCATTGCAGTCATCCTAAAATTGCGTTTAGATTCAAGTCAACTTTGCACTCTGATTTTTGAAGGGCGTATTCACTTTTCTGAGAAGGGTTGCATCAGCCTTTTAAAAATTAATAGCTATGACCCTATTGCAAGGACTCAAATTATTAGGGATTTTATATCCAATCTTATTGTAAAGGAGGATTTTAAATTATTATTTTGAAAATGCCATTTTTAGAAAGTTACATCACAAAATAAAAAAATGGATGGAGTATTGAACTTTTCAAACACTCACCCCGGGTCACAGGTCTGGGTTTAAAATCTCATTATTTTGCTTGCAACGTCACCCCATTTTGGACCCAGCCATATGCAAATCAGCCTTGACCCTGCTCCTCATGGGAACAGTCCAGCCCAAACAGCCAGTCTAGGTCCTCCCAGGACCAGAAACAAGTTTGGGGTATCACACCTCATCAGCCAGGCTAGCCAAAATCCAGTGGCACAGTGAGCAAGGGACCCAAGTCTGACCAGACCCATGGCCACTTAGGGTGAACATAGCAAACACAACAAGATTATGGACAAAGTGCTTCAAATTATTAATCACACAACCCCAGTCAAGAGATCTTGAAGAAAATGAGAAATCCTGAAGTTTTTGGTTCTTTGTGACGCAAACAGGCCTTTTCACACTAGGATTTTGCCATCCGTACCGACCGCCAATGTGAAGCTCCGGTGTACCAGACTATTCACACTTCAGCGACCACCAGTGACAACCAGCAAGATGAGGTCTATACTTAACGCTGCAGCATTGACAGCTTGCGGGGACCGCCAATGCAAATCTCCAGCAACTATCTTCTGTGCCACCCGACAATTTTTTCGTACTACCGCGAAGACCATCCACATCACCTGACACTCTCCCTGCGCCTCGCAGCCTGCTCCACTGAGAACGTAACTCTTCGCGCTGGAGACTTTAGAAGGTAACTTTTTTAGCCATACTAACCTGTTCCCGATTTTGGGCCCACGCTCTATCATGATTGGCCTGAACTTATGACTTTCACCCAGTCTCGCACGACCAGATAACTGTAAGTGTTGCTTTGTGCTTTTAGGCGCTATACTTACCTTAATCTTTGAAATTGCATATCTCCGGTTCCATTGAATGGATTTTTTTTCATTTTGATGTCAAATAAATTATTTGATTTTAGTCTATTTTTCTAAATTGGTATGGGATTTTTCTTGAGCTGTCTTTATTACTTTTTTACTGTTTGTGTGCTGCATAAATACTTTACACATTGCCTCAGTTAAGTCTGACTGCATTTATGCCAAACTACCAGCGGGTTAAGCACAAGTTAATTTAGTGACTTCTGTGGTTCAGCTTGACAAGGACTGTGGTTGTTTCTTAAGAAGGGTTCACACCCAACTCAACCAATAATCCAATTTCTCACATTGCCGGTAGCAGTGGGATTCAGTACTTGTGGTTGTCCTGTGCCATACAGCGATCGTGTAATGCAAAAAACCCTTTATAAATATTTTGATGGTATTCAATTGTTTTAAAATGCTCCTTAATTATCTTCTGTAAGCTAAGGCAGAGCAATTCCAAGAAATTATGCAAATATATGTAAAATGAAACTCTCACTGAAAGTATTACCGAAATGATCCATTCGGGTAACAATTCAACTCAAAAATGTAATTTTGAGTTGTTTTTTGGCTGCTTCTGTCAGAAAAACTGCAGCTCACCTTTGTATCTGCAGTTTTGCATTTACAAATTACCCAAACAGTCTGTTTAGCAAAAAAAACTCTGAAATGTTTGTTGACCACCTACAATAAAGGAAAAGCCACTCACATTCAAAACAGTGCATTCAAATTTGTAGTTTTGCACTCAATAAATCCAGTATTTGTAAAGTGTGAACAGTTATCCGGAGGCATCCCGGCGCTGGGGGCCATCGGGAAGATTAAGCAAGATATTGCCCAGAGTCACATGGTGCTGGGGTGACCTGCCGCCGGTGCCGGGTATCGAACCGTGGGCCCCAGATTCCAGTGTCAGTCATCCTGCCGCGGTGCCACACCTCTTCCCTTCCCAATAATGGTCCGCTTGTGTAAAAAAATCTACCTGAAATGCCACTTGCATTCAAAAATTAGTGGAACAGCACATCTTGAATTAAAATTTCTCCTCAGAATTACACGATGTGCAGTAACATGCTAATCTCAGTAATTTTGCATACATTTTGTTATATAAAAATACCAAAATTATGCCAATTACTTCAGTGCAATTTGAATTTTGCCCAGGCCTACTTAATTGCCCTACATGACTGTCTTTGCCTGGGACCCTACCTACAAGTATGGAATTTGAGCTCTGCAACATGGAGAGCTACCCTGCAGCTGAGCTCAGAGGATTCTGCAAGGAGAGGGGATTCCAGCAAAACGGAGCTCCAAAAGGAGGAGCTACAGAAGTTCCTCAAGGCCTATGAGGAGGCCCATCAGTTGCTAGGCACAGCAGAAGAGGAGGCTCTTGAGGAGCAAGAAGTGAACCTGGGCACAGGCCCTGAGCTGCAACACCACTGACAGGAGTAGCCCTCTGCCATGTTGCTGAGCATTGTGACTTCCAGTCATGGCTGAACTGGCCATAGCAGGCACCATGTGTTTTCCCAGTGGGCCGGAGGGTTGGGGGCCGGTTTTGTGACTGGGGGCTAGTTTTGCAGAGGTGCTGCAAAATCACCCCCCTGTAAACAAAGCGCCATAGCAGTGTTTTCCAACAGCTCCTCCCAGCTGCACCTCTAGGGCTGGTCCAACTTAATTGCCAAAGCTGGTTTGAGGTCCCAGTCCGGCCCTGCTCCCTATGACCTGTCGACAGAAAAGCTGGAGGACAGAAGTGGGGAGAGAAATTTCCAGCTGCAACTGTTCAAATTAAAATTAGAGGCAGCCAAGGAGGAGTCTGCTGCCATGCGAGTGGCAGCCAAGTAGGAAATTGCTGCTAAACGGATCTTAGAGGAAAGGAAACAGGCCCTGTAGGTGAAGCTGGCAGAAACAAACAAGGCTGAATGAGCCTTGGAAGAAAAGATGTTGTTGGTTCATAAAGTGAGTCTTAGGGAGCTAGACCTGAAGGCTAAACAAAACACAGGGCCCAGCAAAAATGGCGGCAGTGAAACTGTGGTGTCCAATGGAGACATATGCGTCCCCTTTCCTAAATACCTAGTGCCTAGATATTTACCGGGGGTTGACATTGGTAAATGGTTTCCAGCTTATTGGGGCTGAGCCTCTGCAAGCACGTGCCCATGGTGGGGAGGGATACCCTGCTGACACTTGAGATAGATGACCATATGAAGTATATCCTCATCAAAATAACTTGTCACCAAGTTTGGGCTCACCCAAGAGAAATACCGCATGAGGTTTAGCAACAGCCACAAGCTGTCAAACCAGTCTTAGGTATATTAGGCAATGAATGGTTGGGTAAAGGATGGCCAAGTGAGTAGTTATGAGGAGGTGTACGATCTATTTTTGAGAGAAGAGTTTTCATAGAGTCGCACCAACATTTGGTTGACTGCAAGCTTACTGACCGCAGCAAACTTGGCAGGGAGGCAGACCACTGGATCAGCACCAGAGTGTCTAAGAATGTATCTGGAAGTGACTCTAGGAAAGGTAGTTCAGGTCCCACCCAGCAAAGTGAGGGTGAGCTCCAAGATGACATACACAAGTCCCGGAATAAGGAGGAGGGAAATGGTTCCCATGCCCCTTCTGAGAAACAGGGAGGAAGCACTGGTGGCCCCAGGCACCACATTTCCATCAACTTTACAAATGTGCTGCTTCAATATCTATGGATGATTCGAGTGATGTGGCTCCTTCTAACTAAATGGTTTTAAACCTACCACCATTATCGTGTCCCTATTTGGTTATTTTGGCAGGAGTAATGCCTTAAAAGCATAATCAACTTGAATCTTGGGAACAACCACCAACTAAAGTAATCCAATTTTAATGTGATGGCAAGATCTTATTAGTCGGTAGAGTGGTCTGGGTGGGTCATTTGAACAAAAATATCTATGAAGATTGTATTGCAGTCACCTTGTTGGTCTGTGTGAAAAATCTCATGAAATTGCAGGCAGGTAGTGAGCATCCCTGTTTGGGGGTTGCCACCTTGCCTTTGGGTTTTTTCTACAAATACTCAGCAATTTTATCTCCACAAGGATATCCACAAACTATGGAGGTGATGAGCAGATTTGCGACTAATGTTGCCGCTACTGATTGACTGTCCTATATTGAGGCCACAAGTCAGGAAATAGTTACCAAGCAAATTTCCCTCATCTCCAATCGTACCCCATCCATAACGAACTTGAACCCACAATCTTCAATTTGAGGATCTTGACGTGAAATATAGCTGCCCTTCATTCAAAAATGCTCCTACCAAATTGACACTAGTTTATAAGAGATTAAGATATTCTATTATTCCATGAGACTGGGGACTTTCAACCACTGGTTTACAACAGATATGAGTGTTTCAATGTACCACCAATACCATCCTGTCATGCTGCTGAGGGTCTAACTATTTGAATTAAATTGTCACTGGTTGTGAGAGCTCAGGGCCTGAAAAAACCTGGACAAGATTTTCAAGCCGTAAGCAGCAAAGAAAATTCTAGCATTTGTTTGTATTTGATTCATTTTTATAACAATGATTTTGTAAGCATTCTGAATGCAAAGTTCACGATTTTGTTTGAATTTATTCATTCACTTATAACAAAATATAATATTAAGGGGCATGAGCTACACCTGATTCTAGCAGGCCATTTTAAGGCTAGACTGAGACAACGTCCAATGCTGGAAGACCTGGAGCACTTCACTGGTGGTGAAGATCATAAAGGCAAGGAGGTAGTGATCTACCTCCTTGATCTAAGTAAAGTCATGGAATTAGAATTATGTAGAGAAACCCCACTGCCTACTTATAGAGGCAGAGGGCGTGCTTCAGAAATTGATTAAATTTTTATGACCTTCTGTCTAATCAATTCATTAAAGCATGGAGCCATAATCCAATAGAACAAGCAGCATTGTCATTATCATTAAGGAAGGTAAAAAAGTAGTAGAAGTGATCAGCAAACGCCAATCAACCCCTAATGGTCTTGGGCTGGTATGGAGTCCTCCAAATCCAACACAATGTCTTAAATCTTTAATACGGGAACTCAGTTATCTGTTCTTTTGTTGACCTATGCACTTGCATTAAAAATGGCCTTCTTAAACCAATCAGGATCAATCTTGCTGTTACATTCAGGGAATGACAAGTCCTTTAACTGAAGGTAGAGCACAGCCAATTCCGTAACTTGTGGGACTGTGCCAGCTCTGCCCCCCATCGTGCCAGTCGATACACAATCGAGGCACATCTAATCCCTCTATTGTGTGACTGTCTCGGAGTAATAAACAAAGTCCAATTGACAGCTACACCCAGTCATGTGACCCAGGAACAGGCTGCAGGCACCATATATAGCAGGAAAATGACACATTTCTAGCAATTACATTTTCAAAATTGTAACTTAAATTCCGACTTTACCATGTAAAACTTAAAAGTACATGTCCAACCTTTTAATTACAATCACCCTGACTTATGGGCTACCTAGGGCCTACCTTAGGAGTTTACGGCTTGGCAAGGGGTTATATTGCCAAGTTGGATTGTCAGTTTAATACCTCACACAGGTTGCACAGCAGGCCTGGGACATGATGTAGGGGCTACTTAAGTGGATAACACAATACATGCTGCAGAATCACTAGTAGCATTTAATTTACAGGCCTTGGGTATATGGTATACCACTGTTGTTTTCAAGATTTATACATAAATTAAAGATGTCAATCAGGTGTAAGCCAATTTTATCATGTTTTAGGGAGAGAGCACATGCAAATTAGCACCTTTTAACAGTGGCGAAGTGCACAAAGTCCTAACACCAACACAACCAAATTCATTAAAACAGGAGGGTGAGGAAAAAAAGTTTTGGGGAAGACCTGACAGTGGGATACCTCTATGTCTATTTATAATTGGCTCTGTGTTCCAGCATATGGCTGGGTTCAAACTTAGGTGGCATGGTGGGCAAAAGACGATGGGCTCAGATGCAGCCCCAAGTGATAGCCAATGGCTGCGATTAATTCAAGCATTGTTGTTGTCGCAACTAATAATCTCACAGCAATGATGCAAGATAAAATGTGTATGTTTGAAAAGGTTTGGTTGCCCGTTCCTTTAAGGCCTTGGCTTCCAACATGGAGGCCTTAGTCACATCCCAAATATATCATGAAATTCAACTGTATGTCCAAAGTTCTCCTTTGCCAAATCTGTCTTCTGACACTACTTGATCAGTCCATTGCTAATATATGCTGAATCTCCATGGATATATGGATACAATGTGTGGTTCGATTTCTGTAATATAATAATGTAGCATATTGCTTTGACTCTGAGTTGAAATTTAAAGGCACCTTTCCCACCACACATTTTGCATTGTTATATTGCAAATAGTATTACTTCTGCGGGAAACAAAATGGACATTAAGAAAAAGCATTTGTAGACTTGATTAATTACCATATGAGCTCCCTGGTACCAACCTTGTTCCACTGTGTCTAATAGGTATTATTTGCTTGTTTGGCTTGACCACTTCATCAGATGATTAAACTCCATTTAAAACCTGAATTGTGGATCTGCAAATTCGTCTGTAACATTGCTGTAGGATTCAGAAAGGTATGCTCAATTGGCACCATAGTGTTGACCTACTTTTTAATCCAAGATCCAAATTTGGCTTAGGCTGAATCTCTCTTGAACATTCTGCTATATTCATCTTTATATGGAAGATTCAGAAAATATGGGGTGGTTCCTAATATATCAGCAATTCTTGATCATACATATCTGGCTTTGCAAGACTCTATCCTAGCCCTATTAAAAACTGAAGCAACTGGCATTTTATGTGTTCTTATAATTTCCCCAGATGCAAATCGACCTATTGGTCCAGTTAGCTTAACCCCTTCTATGCTGCGCGAATTTTCCCCCGGTGCTGAACGTTCCATTGGGCCTATGGAACCATGACGGAACGGTTCCGTCATAAGCACAGGTCACCTTATGCTCATGACGGAACCGTTCCGTCATGAGCATGGAAGGGGTTAATAGAAGAGTTCTTCAAAATGTAAATTAAGAATTCATGTAAAGGAGTTACTATCATTGTTTGGTGGTTGCTGATCTCTAGTCCAGCTTTATCTTTCTTGTGAAGGAGGAGTTTTGTTCCTCTTTTAAATTTGCCTCCACATATTTTATTGGAGACAACGTACAAATATCTGTTCAATCCATCTAGGCAACAGACAGATCAAATTAATAAAAGATTCATCTGGGCCATAGCCATTCCAATCAAGAAACAGGTCAACATGTTCTATATGGAGTTTGATATTAGAAAATTCTATGCAGGAATATCATCTGGAATAAATGTTGCACCTTAAATATTGTTTACAACCTATATAATTTCACTAGGTGTAGATTTTCTAATATTACTAAGAGTAATATTTTTGTAGGGAATATTTTGCCAGTGACATTCTGGTAACACATTCCATATGGTAGGAAGCCTGACCAGGGTCGGGCAATGCCTTAGGGGCCAGTGTCCAGTTCCAGCTGTGGGCGCTTTTTTGAGCAGTCTGGGGGGCTGATTTGGGTGGTTTCTGCATTGTTCGGATACCGCCAGCCACCCAGTGGGTGCCTGAGTGTCCTTTCTGGAGGCAGATGGGCGTCCATTACCTCCCTTTTATCAACGGGCAGAGGTGTCACTCCCTTTCTCTCGCTGGGCCGGCCCATTAGTGTATGCACATTGAGTGGACCAGGGGGCTTGAGCAGAGGTGGCCTCACTTGTTTTCAGGTGTGTTTCAACAGTGTAAACTTATCCAGGCAATTATTTTACCCCTTCCCCCTCCCCTTTATTTATTAAAATTTTGCCAAAGCTGTGTTTTGCAGAGAGGCAATATGCAAATGTGGGTCACTTTTACGTTTGAGTGCCCAAACCGATTTTTAATCCCAATCCAACCCTGAGCCTGACTAGAGATCCCTCATGGACACTTGGAAATGAAATGCCAGCTCACATATTCAGTGGCAACCGTTTAAAGGAATGTGCTCACTTTTACTCCAGTTACATTAAATGTGATCTATTGACCATATACTTACTGCTGTCCTGCACGAAAGGTGCTTGGACTGATTCTCAAGAGTCCAACATCCCAACTGCTGAATTCTGCAGTCCCTGGACTAGGAGTGAACATAAAGGTGCCATTGTTGGGGTAAGATATTGTTAAGGTGTAGAGGTACTTCCATTCTGGCTCCCATGACTGTGAATAAGGCACACCTTTTCAAAGACAAAATAAATAAGATGAAACACAGAGGAAAAGGAATGGAAGACAAAAAAGATGAGCACAGTAATCTAATAAACTCTAAATCACGTACACAGTGCATACAGTACTGATTAAATAAGGTATAATGTTCATTCATGCAAAATAAAGCATCTCTGACAAGGTACAGCACAATCACAATTGCTTTGATGTATCTTCAGAACACACAAGGTGATGGACGTAATGTGGCACATTGGCAAAATATTCACCCGTCACATATCTGGGTTTAATCCATCGGATTCCGGTCCAGGTAAGACATGGCATGGCAGTTCGGGCTGGACTGTTCCCATGAGGCACAGGGTCAAGACTGATTTGCATGTGACCATGTCTGAACTGGGGTGGCTTGGTGAGCAAAATAACGATGGATTAAACCCCGATCCGTGACTGGGGGTGAATGTTTTGCCATTGTGCAACATTCCATCCATCATCTTGTGTGTTTTGCTGTTCACCCTATGTGGGAAGGGTATGCCCAGACGTGGGTCCCGTGCTCACTACGCCACTGTAGTCAAGCTATCCTGGCTGATGAAGGCTGATAGCAGAAACTGGTCCTAGGATGCTTGATTCCGGTCCAGGTAAGACATGGCTTGGTAGTTCGGGCTGGACTGTTCCCATGAGGCACAGGGTCAAGACTGATTTGCATATGGCCATGTCTGAACTGGGGTGGATTGGTGAGCAAAATAACGATGGATTAAACCCAGATCTGTGACTGGGGGTGAATGTTTTGGCATTGTGCAACATTCCGTCCATCATCTTGTGTGGTTTGTTGATTTATCTTCAGCAAAGGAAGCATTTATTAAATGATTATATTATAACGTTAGTGTAATTGAAACATTTCAAAAAATCATAACATAATCCGCACTTAGGAAAACAATATACTTTTGAGAGGGTTTTCACTACAGAATGAGAGCAAACGGAGAAGGGCAGATCGGCAAATTATCTTGCATTCCAATATCACCATATCATTTTAATTGCTGTTGCTACCTATCAGTAATCTCATTAATGCCATTATTTCACATCTCAGTCCTTGGATTCCATGAAAGGTACCCACATGCTAATAGATAGCTGTAGCAGACCTGACAACTCACGCAGTGCCACCATGATACACACGATATCGACTCCAATCATACGGTCACACAGTGGGGGCCTGATATCACACGGAGGCAGGAAAAACGAGCTGAAAACCACTGTAAATAGTGGTTTTCCAGCTTGTTTTCCGATGCTCTAAACAGCCAATGTCCATTATGCGGAGTGAAAACACCCCATGACATCAGCAGCAGCCTCAGCAAGCTTTTTTGGGGGGAGAGAGGAGGGGGCTTGGTGGCCAGGTGGGGTTTAAAAATGCCTCTTCGGTACTTCTCAGCACGAGGACCAAGGCCTCACCCCCTCATCACACGGTGAGATATATGTTCAAGGTGTCAGGTAAAGTGTATTGTTGCCTACCCAGGAGGACTTGAGTGCCACATCTCTCCGACTAACTCTCCTGCATGGACTATCAACCTTTACCACTCAATACCCAAAGACCTTCTCTGGAACTGTGGGTGGAGTCTAAGGACTACAAAGAGGAAGATAGAATCAACACAATCGTATCACAGATAAGTTACTGTTGCATCATGTTCTCATGTTTTTGTCATCTGAGTCAATAGACTATATAAGAATATACATAATCTACAGGCTTCCCTTTGTTGACTTCTCACTAATGGACAACCAGGGCAAAAGTGGTTTACAGTCATGAGGATTTACTGCTGCAATGTTCATTTGAGCAAGACAAGAGGCAGACTTAAAGATACAACCTTTGTGCCCCCAGAACACACGTCTCCATGCTGCAGTGTGCTGCCCAGAGGGTCCCCTTGCAAATATCTCCTATTGGACTCTACTCAAGAAGCCGCCACACCTTATCAATCTGCCTGACAGCCTGCATGTAAGCCCAGTATGTGACAAGTCATAAACCATAGAAACCAATGTCTGAAACCACAGATTGACAACAGAAGTAGAAAGCCTCATGCCCTTCCAAACAAGACTGAACTACATGAACAAACTGTTGTGTTAATGGCAAGTGGACACTCGTTTCAAATATATCTCTCTGCATAACCCTGGGAATTTAAGAGAACAACTTCTGGGGAGCTGAAGGAAAAATTCAAAGACTCAAATCTTTTCTTCCCTGTTGTGAACTGAAGAGAACTTCTTAGGAGAAACTTTGGCCATGTCTTGAAACCATTAGCTCCAAAAACACTCTAGGGTCGTGATCATAAAGTATATGCAAAAACGAATTCAATAATAACGCATCTAGTTAGTAGGTTCTTCACCAGTGCTGGAATAGACACAGTGCACAAAGTCTCTGCAGGTGTCTCTGTTTACTGCAGAACCATACTTTACACTCCCACCTATTGCTTTTCCCTTTAGCATGTATTGACACTGTGTCTAAGAATTCACAGGAATCGAACCCTTGTCACGCATTTAGTTTGCCGATAATGCAACCTGAATCCTTTCCTGATAGGAAAAGCTAAATTGAGGATAAGTTTCTGGCGTACACCTCAGCATTTGTAAATAACAATATATTAAACTTCCATAAATCGAAGACGTGCCTCCAAAAGTATGCTTTTATTCTAAATAAACATACTTACAGATAAATCGTACAATGAATATATGCACATTTATTGCAGGAGCAAACAAGCAATGGTTAAAATAAAGCATTTTTATTGCTATTCACAAAGGTAACTTTACATGTGAGTAAATAAATACGCGTTAATCAACTCTTACACTTTTTTTTAACTTTGCTACTTTTGGTTATTAACCATTTCTGAGAATGAAGTCACTACAAAGTGTAGACTTGCATGTCCTGATTCCTGAAATGGGGGAAAATCTGAAAAAGCATAAAATATGTCTGTAAAGATAGGACCAAATTTTACGTTCTGCACACTGATGGGGACTTCTGCAATCGGTGTGGAGATCAGCCTATACTAAAGTGTAGAGAAATCTAAAAAAAAGTTTATTAAAGCTTGAAAACATGAAAAACATTTTCATGTTAAACATAAATGTAAATTAATTGTATATGTTTATTTTAAATGTGGAACTAATTAAGAAAATGCCACAGCACTATTAACTGCATTTCTAATTAAATATTTAAGTATTTGAAATTAAAATTATATTTGAAAGATGTATTAAAAATATACTTCCAAAACTAAAATGTTTATATTTATTGGGTATTAATTAAAAGTTACTAAGGGGACACCAGAGAGCTGCAGCCCAAGACGGCCACACTACAATAAACTCCTGTTGCCAGAGTCTAAAATCTGCCTCCATCCTACAGCTAACACGTTCAAAAACACCAAACAAGGGGGAGGAGCTTAGCGCGCATCCAAGATGGTTGCGTGAGCTGTGAGCTCCCGAGACCCTCGCCGCCTCCATCGACTATCCTGGCATTAATCCTGTTTTGGACGACGGGTTCTTTTAGCCGCGACTCTCCTGATCTGGAAGACCCTTTTCGGAATTTGAATTGGATGCCGGATGCCCGACTTGCTCCTTCCTGGAGACTAGAGGCCTACACCGTGGCTCGTCCCAGGCCTTGGGCATCAGGAGCACCCCGAAAGTAGTTGAATAACAACGGCCTGTGGCAAGGGACGGCTGCCTGGGGTCTACTTTCGGTTTCATTTCTCCCTGGCCGCGAGGATTGGAGGTAGCTGTTGGGTGCTCGAGCCTGCTGGTTACTGCAACCTCCTGACTGATCCCTATCGACGCCCCGTGTTTCAATACCCTGTGGATTTTTCCTTCGGGGGAGCCATTTACACCAGGTCCCGAAAGCCACAGAGGGGCGGGCAACCCACCATGGCGGCCAAGTCTGAGGGTGACAAGCGGTCTCTCAAGACTACAACTCGTGGTGGCGGGACCCAAACCTCCATCATGGACAGATTTGCACGTAATAAGGGCTCGCCAAGTGGGACTGGTAAAACCTCGGAGGACCTGGGTAGTGGCCCCCCGGAATCGGAGGAACCGACTCTACGAGACGTCATGGGCGCCATCGCCAGCATACAATCGTCGATGGGCCAACAATATGAAACCTTGGCAGCCAAGATCGACACAGTGGCGGTGGATGTGGGCCTGATCAGGGCAGATCTGGCTAAAACCAACGAGAGGGTGAAGTCGTTGGATATCAAGACGGCCAGTCTCACCACGGATGTCTCCGAGCTCCAGACCGAGGTTCGTACCCTTCGATCCTCTAGCGATCAGTTTGCCCGCCGGCTTGAGGATTTTGAAAGTCGTGCTAGGGGCAACAACATACGCATAGTCGGAGTTCCGGAGACATCAGCAGATCAATCGACAGACCTTCTTGTTGAAGACCTGATCATTAACCATCTTGCCCCTAAAGGCTTGAGCAAGCTATTTGCTGTAGAACGCGCCCATAGGATTCCGGGTGGCAGACGCAAGCAGGGGACGGCCCCGCGGCCCATCATTGCGCGGATCTTCAATTACAGAGACAGAGACGCCATTTTGCAGGCTTCGAGGACCAGCGGTCCCACAAGGTTTGAGAATGCCTCCATCAACTTTTACCCTGATTTTACCCCCTTGGTGCAAAAACCGAGACTGGCGTTCTCCGGGGTGAAACGAAGGTTACGAGATCTGGGCATGAAATATGCCATGCTTTTCCCCGCCCGATTGCGCATTGAACACAATGAGCGGGTGCTCTTCTTCGATATGCCTGAGGTGGTCAGTGACTGGTTGGACACACTATCCATGCCACGGGACAATGTGGATCAAACTAGTGGTGCTGAAGGTGGCCGACGGGACCAGGAGGAGTAGAGGCACCGGTGTATGCTTCCATTGTACTGTGTTACGATGGGTTGTTCTCCTTGTTTGGGTCGATGACTTTTATCCCAAAATGGGCACTGGGGCGGCGGGGTGTTCGGGACTTCTCCTCCTCCGGGGGGTGTTTTCCTTTCTATCTGTAGTTTGGTTTTTGGGGTAGGGCGACAGGCACACTGCTGAATGGGGTGGTTTCTTGGTTCATTGCAGGGGTGCAGGGTGGGGGGTTGTTGTTCTGGGGCTTTGGGGGAGGGGGGTTGGGTTTTCCTTTCTTTGTTCATACTGCATTTGGGGCTACGTATTGCTGCATGTTCTGTGTTTCCTTCGTGGGGTTTGGTGGACCTGACTACTCACTTCTGGGATGGGGGGTAGGGGGTTACGGGCCTTGAGTTGGAATATCAATGGCTTGGGGGACAAAATAAAGCGGGGGATTGTACTCCAATATGTGAAACGTCATTCTCCTGACATTGTACTCCTGCAGGAAACACACCTGGTGGGGAATACGTTCCATGCTATGAATCGGAGGGGTTACAGGTTGGTGGCCCATTCAGAGTTTACTTCGGGCCTCAGAGGAGCTGGCATTATGCTCCGTAGTTCCCTTCCCTTGGAGATTGATGACACGATATTGGATGACAGGGGTAGATATGCAGCAATTGTTGGGAGGTGGGAGGGGAGAACCGTAGTCGTCCTTTCGGTATATGTCCCCCCCGGTTTGCAGGCCACCACATTTGTCGACTTGGGTAAATTGTTGCTGGGGCTTCCCGGGGGGCTTCTAGTGATGGGAGGAGACTTTAACTCAGTGATTGATGGCTCGCTGGATCGATATCCTCCCAGGGTTCTCACACAATCACAGTCATGTCTTGGTGGGTTCCTGGATACGTTTGGTATGGTAGATTGCTGGCGGATGCTTCACCCTGGACAGGCCCAATATACCTTTCACTCCGGGGCACACAGGAGCTTGACTAGGCTTGACTATCTTCTTGTGCCCGCTGCCCAGGCCAAGACGGTGCGAGAGGCCCGACATTTGCCTAGAGGCATTTCGGACCACTCCCCGCTGTGGGTCCATATTGATCTCCATTTGAATGCTGCGGGCCGGGTCGCCCCAGTCAATCCCGGGCATCTCCGGGTTCCGGAGACTAGAGCGGGGATGATAAAAGCTGTAGACCATTACTTTGCTGAGAATGTGGGATCCGTGTCGTCCTCTGTGTCCCTCTGGGAAGCTTTCAAGTCTGTGATACGGGGCCAGGCGCTCTCACTTATCGCTAGCTCCAAGAAGCGACACAATGAGGAGGTTGAGCAGTTGGAGGCCGAGGTGGTAACTCTAGAGAGAGATCTTGAAAATGGAGTCACGCGGGAGAAATTGCATGTTCTGCAGTTAAAACAGTCTGATTATAAGGCTTTGGTCACGAATGCAGCGAAAGCTATGAGTCGGGAGCAAATGGGCCATCTGTATGATGTGGGTGATAAAGCCGGGAAGTTGATAGTGTGGTTGGACAAACGGGAGAGATTGAATCGTGTGGTGCCTGTGATCGAGCGAGTGGATGGGGTACGTGTGACGGATCCACTGGAGATAGTGGAGCAGTTTGCTTCTCACTTTCGAACGGTGTATGCGCCGGTCTCGGACCGGCCAGAGGAGGACTACCGTCTTTTGCTTCGGGATATCGCCTTGCCTTGTCTGTCTGACTCTGATAGAGAGCTAATGGAGGCAGATTTTTCAACTGATGAAGTAGCGCTCGCTATTCGCTCCATTCGCTCGGGTAAGGCTACGGGTCCAAACGGCCTGCCCATCGAGCTGTACAAGTTGTGTCCGGACAAAATGGCGTTGTATCTTCGCTCGATGTTTCTGGAATCTAGAGAGAGAGGCCAGATTCCTCGTGATCAACGACTTGCGTCTATTGTGGTGATTCCTAAGGAGGGTAAACCACGTGAATTCTGTGCTTCGTATAGACCTATTTCGCTCCTAAAAGGTGAACCTAAGGTTTTGGCAAAAGTATTTGCCAACCGACTGATAACTGTGATAGGTGATCTGGTGCACCCGGATCAATCTGGCTTTATTCCTGCCCGTAACACTGCGCTGAATTTGCGTCGCCTTCACGGCGTGCTGGCGAGGGCGGATACGTTGCGTGAACCGGCCATTTTGGTTTCGTTAGATGACACCATGGCATTTGACACTATGGAATGGCCATACTTATGGGCAGCTCTGGCTAAGTTTGGCTTTGGACCGGTGTTCTTTGGCTGGGTCCGTCTGTTGTATGAGGAGCCCTTGGCCCAGGTGGTCGTAAACGGTAGAGTGTCGGCTCCCTTTGCTCTGGGTCGAGGTACGCGGCAGGGATGTCCCCTTTCTCCGCTGCTCTTTGCTCTGGCTCTCGAGCCCTTGGCGGCCTGGTTGCGATGGGAGCCATCCCTTAAGGGCATTAGGTGGACCCCCGGTTTTGAAGATCGCATCTCGCTCTATGCGGATGACATTCTTCTTTACCTTACCTCCCCCCGGAAATCCTTGGGAGTACTATTTGATGTCCTTAGCTCATTTGGCAGGAACTCAGGACTGGTCATTAATTGGGCCAAGTCCTGTGTGTACTCGCTCACGGATGATGTCCCACTTGTACCACGCAGCTGTCCTATACAAATCTCGTCCACCGGATTTAAGTATTTAGGCATTCATATTTCACGTGACTCGACTGCTAGATACCGACTCAATTTACTCCCCCCGCTCGCTCGGTTAAGAGCGGATGTGAAGGAGTGGAGCAGGCTGCCTCTGTCCCTGGTGGGTAGGGCAGCCTTATTCAAAATGATGTCCCTTCCCAGATTCTTGTATGCTCTCCAGAATACTTTAGATCTAGTGCCCTCCAGCTATTTTAATGAGATTGAATGCCTACAAAGGAAACTGGTGTGGGCCGGTCGTCCCCGGATAGCCTTGGCCAAGCTTACGCTGCCATGGTACGATGGCGGAATTGCGCTACCGGATATCCGACGGTATTACTGGGCTTCCCAACTGAGCCCAGTTAACCATGCGATGTACGGTCCGGCTGCTAACCCGGCCTTTGCGATGGATAAATGGCTGCTTCCGGGCGAAAATTATAATAGGGCACTTTATTCGAAACGGTCTGACGTGGAATTAACCGGGCCTACCAAGGTCCGGTTCGGGTCTGGTACAATGCTACCGCTGCCACGGGTTGGTCGGATACCCTTACTCGGGCAACTCCACTCTATGCTTCTGAGAAGTTGGGTAATCTGTGAACGACTAAGGGGTTCGACAAATGGGAACTTATCGGAATCAGTGCAGTGGGTGATCTTTTGCGGAAGGACAAGATTAAATCCTTTGAGGAGTTAGAACTAGAAATTTAAGCTCGGCCCTCGCGAATACTTTCGATACCTGCAAGTTCGACACGCCCTTTCCTCTGTTATGGTGCCTGGGACGCCCGTTCCAGACTCCTCGCCCCTGGAGGACAAAGTACTTGATGGGCACGTCCCGGACAGTACGATTTCACTCATATATAAAAAATTGATAAACCACAGAGCGGACCTTCTTTTACAGCTTCACATGTCTTGGACCGGCGATGGACTCGTGTGCATGGTGTCATGTCTGAGGTAACGAGTGTCTCGCTTCTGCCTGAGGCCTGGAGATGTCTGTTAAATGTATGGGAGCCCAACTACTATAATGCGGCCCAAACGCAGTGGGCCACCTTGGGTAACATGATTGCTAAGCGTGACATTGCGCAATTGTGGGGGTCGGCGAAGCCACCGAGTCTGTCGGCCTGGTCTAGGAACAAGGACTGGTGCATGTTCCGTGAAAAAAACAGTATACATTGCCTGGGGCAGACCCAAGAAGTGGGGGAAGATATGGAGTCAGTGGAATCAATACCGTGGTGAGATTTGTACCCCTCCTTTTAAGCCTCCACCGGAGCGGTTACAGTCCCCTTAGCATGACGTTTCCTCTTCTCCAGATTTTGTTTATGTACTGTTGCCTACTACTTGTTCCCTCTCTCCTCCCCTCCCGGACATTCTTTTTGTTGATTATGTATAGTTGCAGATATGGTACCCCTCTCCAGAAGGATTCACCAAGGTCGTTCCCTTTTTGTTTAGCCCTTGCAGTAGTTGTCTTATGTTTGTTGGTTGGGGGGTTGTTTTTAAAAAGATAAAATCAAAACCTCAGTTCTCCTGTACAATTACGTATGGCTTGGCATGATTTGTTAATCGCCGCCGGGCCCTAGGGTTGTCGGCTGAAGGGCTGTGTATTTTTTCATCCTACTTTGATTTGGAATCGTTGCCACCTGACCCGGAGCGGCTGTATGATTGCTATTGTATTTTCAGGTCTTTTTCAATAAAGGTTTAAAAAAAAACACCAAACAACAACATGCCTTAATCGCGTGTCGCCTGCTGATTCTGGAAAGCCATAAATGGATGGATGGACAGGCAGGCATGGATCACTGCTGACCCAATGTGACCAGTCCGATCTGACGCTGTGGCCAGAACGGGTACTTGTTGTGGCCACAGAGCTGAGAAGGGAGCGGATGCCTGAAACCGGGCACGCCATGGTCATATATGTCTCTTCGTGGGGTCTAGTGAAGTGATGGGGACTGCACAACTGCTGCTTGATTCAAGAACAGCACACCTCAAGGTGAATTCTGTGCTACTGAGCGGCACTCCAGCAGTGGCCTGCATTGGTGATCGGTTGGACATGGAAGACCTCGTGGGTTTGCTAGATCTGCCTCCTAGGTGGCGTCTGGACCGGCCAACATCATCTGGCCTACATCGACATGGCCAGCTAAAGGGGGGAGACAAAATACTTGAGAACACAGCTACAAAAAGCCAATGAGGGTGGACTATGCAGACACTGGGACCTACTGTGTCTAAGTCAGGTGCAGTACAGCAATTTCCAGAATTTCCATCAGGGCCCCCAACTCATTTTGCACGTAACAAAAACAGATTCTGATGTCAACGGGTTTGCGTCTGTGCGTCCCTTCAAAGTACTCATACGTATAGATACCAATTTTACCTGACAGTATAACAGCACACAAGCAAGCCTGTGTCCAGAGCACTGGGTCTCGAGTAGATGGCCCAACTCTGGGCCAAGGGGAATGTTACATATCTAGACAGACATGAGATTGAGCTTCTGCACCCAACATTGCCGCACTTCTGTGGACTATGTTTAATGGCCCTATCAACTAAGAAACATATAATATTAACACAGAATCACACATTCACCATCATTATGGCACTACTCTACATGATCATGAATGATCACCAACTGACTTGAACATTACAAACAGAATCTGAGGATGTGTGAACTATAACATTCGCAAACACACTAGTCACAGGAAGAAGTACACCACAACAATTTGGCACTAACTCCCCACACAGCTGGGGTATAGAAGAGTTTCATCTCATACTGCACTAATGTCAGTGGGTCTGTTCAAATAAAATATGGGTAAACCAATCAGTACCAATCCAAACTGTTTTTCGAGCACAAGCGCTCTAGGGGACACAGATGTGGGATGGAGGGGTGTTATACCCTCAATGGTGAGCTGGACACAACGATTACCAAAGCTCTACCATTGGAATATATGATGTTACAATGCATGCAATTACAACGCATGCTTTTACAACACAGTCTTTACATCACAACTACCATTACATTGCATGATTTTACAACGCATGCCATTACAACGCATTTTTAAAAACTACCATTACAACACATTCCATTATAACACATACCATTACAATGCATACAATTACAACACATAATACTTTAAGGGCAACAGTAGGGAAAGTGTTTGATGGTGTAGGGGTACAAATTACTTTTCCCATGTACCCCAAAACCCATACCCACCCTAATACTAAAACAATCTCCATTACTTACTTTATAATGCGTTGTAATGGTATGCAATGTAATGGTATGCGTTGTAATGGCATGCTTTGTAGTGACATGCGTTTCAAATGAACTATGCTTCACCTGGCAAGACTGTATGTTCTCTTCAAGGACAAACCATGCCCCTTTGACAACATGCAGTACAATGTTAAGCTACAATAGTTTGTTATTTTCTTCCTATCCACCTAGATGGACTCCAGGCCTGCAAGAAAGGGTGTAGGGTTGTGGTAAAGGGAAGAACCAGAGCCTGCACGTCTCTTTCTTCTTTAACTTGGCTTTCTTGGGTGATAGGGATAGTTCACTGACCAATTGTGGGTTGGTGTAGGTGGGGGGAGGAATGGCTGGGATGCTTAAAAAAATATATATTACACTGCAGATTGCAAAGCACAATGTATGACTAACATGGGATTTCAACACTCGTATATGTTACTCATACTTACCGCCAACTATAGGAGCTTGTACGGAACAGTCCTTAAAACATAAATAAATCTCCTCACATGGAATGCGAGGAGGCTTAACAATGCCCAAAAGGCCAGGCAGGTGCTGACATATCATGATAGGAGCAATGTACATATTGGACTTGTAAGAAATTGAGCTATTGTCTGTGGGGGTGGGGGTGAAATCCTACTCAAGTAGTAACCACAAATCTTATTAGGGTGAAGTCCTATGCAAATCCTAAATTAACCTGTGCTCAATCCTCGAGTAGTTTGGCACAGAGCAGTCAGACTTACCTCAGATGCAATGTGTAAAGTATTTGTGCAACACTTTAAACAGTAATAAAGTGAAAACACACCACAATTAGGATCCTAAATGAAATTATAAAAATAGAGTACATTTTAATTAATAAAACAAGATTAGAATGACAAAAATATAATCAGTAGGACCGACGATATGCAATTTTAAACATTAAAGTGAAAATTTCACCAAAAAGCCCCAACTGTGGATATCTGGTGACACCGAAATGGGATAAAGTCATATGTTCAGCCCGACTGCGATGGAGTGCAAGATGGCTTAAGGGACCCAGTTAGGCTTGCTAAAGAAGAGTTCCTTAAACTCTGGTTGTGGAGTGTTGTGAAGTCCCGCGTCGAGGATACAGTGTGCACCCGAGGTGATGCATCAGAAGAGACTGTGGCCTTGCAATGCGAAGTCCTGTGTAGTCATTGAGGCTGCCATCTACAAGGGATTGCAATGCAAGGGCCTCCGTCAGGGATGGGCTGCACAGCGGCGGTTCCGATGCAGGCTGGGAGGTCCAGGTGGAGTCCTCGCACTGGAAAAATCCTTGCAGCAGAGGCGATGCATCAGTTCTGCTCAGGGTTGCGCGGCACAGCAGAGGTGATACTTTTGTTCTGCTGGATCCATAGAGGGCTGGCAGAGCGCCTTCAGGCCCACTTCCAAGGGAACCACCTGGCAGGTAGGACTCACGGTTACAAAGTCCAGGTGCTGGTTCCAAGAGATTAACTGTTGGAGTCACTCTGGTAGTCCTTGGTTCAGGTTACAGTTACAGCCCTTCTCGCCCAGGCAAGAGGGCAGCAGGTCAGCACAACAGGCAGCAGTCCTTCAGTGCAGCAGTCCTTTCAGCAGCACAGATGTCCATCTTGGCAGAGTGTTCCACAGGTCCATAAGTATACTGAAGAATTGATTTCTGAGGTCCAGTTTTTATACCTGGTACCTCATTTGAAGTACCAGAGGTTTCCCTTTGAATTGCACAGGTTTCCTGCACTCCCTGCCTTGGCTCCAGACTAGCCACAGGGGGTGTGAACTGTTTGTGTGAAGACAGGATACAGACTACTCAGGTGTAATTAGAGCGGTGCACACCTCGAACCTCCCATCCTGCCAGGAATGGCACATGCAGGAACACCTAAGCTCTCTATTATGCATGGCTGTCTAGGAGGAATACACAAAGATCAACTACCAACTACACCTAGTCATGTGACAGAGATAGGGACTAAGTGGCTAAGTAATGAAACTGCAGAGAAAAAGGCAGCTTGTGGTCTACACCTCAAGGTCCCTACCAACGATGTGAAGCCAAAGAAAATAATTATTTTATTTTATATGACTCTCACCCACTCTAATAGTGGATTGCTACATCATCAGGTCCTCCTCAGCCCCTAAAAGCCAAAGTGGGCTCAATCGACATTCTAGGAGCATATTTATTATTGCATTGAAATTGGGATATAAACATTATTTCCTGGGTTGTTTCATTGAAGCCCCTGGTATCGCTGTTTTCTATGGGAGTGTACTGCAGTACCTGTAGTTGGCCATGTGTTATTCCAGGCCTGGGCTGGAGTCAATTTACAAGTGTTGTAATGCTTTTCGGCTGTAGTAACCATAAAATGGCATGTTGTGAATAGCAATGGTCTCACACGTTTGTGGGTGGGTGCGTATCCCTCCCTAAACCCATCCCTAGCTCTTCCACAACCCCTCCTTCCTCCTCTATAAACCTCTCCAATTTAGTAGTAAGTATGCCGCATTTAACAGACACTTCCCTGTCCCTCCCACATTTATGTGTGTGTGATGAGATCTCTGCAATCTGGATGGAGATATCCACACAGAAATAATAGGAGAGAGGCTGAGGTGTAGGTCTCTGCATGTAGGTTTGTGAATAGGATTTTGTAGTATGTGAGAAGTTCCACTGTAGGTCAATTGTAGTACTAATAAACTTGCTATCAAATGCAGTTAGTGAAAAGGCCCAATTATAAACATTTAAATAACTCTTCATAGCTTTCTTGTTTAGTTAAATATATTGCACTTGTTACATGTTCTGTTCTATGTTTACTTTCAAATACTTTTCTAGTTTTTCTGAACACATGAAAAATAATGCCCTTTGAACTCTTTTGAATTTACTTAAAGAGGTGTGGCGCAGCGGCCATGGTGCCTGACTCCGGACCACGGGCTTCACGGTTCAATCGCCGGCGGCAGGTCAGCCCGCACCATGTGACTCTGGCAATAGCTCGCTTAATCTTCCCGAGGGCCCCAGTGCCGGTAAACCACCGAAGGTAGATGTGCGCTTTACAAATTCAAGGTTATAATAGACATGCAGGCTGATGAGTTTTACTATGAAGGCTTAAAATAAGTCTAATATGCTGGCCTTATAAGATTGGTGTGTCTTGGTTATCCCACATTAATTCATCAATGGTCCAGTTAAGCACAACATTTAATTCCTTGATAATTTTCTTCAGGTAGTCCTGTGGATTTAAATGTTGAAAACCGTCTGATGAACCTTTTTGAAATGTTGGCTCAAATATTATACGTTACAACACAGAAACTGGTGGCAGGTACTATTGCCGCACTAACAGACAGTTATGAAAACCGTTCCTTGGTTCTGGCTACAGTTTGCACTATTGCCCACCTCCTAAAACCAGCCACCAATGTTGGTCTTTAACTTTACATATAAGCTTTTTTACACAGATGTGGAGAGGCAACGTGTATCAAATATATTATTGGCTTCAGATGCCATACATTAGACATAAATAGATGACAGGAGTGATGAATCTTCCAACAGATGACGTAGTTTTCAAATGCTTTTATTGTGATTCATAAAATCCACAGCCTACGCGTTTCGCCCAACACGGGCTTCTTCAGGGCTTATCTTTGTATCTTGGCACTGAAACGTAATGTCTCCAAATTAAGGAGTCTTCATTGACTTTCCACTCCAGCATGGGCGAATATATCCCAATTCACAAAGTCACCCATTCGTTAAATAGGTGGGTATTATTATGGAAATCCCTCCTATGTCGAGGGAGTCCTTGCTTCTTGGAATGAAAGGATAACTTTAATAATAGCCGTGTCGCTATCATGTGCCAATTTAGGCACAATGTCCTATCTCCTTTGTCGGAGCCCTTCTCCTCAAGTCTTTGTTCCGGAAAGCTTATCTTTCAGTGCCAAGATACAAAGATAAGCCCTGAAGAAGCCCGTGTTGGGCGAAACGCGTAGGCTGTGGATTTTATGAATCACAATAAAAGCATTTGAAAACTACGTCATCTGTTGGAAGATTCATCACTCCTGTCATCTATTTATGTCTAATGTATGGCATCTGAAGCCAATAATAGATTTGATACACGTTGCCTCTCCACATCTGTGTAAAAAAGCTCAAATATTATACCTTCAGTTCTCGCAACACAGATCATTACTTTCCAAATACACCCAGCTGGATTTAATTGTTTCTTGTGAACTTACAGAATTTATGATATAATATATTCGATAGTTTAAAAACTTTGCAATATTTTTTTTGTAATAAGAAATGCAAAGCCTCTTGTTCTAGTGCTCCTTCTTAGCCATTGATATATCATAATTTACAATCAAAAAAGTTGCTGCAGTTAAATACAAGACAAATGTGTTTAGTCCTTCATTTGCTTAATCTGTGAGAATGTTAGAACTTATATAAATTCTGGAATACTTGCTGATTAAGACAAAGTAGACATTGGCCATCCTGATGCTCAGGTTGCCTCAGATGGTGTCTCTTACACCTAATATAACATTAATCATCTGCATTGCAGTCAACCTCATTGATACCAATTTGGCAGAGAGGTGACTCATGGAAGTAACTGCATAGGGAGCAGCCAGAAGCTACACCATTGTCCTTATTTTGGGCACAGACATGATGCAGCATAGCATGCGAGAGGAAACAATAGAATTAGGACAGAATGGGCAAGGCTTAGCAGGCACTGTTTTGGCCAAAATGTCAAATGCAAGATAAGAGGATTACTCAATAAGCAGACCAGAGAGTGAAGTGAAGCATCAGATGTATTCCCTACACCTCCTCAGTCACATCATACCTACTGCCAAATCTGGAGCGCGCAGTCTCCTCACTCTACATTCTAGAACTTCATGACCACATGGTTCTACTGTTCTAGTCTATTCTACAAAGTTCTGGTATTTTCAACAGTGCAAGATACATGGATGACGGACATATACCGCACAACCCAGATCGTCAAATGTGCATTTTGTGCTATAACCCTGCATTTTTTAAGGGTTACACCATTGGAGGTGCGAGAGCTCAATGTTCACGAGTTGTTGAAACTGACATGTGGCACTGTTCAGAGGTGCACATAATTCACCTTGGAAGTGGTCAGAAGTCTAAGTATGCATGGGGCCTTCCACATGGGTAAAAGCTAGGAAGAAAACATTCCATGGCAATTCTTGTTGGTTCTTGTGCAACCAGGAAAGTAGCCAATCACTGGAGGATGCAGGGGTGAAGCTGGACTTGCTTACAGTGTGGCAGAAGAGCAGCTGGGAGCTTAGTAACCCAGGAGGAAGAGGCGTGATCTAATGTGCTTGATGTAGAAGCTGATTACTTGATTGCTGCAATTGGAACATGTAGTGTGGCTGACTGTGCTGCCCTAATGGCAGCACATGAGGGACTGAAGAGCACAGGTGGAATATACTCGAGTGCAAATGCTTTAGATATAGGCACATAGCTGCAGCACATCACTGGTTGCAGATGGTTAACTGTAGGAGTGCAAAATCGATGCAGACTATAGAAAGCAGCATGGGTTTGAAGAACACACTGTTTGTAGCAGAAGAGTTGTGGGGTAAAATTGCAGAACCATATTTTATTGTAGAAAGAAGTGTACTCTTATGAAAAATTAAGTTATTATATTACAGACAGACTTAGTAACCCCCAGCTCCATGGAAACAATTCTGAGATTCAAGTGGGTGCAGAGTACTCCCTTATGGAAGAAGGGTGTATCATCAGGAAATAAAGGAGTGGAGGGTAGGACATCGATGACAGTTTTCCAGACATGAATGTCAGAGATGTTAAATGTGATGTTAATCATATATTTACTGAGTCTCTGAAGATGCTGGAAGTACATTTTTATGCCAGGATAAATTTAGTAATCAAATGGCATAAATATGTAAGATAAACACAAGGTAGAAATCTGTGATTGGTAGAGTTGGCAGTTAAATGTGAGTCTGGGGAGATGGCCATCTTGACAATTAATGGACAATTGGTTAGATGTACCAACAAATTATGCACGAGATATTATTTATGAAGTAACAAGATTTGAAAGTCCACCACCATAAAATTAGGGGAGGGCGGAACTCGCAGAGTTACATAAAAACTCTGTTAGATGTCACAGAGTTCTGCCAAAGGGCGGAAATATGAATGTGGTGCTGCAATTTAGCCCCACTAGCGTGAGCAGCACTGAGAAGTTAGAGCGAATGGCGCCATGCGGTGTGCAAGAGTGTGTGGCCATTCAAATTGATTTTGCTGCCACTCGAGTAGAAAATATACTTGAGAGGCAACAAATCTACTCAAGAAGCAGCCCTCTCACCATGACCATCTGAGTTAGAAAATAGCGCTAGGGGATGCCAACTCTCGCTCGTGTTTTTGGAGCCTAAGAGGAAAACTTCCCTTACCTAGCAATTGAAGGAATTTGTCCGGAACTCTGCACTACAAGAGAAATGGCAATTCCATGGGATGGGTATAATGAAACATACTACCCAAACCTACATGAACGATTTAGTGAAACACAGTGCAGTGTCTACGTTTGAAAAAGTTGAAATGTGGTGGGTAGAGTTAGGTGCAGGTATGACCATCAATAAGAATGAAGAAAGTGTTGAGGTGTGGAAGTGTCTAGTGGCAAAGGAAGCATAAGTGACACTAAATCAAGGTGGTTCAGGTGTAGCAGCTTGGGGCACCTTTCTGCGAGTCTGGGATGTTATTCTTGGAACTCTAAATGTTGCAAGTGTGATCAAAGGGAACACTATGCAAGAGTGTAATGACAGGGAAGTAGTTGACAGTAGAAGAAGATGCTGAAGAAGTAAAGGAACTGATCCTGGAAAATGGAGAAAAGAGTCATAAGCAAGTGTCTAACGGCCACATGCATAATTGCACCCGTTTGCGATTCCTAAATTGCGAAAATTAAGGAATCGCAATTTAGAAATCGCAAACGGCAATGCATGAACAAATCGCATTTATTTTTGCGATTCAGTATTTTTCCTTAATTGAGATTCACAATTTGCGAATCGCAATTAAGGAAAACCCTTCCCATTGATTCCTATGGGCCAAAAGGCCCTTTGGAATGAATGGGAAGGCATTCACATTTTGCGAATTTCAAATTGCGATTCGCAAAATGTGAATGCAATTTCAAGGGTGCAGGGGGGGTCCAAAGAACCCCTCCCTGCACCCCTGAAATGTAACTTTATATGCAATTTACACACACACATGCCCCAAGGGCACGTGTGTGTGTAAATTAAAACTTTCAAAAATGCAATTTGTGCATATTTGAAAGTTTTCGGTAAATTAGCATGAAGTTCAACTTCATGCTAATTTACCCCTTCCAAATTGCGAATTCGCAATTTCAAAATAATCATGCATTGCATTTAAGAAATCGCAAAATTGCATTTTCTTAAATGCTATCGCAATTTAAGAAATCGCAAATAAATTGCGATTTCTTAAATTGCGAAAAAAGCCAAAACCTTAATGCATCCCAAAAAAGGGATTTGCGTTCGCAAACGGCCGATTTTTGCGATTTGCACCGTTTCCGAATGCAAAAACCCTTGATGCATGTAGGCGTATCAATGTCAAAGGAAGTAGTGTGCATGTGTTGGCATATTTACAATGATTACTGTTGGGTGAGACTGTTTCGGATCATTTTTAGCAGTGAGAATAGAACTTTGGAGGAAGCAGATATTTTAGCTACAATAAGCTACAATATTGTTAATAGTCTCCACTGTCTTGCCATTTTGCAAGTGGGTGCCAATTCTACTGCAAATGTCAGTGTAAGGTAAGCTAAAATTCTTCGATATCGACTTCCAAATCTCAGTGTTAAGTCAACAAAAAGTAGAATTTTAGCAATTTCACTTATCCTGGAAATCGCGATGTAACACCAACTCCATAGTTAGCTAATAGATAACATATTTCTGTTCTCTCGGGTATGCAACCTTTACAACTCAACTTTTACCACGCAGTGCTATTACAACGCATGTATTACAACGAAAGCCATTACAACGCATTACACTGGGGGGCGCTCTAGGTGCTCTAGGATAAGCAATAGTTTTAATTTACTATCCAACACCTTCCCTAGTGTCCACGGGGAAGGGAGTTGGAGTAGTAAATTAAACTATTCACTATCCAGCACCCCAAGTGTAATGCGTTGTAAAGGTTTTCGTTGTAACAGCATGCGTGGTAAAAGCATGCATTGTAACGTCATACAACCGTTCTCTCGCAATTGAGTTGTCTCAACGAAAAGGTTACATGGAAGATCATCCCATTTCGACTGAAAATCTGACATTTACTACACACCGAAATGTTATATTTCAAAAAAACAACATACCAAAAATTAGAGACAACTATTTCCCATCATGACCCCACATTCATAATGTAAACCTCAGATTTAAACCAAACACGATGTTATTCAGCAGGTCTCTTGTGCACGCACTCTCTCTCTCGCTCTTATTATCGTTTGTTTTCTTGTTCTTTTTTTTCCATTCATTTCTCTCTCACACTCGTTTTTCCCTGTCTTTGTTTTCCTCTTTCTCACCTGTTTCCCTGTAGCCCCAGAGTTCAATGTTAACAGAGTCACTTTTCAGAACCCTAGAATTCCAAGCTAGAAAGAGAGTTCCATTAAAGCCAGGGGTTCCATAGAATTGCCACTTCTTGGAGTTTACCAAAACACTCTTCTCCAGCACAGAGGCCTTGCTGTGGTGTACTGGGGACAAGCAAATAATAAAATATTCAAGGGTTAATATAATAAGACAACTGAGAAATCATTGGTTCTGAGCATTTATCACATAGTGCATGGAGATGAAAATCATAATGCAACATGAGTCGAATGTGAAAAACAGCAAGTGGCAAGGTGAATTTTCCAACAGAAAAGTGTAATGCAATCCTCAAGCAAGCACCTTGGCAAGAGTGTATGTTCCAAAAAGTTTCTTTAAAAAGTATTTGCATCCTCCTTCATTGGGATCATATTTAGGCTCTTGACAGAACTAGAGCCCCCAGGCAGTCCTATGGTTTCCCTACAGGCAACTCTTTATCCCTTTCCTAAAAACAGATTATGTGAATGGCATTACCTTCTGAAACTTCCAACATTACTCTAAGTGAGAAGCCAATCCATCCTCTGATTTCAGCATTACATTCAGATGCAAATAGAGCTTAGGCGATAACACAGAAATGTTATCAAGCCTTTCTTAAGATACATTCTAGCCTTATTGAAACAATATTTGCCAATCAATCCCCTCGCTGGCGATTATATGGAAAAAACACACTACATTCTTCCACCTGAGCTTTCTCCACTTTGTCTTAAGGTCTCAGTAGATAACTGTGTTCAGTATTCCTACCTTTATTATGCTAACAGCCTCCACTTTGTTAAACTAAGACACATTCAGCGAGTGCACGACTAGACATCAGATATAGTAAAGTACTCTATCAAGTGGTTTTCACTTCTGGCCCATTAATTTAGATTGTGTTTGCCCTCGGTAGACATTCTTCTGGAGGCCTACGTAGACAAAGCATGTGCTAAAATAAATAACACTAATTTCTTGCAGGATGGCTTTTAAAACTTCTGGACAGCAATAAAACCTTCCATTACCTCTCCACTTTAAATGATAGAGCATCTGTTGTGAGTTGGCTGCCACTTCTAGATGTTGTCTACTAAAATATGGATGCTTTGCACCTGTGGCCTCCTAGGTGGAGAGTGGCATATATAAGCAAACCTGTGCTAAGCACTGGCCCTATTGCAACAGAAGCCAGGGGCCATAATCCTCGGAGATATGAAGGAGAGCTCTGAATAATGGCTAAGGGCCCAAGAACTAGGTGAGTGCTGAATATGATATTAGGGCCTTTAATCGTACAGTGGAAGGATGTGAACAGTGCCATGCTGGAAAAAATTCAATACGTATGGAAAGAGGTTTTTTGTGTAAATGGCATACAGTAGTCCTAGATTTTACAATGGCACAAGTACACATCAGAGGGGAAGATGGGGTGGAAGTAGCTTTATCAAAAAAGTTAATCTCTGATTATCATCTCCAAGTAGAGGTGATAAAGGGCAGTGTTGTGCAGGAGGATGCAGCTATGCTTGCCTCGCTATTGTAGGACAGACACAAAACACTTACTGGTTACAAACATACTGGTCAGTACCTTGAGACCCTCTCGAGTGAGTAGCGCGCTATATAAACCCCTGATTGAAGAAGAAGGCCCATTCACCATTGAAACAATTGTCTGCTGTGCTTCATCTGGTATTTTGTTTTTCAATTGTCCACCCTATATCTATTGGCTGAGTCTATACAATGCTTTGAAGCATTATTGGGTTCTCCCCTTCAACAGCTGAAAAACAGGTATTCCCTCTCACTAATGCAGAGAATGATGATGATCAGTGTTTATACAAATGCTGATAGGAGCATGGAGCATGTTCCCAAACCTACTCATGTCAACGCAACAGAAAAAGCAATTGGATGGCATACCCTCATACCACTCCAAGTCACTTCATGCAGTTATCATATTTAAAGATTACCAGCAAGTTTGTAGCTATTCTCTTTCACAAAACTCATTAAGGTGAAGTTAGGAAAGAAAAGGGGCTTATGTACAAGGCCATTGTGCGGCTGGTGTGTCACTTTCTTTTGACGCACCAGCAGCGCAGTATACCTGCCCATATTTACAAGGTCAGTTAAAGTCACCCTACATGGCTTTTCGTGGCCTTGTAAATATGGCCCCATTACACGCATAACTGTGTGAAAGGGGCTCTCCATGGGTGTTGCTGTGGGTGTTCCCACATCCATGGAACCTGATGCATTCACAGATTTTTAAAGTTTTGTAAACCTGGGAATGCGTTAGATTCCTACATCTTCCCAGGGGAGGCGTAAGGGAGGCGCAACGAGGAGATATACTTTTATTTCTTCTTGTTTTTCCGTTTTCTATGTGTGCTGTATTTTGCAGCACACATAGAAAGAGGAAAGCACCTTTCGTGATTGTTTTTGTGGAGGAAGGTGTCCTTTACTGCACAAAAACAATCCCCACCCACAACGCAGACACCCTTGCACCATGGGGCAAGGGTGCCTACATTGGGGAATGGCAGCAAACTGTGCACTAGTGCAGGGGAAAGGACAGGAATTCGCAGAATCTTGTAGGAACGGCGCATTCCTGCCATTTTCTTTTGACGCACGGCAGTACAGCAGGAAGGCTTGTGGCGCTGCCGTGTGTCAAATATTGTATATGAGATCATATATCTTGTTGTGAGAAAAATAGGAACATAGGACCTCGCGTATTGATATCACCCCAGAAGACTTAAAAAAACAACAGAAAAAGAGCGGATAGAGATAAACAACTGTCTTTGAAGTGCAGGATCTAGGAAAACAGGCTATTAAAATAGGGAGGAAGATAAGAATAGTAATTCACCTGCTAGCCACACTCCAGTGTGGGGATAGGTGACTCCATTATCCACTGATAACGCAAAGGGGATGCGGCCGGTCTCATACAGTAAAGGGGAGATGCAGTGCGCTGCACCGTTGTCATCAATGTATCCCCCTGTGACTGTTTCATTGTTAAACCTATGGGAATAAATTGCATTTTCATTGATCAGTGTCTTCCTTAGTAGTGAAAATTTGATGTATACGACCTTTTCTCCATGCTTCTGAGGAAGGATGTGCAAAAGGCCTCTTCAACAATCCTAAGAGGAGGGTCTCCACTCCCATGAAGGTCAACCTATTGTTTTGCAGAACTTTTTTATGATCTTCACAGTACCTCCAAAACATTTGTTAATAGTCTCTGTTAGTCTAGAAGAGCTCCCATTGGCTAGCAAATGCATGATGAATATATAGCCTTGATGAATCTGACTTAACCAATCATTATAATCATTATCTAATTCCAAAGGGAATATATACATAATCCACTTCCTATGTTCTCTTCTCCTTGACTCCTACACATACCTTTGAGAACAGCAAAACATAAAGAAAGGCTAGTGCAGCTGCTGGCCTGTGTCATCTGACGCACGAGGAAGATAAAACTCAAAATGTATGGAAAAAAAGGGGAATGAGGAACTTACCCAGGGAATGGACCCCAATATGTGCAGGCAGAGATGGATATACTATTGTGACATGTCTAAGACATCAAGAATAAAAGATTCAAAGAGCATAAAGGACACCAGAAGGTGTACATAAAGCAAAACTAAGTACCACCAAAAATTAATGGTACTGTTACACCAGCACTGGCTTATATGGGTATATGTTATTTGATTTGCATTCAATAAATACCTTCTAGAAAATATGTGAAGCAAAACTGTAGGTATTTTGGAAATAAGACTAATAAATTCCACCCTTACTAAAGATACAAGCAAACTTCTACCTTACTATGCTTGCATCAGCTGCTACCACCGTGATACACAATTGGAAAGACTATGGAAATATCCTTTCACTGAAATGGTGGAATACATCATGTCAGATGCATCCTTTGGGAATTAACGTGTTGTATTCTCCCAATGAATGTCATGTCCTGAAAAGTATTGGTTCCCTCTTCATAATTATACTTGGGAAAGGCACAGAGCACGGCAAATGGAAGAGTTTCTCTGTTGACAGTGTCAAATTTCACCAAAAGGTCTTGTGTGTTGTAGAAACATTTTCAGCAAAAAAATATAGTATACATGAATATTTATATTTTAGGCAAACAAGTAAAGATATTTGGGCCCTGATTTAGAGGTTGACGGACGGGTACTCTGTCTCAAACATGGCGGAAATCCTGTCCGCCTTAGGACAAGGACGTAGGATACCATAAGATATAATACGCTTGCAATAAGGCAGATGGTATATCTACCACATTCGGGACAGAGTGATCTGTCGGTTAAAATTTACATCGGGTCTTTAATAACATGCCTCCTATCACATTCTGTACTGGAAAGAATGAAAGAAACATTTTGTTCTAAGTTTGCAAAGGCATTAGTAATGGCTCTCATTGGTCACAGAGGGAGAAGAGAGGTAAACATTTCCCCAATGAACACAAAGTATATTTCGATTCCCACTGGACGTGCATGCTAATAAAAGACAGACATGAAGAGAGCAAGTTTAGCCTTTTCCATTTGCCTTTCCCTTCCTTTCTACAGGAGGGGCTGGATATTCACTGCAGCACCACGATAACCAACCCCGCTGTTCCACACAACAGCTACTCAGGAAGAGGTAAACCACAGCATAAGTAAGGATCAGAAATATGGCCGAACCTGCATTTAGTCTGTTAAAAAACAAGGGGGCATATTACCAAGATTAAGCGATAATTATCACTTAACACGGTTAGCGGCAATATAATTATCGCCGAGCTCCGCCGATTTTTATCGCAGATAAACCTTGCAATTATCAAGGTTCATCTCAAAAGCGATAAAAATCGGCCGAAATGCATGAATATCGCTGAAAAGTCAACGATATTCATGCACTACCGAGCTAATGCTCTTAGCCATGTTATCCACCTACCATTGGATAACATGGCTAAGAACTGCTCTGGGCAGGCGTTAGCTTTCGGAGATATTCGCGCTTAGCTCGAATATTTACAAAAGTTCGCCATTGTAGGTAATAGGAGATAGCAATGTTAGCGACTGTTTACAGTCGCTAACATCTTGGCACGCCCACTTTGCATGTCATTAGCGATAAATATCGCTGACATGCAAAGTAGGCCCCCAGATGATCGCTATCTCCTACTAGCTGTCACTAACTGGTGTTAGCGACAGCTAGGTAATAGGGCGATGAAATTATCGCCGCTTTAGCGGGACAAAATTCCAGCTAAAGCAGCGATAAGGCCCTTGGTAATATGCCCCAAGCTTCTCTGTCTTCACAAAGCCCAGGATAGATGGCTACGCGATGCTCTGCTGAGGTGGGGGCGTCAGCTTTTAGTTATTTGTTCCTAAACATGGCACCTGATAACTGTGGACCTTTGGTCGCATGAGGGCAACATTAGTCTCAAGATAAAGAAAATTAGGTTGTGCATGAGCTTCCTGCCGAATTGCTTGCAAAGGTCAACATCATTTACATGTTAACTCATGAAGAGAGATGAGAACAAAATACATACTGCTAAAGGTAACACTTCAAAGAACATTGACATTCTTCTTCCCACCCTCACTCCACTCCACTATGACATTATTCATATCCTAAACATAAACCTTAGCCCGCCATCACTGCATGCTTAAAATTCTACAGATCTTATACCCTGCTGAAATGTCTACCCTCGCAGCAATGGCCTTAGGTTGCAATAGGGTTATCAATGATAACATTCAGTTATCCATTGCTAGCTGGTTGGAGTGGTGCAAGGAGTTTGAGGATTTACTATGGGCAATTCGCACCACTCATAATGCGGTCACAAAGGTGTTTCCGTTTACTCTTCTCAAAGGGTGTTAGCCTGCTTCCAAGTTGATTTGTCTATGGATGGGGTGATTATAAGGTGGAAAGAAATATGTTGTCAGTGACGCTGAAGTATGAAGTGGCACAGAACAAGTATGCTTGTTGCACAAAACCAGAAAGAGCACAGACTTCACTTATTAAACCTGGTGGTCAGAGTGTGACTACCTAGCATCATGACCAAGGGTCAGTTGAAATTTTCTCAACCAAAGAAAATTATAATGGTTAAGGATAGAGTGATCATGTTAGACGGTAACAAGTGGGGGAATAAAGAGAGGCTGTCTCCCCAGTGGGCTGGGGGTGCATGAAGAGGTGATTGTGGTGAGAGGTGATGGATCTCAGGTCAATCCCAATGAAATGTCTTACAGTATGAGAAGCTTCAGGACATCTCATGAGAGGAGGCCACTCATAAAGCTTCAGGACTAGGGGCCAGATGTACAACCTTTCTATTTTGCGAGTCATAAATTTCATTGTTTTTCGACTGGCAATTTCCGATTGGCAAAATGGAATGTACAACAGGGTCTCAGACACTGTTTGCGATTCCCAATGGGGTTGCAAATGACCTGCCTGTCACAAAGGGTCCCTTGGGGACCCTTTTTGTTTGCGAGTGGCTTACCACCTTTTGAAGTAGGTGGTAAACTGCAAGTGTTTTGCGACTGCAGTTGCGGTCACAAAACATTCAAACATAGAAGTGCGACTTGCTATTAGGAAGGGACAGCCTTGGCACTCCCCTTCCTAACAGCCAGTTGCAACCATTTTTTGCGAGTCAGTATTAGGTTACGGACTCGCAAAATAGGGTTTGTACATTGCACAGACCTATTTTGCGGTCACAAACGGGCCAATTTCCCATTTGCGATCACAAAAACCGGTCGTACGTCTGGCCCTATGTGTAACCCCTTTGCATTTTCATAAACATTGAAATATGCATTGTAAGTTTTTCTAACAATGTTTTTCTGTTTTAAATTGTGTTTTGTTTTGCCTTGTTTCATTTTTGTTTGTGGGATAAGAAGAGAGATGTGTAAGGTTGATATTCCATAATGTATTCCTAATGTGATGTAGGGAATGTTATGGTTTGATTCAGACCGGCAGTTGGAACTGTGCCTCACTTTTCCTGGAATAAATATAATTAGAAACTCTTACTTCGGGGGCCCGCAGTGAGTTCCCCATACACAGCCTCCAGATGTAAAGTGGATTCTATTAACTCCTCCATGGCCATGGTGGCTGGATCTGCTAAGGACCCACCTCCTGTGCCTCCTGGCTCCCTCCTTTGTCTTGCCAGTGTTGCTGTTGCACTAGAGCGCAGGTTGTAACAAAGCTTATTAATTGCATCTATGAGTTTCAACAACGGCAGCAATTCTCCCTGGAATTGTCAGCCAGATATTCCTTTTGCTTGCCCCTGGCACACTTAATGAGGTTTTGTTTCTTGAGTCATCACGGTGAGCTACACATCCTTCCACAAGCATTTCTAGTTCATTTTCACTCTTTTTTTCTTGCACCGTTCTCCCTTCTGCTTACCATGATAAAACCGAAATGTGTGGCTCTCCGGCTCCTCTATAGTGTGCTCTCCTTGTTGTTCTGATCAGGTGGTGTATTGCTTGCTTTCTGGTTATAATGTCATTAATCACTGCCAGAGTGACATTAACAATGTGCAGCTTTGTTCCATTCAAAAATAATGAACCATTTTTTTTACAAATCAGCCTAATAACACATTGATTGCTGTTTGGTACTGGTACCCCTTGGTACACTAGAATTTGCTATTCACAATTAGTGTTTTGGGAATTATTTGTAATTCTGAATTACAAAATTATGACATTTGGCCCTATGATCTCTCCTTTACTGGCCACATTGAATATGTGCTAATGTTATTACCCAACTGGCTATTTTCAGAGCAATGTAATGCTCATTTCAGGCATGTAACGTAGGCCCCTGCATCCACTGTGGTGCGTGGGAGGGCAACCTTTCAGGGGCCCCTGAACAATTTGGAGGGCCCATTCCCCCATAGGAAAATGAATATCTGTGAGATATGGGCTATTCTGTGGCCCCGCTTCGCATTCTGCAGGGGGAAGGGCCATCATTTTACATTACGTCACTGCCACATAAGGCTGCACATTTCACAATACTTCACCTAACATATTCAGAAATACACTAACACCTTAGAGTCCTGGAATATCACATGGGTGGGAAGATTGTGTGCCAATATTCATTTTTTTCAGTATTTCATGAGAGGTAGCTTCTTGAATCTTGTGGTTTCAGGTTTGCTATTCTGAGAACTTGCAAGGACAAGCGATGGGAAGTGATGTCAGAAATAACACTTTAGCTTCCGTAATGGTAGAATGACTCATGAAAGTAGAACAACGAACTACCCCTCGTACGTTTGACTTTAATAGGTTGTATCCTACTTAATGGAGAATGTTCGTAATTATAATAAACTTTGGAATTAAGTTTAGCCTACAAAATGACAATTTTCCACAAAATATGTCTCTTACATTCTTGCTTTCATTAATGCCAGATGGTGACCCTGGTTTAGACTGAAAAGCCATGGCACCATACCGAGATTGGCTAATGTGGTGGTTCTATATTATGCCCCTTGACAAGAATACTGCTAAGTTCAAGATTATTCTATTGCAGGCTTAGGATATGATATTATGTGAAATAGTTGTCAGTCAAATGCAGAGGATGATACAGATAGCTGAGACTGTTGGTTAAAGGACTCAATGGGGCCTGTTGTAAATGTAAATGTATTTATATAGCGCAAATCACCGACCCGGTATCTAAGCGCTTGCTTAGGGAACCCGTCCTGGTATAACCCCGGCAGGGTATCCACAAGGTGAAAGCCAGGCATCCCGCCACGAGGGGCCGTTGTGGAGATTAACCATCCCGCCGCGAGGGGCCGTTGTGGAGATTAAGCAAGCTATTGCCCAGAGTGCGAAACCCATGAATCGAGTAGGTACCGGAGCAAGAATTGTCGAGTCCGTGGACATTTTAGGACTCAAGACCCCGCCAAGCTGGGAATTGAACCCTGGTCCCAGGCTGACCTCTGCTTCCAGGTCTGCCTCCTCTAACCAGTGAGCCACACTTCTCCACTTGTTCTCCACTGTTCACAGAGGCATTACATAAATGTAGTCCGCAAAGAAACAATCTGGCCGTTGGTCATGGACAGTATAAATAACTTTATTGAAATTACACCAGGGTGGTGGCACTCTGTTACTCCAACTCTATAAGCAAGTATTAGTTATTTGCTCAGTTTGAGACTTCAGGAAGGGCCGTACTATTGTCTCAAAGAAAATCCTAACTTCTATTGGTCCTTTCCATTATGGACAAGATGAGGAAGCCTTTTCAAAGGTAGTCTCAATGCGGAGGAAATGACATTCTGACCAAACTCATTGTGTCCTACTTTGCCACACAATGTGCTAAACAATCGACCACACCTGGTATCAAATAACATAGTTTTGTATGTAATTGATACCAACTTGATGTGTATTGAGAATAGAACTGATCAGTGCTAGCGATTCATTGTTATCTAATGTCTCTTTGTATTTAATATTCGTGATTATTCATACAAAATCATGCAAAATACCATCATTTATTTAACAAATGTGAACAATATTCCAGAGATTCTTTCATTATACAATTTTATCACACAACTCATCCACGGAATATTAATTATACTAAAAACACATAAAATCACCAATCCAAGCATAACAACAGGGAAACTCAAATTAATACATCCGGTGAAGAGAAAATTCAAATACTCATGTTGTCTCTTGTTTGGCATTGTAGGGGATGCATTATAAATAGGACATAATGTGATTGTTAGCACCATGGTTCACCCTTAACAGGGTGCACTGGGAGCACACAGGGACACTGCATACCATTATTGACAATGCGCTTCCTCAGGGAAGCCACAAGCTTGCCCATGCCCCAGGGGCAGCCCAGTAGTGAATGGAGAAGTAACTGAAGCCACTCCTTCTTATTTCATAATGCAGCGGGATCCAACCAGCACTTCCAAGTGTGGGACAAAGTTATCCTGCAGATAGCTTCAGTGAGTGACTGCATCTCCCTGGAGTGCGATATTTTCAGGGTCATTGGGACCTCCAGCCTGTCCTTTCAGGGGTTGTCAGGGTGGAAGGTGGAGGTGCACTGACTGTGCCCCAAATCTTTGTGGTGCACAGTCCATGCATCTCCTGATGATCTCCTTGACTCTGAGCCCATCCACAATGCAGAAGCAAAGTGTTTCCCTCAGTTGGTCGAGATAAATGTTTGATTTGTGGCAAAGGCTTCCCTCATTTGCCTGGGTCAAGGCCGCAAGCAAATGTGGGCACACCCCATCAGGATAGCACCTGGCCTACACATGTGTGGATGTTATCCGCATTATGTCAATATCAAATGTTCTTGTTAAGCGCACATATCACCGGGTGGTCTCATGGCGCTGGACAGCAACATCAGCAGAAGGACAACAGCAAAGGACAGTGAAAGCCAGCTTCCTGGTAAAAGAGCCAGGCTTTTAGTTCTCTTTGGAGGCATCTATGATCAACTATGGATGGGAGGTGTGATGGAAGCTTATTCCAGAGATTAGGGGCCAAATAGGAGAATGATCGGCCACCATTATAGGAGGGACCACACATGGGTCTGTGGACTCTTGTGTAATTCACAAGTGCACTGGGGGGCACAAAAAGTGTACGCAGACACCCATTTCAACCCCAGGGAACTTCATGTAATACGGGCCCCAGTTGTCCAAATTAATATCACAAATCTCTACTTCTTACAGCTGTTTGCTGGTTTTAACAGGGAAAACGTATGACAGAATTGCTGCCCTTGATAGGCGGACGTTCTCTCATACATTGACTGACATCCCAGTGGCACATGGGCTGTTGGTCAAAGGTTTCCACTGACAAAGCCAGTGGATGCTCTGCTTTCAGAAACATTGTACTTTCCCTGATTAATCAGCATGAGACCTGCACATTTGTTGGACAGAGCATCTGATGCTCTTTGGTAGATGTACCACATGTGCCAAACTCCAAAAGAGGCCCTCAGCATAGGTTCCTCCATTCATTGACCTGATTACAAATGGTCATACAGCATGCAGAGACGCCATTTAGACTCATCCATAAACATAAAGGGGCATCTTCAGTGATGTTCTGATGGGACTTTCATGATAAGAAGAAAGAAATAGGAGTATCTTGGTACACTTACCTGCACTTCACAGCAGAGGTGGTGGTGTTAAAGGTTGGTCCTTTAATGGTGAAGTCTGTGCCCCCCAATAGGGTCCCTGAGTAAGGGGAGATCTCCACACAGAAATTGCTGTAATCATGACAGCAGGTCCCTAGGCCTTTGCAGGTCACAAGGCAGGAACAGTTTGTAAGCTGAAGTCCACAGAGGCTAGAGCAGGATTCGGGTGCACCTAAAATACAGTAGCACAATTCTATTAGTCATTTTCTTCATTAATAATAGATATCCTAAACAAGTACTTGTTATTTCTTTGGCTTCTAAGTTAGCCCTCATTAATGCTCAGTTTTCAACATCTTTCTTTCCATATAGCTTCTTTGTCTTTGAGTTTTTAAATGAGCTAATAAGGGCTTGTATAGACCTTCTGATCCAACAGACCAATGTCCTTCTTCCTGCTTCTCCCTTTTTAATTGATTACATTCTACCTTCAGAGGGAGGAAGGTTCTGTAACAATATAGACATTCTGTTTCTGGGCTATACCAGTTGTTAAAGGCATCTGCCTAGAGGGAAGGGGCCATTTAACAACTTGCATTGCTCTCATTGGGTTATAATGTTATATTAGAACATTGGAATGTTGGGAGCTCTATTGAAAACAATGGAGTGCTCTGGGCTTATAATGGCTGGTATAAGCCTGGAGCTCCGACATTCAAATGTTTCTTTGTTCACAGCTCTGGCTGTAAACAAAGGCTTCAAGGAACCTGAGGGGATTCCAATCCCCTCATGCTCCCATAAGGCTTTGTTCTTTTTTGTTAGAACATTCTACCCTCTAGTGGCAGACTGTTCTAATAGCCTTATAGCCCTTCGTAGCTGGGCTATACCGGCTATTAAAGTCCCTCTCCCTTGTTAAAGGCCCTCGCCTTCGGCTCGGGCCTTTAACGCTGGAGAGGGCCTTTAATAGCCGGTATAGCCCTCTACGGGGGTTATAAGGCTATAATAATGGTATAGTGCCCATATTTGCCCAAGGCTCCTATTTGTGCTTTTGTTAAATGTATAACAGCAGTATGTGGGGTTTTTTTGCAGGATTGCTCTGCATGCTTTTTACCAAGGCGATCTTCCCTACCCATTCTAAGTTTTGTAAGTTGTAATAAAGAACACATATGGTTTCCCATTTACCACATGGTAAAACCTCAAGTTTTCTCTTTTTCCAAATTACAAAACTCTGAATAAGGACCTGTTTTCGTTCCCTCAAATTTCTACGGGTATTCTCTATCGCAATTGGGGCTGTGAATAATATGGGCCTACACTGAACTCAGAATGTCAAATTTGACATAAATACTGTTTGCGATTAATTTGGCATTGTCCTTGAAGCGCTTATTATTTTTTATGACATTAACTACTCCTCACAGAATGTTACCCACTTCTCCTTATTGACTTAGCTTGAAACAATAAAAATATTTAACTCTGGTCTCTGTAATTTTTCATCACATTTCCATGGTATTTAGTGCTTTTTTGTCTAAGCCTGTGACAGTGCATGTGCTGCATGCATTCCAGCCTGCAAAACTTGATGTTTACAATAAAAGGGTTGGAGTCCACCCATTGCTTGCTATTCATTGGCTCCAATGTCACTCTTTTTTGCTGACTCCTAATTGGCCAGCTCACGGCAAGTGTCACTTCCTTTCTTTGCTGTGAAGAATCGACCACGCACAAATTGATCGAACTTAATTAGTGCCTGTCTGCTGCTAGCCCTACGATTGAGGCACTATTTCTTCTTCCCTCTCTTACCAACCCCTTGTGCATGGTGCTTCTTATCCCCCCCAGCCACCCCTTCTCCATGTTGCTGCCCCCATCTGGTGCTCCCTGCCAGCCCCCTGCACCTCCCTTGTTTTGCTTTCCGCATATCCTCCCTCTTCTTGCTGTTCATTATTGCTGCTCCCTCCCTCTTCCCTGCACCTTCTTCTTGTTGCTGTTCTCCCTTTCCATTGCAGCTGCTGCCGCCTCCTCCCCTGCACCTCCCTTGTGTGGCTTCCCTCCCTATGTCCATTGTTGCTGCTCTCTCTCATCTCCCACGCACCTCTCTCGTGTGCTTTGCCCCCCTACTTGTGCTTTCTTTAACATATTGCACAGCTGCAAGGGCTGCCCGTGCAACATGACTTAAAATTTTAAAAAAACCTTTATGGCACAAGCCAACTCTGGCCAAAGAGCGTTTTTTCTTGACTTTAAGCCATGTTGCACAGCTTCGCCAATGCTTGCTTCATATTATGCATATCAGTTATTATTGTTTTATACACCTCTGAGAACAAGTCTTAAGATCCCTGCAAACTTCTCAACGATACGCTAACAATACGTTTGACAGCCTTTCGTTTGACTTTGTGGCAAGGGTTTTGTGGTGCTTTGGAATAGCAGTTTTTAAAGGCCAGTGGACACTCTGGACCTCAGTAAGCCAGACCAATTTCTTACAGTAGATGTTCTATTATTTACACAGCAACTCTGAGATTTGGTCTAATTAGCACCGAGTCTTCCAGACCAATTATATTTAATACTAAGGTTTAGTTACTTGACCTTCACTTGTTGATAACATGAGTCATAGATCTGCCATCATTACCATTCCAGAATCTATTTCTAAAACAGCATTTGTTACCTGGTCTGTTTTCTTTGTCAATGTTGACATGAATATGGAGGCAGCAGGTGAAGGAATACTTTATCAAGAAGGTATCCTGCATATGAAATGTTGGTCCCAATCCAATGAGGGTCAAAGTACTGTAAACATCCCCAATCCCACCTCAATTACATAGGTAATACAGAAGCACGTAGAAGACACAACAATTCTGATTATGCTCCAAAGTGAAGTGTGCAGCCACCCTCTATAGATGGACTCCTCACCTCATGAAGGAGACAGTGAGTTGATGAATAGCATTTACGAGAGGACAATTGTGCAAGAAATCATTTGTGGAAGACATTGCTCAAAAGATAGGGTCTTTCAATAAGTAACAAACAGGAGCATATCCCATCCCTCAAGCATGACAAATAGTCAAATCATTAACTTTGGGAGGACATCACATCATCGCACATGCCAATTGCCAGTCAAGAGGCACAGGAAATGTCAAAGACTTCCTCTCCAGGGATGTGCAAAGACTTATAGTCAAAGCGATGGTCATATTGAGTTGTCACTATGAGGAAGGATTACTCGTAGTCCTTCTAAAGATTCGATGTGCTCCTCTCAAAGGTGTTATCCACTCTACCGCTTGGCTCATATCGGCCACCAAACAACGTAATCACATCTTGCCAATCAGGTGTCCTAAATTGGGCACCCATTGTGGTCCAGAGCACCCACGAGACTGCCATCCTCATTTAATAGCTACTATTCTACCACCCTCCATCACCCGCATACTTGCCAAGGGAAACTGATCATCTCTGAAGGGAAAAGATCATTAAGCGATATGTCCATCTCTTACCCGAGTAAAGTTCTACAACAAATTGTCCATTTGCTGCCAATAGGATTTGGAATTTTCTTCCAACCCACACTTAGGCTGTGGGGTTTTAGGTTTAAACCTATAATAACTGATAAAACCCCACTGAAAGAAAAATAGCCCTCACCGGTGAAAACATATAAACACTGAAAAAACACCTGCACAACCACAAACTAAATGCCATTCAAAGAAAGGAAAAAGAAAGTGAAAGAGTCATTTTGTTCTTACTGAAGGGGTCAATAAAGTGTAACTTTGTTATACAAGCTAGCAGTAAGAAAGACTGGATAACATTATTCTGCTTGAGTTTTGTTCTTTAGGGATGCCACTAGAATATTGTTTCTTCTTCCTTTTACTTTTTTCAGTTTTATGGCCTTTGGTCTAAAGATGCAAGGTTTAGTTTCACGTTTTAGGTTTAGTTTAATTATTTTATAAACTGTAGAGAATCAGGACATATCAAACTCACATTTGATATTTTGGCTGCATTTGATTTTTTCACTGATCGGTAAAATGGCTAGTTTCATAAAAATCTTTCCTAATATGTTTCACATTTACCCACAAAGAATGGGTAAAAATCCTTAATACATAAGACCATAGTTTCTAGTGGGTCAGTATTGATAGTAGGTGAATTGCCAACACCTCAGGCTTTAAACGTTAAATGCAAGGTATAGTGACAAATATATATATCACCAAACATCTGGGATAGTGGTGAAAACATGACACCAGACTTTTGGAAAACATGGAATGCAGTGTCACTTGTTATGCTCTGCAAAAAAGGTTATTTCCAAGTTCAACAAAGATTGGAGAGATAGTGATTGTATTTGTAGTGATTCAGCTACGTATATAAAAAATTTGTGTGATGACCTGTCAAATTGATACCCAAGCTGAAGTGATTCCCTGTAGGAGATCCTTGCCACTTGTTAGATGGTATGCTGAAAACATCTTTACAATCTTCTGAGTTAATGAGGGATGCTATTGACTTTTTAGTCCATTCTGGTGCACTGTTTTCTTATGCCCAGGAACTAAAATGCAAATATTTATCATTTTGTGCTTTATGTGGCATCAAAGAAAGAGTCATCCCAACTGTGTCCCTTAGCTGACAGTTCTCAGCCCAAGGGGCTATGAATGCTGAGAGGGCCTTTTCACAGAAGTTTACATGGGAAGGAAAGCACGAGCGCACATGACCAAAGACTCACTGAAGTATTGAATGGTGTACTAAAATAAGATTAATTTGCAAAAATCTCTTTGGACCTCATATACACTATACGTACACTGTCTATATACCATGTTCTTTCAGTGCAGAAAGCAAGCAATGATAAAAGCAAAACGTTCCAAAACGTTCCATAAACACAGGAAAAACACTTTTTCTTTTGTTTTAAGTGGCGTGAAAATGTGTAACCACTGATAACAACTGTTTTTTAAGATATTGAAAGCACTGAAAAAACCCCACCAGATTTTACCAAAAATAGAAACTGAAAACAGGACAGGACTCTAATAGCGTCCTTTCTAAACGTATTCAAAGTTTTTTTTTAAAGTTTACATACTACCGTTGATTTTGGTACAAACTGAGCCACTATCCAATATACTCCACTACAACTTTTCTTTCGTATTGATTTCCCTAACTAATATTCTGCAAACGAGAAGTGAGAATTAAACCCAGCCCTCCTCGATACTAGAAACCACATAGCTCCATTCTACGTACCATCTGCTGTACGTATGTTCACTGTATGCACTATTCTTTGTGCTTAACATTAATTATGCTAGCTCTGCAAAGGTTTAAGATCATACTATGCAAAACTATTTATATAAAATAAGCAATAACCACAAAGTCAACACTTTGCAGAAGAATATATCATATGGCAATGAAGATTATCACATTAGCCTAGGTATTTAAGGGAACACAATCGCCTGAAAGAAATGGGAAGCAGTGTTTACATCGCATGCAGTACAATGCATACTATTATAACGCAGTTGTTACAACAACCGCGTTGTTACAACACAAGTTGCTTCTATGACTTGCCATAGGGGGCACTCTAAACTAAGGAATAGTACAATTTACTATTCTTACACCTTCCTAATTGTTGCGCACACTGGAGTTGGAATATTAAATTATACTATTCCTAAATCCAGCGCGCCCCCTACAGCAAGTCCTAGAAACGACTTGCGATTTAATGGTAGGAGTTGTAACAACGCAGTTGTTGTAACAACCGCATTGCAATCGCATGCGTTATACCGCATGCAACGTAACATCGCATATTCAAAAGAAACATATATTGAAACTGCCAACAGCTAAAAGGCTGTTTGCAGTTCCTTGCATGGGGCAGACATGACAACATGCCACCCTATCAAACAAATGTATAATGAAGGATATATTGAGCCCAATAAACACATGCTTATACACAAACTGACATCACAATCATACCCATTAACAATCCATCCAGAAAATCAAGAGGATTACCAGAGAGCAGCACAAAAAAGGTATAGCAGCAATGTTCTTCTAGAAATTAGGTGAATCCCATATTGACAATCATCACTTCTGGGGCATCAAATTGCGACTCTAAACAAATCTTCACAACAGTTAGTTGTTTCAGCAATTCATGTGGTTTATAGGATATTCACTCCAACAACTGTGTGGCAGTCAAGCAGATTATTAAGATACACTAGAAACAGCCATATGTAGACTGTTTAATTTGTGTCCTAGCAGCACAGTGTGTGAGTGGGCTCACATTAGATGCTCGCAGCCCACACATAGTCTATGCTCAGCCCATTCATAATGTGCACTAAAAATACAGGAGAAAAAACAAGCTATCCTTTGGTCTGCCTAATAATGAACACCAATCACAAGCATCCACCGAACTGCTCAATGCAGAATCTAACATACACAAGAGAGTCTAGTTGTCAACTCAAAACCAACAAACCAGAGATACGTCAGTAGTAGAAATTATACACAACTATTTATTGAAAACATTTATGAAGGTTAAAAACAGGAATCACAAGGAATCAAAGCACATATATTTCATGTATAGCCCCACTCTTTTTAACGTATACCTAAAACCACTAGCAGAGATAGTACAGCCATATGGTGTGACTATAATCACATACGCAGACGATACCCAGCTGGTGGTAGCCCTGGAACACGCAAAGGAAAACCCCATTGACCTTAAATCTTGCCTGGAACAAGTAGCCACTTGGATGGAACAATCGTTCCTCAGACTCAATGGAGACAAAACAGAGCTAATGATCCTGGGAAACAAGGCCGAAACGCACACAAATATAAACTGGCCCAGTCGCCTCAGCCCCAACCCCCAGTCTAAAGAGAAGATCAAAAGCCTGGGAATCTGGCTAGACAGGGAACTCAAACTCAGCCATCAGGCAGTCACAGCAGCAGCCACCTGCTTTGGCATCCTAAAACAAATCAGAAATATTCTTGCACTTCTCCCGGACACTGTACGTAGAACCTTAGTACAATCTCTGATTCTACCCCGGCTAGACTACTGCAATTCACTCTACCTTGGGACCCCGAAAACCACGATCAGGAAATAACAAATAGTTTAAAATGCAGCAGCCAGACTACTCCACAATATCCCAAGCAGACAATCAGCGAAACCAGCACTAATTGCTTTGCACTGGTTACCCATTGCAGATCGCATCAAATTCAAAGACTAGGCATTGCTCACAAAACGCATTGGAATACAGGCCCAAGAATACACAATACCCTCCTCACCTTCCACCGCCCCTCACGTCATCTGAGATCCGCCATCCTCTTCCAATCTAAGATACCGAAAACAAAGAGAGCAAGAGCCAGCGGACATATGTTCTCCTATAACGCAGCTATACTTTGGAACTCTCTCCCGACCAATCTCAGATCCAACCCCAACCACCTTACGTTCAGGAAACAACTAAAAACATGTCTATTCCAGAACAGTGTCTAGATCCCCTATGTCCTGTCTTGTCTATCGCATGATATTGCTGGGATGCCTGAGGGTAGCCATGCGCTCAATAAGAATTAATTAATAATAATAATAATAATAATAATAATAATATATATAATAAAGTACAAATGTTTTAGCAGCATGTGGCAAGAAAACTTGCCACCAAGTACAAAGTCAACAAATCAAACAAACAGCATAACAAAGATGAGAGTAAAACAAGGCAATGCACTTTGTCATCAGGAAAGTCACATCTGTCTGTATAAAACTTTAGGACTGGAACCTGATATATTGATCCTTGTTGAATATCTATGGTACCATCCACCAACACAGATTGTTTATCAAGGCATCGATCCGTTTCGATGGTGTTGTCCTGATTAAATCATCTTTATCAAGACTATGATTAAACTCTCGAATCATATACATGAAAGTTATTCATTGCAGTACACCTGTATGTTAAAAAAACATACATATATCAAAAAATTCCATAAGCAATTATTATAAAAACACGCAATCATAAAAACAGATCTAGTGCAGAAAGCCTCAAGTAAAGTAAAGACCCATATTATTACAAACATATATTAAGTAAGACCAGGATCCCATCTGGTAAAGAGAGTTCTACTATTAACATATATTGCCTCACTAGTTGAGCAAACAGTTATAGACTCCCCTGTCATACTCGTATAGTGTGCACTCTTAGCCCACTCATACTCTGTGCTCAGCCCATAGTGTGCACTCATAGACCACTCACACTATAGGCTCAGCACACTCATGGTGTGCACTCATAGACCACTCATACTCTGTGCTCAGCCCACTCATGGTGTGCACTCATAGACCACTCATACTCTGTGCTCAGCACACTCATGGTGTGCACTCATAGACCACTCACACTCTATGCTCAGCTCCCTCATAATGTGTACTCAGAGACCACTCATACTCTGTGCTCAGCACATTCATGTGTACTCATAGACCACTCATTCTCTGTGCTCAGCACACTAATGATGTGCACTCATAGAACACTCACTCTCTATGCTCATCCTACTCCTAGTGGGCACTCTTAGTGCGCTCATACTCTGTGCTCAACCCACTCATAGGGTGCACTCTAAGATCTCTCACACTCTATGCTCAGCCAAGTCATGGTGTGCACTCATAGATCACTCATACTCTGTGCTCAACCCACTCATAGTGTGCACTCATAGACCACTGACACTCTATGCTCATACTACTCATAGTGTGCACTCATAGACCACTCACACTCTATGCTCAGCCCGCTCATAATATGTACTCATAGACCACTCATATTCTGTGCTAAACACACTCATAGTGTGCACTCATAGACCACTCATACTCTATGCTCAGCCCGCTCATAATGTGTACTCATAGACCACTCATACTCTGTGCTCAGAACACTCATAGTGTGCACTCATAGACCACTCATACACTATGCTCAGCCCGCTCATAATGTGTACTCATAGACCACTCATACTCTGTGCTCAGCACACTCATAGTGTGCACTCATAGACCACTCATACTCTGTGCTCAGCCCACTCATAGTGTGCACTCTTAGCCCACTCATCCACTATTCTCAGTCCACTCATAGTGTGCCATCTTAGCCCACCCATACTCTGTGCTTGGCTCACTCGTAGTGTGCATTCATAGACCACTCATACTCTGTGCTCAGCCCACTCATGGTGTGCACTCATATACCACTCATACTCTGTGCTCAGCACACTCATGGTGTGCACTCATAGACAACTCATACTCTATGCTCAGCCCACTCATAATGTGTACTCATAGACCACTCATACTCTGTGCTCAGCACACTCATAGTGTGCACTTAGACCACTCATACTCTATTCTCAGCCCGCTCATAATGTGTACTCATAGACCATTCATGTTCTGTGCTCAGCACACTCATAGTGTACACTCATAGACCACTCACTATCTGTGCTCATCCTACTCCTAGTGTGCACTCTTAGTGCACTCATACTCTGTGCTTAGCCCACTCATAGGGTGCACTCTAAGATCACTCACACTCTATGCTCAGCCCACTCATGGTGTGCACTCATAGACCACTCATACTCTGTGCTCAGCCCACTCATAGTGTGCACTCATAGACCACTCATACTCTGTGCTCAGCCAACTCATAATGTGCACTCATAGACCACTCATACTCTGTGCTCAGCCAACTCATAGTGTGCACTCATAGACCACTCATACTCTGTGCTCAGCCCACTAATAATGTGTACTCTTAGACCACTCATACTCTGTGCTCAGCCAACTCATTGTGTGCACTCTTAGACCCGCTCATACTCTATGCTATTTGTCAATTCTTTCAGTATACTCTTAGCTCACTCATACTCTACACTCTCTGCCCCCATACATATAATCCCCTCTAATACAGTTGGCTTGCTCATAATGTATTGAAGTTCACATGCTTACTGTCCGAAAATAAGCAATAGCGAACCTCCTTCTTCAGCTACTTTTTCTAAGGGTTATTTTTCACTCACCTTCTACAAATCCGGCCAGAAATGTCTGGTTCACTTGCTCGCTTTGTGCATTACTTTAAAATAAATCAAAATCACCCCCCTACCACTGGGGTCTACTTGTTTGAGCCTCCAAAGACGCCAGAGTTGGATTGCTAAGGTCCTTAAAACATTTGATGTAAATAAATATAGTAAACAATGTAAGTAGGTTTGCTTCTAAGGGCGTACGTAAAGCTGAGTATATTTCTCTCAAACAGGCAAGGAATAAAACGTTTGGGGAGCACTCTTCCAGAGGGAGGGAAGCGCATGTTCCTAGTGGATTGTACTTTTAAATATGTATATGATGGGTGGCTTAGTACCCGATGCGGATGGCGGCGCGGACGTGAGCGCTCCGATCCCACTGAGGGGAACGAGCGGTCCGCGACTCTTTTCCGACTCGCTACCAGCGGGTCTCTATGGCGGACACAGCTGAGCATGCAATGAGCTCTCCATGTGGCTCTTAGAAGACCTCCATTGCCGTTTTTTTGGGGACTGAAGCTCCGGTCGCGGGTTTGTCATATCCGCGGCCGCCATTTTGTTTTCGGGACACGCCGAGGCTGCCTTTCAGGTACGAGCAGCTTTTCAAGACGGCTACTCTCTTGTTTGCACCTCTGTTCCTCACATAGGCTGAGCCATGTTCTCCTCATTTTCAACTCGTTTTACCTCCTGATTGTGACTGCTCTTTCTTGCTGGCTTTTCATGCCGCCTCAAGCCTCCTCAGCTTTCCAAAGATGGCTGCCATTTTATGAATTGTGCTATCCTTCTGGACTATTCATTTGCGGCTGCTGGTTTATCTTAATTTACTTACTGCATTAGAGACTATTTTTCTTTTTTTTTCTGCTACATTGTTCCCTTCAAGTTGCTTTGCAGTCTATGGAAATTCTACATATTCCTTATTTAGTTGCCTTCCTCTTTGATGGCTAGCTTTCATGGGCAAACTTACGCCGAACGGCGTCACTAAACCTGCGCAGCATATCTTCATCAAAAGCTCCAAGGTGTTCTCGGCCTTTGCCCAGTTAGAAGTTTCTCAGTCGTCTTCTATCCATTTACCACAGTCCTCAATGGAGCAATCTGCACAGACTGTGGGGAAAGGAACCACCAAGCGGCTAAAGAAGGACCCTCCTCCATCTAATCCTGCTTTTGCCATATCCATGGAACTATTGTTGGAGGAGATAAGGGCATTACGCCCTTTTATGGATGAAACCAACGCCAAACTACAGGTTTTGACTGGTAACTTGTCTCAAATGGACGCGAGAGTCTCGTCTGTGGAGTGCAGCGTCTCTTCTCTTCAGGAGTCGTCGTCCAACGTCTCCCACTTGCATTCAAAGGTGGAGGAGTTGGGAAATCGAAATAGACGCAACAACCTACGTATTTACGGCCTGGTGGAGGGTTGCGAGGGGCTGACCCTGTTGCCTTTTTCAAATCTTTTCTTCCCACCCTCTTACACTTGCCGGAAGGCACTATGCTTAATATACAACGGGCCCACAGGCTTGGCAGAGCTCCTTCTTCTACCTCCACTTCTTCAAAACCAAGAGGCGTCATCATGTACTTTCTGGAATACACCGATTTATTAAAGGTTCTTTCAGCAGCCAGAGCCTCTCCTCGCCTAACCTGGTCAGGTTCCTCCTTGTTCTTTGCACAGGACTATGCAAGAGCCACGGCGAATCGACGTAAGGCCTTCCTGGGTGTGAGACCGGCTCTTCGCTCCATCGGTGCTAGATATGGTCTCTTTCACCTGTGCTTTTTCAGGGTTACCTACAACAACAAAACGACAACCTACGAGGATCCAGTTCGCCTCCAGAGTTTCCTGAACTCCTGCCATGCTGCTGATACGGACCTTTCTGGCCCATCTTCTTCTTTTTCTCCTTGATTTTTGCATCTTCTCTCTCTTTAATGGTTGACTTTCATTGTTGTTTTTCTTGCTCAATCTGTTCTTTGAATCTATCAGTTGTGCTTTTTACCCCCATATGCATATGTACCCATTCCCTTTTCCCTTTATGTTCTTCTTCCCTGATCTTCTTTTCTATTTCCATGGTTTTTTGTTTGGCTTACTGTTAATGGTGGTTTCGTCTCCTAATGTTATTCTTCTTTATTCACAGGTTACATATCGCGTTCCGTGTTGTCCCCTTGGTTGGGTGGTTCGTTGACCCTGTTGCCCGACCTCCTCTAGTTGGCTCTACCCCCCCTGATCTTCTTCTCGTTTGATCCTCCTCCCAATTGTGCTCTCCTCCCTTCCCGTAAGTACAGCTTTCCTTCCTGTTCATCATGTTTACTTTCCCCTTTGTCCCCCTTTACCTAGCTTTCATATTTTTTCTATGCTTAAAGGTGTCTTTTTTATCTACTTGCTTTTCCTTCTTAATCTTCAGGATTCTGTTCTATCCTCTCCTCTTTCTACAGGTTTTTTTCCTGCGTCTTTGGTCTTTACTGTTCTGTTTCCTAACATTTGCTTATCTCTTATGGCTTCTTTTTTTCCTTTTTGTTCCTATCTTCTTTTTTCCCTATCCTCTATACTCTTCTTCTTTTCATTATTTCTTCTCTCCTCTCTTTCTGGCATTTATGATCATCTTTTTCTCTTTTGCTCACTTTCTCTCATGGGTTCTCCTTCTTACGTTGCTACTGATCTTCTTTTTCTTCTATTTTATGTATTATGTCATTGAAAATAATTACATGGAATGTTAAGGGCATTAACTCTCCAATCAAGAGGCAATGCATCTTATCTCACCTAGCCAGGTTAAATGTGGATGTTGCGTTTTTACAAGAAACTCATTTATCTGATGTAGAATCGGCTAAGCTCAAAAGAGGTTGGGTGGGTGAGGTTTACTATTCCCAGGGTGATGGTAAACGAAATGGAGTAGCTATTTTATGTCGTAAAACCTTATCCCATTCCCTAATTGCTCAGGAATCAGATGCTGAAGGTAGATGGTTACATGTTAAACTGTCTTTAAAGGGTGTTCCAATTTCCCTCCTTAATGTCTATGCTCCCACTGGTGGCGATCCTGCTTTTTGACATGACTTTTACCATCATATCACTAGATTTGCTGATGATAACTTTGTCTTAACAGGTGACTGTAATCAACCCCTTGATCCCTTTATTGACCGGAATTCCAAGACTTCTTATGTTCCAAATAAACCTCACAAGCTCTTTACTCAAGCTATCCCTCAACATAAACTAATTGATGCCTGGCGCATGTGTAATCCGACAATGAGAGAATTTACTTTCTATTCCCCATGCCATCATTCCCAGTCCCGAATTGATTATATTTTTGTTACTCATAATATTGCCCAAACTCTTACCAATGCTGAAATTGGTCCAATTTTACTTTCGGATCATGCTCCTACCATAGTTCATATTGACATACTCCCTAAACCTGTTGGACCAAAGAGATGGCGCTTTAATAACGCTCTTTTATTGGATCCCAAATTCACTGCTTCCTTTATTGAATTTTTCAATGATTATTTTTTGTTAAATGACACCTCCTCCATCCCCAAATATACTATCTGGGATGCCTTTAAGGCTTCGGCAAGAGATTTTATAATTGGATATGTTGCAAAGAAACAAAGAATTGCCCGCAAATTTACAGGGGATCTTCTCCACGATATCAAGAAATTAGAACACGCCTATTTTACCTCTCATTCACAAGACAGTTTAACAGCCCTTGTTAATGCCAAAATGAAGTTAAAAAAAATCCACAGAGGACGCCTCCCTTTATTTATTGAAATCCAGTGCAAAATTCTATGGCGGCAGAAATAAAGCCGGGAAAATCTTAGCTAACTATTTGAAAATCAAACACAACAAATTAAATATTGAATCCAATTACGATGCTCAATTTAATCTCCAACATAAAGATGCAGACATACTCACCGAATTTTCCTCTTTCTACAAAACGTTGTACTCCTCTGAAACCCAACCCTCTACCCAATCTTTAGATCATTTCTTTTCTACCATACATAAACCTGACAATTTCCCTCTTGACCTCTCTCCTTTAGAATTAGATATTTCCCAGCATGAATTACTTCTAGCACTCCAGACTCTCAAAAAAGACAAGGCCCCTGGACCAGATGGTCTTACTGTTGAATTTTTCCTACATTTTTCAAAACTCCTCATCCCAAAATTACACTCTCTATTGGACTCATTTCTTGCCTTAGGTGCCTCTTCAGGCTCTTTCTCTGACGCCCACATTTGCCTCATACCCAAGGAGGGGAAAGATGCACAACACTGTAAGAACTATAGACCCATTTCTTTGGTCAATATCGATTACAAGATATTTGCTAAATCACTTGCAGCGCGTCTAGATCTTCTACTTCCAGACCTCTTATGCGAGGAACAATCAGGTTTCGTCAAGGGCTGATTTATCACAGATAATACCAGACTTCTGTTTAATGTTTTATCAAAATCTCATAAATCATCCCATGCCCTTGCGGGAATTACACTAAATGCTGAGAAAGCTTTTGACAGAGTTGAATGGACCTATTTATTTTATGCCCTCAAATGGTTCGTTTTTGGCCCCAAATTTATTTCTTTGATTTCCTTATTGTACTCCAATCCACGTGCAGCAGTTTGTGCCAATGGCCTGGTCTCTTCCTATTTTGATTTAGGAAGGGGAGTGCGTCAAGGCTGCCCTCTGTCCCCTTTTCTTTTTAATCTGGCTTTAGAACCTTTTTTATCCAAACTCCGTCAAAACCCTAACATCCACGGCTTTCATGCCTTGGATTCCCAAGTTAAGCTGGCCGCTTATGCGGACGATATTTTACTTTTTATCTCCAACCCCATTGAATCTATTCCCACCTTCCTTGCAGAAGTCAGAGATTACTCCCAGATCTCTGGCTATAAGCTCAATAATGACAAATGTGAGATTCTGCCCTTGACGAAGTTCACATTTAAACCTGATTTTAATACCTCCAACTTTGCATGGAGTTCCTCACACATTAAATACCTTGGTCTTCATATCACCCCTTCCATCTCAGACACAGTCTTCCTCTGTTTAAATAAATACATTCAAAAACTATTGGACTTAACATCTAGATGGCACCCCCTTTACTTATCGTGGTGGGGCTGTCTTGATACAATTAAAATGATGCTATCTCCTATAGTCCTCTACACTATCTCTAATATTCCTGTCTCCATCCCCTCTAAATTTTTCAGGAGAATTAACTCAATTTTGACATCTTTTCTCTGGAGCAACAAGAAACCTAGAATGTCCCTTGCTCTGCTTATTCGTCCCAAATCAGAAGGCGGAGTCAATTTCCCAGATTTCCCAGTCTATCATAAGGCGTTTCTGTTGCGACAGGCTTCCCTCTGGTTGCAAGACCCGACTTCCCCTTGCCCCTTATGGGCTAAGGTTGAACGTCTCTTCCTTTCCCCTTTCTCCCTTGCTGAATATCTTTCTTTCTCACGCAAGCCTTCCTCTATTCCTACTCCCATTCACAAATTCACTGTTAAATTGCTTCAATCTTCCTCTCCTGATCCCCCTATGACAATTGCTGAGTTTCTTGCCTCCACCATTTGGTATAATACTTCCCTCCTGATACGTGATAAGCCCTTTTACCGGAAGTCGTGGCGGCATAGAGGACTAATCTGGGTTTCCCAACTGTTTTCGCATTCCTCTTTCATACCCTTCCCTACTCTTCGCACCACCTATGGTTTGCCTGCTTCTGTCACCCACAGATATCTTCTTCTTAAAGAAGCTGTAATGGCAACTTACACCAGTCTTTTGCACGCACCTTCCCCTACTTCTTCTCCTACTCATGCCGCATTACTTCATTCCTTTCTTCGTACTACTCCTAAAGCTTCCTCCATTTACAAACACCTTCACACTAAAGACTCTATCAGACCCAAATCTAAGGTGGAGGAATGCTGGGAACAGGATTTTGATGCATCCTGGCCCATCCCTTTATGGGATAAGATCTGGAATAAGATTCGCAAGTCCTCTAGAGCAGCGACCCTGACACAAACCCTGTTCTTCATTTACAATAGGCTTCTTTTCACGCCATTTGATCTTCATAAGCGCTTTCCAACCACTCCACACATTTGCGGGTCCTGTTCTTCCCCGCAAGCGACTTTGTTTCATATGTTATTCTTATGTAAATCTGTCCATGACTTTTGGTTGCAGGTTTGGGCCCAAATTAATGTAAGGTTTCATACTTGCATTCCTTTCTCTTATACTAATGTTTTTTAGGAAGTCTCTCTCCTTGCTGGGAGGATGCTGAATTTAAGACTCAGATTATTAACTTATTATTAGCTGTTGCCTTTCAGCAAATTACAGTCAACTGGAAGAATTTTTCTAACATTTCTTTTAAAGCCTGGTGGTATAACGTTTGCCATAATCATAGATTGGATACTGCTTTTGTTTTTCCTGCCCACATGGCAGCACAACGCACAGACGTATGGCTTCCTGTTACGCATTATCTTGATGTATGTGCTAAACGTTCGTTTCACCCACAGCCTTCACAGCAAGAAGTTCTCTCAAGCCTCCTTGAGTGCCCCCCACATTCCGTTTCTTTTACAACATCAACTGTATGTAATTCTATTTTGTATAATTTTATCTCTACAACTGTGGTTTTTATTTTATTTAGTTTTGACGCTCATGATTAGCTTTCATTATGGTTTATAACTGTATTACGCCCATTGCTTACTGATGTACTTGTACTTTCTATTTTTATTGTACTTTGGATTGACACCTTGTTCTCTTCTTCCCTGAAATAAAATTATTTTTGAACTTAAAAAAAATGTATATGATGAATTCAGGTAGAAGCCCACCGCACCGAGCCTCTGGATGTCTCTTTTCTTGAGAGGGAGTGTTCTGTTATTTGACATTTTTCCCGAGGATGTACGAACCGAGACTTTGGAAAGAGTTCCCTAAAGGGGATGCTGTTAAAACAAACATTCTTTGTTAAAGGAAGAATCATGTTGAGAATGTGGATATTTCTGGTCTGGTGTGATTCTTTTCTGACCAACATTATTTCCTGAAGGAGCACTCGATAAGTCTTGCTTTTGACAAATTCTAAAACTGTAATGTAAAAAAATAGATACAAAAAGAGAGCCAAATTCGTATTCTGCAATAATGTTCTCATAAGCAGAATCCGGTACATTAGATCGAGTCTAGCAGACAGTGTGGGCTGTCTGGCAGCAAAAGACATTGTGGGCTTACCAAGAACACACAGGGGCTTGCAGACCACAGATTGGCTACCATTGTATTTGCTTGCTTTCTATCTGATGTCATTCTTTGTTTCAGCCTGACCATCTTGTGTTTGTTCCTCACCTGGAGCATAGTACCGTTATTAGCTCAGCTGTTGGGCGGCTTCAAAGAATCCTTTGTTCTTTTTAGGAAGCTACTTTTTCTTTAAGTACTCCATGTATTTTGCAGCTGTCTCACCTGTGTGTCCCCCCTCCTCACTGCTCTCTCTCGCTCATGTGCTTCTCAGCCTCCTATGCTCTCTGCCTCCCCCCCCCACAAGCTCCATAGTTTGAACTCTCCTCAGTGTGCTTGTTTGTCCCAGGCACTCCATTGTTGTACTCTCTCGTGTATGTACCTCTCCCTTTGCCTTGTGTTGTTCTCTTACTAATGTGTTTCTCACCTGTCTCTTTTATTTTTCCCAGATCATCGCTGCTGATGGACTTGCATGGAGTACTGCTTGCAGGAAATGACATCATCTGACAAAGACCCTCCCTCGGAGCCAACCACTAAAGGGCAATGGGTTGTCGGTGTCCCTTGTAAATGTAAATGTAAATTCGTATTTGTAAACTGCAAAATACTCACCCATACTGGTCTCAAAGCGCTGGAGGCCGTCGTGGAAATTAAGTGAGCTATTGCCCAGAGTCACATGGTGCTGAGCTGAGCTGTCACCAGAGCAGGATCGAACTGTGAACGCTGTGCTCCGAAGTCAGCTGCTCTGGCCACTGCACCACACCTCTCTTATAGAGCATATTCCCATCCTTAGGTAGACAGTCCTGGGCTACACTGGCTGCAGGTGGGGAGGGCAGGTCAAATCCCCACACAGCAGCTCCTCTTCGCCCAGCAGACCAAGTTGATGGGACACAATAGGACATACGTGCAAAAAAATGTCGGAGCTGCGGCAAATTTTCAAAATGCAGGGATGTGCAATACTTACTAAAATATGGTGCACCCCTGTGTTTTCTCTAGCGCTAGCGCTAAAATTGCCTAGTGCCAATACAGGCGCCCTTGCAGCATAGTGCAAGAGCCCATGTGTTGCAGGGAATGATTGATTATGTACAGGAAAGTGTCCCTTCCTAAACCTAAACAAACCATAATGACTATTTGTTAGTTCTATGTGTGCTGCATTCTGCAGCATACATAGAAGTAGCAAATCTTCATTATTTAATGATTGTTTAGGTGCAGGAAAGGACACATTCCTACACATAAACATTCATTAATTGCTTTTTGCTGTTTCTATGTGTGCTGCATGCTGCAGCACACATAGAAAAAGAAAAAACGAGAAGAAATACAAGCATTTCTCCTCATGCGCCATTCTAGAGCATGCACTTGCATGGTGTTAAATTGTTGCCGCTGCTATGTATTCACACCTCCTTGTAAATCTGGGGTAGCGTCAAAAAGCAATGGGTGTTGCGGTGAAACACCCAGAGCAGCAGCCATTGTACCTCCCTTTCATGCAGATACCTGCGTGAAAGAGTCGCATATTCAGAAAGTGGAGTTGAGCCACTTTTTAAGGCCACTTTGTAAATATGGATCAGAGAATATCGCCACCGGCGCATCAACACAGGTGACTCTCTGGTGACACTCGGGGCTTGCACTTATGCCGCAATGTTGTTTTGTTCGGAACTCCACAATGTTGTTTTTCCTTCTCCCCACCCAGCTACTTCTTAGTAGGCCATAGCTTCTCAGTACTGCATTTTGTTGCTTATCATCCTCCAAGTGCCTTATGTGTTTTTAGACTGTCCTTTTCACACCAGAGAATGAATTGCAACAGGATGTTTTGTGAGAAAAGCATCACATCCACATGAAAGAGCTAGTCACAGTAGATGGCAAATACAAAAGTTATTTACAAAATGCATCCTAACTCTCGCTTTTGATGTACTAGAAAAGTTTTCACAACAAAGCACTGAAGTCACAATTGCATTGTAGGACCCTCCTTTAAATAAATAACCTAGTTCATTTGTAGTGTTTTAACAACGTCTACCACTGGCACTGGTGGGTATTTTGAAGAGCACGGATGCACATTGGTGCACTAGCATTTTATCACAGTTTTACTATGTAATGACAATGCCGAAGTGCATTTTCTGGCAAGTGAGATTGTTTCCCTAAGTTAGGCACGGTCTCCCTCTAACACAACTTCTTTCTCTGCAGCTCCCAGTGAAAATTAGAGAAGCTAAACCTTTGCTTTAACCAGCCACGGCCGGCAGTAGGTTTAACTGCAGGGCGGTGACGTAGGGAGAGGGAGGGGCAGGGTGGGAGGTAGTAATCTATGGATTACGGACTTTAACAGGTAAGTAAACATATAAATAAATAAAACGAATTTCGTTGTGTGCACTGCATCCCCAAATGCGATGCAGTGCGTGCAACGAAATTCGTTTTATTTATTTATATGTTTACTTACCTGTTAAAGTCCGTAATCCATACATTACAACCCCCCACCTGTACCCCAAAACCCAAACCTACCCCTGAACCCTAAAATACCCCTGTACCCCAAAACACAAACCTAGCCCTGAACCCATAAAATACCCCTGTACCCCAAAACCCAAACCTACCCCTGAACCCTAAAAATACCCCTGTACCCCAAAAGTCAAACCTAGCCCTGAACCCTAACAATACCCCTGTACCTCAAAACCCAACCCTACCCCTGAGCCCTAAAATACCTCTGTACCCCAAAACCCAAACCTAGCCCTGAACCCTAAAAATACCCCTGTACCCCAATACTCAAACCTAGCCCTGAACCCTTAAAATACCCCTGTACCCCAAACCTACCCCTGAACCCTAAAAATACCCCTATACCCCAAAACCCAAAACTATATCTGAACCCTTAAAATACCCCTGTACCCCAAAACCCAAACCTAGCCCTGAACCCTAAAAATACCCCTGTACCCCAAAACCCAAACCTAGCCCTGAACCCTTAAAATACCCCTCTACCCCAAAACCCAAACCTACCCCTGAACCCTAAAAATACCCCTGTACCCCAAAACCCATACCTATCCCTAAACCCTAAAACTTGCCATCTTTTGTTGCCCTTCCATATGTGGCGAGTTCTTTGACCCCAGATGCTGATACACCCCTTGAAGATCCAACAAGTGTTGATTCCCTCTCCATTCACTCAACGGCGTTACCCGCTAGACAGGGGGACACAGGTGGAGTTCTTCTAGGGCAGGGGGATGCGGCTTTGTCACTCTTGCACCACTCGTCTGAAATTAACAACATTGCAGACATTAGCATTCCGCTCCAACTGCGAAAGTACTCTAGGTCCCCTACATCTACTATGGATTTATTAGGTAATAACCCTCTTCCTATAGAGGGGGCGAAATCCCTGTCTCAACCTATTCCTTCTATACCCGAGGGTAGTAAAAGCCATTCCCCTCCGAGAAAGAGGAAGCGAGGGGCTGATATTCCTCTAGCGAGAAACGGTAAATCGAGGAAAAAACCTGAGAATAAACAAGGGAAAATTACGATACCCTTGGGGGACTTAAAGACAAAACAACCCTTTATCTTAAACACACCTGCCATTCAGCCTTCCTTTGTTAAGGAGGTTGTAGAAAGCATACAAACCCTAATGCAATCCCTAGTACTTCCAATTGTACACAGGTTAAAAATAATTACTGAAAAATTGGGAGAGTTGGAAAACAATACACAAACTGACACTCAACTCTTAAAAGAACTAACTAAACAAGTACCTAAGAAGGTTCTTGTTAAACAATCTAATCCTGTTCCAGCTTCCCAGACTAAAGCACCCAGATTGGAAATTAAATCAGCGCAAAGACAAGCTTATTCTAAATCCAACGGGAATCTTTCTATGTCCAAAACTCCATCCACTACAATCCCTGCCCAAAGTAGAGACAGCTCTCGAGTTTCTATCACGCAGGGCTTAGGCAATACAGGTGAAGTAAGAGAGGGGACAGTTTCAAAAGAAAAAACACTTGCCACTGACATACCAGATGTAAGGGGTGCAAAAAGTTTGTCATCTGTACCCCTGGCACCAGGAAAAAGTAATGGCCCAGTTCAAAGTAAGCCCTATAGGAGAAATCATCGTGAGGTTCCAATTATGCTCCCCCCAGAATCTGCTTCGTATGTCGCAGTTCTAACAGGGGTCCCTGAGTTACTACCAGCTCAATATGAAGATTATGGGAGTCTTAACAATAAAACAATTCATTGGTTAAAAAAGAACAGACCACTACCTCCACACATCAACGGGGAGATCTTACATGTAAGAAGGGCTAACTGGGTGGGAGTAAGACAAAAGGACATTAGTGGTGACATTATAATTATAAATTTTAGAGACCATAGAGTGATGACCTTCCTGAATGAATGGTATCAGGAGAAAGAAATCCTAGGGATACATCTAAAACAACTAGATTATTTTTATCCTAGGCCCATGGTTTTTCCAAGACAACATCAGGTTCCCCAATCTCAGAGGCAACACGAAGACTATCTGTCCTTCTCCCTGTTTACAAATAGATATAATGCCCTACTAGGATTAGATAGTGTGGATTGACTTAATCACCCCATGCTCCAAAACGATCTTTCTCATTCCTATTTAACCCCTCTACCTGTTAAAACCTTATTACCCCCAAATATCAACGTCGCTTCTCCTATTCCTTCTCATCCAGAGTTGTTACCGTTGCCCAACCTAGAAACTCGGGCTACGGTCATGACATGGAATGTGGCAGGTCTAGCCACCAAAATACAAGATTCCCAGTGGCATTCGATCATTTCAACCCACTCGATCATTGCCACCCAAGAAACGTGGGCAATAGAACCACTACACTTACTGGGCTATCAGACATTTTTTACTCCAGCTATCCCCAGTAACAGAGGTAGAGCAAAGGGAGGTTTAGCCACATACGTGTCTATTACCACAGGACCGATTATTCGGAAGTCATTCCTGGATAACTCATATTTCCAAATCTTACTGGGATCTTGGGGCCACCATAAAAACCTGGCCTTTATAAACTTCTACAATAACATCCCAGCATTAGATCTGGACAAAACATTAAAAACCTGATTAATACACTAAACTCTTTAGAAGACCGAACATCGGGGGATATGGCTGTCATTTGGGCAGGTGATTTTAATTGTCCAACCTGCCCTATGAGCACTAAGGGGGTATGTGGCACAGATGAGGATGAACAGGGGGCAACAGGTTATCACTTTGCCCACACAAAAGCGGGGGACTTATTTAATACATTAATAGGGGATTTCTCGCTTGTATTCTTTAACGAGCTTTGTAACCCACCCAAGAGATTTTCTCCAACTTTCAATGGTAGGGGTGTGAACACAACAATAAATTTCATACTATACTCATCACGGTATGTTTCTCTGGTAGCAGATTGGGAGACCCTTCGTTCCCCAATGAGTGATCACTATCCCATACTAGCGACACTTATCTGTGAGTTAAATAGCAAACCCCCTGCGATATGTCCAAATTATGACTTTAACCCAATCTTGGGCCAAAAAAATGGTTTTACCATTAAGTGGAACAAAATCGTTCCAGAATCCTTTCTAAAAAACCTTGTGAGCTCATCCTTTAATGAGTTTAATGTCTGCCTGTCCATAGAGGGTGACCCGTTGAAGGTGACCGAGGCGTTTGGTAAAATGTGTTCTTCTATAAAAAAACCTACTAACAAGAACTTTTTCTAATCCCGCGAAGGACCCTAGGGGCTGGTTTGACGCAAAATGTACAAGGGCTCTGAGGACCCTAAAGAAGGTCCTTCATTCATCCACAGTGAGTAGATCAGAGGTTAAGCTTGCGAGGCTAAACTACCGCAAGGCACTATTGGTCAGGAAACAAGATCTTAAAACTAAGGCATGGAATACATTACGGGAGGCTTCAGAAAGTAGGGATAATGTGGCCTTTTAGAAGGCCGTAAACGCACCTTACTACCAGGAGCGCACTGGCCCTATAATAGATAATGCCATTTCAGCGCAAGAATGGGTTCTCCATTTCGAGCGACTCTATAGCATTTCTCCCTGCTTGTTAGTTCCCACTATAACGGGAGCCTTTACAGAAACGCAGGGATCTAAAACCCAGATAGATATCTGTTTTAATTTACATGAGGTTCAAAAAGCTTTACAAGAAAGCTCGGCTGCCAAAGCCCCCGGTCCTGATAATATCCCAATTGACATTTTTAAAACTTTCCCTGATCTCTGGGCTCCTATTCTTACCAACGTCCTTAACTGCTCTAACAAGGTCGGCTTCATAAAAACCTGGAAGGAGTCAGTCCTTGTTCCTATGTTCAAAAAAGGGGATCGAAATGATCCTGCATGCTATCGGCCGATTTCTGTTCTAGACGGCCTTATGAAGATTGCTGGCAGGATCATTCTATCCCAAATTCAGGAATGGCTTGAAGAGAAGGACATTCTTTCTCCACTCCAATATGGGTTTAGGCGTGGGTGGGGTACCATAGAGCAGGGTTTGAATTTAGCCCTCATAACTGCTAAATATATGCACGCTAGAGCTAATAACTTGTACATTACATACGTAGATCTTAGCTCCGCTTTTGACTGCGTAAGGCATGACCTTTTATGGCAAACACTGGGGGACATAGGGCTGGACATAAACATTTTAAATTTCATCAAACAACTTTACTTTGGTGCTGGGGCCCGTGTTAGATAAGGAAAGAAGGGGGAATGTACAGATTTCTTTCGGATCCACAGAGGTGTTAGACAGGGGTGTATTTTGGCACCCCTGTTGTTTAATCTGTATATTAACGGTGTGGGAGCTAAATTGGTGCAGAGTTATAACAATTGCCCTGTTATTAAGGGAAGACCCATACCGATATTGCTCTATGCCGACGATGCAGCTATCCTTTCATAGACTAAGAGGGGACTTCAAAGGGCCGTTGATACCTTTGCACTTTTTATGACTGAACGGGGCCTCAACATAAACATATCAAAAACCTTCACAATGTTCTGTGGTATAAAGAAAGTGAGAGCTCCTTGTAGCATCTTCTTAGAAAATAAACCACTGGAAGTAACAGATACTTTCTGTTACTTAGGAGTTCTCTTTGATCGTCGCAGCATCTGGAAACCAGCAGTGAAGGCCAGAGCCCTTTTGTTTAATAAAGCCATTGGAGCTCTTTTAAACTTTTCCAAAAAAATAGGCTCAAGACCTCCTAGGGAGCTCCTTCAGGTATATAGAGCAAAATGTGTTTCGATAGGTACATACGGTGCTGGCCTGTGGGGATGGTTAACGGCTGAAGTAATTCAATGTACAGAAAACAAATTTTTACGCTACCTTTTAGCATTACCGCCGAGCACGTCTACTTATGTACTTCACGAGGAACTGGCAGTAATGTATATCACTGACATCATAAGGGTGGCACCAATATTACTCTGGCATAACATCTGGACCAATCCGGCCACCTCCCTTAATAGAATGATAGTAGAGGACTGTCTACAAAGTCAGGGAGTAAAAAACGTAAAGTGGTTCTCCTATATTAAGAGCTTTGTAAACGACATCGGCCACCCAGAATATTTCCAAAATCCCTCATCATTGGACCTGGTGTCGAGGTCAACCTTAAAAAAGCTCCTGATGGCGCACCTGGAAATTAAGAGATGGGGTAATGAGAGGTTAAAAATAACAGTAAAAAATCATGATGCTGTCATCCTCCATAACACTATCCAGCTCTATCTCTTAATAGTTCAGCCTTTTTATGACCGTAGACTACTAACTTATTTTAGGTTGGAAACATTTTTTAGGATAATTATGCTCTCAATATGTAAGGAATGGTCCAAGGAGAAAGTAATCTGCCCATGTGACATGTCTTCCTTCCAGTCTAACATTCATTTGACCTTTTATTGTACCTTTTACGCACATCCAAGGAGACAGATTTTAAGGCCCTTATTGCGTACTTGGGGAGTGCGAAAGTCCCTTGAGGCTTATAATAAATTGCGTTGTTTGGCCGATCACCATACAATTGTCACAGTAACAGCTTTTTTGAAAGTAGTATTAAGATTATTTTATTTATTTAAGGTTTTTGTAGAGCGCGTAGTAACCCTTGAGCATCCCAGCGCTTAAACCTGAATTCAGGAGGGGTCAGCAACGGAAGGGGTTGAGAGTCAGGGGAAAAGAAGAGTCTTCAGTGCCTTCCTGAACTGAAGGAGATTAGGTTCAGTTCTTAGTCTCCGAGGGAGACTGTTCCAATGTTTGGCCATGTGTACCGAGAAGCGGCGTCCTCCGGACCGAGCTTTTTTAACTCTGGGGACAGTGATGAAGTTCACTCCGTTTGAACAAAGAGCTCTAGTCGCTTTATAGGGAGTGATGAATTCATTGAGGATGGGTGGACCTTTGTTATGGAGAGTCTTATGGGCCAGACAGAGGGCCTTCAAAGCAACCCTTTCTCTGACTGGGAGCCAATGAAGAAGCTTCAAGGCTGGCTTTGCAGAGGATCTGGCAGGGGTGTCAGTGAGTAGGCGGGCCGCGGCGTTTTGAATTCTCTGCAGGGTATTGAATGTGGCTTCAGGGGCACCCAGGTAGATTGCATTGCAGTAATCTAGCCTCGAGGCCCTGGATCAATAGTTTCTTGGAGGTGGCAGGAAGCAGGGGGAAGCAGGGGGAAGACCTTCCTGCAGGCCCTGAGAAGTCCAAAGCATATTCCTGCCGTCTTTTTGGCCTGAGTTCTAAAGCTCAGGTCTTTTTCGATCCATACGCCCAGGCTCTTAACCTCCTCCTTGGGTGCGAGGGGCCAGATGTTAGGCGGCAAGGAAGGCCCTTTATGTCCGAGCAGCAGAATCTCGGTCTTGGACCCATTCAGTTTAAGCGCTGAGGTGTTCATCCAGCTGTGGATTTCAGTGAGACAGCTGTGAAGGTCAGAGGGATCTTGGTGAGGGTGTGAGAGGGTCACCACCAGCTGGGTATCGTCGGCGTAATTGATGATCGTTACGCCGAACGGGTTGACCAATTTCTCCAGCGGGGACATGTAAACGGTGAATAACGTAGGGCTAAGAGATGAGCCCTGCGGTACTCCACAACGGAGGGGGATTGCGGGGGGAGTGGCTGTCATTCTCCCAGACTTGAAAGGAGCGACCATCTAGGAAAGACATGAGCCACTTCAAGGCCGTGCCCCTTACTCCAATGTCTCCCAGTCGTTAGATTAAGGTGTGGTGGTTTACAGTGTCGAAGGCCGCACTGAGGTCCAGGAGGATCACTGCCACTGATCCTCCTGTGTCCAGAATGCTTCTGGCCTTCTCCACTGCTGTTAGGAGGGCGGTGTCGGTGCCCTGGCCTGGGCGGAAACCTGTCTGGGAGGTCCTGAGTAAGTTGTTGCTCTCAAGGAATAGTGATAGTTTTTTATTCACTAGCTTCTCCGTGATTTTACTGTTTCCTGGGAGGAGGGAGATTGGTCTGTAGTTGGCTAGGTCCTGGGGGTCCAGTGAAGGTTTCTTCAGGAGACCTTTGACTACCGCCGCTTTCCAGCTTGGAGGGACTACTCCCTGCGAAAGGGAGGAGTTGATGAGGGACGTGAGAGGAGGGATAATGGTGCTGGACACTTTTTTCAGGAAGCGAAGCGGGGCAGGGTCGTTAGGTGAGCCACTTTTGATTGTGGCCAACGTCGCGGCTACCTCTTCCGTAGATACTGGGCCGAAGGTCTCAAGAAGGGGTGAGGAGCCATCAATGGAATGAGAGTGGTAATGGGGAGAGTTAGAAAGATCCCCGTCCATGTGGCCAGCAACGAAGGGGGGTAGGGACGCGAGAATTTTTTGAATTTTCTCGTCAAAGAAAGTGGCTAGTTTAATACATTTACTTTCCGCTGCTTTGGGGTCCAGGGGGTTCGCAGGGGGGTCTGGAGCATGGAGGAGTTCTTTGAGAATGGCAAAGGTTTCATGGGCCGAGCAGGAGGAGATTTTAATTCTGTCTTCGTAGAATGCGCTTTTGGTTTTGTGGAGTTCCAGTTTGTAAGATTTTAAGGAGGCACAAAATATGTCTTTCTTGTCTGCCGTCTTATCTTTCCTCCATATGCGTTCATTTCTCTTGCATTCCTTCCGTAAGAGATTTAATTCGGGGGTGTACCAGGGGGAGGGGTTGACTCTCTTGGTACGTTTAAGGGAGCTAGATCTCGGGAGGATGCAATCCAAAGATTGGGTGACCCATGTATTAAATTCGGCAGTAATGGTGTCTTGAGAGGGGGGGGGGATATCTTCACTTAGTTTGGCTGCCCATTCAACTGGGACCAGCTTGTGCCAGCGTCTGATAAGGGTTCTGATTTTGGGAGGTTGAGGTGGGGGAATGTTGGTGTGCCATTCAAAAGGGACCAGGAAATGGTCGGTCCAGGGGAGGGGGATGTGAGGACAAGTATTCAGATCTTGAATATTTGTGAATATTTGTGAAAATGGGATTGAGTAACTGTCCTTTGTCGTGAGTGGCCTGTGGGTTCTTTAGGCAGAGGCCAGTGGAGGAGATATCTTGTAAGAGTTCGGCAGCCTGCGTGTCGACTGGGTCCAAAAAATGGAGATTGAGGTCCCCTAGTAAGAGATAGTTGGAGGAGGTCGTACACTCGAGGGTGATATGGTCGATGAGCTTGCTAGGGAATTCGGCGAGTTGGCAAGGGGGGCGATATAAAAGCAGTCCTGACAGAGATGTAACTGGAGAGATTTCGACGCTCTATTGTATTAGACTAACTGGCCTCCCATCCCAAAATGTTAATGTATTTTTGTGTAGTTTGATAGGTGGTTTCGCTATTTTAATTTAGATACTAAATATTTTACTGAATCACTATGTATTTTATGACTGTTTGTAATCATGAAGAAATTCAAATAGATGTATTTTATTGTATGCTTTTATGAACTGTTTTTACAATTCGAATTAAGCTTTTTGAACAGAACAGAATACCCCTGTACCCCAAAACCCAAACCTACCCCTGAACCCTAAAAATACCCCTGTACCCCAAAACCCAAACCTAGCCCTGAACCCTAAAAATACCACTGTACCCCAAAACCCAAAGCTACCCCATAACCCTAAAATACCCCTGTACCCCAACACACAAACCTAGCCCTGAACCCTTAAAATACCCCTATACCCCAAAACCCAAACCTACCCCTGAACCCTAAAAATACCCCTGTACCCCAAAACCCACACCTACCCCTGAACCCTAAAATACACCTGTACCCCAAAACCCAAACCTAGCCCTGAACCCTTAAAATACGCCTGTACCCCAAAACCCAAACCTACCCCTGAACCGTAAAAATACCCCTATACCCCAAAACACAAAACTATATCTGAACCCTTAAAATACCCCTGTACCCCAAAACCCAAACCTAGCCCTGAACCCTAAAAATACCCATGTACCCCAAAAGCCAAACCTAGCCCTGAACCCTTAAAATGCCCCTGTACCCCAAAACCCAAACCTAGCCCTGAACCCTTAAAATACCCCTGTACCCCAAAACCCAAACCTACCACTAAACCCTAAAAATACCCCTATACCCCAAAACCCAAACCTACCACTAAACCCTAAAAATACCCCTATACCCCAAAACCCAAACCTAGCCCTGAACCCTAAAAATACCCCTGTACCCCAAAACCCATACCTATCCCTAAATACTAAAACTACCCCTGTACCCCATAACTCAAAACTATATCTGAACCCTTAAAATACCCAAACACCCCAAAACATATACCTCAGTACCCCAAAACATATACCCCTATACCCATACTTACCTTATCAAAACATTAAAAAAACATGCTTTTACCATTCATGCATTTACAACGAATTTCGTTGTAAATGTATGCGTAGTAAAAGCATATAAAATGTAATGCCATGCGCTATCATGGGATTGGGGAGTCATGGTACTTTCGTAATGAAAGTATGCGGAGTGATGGTATGCGGAAAGAAAGTTGCGGAATAATCGGTGTTTACCCTCCCCGGGTAAGTACATTGGTGGCACGGCGGCCCACATCTCCAGCAACATACTCATATTTTTTTACCACCCATTTGAAAAATGCACAGGTCTCTCTCATTGATGGGCAGCACCAACATACACTTTTGGGCACACCACCCGCCACAAGTTCTAGAACTGCGAACTTTACAGCTGGGGAGCTACGTTCGAATCTCGGCATCAGCTCAACATCCTGTGATTCCAGGCAAATCGCTTTGTCTCTCTGTGCCTACCACAAATGAATGTGTTCTTCTGTAATGTAAATTGTGCTCATGCCATGTTGTCGAGTTTGGGCTATATAATATTGCAAAGAAATATAAAGTAGGGAAACTCGAGTTCACACACTACTGAACGCGCACTCTTAAGTGCATCAGCAGTGCACTGTGAATCGGAGCGTTTCACAGGCCTGTCACAGATAAGAAATGCTATCAAAACGAAATCCTACAAAACAATATACTACTGGCCGGCAGCAATTCATACCCGGACAACGTCGGCACGGGCTGCTATCAACAATGAAATCATAAACCAAGGACTTATAGAAATTGAAGACTCACTGTATCTATTAAGCGAGAAGTCCTTACAAGATTTCAGCCTGCCGCCAGCGGTCCGAACTAACCTAACTGGATACCACAATATCGCTACCGCACACAATATTCCAGAGCTAAATAACTACCTTGCTCGACACTTGCCTAACTTAGTTCCCGATCAACAACTCGCCTACAACATCATAGTTGATAGTGTTGAAAAGAAGCAAGGCAAACTATTGTTCATAGACGCCCCCGGTGGCACAGGAAAGATTTACCTAATCAACCTCATACTTGCCAAAGTTCGATCTCTAGCTGTTGCTTCATCTGGAATAGCTGCCACTTTGCTAACAGCTGGGAAAACAGCACATTCTACCGTTGAACTGGCTCTAACAGTTTCCCTTGAAAGGGATTCAATATGCTATATTCGGAAAAACTGACCTTTGGGGACACTGCTTCAAAATGTGTCTCTTATCATGTGGGACGAATGTACAATGATACTAAAACCATTGCTGCCTTGCCTTTTTTTACCCGGACAACGTCGGGACGGGCCGCTAGTAGTTCTATATTTATGTAAAGGCATTCAAAACTGGAGTGACACTGTCGCATCCACACCACAGAGAAAAACATTTAACAATTCTGCCTGCCTTTAATGTAGCTAACATGATCAGCTGTTATATGCCAAGGTTTTTAAATATAAGATACAGTTATAAGTGCATCAATTACAGTATTCAATATGAATAGTTTAAATGATTTTTAAGTCAGACAAAGTTTCATTCATACACCCGTCAGAGAACATTTCCACTACCAAAGCCATTAGTAAAAGATGTTAAAAGAATAACAGGATCAGATGGGTCAACAGCACCCTGTAGTGAAAAAAAGTGGTTTAAATACAATTTCTACGCATAGCCTACATTCAGCTTCAGCTGCGTATTGTTGTCAAAAGGGGTGTGTGTACAATACAGTGCAGAGAGTAATTCCTGTGATTATAATTTGTTGGCTTTCTTGTCAGTGCCATTTGCTTACTGTTATTCCATGGCTTGCCTTCCTCTTCTTGTTGTTGTCCCCACCCTGGATTATAGCTGTTTTACAATGTTTCTGACTGGATGAATTGAACACTTCAAATGCAAGTTTTCATATAAAAAAAATGTCTATGTATATTTGCTGCTGTTAGCATGAAATTAGGTTTGCTAGGAGCACGGTTTCCAAGACCTACTTTTGTAAAACTTTTGTGAATTCCTGAAAGTCGCAATTCTGCACCATAGCAAGGACAGACCTGCTAGAATCTTTTGAGAATCGCCCATCATTTATTTCATGTTATCCATAATGGGTTTTACACTGCTTCATCATTAACCTTATTTGGTCTCGCCTACCATTATCTGGTTGTGAAAGACCTTTATGGTCCATACCAAAAATGTAGTGGGCTTAGAGCCTGCCTATTGCTTACCCTTAGCTAGCAATTTCACTCTCATTTGCTTGCTTGTTTATGCAATGGTGTGCCTTTCTCTATGCTTATCCTGGCCTCTCTCCTGGAGCATATCCTTTCTTCTATCCACTTTTTTTCTTTGCTTTTAGCACTCCATAAGAGTGTATGTGCTGTTAGCCTTTTACCTATGTGGGTTGCGTTTCCCCTTACATTCAACCGCCTCCTGTACGCATTCCATTTTGCTCCTGCACCGCCGACCACAGAAGCATGTCCATTGCTTCCCTGGACCCTAGTTTATGAATTATTTTCACCCTATGCAGTCTTTTTACTTTTTTTCTTTTCTTTAAGGTTTTGAAGGACCCGGCTGCCTTACTTTGCTGCGTGACTGCTTCTCCTGTCAAAATGTGGTTTTGTGGGGTTTTGTGGGGTTTCTTTTTTTTTTTATTTACTAATACACCATCTTAGATCAGTAAACAACATTAATTGGCACCTGCTCATTAACTAAGGCTATATTTATGAAAATAGGGGCGTAGGGTGGCGCAGCGATGCAGGAATGCACAATATCTATCAAATAAAGTGCATTCCTGTCCTTTCCCCTTGCACTGAAGCCATTTTGGCAGCCTAGTGCCAACAAAGGCACCCTTGCACCATGGTTCAGGATTGCCTCTGTAGCATGCAGAATTGATTTTTTTGCAGGAAAGGGCACTTTCCTGCACAAAACAATACTTTTACTTTTTCTTTTTTCAACGTGTGCTGCACAATGCAGCACACTTAGAAAGAGTAAAAACTAGGAGACATAAAGATATTTCTCCTCGTTATTCCTCACAGTGGGTGGGGTAAAATATGGGCTCATTCCCAGGTTTACAAGTTCTTGTAAATCTGGTAATGCGTCAAAAACAATGTGAGTTGCGTGGGAACACCCACTCCAACGCGCATGAACTGCCTCCCTTGCAGAGAGTAAGATAACACAGCATTTGCACTGCGTTGCCTTACTCCTGATTAATGAACCCATTCAAAGCTATGCAATATGGCTAGGCATGGCTTCATAAATCGGACTTAGTGGTTTGCGTCACACATGTACCCCTTTGCGTGGTATAAATGTGATGCAATCTTCATAAATATAGCCCTAAGTGCGCACACGTACGTCATCATGCATGAGGAGGTCCACGGAATGCTGTGGCTGCCATTGCAGCTGCTAGATTGTGCCCTATTTTTTCAGATGCTGCACAGCACTGGCAAAGACATTGGCAAAGCCACAAGATCATAAAAGCAAGACCCACTGAAAAAGGCGAGACCTATTGGCTTTGCCAAGGATTGTTTTTAAAATCTTATGGGCCAAACTCGAACATTTCAGTGAGGTTCTCATAAACAGAGACCTATTTTGTTTCTTGGTCTTTCTTTTTTTTAATTTGATTGGAGGATTATATTAGTGATGTTAGAGCGCCATCTGCTGTACAAATATAAATATACATACACACCAAAACTATAGATTATGTTTGTAGTTGCAAGGCGATAGATAGCATTAGGAATTATTGTATTGTACTCAGCCGCGGCCGATGGATTATGGACTTTAGCAGGTAAGTAAACATATAAATAAATAAAGCGAATTTCGTTGAGCGCACTGCATCGCATTTGGTGATGCAGTGCGCGCAACGAAATTCGTGTTACCGTCAGGTAGACACTGGAGCAGGATCACATGTGGAGAAGAGAGGAAGTGCATGAACTTTTGAACAATACACGAGTGTGTGAGAGAGAAACAAAGAGGGGAAAATGTAAATTTAAAGCATGAGCTGCCGAGAGGCCATAAAACTGCAACATGAGAAATATCCATTCGCTCTGCATAAAGCGAGTAAAGAGAGTAATCTGAGTAAAGAGAGCTAGGTAGCCTAAAGCAGAGAGAACAATGGGCAGATAGTCTTACAGGGAATGATGAACATTAAAGTCTCCTGGCATATTATTTAAAAGTGATGAATTACTAGGCACACATTTTATGTCGACTTCTTCTACTGCAAAAAGAACAATTGATTGACAGAATGCTGATCAATGCAAAACATTCACCCCAGAACAGAGATCTGGACCTAAGTCTATCATTGTTTTGCTCCCCATGCCAATCCAGTTTAAACCCAGTCATATGCAAATCAGTCTTGACCCTGTTCCGCAGGGGAACAGACTAGCCTGAACTGCCAAGCCAACTTCTCCTTGGACCCGAAATAAGCATCCTAGGACCGGTTTCTGGCTATCAGCCGTCTTCAGCCAGGATAGCTTGACCCCAGTGGTGTGGAGAGCACAGGAGCCACGTCGGGGCATGCCCGTCCCACTCGGGGTGACAAATGCACAAAGATCAATTGGTGAACAGAATATTGATCAATGTCAAACATTCACCCCAGTACAGAGATCTAGGGCTAAATCCATTGTACTTTTGATCTCCATGCCATTCCAGTTTAAACCCAGCCATATGCAAATCAGTATTGACCCTGTTCCCCATGGGGTCAGTCCAGCTAGATTCTCACTGGACCGGAAACAAGCACCCTAGGACCAGTTTCAGGGATTCACCCCTCATCAGCCAGGCTAGCTTGACCCCAGTGGCATGGAGTGCACAGGGCCCACATCTGGGCAGACCCGTCCCACTCGGGTGACAAATGCAAAAAGAATAATCAATGGACAGAATGCTGATCAAAGTCAAACATCCATCCCAGTACAGAGATCTGGGCCTAAATCCATTGTTTTTTTCTTTTGCTCACCATGCCACCCAAGTTTGGGCCCAGCCATATGCACATCCGTCTTGACCCTGTTCTTCATGGGAACAGCCCAGCCTGAACTCCAAGCCAGGTCTTCCCTGGATCAGAAACAAGCATCCTGGAATTGATTTAGGGACATCACCCCATATCAGCCAGGCTAGCTTGAATACAGTGACACAGTGAGCCCTACGACACACGTCTGCGCATACAAGGTGCACATTTGGCAGGGTAAAGCAGAAGACACAAAAATGATGGACGGAATGCAGAGCAAATCAAACATTTCCACCAAGTCAAGATATCTGGGTTAAATCCATTGTTCTTCTACTCACCTTGCCACCCTAGCTTATTTTAGTCATGTGCAAATCAGTCTTTCCAGTATTACTTGTGGGAACAGTCCAGCCTGAACTACCAAACCACGTCCTCCCTGGACCAGAAACAAGCAACCTGGGACCGGTTTCGGGGCAATATTCCTCATCAGCCAGGCTTGTTTGAATCCAGTGATACAGTGAGCCCAAGACCCACAACGTAACCTACCCCTCTAGGAGGGGGCACCAGCCCCCAGGTGAGGGTAAAGTTTCATGAGCACTGTACCCCAACAGTGTCTAAGTCCATTCTTAGACATTGCAATTGCTGTAAAGCTGTAAAGAGCATATGGTCTGGGAGTTGGCCATTACAATTGCCGAAGCTCCATAATGGCATTACTGAAACTTGTAAAGTCTGGTAGCAAACTTTCTCAGATGCCAGTGTGGGATTTAATGTAAAATACCCTCAGAGAACATCTTAGAGATGCCCCCTTAAAAATGACCAGAACTGATGTAGTTACTGAATGGCAGCCCACCATTTGCAACCATCAGGCAGTTCTGGAAACCCGCGTAGAGAGCCTCTGCCCTCGGAGTCCAGAAACAAAGTCAATTCAGGGCAGAGGTGTCCGGCCTCCTCCCCTAGGTTGGGCTGGGTCCACAAAGGGAAATCTTCGAAGGCCTGCTAGCTTTGTAAGCAGTCCCTGCCTTTTACTTCCCCCAAAAACTGGCTCCCACTGGTTCTGGCCCCCTCTTTTGGCAGGAGAGGTGTGCCCGCCTTTGCCAACCCCATCCCTCAGGTGAGGGAAGTGAGGAGAATCACCCATCTCAGTCCCCTCCATCTGGATGATGAGGGGACCAGCCAATTAGAGAGAAGCTCATGCCCCCCTGCAATGAGAGTGGCATAATAGGGGATGTTCCCACCCCAAGTAAGGGACCTATTGGTCCTGACCTGCACACCCCTTTAGTGTCCCTAAATCTAGTATTCAGGGGCGACTATGAACCTTACCTCCTCAGATTTGAGGAAGAAAGAAGGGCCGAAGAACCGTGATGACACAGGAAGAAGAGGACACCAACTGCTTTGGCTCCAGCCGATCGTCCTGTACCAACTCGGACCTGTCTTCAGCTGAAACCCAGCATGTCCAGCAGCCCCCCAGAACCCAGGAGCCCTGCCCTGCACTTATCCGAATGACTCTGTCTCCTGTGAGCACAGGATTTGCTAAAATAAAAAGACTTCAAACACAGAACCCAGATCTAGGCGACTCCACAGTTCTGCACCACTCTGCACCTGACACCCACTGCCCGAGTGGACAAACACCACAAGGTAGTCTCTCCAGCAATCCTGACCTAGGATCTGGTTATCCCTGACCTACCTCGAGCTTCAAACCTTCACCTGCAACCTCAACCTGGTGGGTCGGCCCGACCATGATCGAAGCTGGTAAGAAGATTCAAAGCCAAAGGAAACCACTGCACCGACACCCCTCGGCCTTGAGTGGCCCAACCAACGGTATTGAAGCATCCCCCAAGAACCCAACTTACCTGTCCAGCTGGTAGTTGCCTTCAGGAAGTCTCCCTGACTGAGCCTGAAGCATCTTTTCAAACCGGAGATCTCAATTGCAATCCACAGGGTTCCCGATATCTCCTTGGCATTCTGCATCCAGCTGCATCCGTGCCGCTGGTGGTGCCGCTCCTATGCTGATTGTTTTCACCTGCAGTGCTGATCCTAACCTCTGGATATTTGCTCCAACAACCAAGTGGACTGCTTGTAAGCAGTCCCTGAACCAAGGCCCCTTTAGCTCCATTGGCTAACATTGGGCCCCCACACTTTGCACCCAGCCGCCCTTGTGTGACTGATGGTGACATTTCAGTGCCTAACTAAACTTTGCATCTAACCTCCAAAAACTATTCTTGCAGGTCCTTTAGTTAGCTGCAAACCAATATCCTTCTTTTTCCCATAGTCACCAATCTTAAGAGTTTTGCTCCTAAAAATTTTGTGTTCAACTGTTTTTGTATGAAAGAAAAAGTATATGTACTTTACCTAAGAATTGTTATACTTACCTGTAAAGTGCAAGCTCCAGTATGTGATATTTTGGCATATCACCTCAAATACACTAAGTAACTGAAAAGTAATCAGAAGTAATTTCTATGTATTCTAAAATGTTTTAAGAGCTAATTAAAACCTGGTACAAAGCCAATTCCAGTCACCATTGCATTTCCTTGTAAAGTTTTGCATTTGAAAGTATATTTTACCTACCTGTGGCAAGTCCTGCTTGGTTCCAGAATTAAAAGCTAAGTATACCTTTTTTTTTACATACCTTATTGGTCTGGATTCAGTCTCTGTGTGTGTTCCTTCATTTGTAATTGGATGAATACAATAAATGCTTTATACAGCCAACTGATAAGCCTAACTGCTCGACCACACTACCACAAAGAGAGCTGCTAGTGATTATCTAATTTAGCTTCTGCTATACCTCTGGGGAACCCCTGGAATTTGTGCATAGTATACCTTACTTTGGACAAGTATATACAGAGCCAGCTTTCTACAAAGGTTATCTCTTTTCCCCCCACAACATGTTCTTAGCTCTCTGAGATTTTGAAGGGTCTGTCCACGCATCACTTTTTTTCCATCAATGTCAACAATTGGAGGCAGTTGCATTGTCCTAACACAATTTCAGTTTTGTTTCTGTTTTTACTTCCTCCAATTATTTGATTTGTCTTAATTGCTTTTAGCCATAAACGTTTTTGGCATTTGCTTTGGCATACAGGTAATGTGAAGCCGAAAAGAAGGAAGGGGATCAGGTTGATGGTATCTTAAGAAAGTGCTCAGCCAATCATCATTGGTGGCCACAATCAAACTGGGTCGACACCACAACTGCACAGCTTATCTCTTAGATAAATTATTATACTGGAAAAACAGAATAATTATAAAGTATCCATCGCAAAGAACTTGGTCATTCAGGGCCAGATGTAGTAAAAGACTGTATGCAAAAAAGTGGTCTCAAATTGACCACCAACGTTTTGCGAACAGTCTTTCATTTTGCAATGTGACGTATGTACTAGTAGGTTACATCACAAAATCTCTTTTTGCTGGAAGTGGTGGTTGCAGAAAAAGATGTCTAAGGAATATTAAATAGGCAGATGGCTAATTACCTTAAGTAAACAGATAGCCAGTACTCCAAACAGTGGTATCACACACAGTAACAAATTAGCTCTTTCATTGGTCTTGAAGTAATAAAAAAAAGTCAGCTAATCTTCAAAATCGAACCAGCCAATGTGTGTTTTGTGGCAGTGCCGGTAATATTGCTAACTTTATCACAGCTTGATTATATATGTCTCCAGTACAGTATTCTGTAGGGTAGTGTTTCAGTTCTATTTATGGGAATAAGGTCCCTCTGTGTGTTCTTTGTGGATGCCTGCTGGTCATAGTTTTACAGTGGTCCCCTCCTGGTACGCGGGGGTCGCTGGATTCACTTTCACAAGGGCGACAGCCCTCACTTCCAATGGCCCCCTCCTGGCACACAGATGGTCGTCAACTTCTCTTGCACAAGATCGATTCCTTCAGTTTCACAATGGTCCTCTTCTGGCACGTAGGTGTTGCAGACTTTGCAAGAACAGGCAGGTGGCCTGCACTTTTGCAGCACTCCTGACCGGACCATGCATCTCGCACTTCGCTCACCTTGATCCACTCAGCAGCATCGCTGTTGGGCCTTGCTAACTCCAGGGACACTTCTCAGAGGGTCCGCTGGTCATGGGAAGCAGGTAGAAGGCTGGTGCTCCAGGTTCTGGGCAAATGGTTTGCTTTCCTGGGTGATGGTCCCTCATCCAGCAGAGAGACTAGCAGACCTTGGTCCAGGTTCAAGCCGCTAGAAGTCTCGGTGATTTTCACTCCGGTTGATCAGTGCTCTTGAATGGTCGAAATCAAGATAGCGATGTGATATATTATCTCATCCTTTGATGTCCTGTTATGAGCATCCACTTCCTAGCCCACTCCCCTGTCCTGTCTTTGTAAAAGGGACAGCCTGCCAAAGCACTTTCATCTCCAGTTGTTATTGATCTGCAACACAAGCCAAGGGTGTAACAAATGATTACACCTGGCTGCCAGACTTCACTTATATACGCCTCACAAAGGTTCAAACACATAAGTATTTCCCCTCTGTCATGATTCCCTGGTTCTACAGTGCCAAGCTTATCAGAACCACCATCTCACACCATGAGTGTAGCACATGGTGCACCCCTCCCTTTCTAACAAGACCGCATTACAATGAGGGAGGCTTAGGTGAGGCGCACACTAGTGGTCCATGTTCACCCATAACATAGGCCAGACTGGTCGGATTGGGCATCAGGCGTTTCCCCAGGAGGCTGGAAGGGTGGAAGGCTGCTTTTGTTACTGGGGAGGTCAGTTTTGTTGCAGTGCAGCAGTTTTAAAAGCACTGCAGAGTTCCTTGTATATCGAACAGTTTTCAGCCAACAATAAAAGTACCAAGATTACTCTGGTGATTAATGTACCTGCTAAATGAGATGAGATTTAGCCTAATTACAGTTTTGACTCATCTAAGGTAGCACAGAGGGTTAATATCCCTTCTGCAAAGAGCATGTACTATGCAGATTACAGAACAGATTTTATGTGCATAGCTCAAGGGGTTACTGTTTTTGTCACAGCAATCCTTTTGTTACTGTGCAGTTCATAAATTACCATCGTAATCAAGGGTCGCCCAGTTCTGTCTACACACTCAGCGCTTGGACGCCCGTGGGGCAGCAATCGCGCTATATAAATCGACATACATACATACAATACAAAGGGATCTTTTTGTGTCCCAGCCTTTCATTATCCTAATTTTGTGAAAAAGGGGTTGTTTGGGGAGAAATACATTCATGTTAGTAAAATCAGCCCAATTCAATGTGTTACATTCCGAATCCTGAGTTTGTACTTCCCCAGACCAATCACTCTTAAAAAATGCCTACCATTATCGTTGTGAATACCTTGTAGTCCCCTTTGTCTTTTTTAACATTTTCTATACATTGATTTACACACAAATGATTCATTGTCAATGTAAATGCTCCAACACCCTACACTGGTATGAGAGATGCTATGAAACAAATGGAATACATGTGAGAGAGGGGCTATGGAGAGATGAGAGGCACTGTCGGAGGGTGATAGGGAGGGAATCATTGAAGAGCCCCAATTAAGATTGTCGTATCCTGATGAACTGTAAGGTCATAATTTACTATGCTTTAAAAACAAATACAATTGAATATGTAATATAAAATGAGTTGTAGAATGCACCACTTTTGCCATTTTCCCCCAACTTTTCTTGGGTGGAGAACACCCAAAGCCCCCGTTGTAGTGGTCAGGCTCACTCACTGCGCTCACTATGTACAGTATGGGGGCGGGTTCGGACAACATTTTCCAGGGCTGCTTCCGATTTCCAGTTTGCCCTGCTCCTTACCACATGTCAGTACCAAGGATCCAGATATCCATTTAGCTAGAGCACTCAAGGCCCACAACCACATCCGTCACCAAGCAAGGGACTTCTCTGTCTCAACAGTAACCCTTCTGAAATTTGGTTGAGATAAGCACAGGTCTTGCTGCTGGAAATACTGCATTTTGATAATGTGAAAACTGAACATTTGGACCTCTGATTTTTATAGCATTAGTAAAATCCAGTTTTCAGCTGATTGACGCACTGGGTAAGCTTTATGGAGTTTTTCTTGGAAGGTGAGTTTCAGCAGTCACAGACTAAAGAGGGCTGAGTGAACTATCTAGCTGATTAGGCTCAACTTTGAGATTGGGATCCTAAATAACTCTTTCGTTTTTCGATTATTTTGCATGGCAAATATCTCAAATAACGGGAGGGAAACTGAATGATATTTCCTGCAATTTAGAATTTTTGACTACTTCCTCCCCTTATTGAATGTTCATTAGTGTTAGTCCAATTCAACTTGATTCCCCTGTTATACATAGATGTGGCCACTTCATTTTCACCATTGTATTAGGACTAGGAAGTCACAATCTGGACCCCATATTACAGACAGAGCTGCATTTGGTAAGAATAAAATGGAATTGCAGGCACCCTGCCCTAATGATTGAAAAAGTGCCTGGATGAATACAACAAATGATAGTTGTGAACGGGTTGACAACTAGGCCCTGGGCTCTCAAATTTGACTGTAGTCAATCGGAATCAATTAAGTCTGATGCACAGTATCACCCCTGTAAGGAATGATCTAAACAGTCCTCTGGCTATTTTCAATATGGCAGCCTCTGTCAGAAGGCAGCTAAGCAACAAGTTATAGTTCACCATATTGAATGAAGTGGATGGGCAAAGAATGTGTCCAATGACCAAGCGGCACCTGCAAACAACTGGAAAGGAAATATAAAACCAGCATAGGGGAAGTGCAAAAGGACACCTTCAAAGCCACCCAGAGGAGGTAACACTAGCTCATCCAAGAACCAAGAGGAAGGACCTGTTCAAACAAATAAAAGCTAGCTTTTGTTTGTTTGCAGCAAATCCCTTCATAATTGTCAAAGACTTCACCACACCCACAGCTATCACCAGAAACATCAACCCATCACAAGAACTGTGCAATGACCTTTTGAACTTCTTCTGCAGTAAAATCACAACTTCATCCCACAACCAGGACCTCCTGGTCCTCTCCAGAAGTGTCCCAGTGATGAAGGAAGTAAACACAATCACAGCATGATACACCATTAGCACAGAGGAAACCACAACAATCATGAAGACCATTCACTCCGGGGCACTGGAAGAACTCTGCCCCACCACGCCTTCCACTAGAGAGCAATCCCTATCAGCGAGGCCCTCACCCCTATCCTCAGCAACTCCATGGTACAGCCATCTTCCAAGAATGATGGTAACACGTAGCTGCCAACGCTTTCCTAAAGAAATCTTGAGCTGCATGACCAAACTCGCAAGTCACCACTCGCTAATTACCAACTGATATCACTCATTCCCTACAAAGCCAAAGTCCTAGAAAAAGCCATCAATAAGCATCTCCCCTACCACCATGCCAAACACCGGATTCTCAACACCACACAATCAGGATTCAGACCCAGCCACAGTACGGAAACTGATGTTATAGCAGCAGTGGATTACATCTGGATGATCCTCAACAGGGGGGAACTGCAGCCTCATACTTCTAGAACTACCAGCAGCCTTCTACACAGTCTCTAACCCCATCCTATTCTAATGACTCCACAAAGCAGGCATCCAGGGACTCGCCCTTGAATGGATCTGTGCCTTCCTCACTGGAAGAACCCAAACCATCAACATGCCTTTCTACACCTCTAAAGCACTGGATCTTATTTATGGAGTCCCACAGGGGTCCTTGTTTACCTCAATGTTCTTCAACATCTAGATGACCCTGCAGTCTGACATCATACGAGTCCACACCATATACAACCTCGCTTATGCCAATGATACGCAAATGATACTATCCCTCTCAGTCAAACATCCAACACAAGGAGCAAGTTCCCCACATGCATGACAGAAATATCCACCAGGATGAAATCCAATGGCCTCAAATTGAACTCAGACAAGTCCGAGGTGGTCATCTTCAGGAAGAATGCATCACAATGAGGCTCCACTTGGTGGCCCACAAATCTTGGACCCGCCCACATGCCCTGCAGAGAAACATCAGAATCATTACAGACAATAAACTGGACATGACCACCCAGGTTAAAGCAGTGGCCTTGGCCTGCTTCAACACAGTAAGGAATGGATGCTGAATAAAATCTTCAAGTGGCTATCAGACAACACCAAAATAACTACCACCCAAGCCGTCATTACCAGCAGACTAGATTATGCAAACACTCTATGGGGCATATCCTCAAGGACTTATCGTTGAGTTATCGACACCTTATCGCAGCCAAAGTTGCGATAAATTTATCGACCCTTTCACAAGCTGGTGCTAACAGCTTGTACCAAAGTTCCTCACACCTGTCCTAGATGCCATCATCGGCTTGGTACCCCGGTACCTATACTTCCCCCACACTGCACAGGAACAGCTGGAGACCAAGCAAGGCTTCTAAACCATAGCTGGCTTCCCACTCTTGTTGGGGGCAATTGACTGCACACATGTCCTATTTGTGCCCCCTGCCAAAACTGAACACAAATGCCGCAACAGAAAGCACACAGATTCCATCAATGTGCAGGCAATAGTGGACCACTGGAGACTCTTCACCAATGTCGTCGCCAACCACCCAGGCAGCATGCATGAGTCCATCATCAACCAGCGCTTCCAGGATGGCACCTACAGAAATGCACTGCTCGTTAGTAAGTACCAAATGAACACACCACACACCTCAAGCCCACAATCATGAAACTCACAACTCTGGGAATGCACATGTTCCAAACTCACATACAACATGCCAAACAACATGCCCACCTACCAGACATGACAGCACAACTTACTGTGGTCACCTGGGCTGGCCATGTACACAAGCCATCAGCGGCATGGCACCTCAGCCACACATTAGCAGAATATGGGGAGAGGTGGGAACCAGGCATGCGCGAAGGAGGCAGGTGACCCATGAGTGAGAATGTACACAATGCCAAGTGTTGCGTGGATGTGCTGGACAGACTGCAGTATGCAGACCACAGACATAAGTAGTGTAGTGGACAGTGGATACAACCATGTCACCCCAGCCAGTGGGGAAGATCACGGAAATGTAGCTCGTTACCTCCCCCCTGTACACGTGTGCAGAGTGGGCTGGCCCGGCATTCGGCAGGCTAGCGTAGGGGTGTGAATAAAAAGCATGTAGACCTGGGCATGGTTATCTTCTGGAATGGCCACCGTCTCTAGCAGGGCGGCGCCTCTCACCCTGTCATGAGGCTGACGCCATGAGCGTCGCTGCCTGCAATCCTGTGTGCCTGCCGCAGCCCGGGCCGCTGGTCCCCAAACCAGTTGTGCCCGCCCCTGCACATCCAGGCCTCACTGCTCACCTGCTGACAACAGCATGTGTCATGGAGGGCCCACCACGCACCAGTGCAAGCTCTAACCCTGAGGCCCGCGACCTTGGCAGCCTCCTCAGACCATCACGGACTCCGTGAGCAAAGCCTGCAGTACTCCTTTCTCGTTGACATACTCCACCGGGAGACACAGCGGACAAGTAGGTCACACATTTGTAATTGAGTCTTGATTACACAATGGCAGAGTCCATTTTTTATGGCAGAGTTTATATCACTATACTCCCTTCGATGTTGTGCCACTAACTCTGTGCACAGCATTCCAACCACACGTGTCTGTGGGCCCTTGCTGACTTTGGCCTTCGACCTACACAGCGGTCCAGCTGGCATCACACCAATCCAATGCAGTCCGTACCAGTGAGGACATGGCATCGTCGCAGGCTGCACACCTGCTCAGCTCTGGTGCCACTACCTCCGTCAGCCACAAATATTCTCCACATACCATTCCAACGTCATGTGTTAGAGATCCAGGAGGAGCTGGCTGGACATCGGTTGACCCGCGCTGACCGCTGCCTCTGGCCTACACTGCGGTCACACATATGGAACTGAGTCTGGATTTCTTCATGGCAGAGTTCATGTCACAGTACGCAAGGAGAGGAGTAAGAGGAAGACGCAGTTCAGTCCAGAGGAATAAAGGATCTCCATTACGGAGATGATCGAACACTACCAACAACTGCACTGGTGCCATTAACTCTGTGCATCGCAAACCGACAACACGCGGCCACTGCTGACCGCTGCCTCCGGCACACACTGCGGTCGAGTAGGTCACACAATTGGAACTGAATCTTGATCTCTTCATGGCAGAGTTTATAATATTGTACATGCCTCATCGCAGACTGCATCCCTTCCAGCTCTGGTATCACTGACTCTGTGCCACGGAAGTCAGGGACACTCTCTAGTTGAACTTTGGTGGCGTCTGGTCTATGGCCTGGGGGTTGTCTTCATCATCATGTAGCTGATACTGACATGGTGGTAAAAAGGAGGCTGTAGCATTCAACTCCTCAATTTGTTTGCCTGTTTCTGCTTGCTTCTGCTCTCTGCATCATGCCCTGGAAGGACACCTTCCACTGTCCCCTGTAAGACTGAGCGACATTCTCCTTGGACATCAACTAGGACCCGCTCAGCTCTTGTGGCCCTACCTCAGTGCACCGCAAGGCATCGTCCCATAGCGGTGGGCCTGGGCCAGCCACAGTGCACCCGGGGCCACTAACCCTGTGCGGTTCTTCAACACATGGCTCTGGGCGTGGTTAAGTTTAGGCCTTGCCAAGGAAGTCACTAATGCATATGTCTTTGTTGTAGTGTCTGCGCCACTCATCCCGCAATGGACAATGTTGCTATTTAGCATGCCACCGGAGTGCGGGCTCGGCCGAAGGGATAAATGAAGGAGCGCAAACCCGCTCGGGTCTGGGATAACACATGCCAACTGTTGTGTGTGTTGCTATTAGCGCAGCATGAGCCAAGGGTCTACCCTTAACCGCATAGCGGGTTCAGCCAGGCATGAACTCTACATCTGTGTCGGCTCTGTCCTTACTATAGGCCTACATACACGTGGCCGCCCACCTTCAGCGCACAACATCACTGGGTCGTAGTCAGGCTTGTGGACATGCACAGACAGGCATGACAATGGTGTGTCGTAGGGGTGCAAGTGATGCAAACACGCTGCATACACTAGCGAATAGGCTCGGGGGGAGGGAGAAGCAGCAGTGAAGCTACGTAATACACATTGATGCCGCTCATTTGCAACAAGCAGTACGTGTCATACAGGAATCACTAAGTCACACATAACACACACCAATGAACCAGTGAGCCTGCCAACACATCCTGCAGTACGAAGTATTGACTCATGTCTCTCTGCACTGTCACAGGTGAGCAAGGATATGCACTCTGCGCTTGGATGATGACACCCCTCTGAGCCCTGAACACACAGGCCCAGAGGCAGTACAATTTGGCCTACAAACGCACCAGGGGCATTGTGGAACGCACTTTGGTGTGTTGAAGTCACGTTTCAGGTGCCTGGACATCAGAGGTGGAAGGCTCCTGTTGGAAGGCAGTGACCCCAGGGGTCAAGACTGCTCTCTTAACCACCCGAGACCCTCCTCTCCCACAATTCCTGCCGAGTCTTATCGAGGGAAGGTCCTCACCGGGGAGGACTGATCGTACACACTGCCGACACACCACACTTACGAACGGACACCACACCGTGAATCTTTATCAAGTATGAACTTTATCAAAGTAAAATAGGTAGCAATACACAACGATCGAGGGATCGCGAAAGTCTTGTGAACGAGGGAACGGGGAAGCGGGACAGTCTTAGAGGGCCAGTTGGTACGCCGCGTACCCTGCGCACAGTTCTCAATCCTCGAACTGGAGGGTACGGGGGGCTGGCGATGATACTTGCTGTCCTACTCACTTCGGTTCGAGATTGTCGTGAGGGTAGTGTCGATGGTCCAGCCGGACCAGAGGGTTCTTTAAGCCGCGACGAGGTCAGCGGGGCTTGATCGGGAGTTCTCCGCAGTACTCGTAGGCAGGGGGAGCCGCGACAGCGTCCGCAGGGCTCAGGATGGTAGCAGAAGTCTCTCGTTCTCGGGAGTGGGCCGCGACGAGGTCAGCAGGGCTCCAATGGTTCAGGTCTTATTCTTCGAGAGGGAGCTGCGACAGCGTCAGCAGGGCTCGGTGGTTCAGGTCTTACTCTTCCAGAGGGAGCCGCGACAGCGTCAGCAAGGCTCGGTGGTTCAGGTCTTACTCTTCTAGAGGGAGTCGCGACAGCGTCAGCAGGGCTCGGTGGTTCAGTTCCGTAGCTTCGAGGATGAGCCGCGACAACGTCAGCAGGGCTCGGTGGGTCAGAGTCTGTTCTCCTCAAGGTCAGCCGCGATCAGATCAGCAGGGCTTTCTTGTCCAGGATACAACTGCCGGCTAGATGAGAGGCAGGCTGTCTTATAGTCCAGGAGCCCTTTGATGTCCGGACTCTCAGTGGCAGGAGGCCGGTGGTCCGAGGGCCAGGCGGCCGATTGTCTGGGCGGCTGGTTCTTTGATGCTTTGGACCGTGCGTCCAGGGGATCCCAGATGCCCATTAAGGTCTGGAGCCAGCTCGCTAGGAGGCCAAAGGTACGATCGAAACCAGCCCCCAGGGATAGTTCAGAGGTGTGAGGGGAACCAGTTCCTCGGAAGGGGGCCGGAGGTGTGATGGAAGTCTTGGTTTCGGGTACTTGTTGAGTCGTCCACCCCCCCCCCCGGGCGGGTCTGGGCACCGGACGCGCACGCCTAGCTGTAGCCAGGAGCGGACAGGGGCTGCCGAAAGGGAAGAAGGCGGCCGGCCGGCCGGGGTGGCCAAACATGGCGTCTGATGGTCACGTGCACGGGTGCAGGCACGCGGTCTGGAGATCGTCTCAGGTCCGGTGTAGGGGTGGCATGTACAGTTCTGGGTGGATGGGAATCAGTTCCACCCGTAGTTCTGGGGGTTGCGGAGATCCGCGAGGACCACGCCACAAGGCCGGGTCCAACATGCGTCCCCTCCAGCTGAAAGACGAGGAGAACTACCCATCCTCCTGGGGGTTCTCTTTGCCGAGGCGGAAGAAGCGGGACAGGCCGTCAGCTTTGGCGTGGTCGGCACCAGGCCTGTGTTCCACAGTAAAATCCATCCCTTGGAGGGAGATGGACCAGCGTAGCAGTTTAGGGTTCTCTCCTCTCATCTGCATGAGCCACCGGAGAGGGCGATGATCGGTCTGGACCAGGAAGTGGGTACCGAACAGGTAGGGCCTCAGCTTCTTCAAGGCCCAGACTACTGCGAAGGCCTCTCGCTCGATGGTGCTCCATCTCTGCTCCTGGGGTAGTAGCCTCCGGCTGATAATGGCTACTGGGTGATCAATCCCCTGGTCGTCCACCTGGGAGAGCACGGCTCCGATGCCATGTTCGGAGGCGTCGGTCTGGACCACGAACTCTCTGGAGTAATCAGGGGCCTGTAGTACTGGAGCGGTGCACATGGCCTGTTTCAATTCCTCAAACGCCTTCTGGCAGGCGGGGGTCCAACTAACCTTCTTGGGGTTTGCCTTGGCTGTCAACTCTGTGAGGGGGCCTACAATACTCCCGTAACCCTTGATGAATCTACGGAAGTACGCTGTGAGTCCTAGGAAGGCCCGCACCTCGGTCTGGGTCGCGGGGGTCTCCCAGGCATTAATAGCGTCTATCTTGGGTTGGAGGGGGGCTACGAGGCCGCTTCCGACCTGGTGCCCGAAGTATACCACGGAGCTTTGTCCTACCTGGCACTTGCTAGCTTTAATGGGGAGCCCGGCGCGGCGCGTCCAACACCTCCCAGAGGTGTTGCAAGTGCTCGGGCCAGTGGGCACTGAACACGGCAATGTCTTCGAAATAGGCTGCACTGAAACTTTCCAACCCTGCCAGGACCTGGTTGACCAGTCTCTGGAAGGTGGCGGGGGCGTTTTTCATGCCGAAGGGCATTACTCGGAAGTGGAAGTGGCCATCCGGAGTGGAGAAAGCAGACCTTTCTCGGGCCCTCTCCGTGAGGCCGATCTGCCAGTAGCCACTGGTGAGATCGAAGGTGCTGAGGTACTGAGCCGACCCTAGGCGGTCAATGAGTTCGTCGGCTCGGGGGATGGGGTGTGCGTCGGTTCGGGTGACTGCGTTGAGTCCGATGTAGTCTACGCAGAACCTCAGCTCAGGAACGGTGCCGGGGGCGGCCGCCTTCAGAACCAGGACCACGGGGCTAGCCCTTGGGCTGTCGGAGGCTTCTACTACTCCCAGGGTCAACATCTTGTCAACTTCGACCTTGATGCAGGCTCGAACTCGGTCAGGGACTCGGTAGGCTCTGTGCCGTACGGGAGGGCTGTCCCCGGTGTCCACGTCGTGGACGCACCAACTGGTGACGCCGGGGGTGAGGGAGAAGAGGTCTGAGAACTGTCCCAACAACCGGTGACATTCTTCACGCTGCACGGGGGTGAGGTGGAGGAGAGACTCACTCCCTCTACGGAGCCATCTTGGTCCTTCGCACACAGGAGATCCGGTAGAGGGTCCATTTCCTCTTCCTCTCCGTCGTCAGTGGCAAGGAGTAATCCTAACTCAGAACGCACAAAGTGGGGTTTGAGCTGGTTCACGTGGTGAACCTTCAGGGCATTCCTGGCCGATTTCGTATCGACGAGGTAGGTGACCTGGCTCTTGCGCTCTATCACCTTGAAAGGGTCCAGTCCACTTGTCCTGAAGGGCACAAGGTTCCACTGTGGACATGACCCAAACCTGTTGGCCGGGCTGAAACTCGACCAGAGTGGCATTCTGGTCGTACCAGCGTTTCATCTCCTCTTGCCTGGTCTCCAGGTTGGCCTCGGCCAGTTCGCGAAATCTCCGCGTCTGGTTCCGGAGGGCAAGGACGTAGGAGAACACATCGGGGGTGTGCTCGGGGGGCTGTCTCCCAGCCTTCCTTGACCAGGCTGAGGGGATCCCGGACGGGGTGCCCATAGAGCAGCTCGAAAGGGCTGAACCCCAAGGATTTCTGGGGAACTTCTCGGTATGCGAACAGGAGGCAGGGCAGGAGGACATCCCACTTGCGTCGCAAGGGCTCCTCGAGACCCATGATCATTCCTTTCAGGGTGCGGTTGAACCGCTCAACCAGGCCGTTACCCTGGGGATGGTATGGGGTGGTGAACCTGTACGACACCCCACACTGTTGCCAAAGGGACTTCATGTACCGGGAAATAAAGTTTGTGCCTCGGTCGCTCACCACTTCCCGCTGGAATCCCATCCGGGAGAAGATCGCCATGAGGGCCCGGCCCACGACCGGGGCCGTCACTGTCCGGAGGGGGATGGCTTCGGGGTATCGGGTGGCGTGATCGACCAAGACAAGAATGAACGTGTGACCCAAGGAGGTCCGGGGGTCCAGGGGTCTGACAATGTCGATTCCCACCCTCTCAAAGGGGGTACTGACAACTGGGAAGGGCTGGAGGGGAGCCTTGCGCTTACCTCCGCTTTTGCCGCTAGCCTGACACGTGGGGCAGAACTTACAGTGGTGTTCCACATTGGCCCGCATGCGGGGCCAGTAGAAATGGGTCACTAGTCGTTGGTAGGTTTTATCTTGGCCCAAGTGTCCCGCCAGGGGCACATCGTGGGCCAGGTTGAGGAGGATGCCGCGGAAACGTAGGATTACCACCAGCACTCGGGCTGACCCTAGTTCGGCGGTCTTCTGTTCGCTGTAGAGTAGGCCATTTTCCCAGTAAAGGTAGTGGGAGCCGGACTGGTCTCCGGCGGCCTGGGCCGCGGCCTGTTGCTGGAGCCCCTCAAGGGCAGGGCAGGAGGTCTGCTCCTGGCAGAACTCTTCTCGGGATGGTCCTCCTTCTTGGCGCCACTGGGCCAACTCGGGGATATCTGCTAGGGTGGGGACCGGATCGACGACGGGTCCGAGGGGACCTTTGTCGGATTCGCTGTCTGCGTTGGAGGGCTGGTCGAAGACCGTGGGGCGCTCGCCTCCCTCCGGGGCATCAGGGGCTGCACTGGGGAACTCGGACTCTTCGTTCCCGGGGTTGGTCATTCTGGCGGTCATGGCTCGGGTGGTCACACTGGCCCAGTGGGGCAGACCCAACATCTCTAGATGGGTCCTCCTTTCTACATCTTTCCACTTCGAGCTCTCTAGGTCATTTCCCAGGAGGCAGTCCACGGGCATGTCCGTGCGGACCGCTACCCGTAGATCACCCGAGACTCCCTCCCACTCAAACGGAACCTGTGCTATCTTGCAGGTGCGGACGGAATTGTCAGCTGCTATCACTCTGCAAGAGGCATGAGGGATGATCAGGGACTCGGGGACTAGCGTGTATCTGACGGCTGTGATGCTGGCTCCTGTGTCTCTAAGGGCTCCTATGCTGCGCCCGTTAACCTTAACTGTCTGACGATACTTTTCTGTGTTGTCGGGCAGGTCATCTCCCGGGACCATCTTGCTATTCCCCAGGGAGGCTGAGACCATGGCTGCGGGCTCCCACTCCCCTTGCTCTTCTATTTCTTCCTCCTCTAGGGCTACCGAGGATATCTGTCTGGTGGAGGAGCCAGTGGGAGTGGATTTCTGGGACATGGGGCATCGGGGATCACCGGCATAGTGCCCGGGTTGCTGACACTTAAAGCACGCTGTGCTGGGGCGGAGCCCTGGGGGACCTACGCTCAGGGTTGCTCTCGTTGAGGGAGGAGAACGGGGGGTCTGGTTTCTGGGGGGGCTGCGCTGGGGCCCTGACTGAGATCCTTGCCGTTTACCTCGACCTCCCCCACCCCTCTGGCGGGAAGATCCTTGGTCGTTCCATGGGGGGTCCCCCCAGGCCCCTTCTGGACTCGGGTGGCCACCCAGCGATCGGCTTCCACAGCCAGTTTTTGTGGATTGGCGAGCTTGCTGTCCAGGAGATGCTGCCTCAGTTCTACAAAGCATTTCGCGGACAGGTGCTCGTAAGCGACTAGGTCGACCAGGCCTTCGAAGGTGGTCACATTGCTGCCCTTGATCCACCCATCTAAGGCCCGGTTGTAGTAGTTCACATAGTCCACCCATGTGGTGCCAGGAATCTTCTTGCACTCCCTAAACCGCTGGCGATACATTTCTTGCGTTAGGCCGTAGCGGAATAGGAGAGCGTCTTTCATGTGGGGGTAGGCGTTCATTTGTGCGGTTGGTAGGTCCAGCAGGGTGTCTCTTCCCTCGCTGAGGAAGCGGTTCCACAGGCCGGCCCCCCAGTCCTTCTCGGGGACCCGGTGGGCAGACATGGCGACCTCGTAGGCCTTGAACCACTACTGGATGTCGTCTCCTTTGTAAAACTCCTTCACGACGTCTTTGGGGATGTGTACCTTCTTTTCTCGGGGGATCACCGGCTCTCCGAGTCCCGGTGGTCCGGGGGCCTCTGCTCTGGCTTTCAATTCTAGTTCTTTGAGGCTGCGCTCGTGCTCGTGCTCGAACTGGAGTTTCCGGCCTTCATGCTCCCTCTGGAGCTTCTTCTCTTCCAGATCTCCCTGGAGCCGCAATTGCTCGACTGCCACCTTTTTCTCTGCCAGTTTGAGTTCTCCCTCCAATTTGAGGCACGCCAGTTCTAGTTCATGGCTTCGGTCACGTTCTCGGTCGGCCATCTCTTCCGTCGACCGATCCCTTCCGGTTGCTGGGCTACGGGTTGTTTGCTGGTTTCTTTCACTGGTCGGTGTACTGGATTCGGTCTGTGGTCTCCCTCCCCCGTTGTCTTCAGGCGGGGAAAGGGATGCTCCGGACTCTACCCAAGCGGTTAGCGCTTTTTGGAAATCCTCCTTAGTACTTAGTCCGGTACTCACAATACTTAGTTCTTTGCAGAACTGCTTTAGCTCTCTATGGGTTTAGTCTTCCAATAGGTCTTTATCGAATGTCGTTTTCTCACCGGATTCTGTGGACGACATGATTGCTCTTTCTTTCTGGTGCGCTTGTTGCGTGTGGGTTCGGGTAGTGTGTCAGTGGTACGATCTCTAGACGTAGGTTCGTATTGCGTCGCTGCCACCAATGTTGGAAGGCGGTGACCCCAGGGGTCAAGACTGCTCTCTTAACCACCCGAGACCCTCCTCTCCCACAATTCCTGCCGAGTCTTATTGAGGGAAGGTCTTCACCGGGGAGGACTGATCGTACACACTGCTGACACACCACACTTACGAACGGACACCACACCGTGAATCTTTATCAAGTATGAACTTTATCAAAGTAAAATAGGTAGCAATACACAGCGATCGAGGGATCGTGAAAGTCTCGTGAACGAGGGAACGGGGAAGCGGGACAGTCTTAGAGGGCCAGTTGGTACGCCACGTACCCTGCGCACAGTTCTCAATCCTCGAACTGGGGGGGTGCGGGGGGCTGGCAATGATACTTGCTGTCCTACTCACTTCGGTTCGAGATTGTCATGAGGGTAGTGTTGATGGTCCAGCCGGACCAGAGGGTTCTTTAAGCTGCGACGAGGTCAGCAGCGCTTGATCGGGAGTACTCCGCAGTACTCGTAAGCAGGGGGAGCCGCGACAGCGTCCGCAGGGCTCAGGATGGTAGCAGAAGTCTCTCGTTCTCGAGAGTGGGCCGCGACGAGGTCAGCAGGGCTCCAATGGTTCAGGTCTTATTCTTCGAGAGGGAGCTGCGACAGCGTCAGCAGGGCTCGGTGGTTTTGGTCTTACTCTTCCAGAGGGAGCCGCGACAGCGTCAGCAAGGCTCGGTGGTTCAGGTCTTACTCTTCGAGAGGGAGTCGCGACAGCGTCAGCAGGGCTCGGTGGTTCAGTTCCGTAGCTTCGAGGATGAGCCGCGACAACGTCAGCAGGGCTCGGTGGGTCAGAGTCTGTTCTCCTCAAGGTCAGCCGCGATCAGATCAGCAGGGCTTTCTTGTCCAGAATACAACTGCCGGCTAGATGAGAGGCAGGCTGTCTTATAGTCCAGGAGCCCTTTGATGTCCGGACTCTCAGTGGCAGGAGGCCGGTGGTCCGAGGGCCAGGCGGCCGATTGTCTGGGCGGCTGGTTCTTTGATGCTTTGGACCGTGCGTCCAGGGGATCCCAGATGCCCATTAAGGTCTGGAGCCAGCTCGCTAGGAGGCCAAAGGTACGATCGAAACCAGCCCCCAGGGATAGTTCAGAGGTGTGAGGGGAACCAGTTCCTCAGAAGGGGGCCGGAGGTGTGATGGAAGTCTTGGTTTCGGGTACTTGGTGAGTCGTCCACCCCCCCGGGCGGGTCTGGGCACCGGACGCGCACGCCTAGCTGTAGCCAGGAGCGGCCAGGGGCTGCCGAAAGGGAAGAAGGCGGCCGGCCGGCCAGGGTGGCCAAACATGGCGTCTGATGGTCACGTGCACAGGTGCAGGCACGCGGTCTGGAGATCGTCTCAGGTCCGGTGTAGGGGTGGCATGTACAGTTCTGGGTGGATGGGAATCAGTTCCACCCGTAGTTCTGGGGGTTGCGGAGATCCGCGAGGACCACGCCACAAGGCCGGGTCCAACATGCGTCCCCTCCAGCTGAAAGACAAGGAGAACTACCCATCCTCCTGGGGGTTCTCTTTGCCGAGGCGGAAGAAGCGGGACAGGCCGTCAGCTTTGGCGTGGTCGGCACCAGGCCTGTGTTCCACAGTAAAATCCATCCCTTGGAGGGAGATGGACCAGCGTAGCAGTTTAGGGTTCTCTCCTCTCATCTGCATGAGCCACCGGAGAGGGCGATGATCGGTCTGGACCAGGAAGTGGGTACCGAACAGGTAGGGCCTCAGCTTCTTCAAGGCCCAGACTACTGCGAAGGCCTCTCGCTCGATGGTGCTCCATCTCTGCTCCCGGGGTAGTAGCCTCCGGCTGATAATGGCTACTGGGTGATCAATCCCCTGGTCGTCCACCTGGGAGAGCACGGCTCCGATGCCATGTTCGGAGGCGTCGGTCTGGACCACGAACTCTCTGGAGTAATCAGGGGCCTGTAGTACTGGAGCGGTGCACATGGCCTGTTTCAATTCCTCAAACGCCTTCTGGCAGGCGGGGGTCCAACTAACCTTCTTGGGGTTTGCCTTGGCTGTCAACTCTGTGAGGGGGCCTACAATACTCCCGTAACCCTTGATGAATCTACGGAAGTACGCTGTGAGTCCTAGGAAGGCCCGCACCTCGGTCTGGGTCGTGGGGGTCTCCCAGGCATTGATAGCGTCTATCTTGGATTGGAGGGGGGCTACGAGGCCGCTTCCGACCTGGTGCCCGAAGTATACCACGGAGCTTTGTCCTACCTGGCACTTGCTAGCTTTAATGGGGAGCCCGGCGCGGCGCGTCCAACACCTCCCAGAGGTGTTGCAAGTGCTCAGGCCAGTGGGCACGGAACACGGCAATGTCGTCGAAATAGGCTGCACTGAAACTTTCCAACCCTGCCAGGACCTGGTTGACCAGTCTCTGGAAGGTGGCGGGGGCGTTTTTCATGCCGAAGGGCATTACTCGGAAGTGGAAGTGGCCATCCGGAGTGGAGAAAGCAGACCTTTCTCGGGCCCTCTCCGTGAGGCCGATCTGCCAGTAGCCACTGGTGAGATCGAAGGTGCTGAGGTACTGAGCCGACCCTAGGCGGTCAATGAGTTCGTCGGCTCGGGGGATGGGGTGTGCGTCGGTTCGGGTGACTGCGTTGAGTCCGATGTAGTCTACGCAGAACCTCAGCTCAGGAACGGTGCCGGGGGCGGCCGCCTTCGGAACCAGGACCACGGGGCTAGCCCTTGGGCTGTCGGAGGCTTCACTACTCCCAGGGTCAACATCTTGTCAACTTCGACCTTGATGCAGGCTCGAACTCGGTCAGGGACTCGGTAGGCTCTGTGCCGTACCGGAGGGCTGTCCCCGGTGTCCACGTCGTGGACGCACCAACTGGTGACGCCGGGGGTGAGGGAGAAGAGGTCTGAGAACTGTCCCAACAACCAGTGACATTCTTCACGCTGAACGGGGGTGAGGTGGAGGAGAGACTCACTCCCTCTACGGAGCCATCTTGGTCCTTCGCACACAGGAGATCCGGTAGAGGGTCCATTTCCTCTTCCTCTCCGTCGTCAGTGGCAAGGAGTAATCCTAACTCAGAACGCACAAAGTGGGGTTTGAGCTGGTTCACGTGGTGAACCTTCAGGGCATTCCTGGCCGATTTCGTATCGACGAGGTAGGTGACCTGGCTCTTGCGCTCTATCACCTTGAAAGGGTCCAGTCCACTTGTCCTGAAGGGCACAAGGTTCCACTGGGGACATGACCCAAACCTGTTGGCCGGGCTGAAACTCGACCAGAGTGGCATTCTGGTCGTACCAGCGTTTCATCTCCTCTTGGCTGGTCTCCAGGTTGGCCTCGGCCAGTTCGCGAAATCTCCGCGTCTGGTTCCGGAGGGCAAGGACGTAGGAGAACACATCGGGGGGTGTGCTCGGGGGGGCTGTCTCCCAGCCTTCCTTGACCAGGCTGAGGGGACCCCGGACGGGGTGCCCATAGAGCAGCTCGAAAGGGCTGAACCCCAAGGATTTCTGGGGAACTTCTCGGTATGCGAACAGGAGGCAGGGCAGGAGGACATCCCACTTGCGTCGCAAGGGCTCCTCGAGACCCATGATCATTCCTTTCAGGGTGCGGTTGAACCGCTCAACCAGGCCGTTACCCTGGGGATGGTATGGGGTGGTGAACCTGTACGACACCCCACACTGTTGCCAAAGGGACTTCATGTACCGGGAAATAAAGTTTGTGCCTCGGTCGCTCACCACTTCCAGCGGGAATCCCATCCGGGAGAAGATCGCCATGAGGGCCCGGCCCACGACCGGGGCCGTCACTGTCCGGAGGGGGATGGCTTCGGGGTATCGGGTGGCGTGATCGACCAAGACAAGAATGAACGTGTGACCCAATGAGGTCCGGGGGTCCAGGGGTCTGACAATGTCGATTCTCACCCTCTCAAAGGGGGTACTGACAACTGGGAAGGGCTGGAGGGGAGCCTTGCGCTTACCTCCGCTTTTGCCGCTAGCCTGACACGTGGGGCAGGACTTACAGTGGTGTTCCACATTGGCCCGCATGCGGGGCCAGTAGAAATGGGTCACTAGTCGTTGGTAGGTTTTATCTTGGCCCAAGTGTCCCGCCAGGGGCACATCGTGGGCCAGGTTGAGGAGGATGCCGCGGAAACGTAGGATTACCACCAGCACTCGGGCTGACCCTAGTTCGGCGGTCTTCTGTTCGCTGTAGAGTAGGCCATTTTCCCAGTAAAGGTAGTGGGAGCCGGACTAGTCTCCGGCGGCCTGGGCCGTGGCCTGTTGCTGGAGCCCCTCAAGGGCAGGGCAGGAGGTCTGCTCCTGGCAGAACTCTTCTCGGGATGGTCCTCCTTCTTGGCGCCACTGGGCCAACTCGGGGATATCTGCTAGGGTGGGGACCGGATCGACGACGGGTCCGAGGGGACCTTTGTCGGATTCGCTGTCTGCGTTGGAGGGCTGGTCGAAGACCGTGGGGCGCTCGCCTCCCTCCGGGGCATCAGGGGCTGCACTGGGGAACTCGGACTCTTCGTTCCCGGGGTTGGTCATTCTGGCGGTCATGGCTCGGGTGGTCACACTGGCCCAGTGGGGCAGACCCAACATCTCTAGATGGGTCCTCCTTTCTACATCTTTCCACTTCGAGCTCTCTAGGTCATTTCCCAGGAGGCAGTCCACGGGCATGTCCGTGCGGACCGCTACCCGTAGATCACCCGAGACTCCCTCCCACTCAAACGGAACCTGTGCTATCTTGCAGGTGCGGACGGAATTGTCAGCTGCTATCACTCTGCAAGAGGCATGAGGGATGATCAGGGACTCGGGGACTAGCGTGTATCTGACGGCTGTGATGCTGGCTCCTGTGTCTCTAAGGGCTCCTATGCTGCGCCCGTTAACCTTAACTGTCTGACGATACTTTTCTGTGTTGTCGGGCAGGTCATCTCCCGGGATCATCTTGCTATTCCCCAGGGAGGCTGAGACCATGGCTGCGGGCTCCCACTCCCCTTGCTCTTCTATTTCTTCCTCCTCTAGGGCTACCGAGGATATCTGTCTGGTGGAGGAGCCAGTGGGAGTGGATTTCTGGGACATGGGGCATCGGTGATCACCGGCATAGTGCCCGGGTTGCTGACACTTAAAGCACGCTGTGCTGGGGCGGAGCCCTGGGGGACCTACGCTCAGGGTTGCTCTCGTCGAGGGAGGAGAACGGGGGGTCTGGTTTCTGGGGGGGCTGCGCTGGGGCCCTGACTGAGATCCTTGCCGTTTACCTCGACCTCCCCCACCCCTCTGGCGGGAAGATCCTTGGTCGTTCCATGGGGGGTCCCCCCGGGCCCCTTCTGGACTCGGGTGGCCACCCAGCGATCGGCTTCCACAGCCAGTTTTTGTGGATTGGCGAGCTTGCTGTCCAGGAGATGCTGCCTCAGTTCTACAAAGCATTTCGCGGACAGGTGCTCGTAAGCGACTAGGTCGACCAGGCCTTCGAAGGTGGTCACATTGCTGCCCTTGGTCCACCCATCTAAGGCCCGGTTGTAGTAGTTCACATAGTCCACCCATGTGGTGCCAGGAATCTTCTTGCACTCCCTAAACCGCTGGCGATACATTTCTTGCGTTAGGCCGTAGCGGAATAGGAGAGCGTCTTTCATGTGGGGGTAGGCGTTCATTTGTGCGGTTGGTAGGTCCAGCAGGGTGTCTCTTCCCTCGCTGAGGAAGCGGCTCCACAGGCCGGCCCCCCAGTCCTTCTCGGGGACCCGGTGGGCAGACATGGCGACCTCGTAGGCCTTGAACCACTACTGGATGTCGTCTCCTTTGTAAAACTCCTTCACGACGTCTTTGGGGATGTGTACCTTCTTTTCTCGGGGGATCACCGGCTCTCCGAGTCCCGGTGGTCCGGGGGCCTCTGCTCTGGCTTTCAATTCTAGTTCTTTGAGGCTGCGCTCGTGCTCGTGCTCGAACTGGAGTTTCCGGCCTTCATGCTCCCTCTGGAGCTTCTTCTCTTCCAGATCCCCCTGGAGCCGCAATTGCTCGACTGCCACCTTTTTCTCTGCCAGTTTGAGTTCTCCCTCCAATTTGAGGCACGCCAGTTCTAGTTCATGGCTTCGGTCACGTTCTCGGTCGGCCATCTCTTCCGTCGACCGATCCCTTCCGGTTGCTGGGCTACGGGTTGTTTGCTGGTTTCTTTCACTGGTCGGTGTACTGGATTCGGTCTGTGGTCTCCCTCCCCCGTTGTCTTCAGGCGGGGAAAGGGATACTCCGGACTCTACCCAAGCGGTTAGCGCTTTTTGGAAATCCTCCTTAGTACTTAGTCCGGTACTCGCAATACTTAGTTCTTTGCAGAACTGCTTTAGCTCTCTATGGGTGTAGTCTTCCAATAGGTCTTTATCGAATGTCGTTTTCTCACCGGATTCTGTGGACGACATGATTGCTCTTTCTTTCTGGTGCGCTTGTTGCGTGTGGGTTCAGGTAGTGTGTCAGTGGTACGATCTCTAGACGTAGGTTCGTATTGCGTCGCTGCCACCAATGTTGGAAGGCGGTGACCCCAGGGGTCAAGACTGCTCTCTTAACCACCCGAGACCCTCCTCTCCCACAATTCCTGCCGAGTCTTATTGAGGGAAGGTCTTCACCGGGGAGGACTGATCGTACACACTGCCGACACACCACACTTACGAACGGACACCACACTGTGAATCTTTATCAAGTATGAACTTTATCAAAGTAAAATAGGTAGCAATACACAGCGATCGAGGGATCGTGAAAGTCTCGTGAACGAGGGAACGGGGAAGCGGGACAGTCTTAGAGGGCCAGTTGGTACGCCGCGTACCCTGCGCACAGTTCTCAATCCTCGAACTGGGGGGGTACGGGGGGCTGGCAATGAAACTTGCTGTCCTACTCACTTCGGTTCGAGATTGTCATGAGGGTAGTGTTGACGGTCCAGCCGGACCAGAGGGTTCTTTAAGCTGCGACGAGGTCAGCAGCGCTTGATCGGGAGTACTCCGCAGTACTCGTAAGCAGGGGGAGCCGCGACAGCGTCCGCAGGGCTCAGGATGGTAGCAAGAGTCTCTCGTTCTCGAGAGTGGGACGCGACGAGGTCAGCAGGGCTCCGATGGTTCAGGTCTTATTCTTCTTCGAGAGAGCCGCAACAGCATCAGCAGGGCTCGGTGGTTCAGGTCTTACTCTTCGAGAAGGAGCCGCAACAGCGTCAGCAGGGCTCGGTGGTTCAGTTCCGTAGCTTTGAGGATGAGCCGCGACGATGTCAGCAGGGCTCGGTGGGTCAGAGTCTGTTCCCCTCAAGTTCAGCGCGATCAGATCAGCAGGGCTTTCTTGTCCAGGATACAACTGCGGGCTAGATGGGAGGCAGGCTGTCTTATAGTCCAGGAGCCCTTTGATGTCTGGACTCTCAGTGGCAGGAGGCCGGTGGTCCGAGGGCCAGGCGGCCGATTGTCTGGGCGGCTGGTTCTTTGATGCTTTAGACCATGCGTCCAGGGGATCCCAGACGCCCATCAAGGTCTGGAGCCAGCTCGCTAGGAGGCCAAAGGTACGATCGAAACCAGCCCCCAGGGATAGTTCAGAGGTGTGAGGGGAACCAGTTCCTCGGAAGGGGGCCGGAGGTGTGATGGAAGTCTTGGTTTCGGGTACTTGGTGAGTCGTTCACCCCCCCGGGCGGGTCTGGGCGCCGGACGCGCACGCCTAGTTGTAGCCAGGAGCGGCAAGGGGCTGCCGAAAGGGAAGAAGGCGGCCGGCCGGGGTGGCCAAACATGGCGTCTGATGGTCACGTGCACGGGTGCAGGCACGCTGTCTGGAGATCGTCTCAGGTCGGGTGTAGGGGTGTCATGTACAGTTCTGGGTGGATGGGAATCAGTTCCACCCGTAGTTCTGGGGGTTGCGGAGATCCGCGAGGACCACGCCACGAGGCCGGGTCCAACAGCTCCTGTACAGCCCAGACATCGTGTGCAAGATGATCGTTGCATGTTGTCTTTTGCACAACATATGTGTAATCAGCAATGCCCAGTGGATACAAGTGCCAGATGCACCAGACAATGATGATGAAGGTGAGGCAGGTGGACCACACCCCACTGCAGCTGCAGCAGGAATGGCCCATAGGAACACCATCATTGACAATTTCTTCTCATGTTAACGTCACATTGTGAGATTCCTTAGCAATCATGGGACAGTACAAAATGACCACAGGCACAGCATGTGCAAATAAATGCATTCCCAAGACACATTTCCTGCGTGCATGTCACTCATCTGTACAGGCACATCACTCAGACAAGTGGGAGTGCGACATGTAGGGATATCAAATTTGCGATTTGTTAATGGATGGTGGATGTGTCACCTCTGTGCAGAGAGGCTGTTTAGGGTGTCACGTATTTGAACTGCCAGTTCTGTGTGTCACAGTTAGTACAGGATCCCACTCTTCAACATTTCAAATGTGTCCCAGATCATTCCATATTGGCTGTCATTTGTGGCCTACAAGTGACTACAGGGCTTCTTTTGGGGTCAGATGTGTACCGCCATGATGCAGGAATGCACCCTGTGACTCAGGTCCCACGACATGGGCGACATGTACGTAAGGGGGAATCACTGTCCCTACATTCGCCATGCTTTTATAATTGATTGATCATGGACATGACACGTCTGTGTGCAGGAGGTGTTGATTGTCCCTCTGCAATGTGAAGGGGAGATGCTGTTTCACAGTGTGTTCCATGTATGTTTCCGCATTGGCGCAGTTTACATACAGAATGCATGTCAATGTAGCACCGGCGGCAGGTTAGCCCAGCACCATGTGACTCTGGGCAATAGCTTGCTTAATCTACCCGACGGCCCCCAGCGCCTAGAGACCCTTACGGGTGATTGTGCGCTTTACAAATGTGGATTATTATTATTATTACATTGTTACTGTTTGTGAGGAGATGCCTATCTGATGTGGGACAATGGTCATTTGTTCTATGTCACGGCTGTGGGGTTGTGCGCGTATATTGTCATCTTTTTTACTTTGCTTTTATAGAGCATTTTCCCGCATGACGCATGGGAAAATGCTGGCCTGTCGCTGGTTATATCTGATTAGGTCGAGCCTTTGCAGCGCATGCGCTGCAAAGGAAAACAACCTATTCCGAGCGCTTAGGCTTTTCAGCCAAGCACGTGCAAGCGTTGCCATTGCCTCCAATGGCAACGCGTGCACGTCAGGAGACCCACTCGTGGGAGCGCGCGGCCCATCTGGTCGCAATTATCGCTCCCGCGAGTGAATCGCAGTCTCTCTGTCATTAAACAGAACCCTGTTTTTCCCAAAATAATGAAACCTGTAGAATGTAAACCATGCTTGGTATTATGCCTTAAGTATTAAACATAACCCTGCGCCCCTCAAATTATGCTATTTTACGCTATTCAGGCCCGGTGCTGCTGGACGAGGTGCAGTGCATGGGCAACGAGTTCTCGATACAGCAGAGCGCAAAGAGCTCATGGGGAGAGCACAACTGTGGCCACAAGGAAGATGCCGGGGTGTCCTGCACACCTCTCGCAGGTACAGTCCTCCATTTTTGAAGTACTGATTTTAACAAGCCCCTGCTTTCCGGAAATGTCGTCCACGAATGCAAATGCTGCAGTATGGCCTAGTTTGCTAGGCATGCAGATGACGCAGGAGGTATTAGGGTCTCTGAAATGATGACGTAGGCAAACGGTCGGCTGAAGCTAAAAAGGGTCCAGTTCCAAACGGATGTATGTGTCCCGCCCACATATACCTGGGAACATATTGATGCAGTAAAAACATTACCATCACCATTTTAGAGCACTTCCAAACTCACACATAACAATGTGTTACACTCAGTTCCTTAATGTTACTCGTTCTTCCTTTTGGCTGTGTTTTTGCATGGCTCGTCTCTTTTTTTGCCATCACTTTTTCTAAGCTACTCAAACTTTCTCGGTCATAATCTTCTCCTTCCTCATTTCACAGTTTTATTAATGTAACATCATTGTCGTCTTTGTGCTTTTCAGCTCTCAAATAACAGCGGTCGCCGCACAGCTGGAGTCAATGTGTGTCACTGGATTTTATTAAAGTCTTTCTCGTCGTAACCTGTGAGAAAACTCTGTTGGTTTAGCCTATGCTGCAAAGCTCAAAGGGCCCGATGTAGGTAAACTCCAATTTACCACTTCTTAAATACCGAATCATACCGATTCGGTATTTAAGAAGTGGTAAATTGGAGGAGGGGAGATGTGGGTATTTCAGAATCGGTAAATACCGAATCTGTAAGATTCGGTATTTACCGATTCTGTAAATACCGAATCGGTATCCCCCATTGATTCCTATGGGCCTTGAAGCCCATAGGAATCAATGTGCATTACTGAATCGGTATTTACCGATTTGGTAATTACCGATTTCTGCAAGGGTGCAGGGGGTGTCACTTTGACACCCTCTAGCACCCCCAATACTGGCTTGTGTGCCATGTGGCACACAGACATGCCCTAAGGGCATGTCTGTCTGTCACATGGCATAGGTGTGCATGCACACATGTGCATGCACACCTGGATTCGGTATTTTAACACCCAATTGGATTGGGTGTTAAAATACCGAATCTGAAGGTCCTGTGGGACTGAAAGTAGTCCCACCTACATCCCGAATTTTAAAACTCGGTAAACTTACCGATTCGGTATTTTTCAAATTCGGTAATTTTACCGAATTGGTAAAATACCGAATCGAACAAAAAAAGGTCCCCTACATCTCAAAAGGCCAAATACCGGTCGGAAACGGCCGAATTCGGCCGTTTCCGACCGGTATTGGCCACCTACATCGGGCCCAAAATGTTCTCACCCCAGCCCTGAAGCTGTGGGCGCAGCTACTTTTAAAGTGAATTAAATTATAGATGCAAAAAAAAAACCCTGAATAAATATCTGTTTACGTGGGCCTTGCGTTTTCCAACCTAAATAAGCGTTGTTGTGAACTTAGGCGCTGCCCAGCAGTCTACAGAGCGCAGTCCAGTAAATGTTTTTACGTAGCGCTAAGTACTGGTTTGCAGACCGTTTCTAATTATAACCACTTTTATTTTTGGGTTGATAAGGGCTCGAGGTCAGTAAGAATAAAGCGCTTGATGATTAATTAACTCAATATCACTATACCACCGGGATCATGCTGATGTAGACGCGTTGGCTGTTATGTTTTTGGGAAGCAGACGTACAAACACTGCAGCCTCTACCAGCCCACTGGGTCACAGCCGGGGTCAGCTCCTTAGCACCCCGAGGAGGGGTTCACCCTTGAACGGCCGCTACAGCAAGACCCACGTCCTCACGAACACGGGCTGAAGCTCGCATCTTGAAATACTAGTAAGGTTAACTCAGCCTTCCATCCTTCTGAGGTCGGTAAGAGGAATGTCAGTCATTTGGGTACCAGTAAGTCTAGTTTGTCTTTCTTTAGTTGTGATGGAACATAGACTTTTCCTGGGCAATGCACACGCATGCACCTTTTCTGGATTTCTATGACCGCTCCTGGGAGCTACAGTGGGGACAAACCGACAATTATCAGTAATGTAGTTTCACCCAATGCTCTATTCTTTGAAACCCATGTATGTGTGTATAAAATATTAGCATACAAGGGAAATTGACGCTCTGCTTGTCGGGAATCAGTAGAATTAAATGATGCTTTTAGGCTGCCATTAGCTTGAAAACCACGCTCCGATCTCAGGGGTGGTACTAACCTCCTGAGCTACAATATCGGATGTTGAAAATGGCACTTCTTTCCACCATTATCCCGTTGGATTCTTTAAGGCTGGTTTGTCGCATGCATTAACTTCGCCAGACAGGGCCGGTCCTAGGCATGGGCGGTATGGGCAGCTGCCCAGGGCCTCGCGCTCAGGGGGGGCGAGCAGAGAGCGGAGAACAAGTACATTTTTCATTTAGCAGCAGAGTTAATAGAAAAATAGAAAATAAATGAATCAATTATTTCCAAACGCAGGGGGCCCAAAAACTAAATGTATAATGTATTGCCCGAGTCCCGACGTGATGAAAAGCGATGAGCGCACTCGCCTGGCGCAGGCAGTTAGGGAACTAGTCTCAACACAGTCACCGTTTGCATGCACGCACCCCACCACCTAGCTTAGTGGTGGTGGTGCCATGCGCAGTTCGCAGTGCGCGGGCGGCAGGCCTTTCCCAGGGCCGCCCGGCCTTCAATCTGGTAGCGAGCGAAAGCGCTACCAATGACGGCCCTGGACATCATTTTGGCCAGCCCCCGCTCTTCAGTGACGGTGACGCTGTGCAGCATGCACGCCGTACGTGCTCCCTGCCCAGGAGAGGAGAGCAAGGTGGTATGGAGTCGGGAGTCGGATGGTTCGGGGCCGTGCCGCGTTTTACTACGTCTTAAGGTAAGAGAAAGACCTGCAGCAGCAGAAAGACCAAGCACTCGGGTCTTTCTGAGTGCTCGGATTTGGGAGATGGTTTAAAGGGTAGGCATGGTATGGGACGGTAACTCCCAGGTTGCTATGTGTTGTTTTGCTATTGTCTTCCTTACCTCGGTCTTTCAAAGCACTTTACTTTTATTTTATATAATAAATAATAAAATAATGTACATCGCAGTAGCCGAATATTTTGTTTTTTATTCGTATTTTCAGTTATGACTTTTCCTGCTGGTATCTTTTTGGGTACTGTTGTAACATGCGTTATGATCAGTCAAGAGGACGGGAGACGCCCACTGTCACAAGACTATGTGGCTTATACATCAGTTTTGAATGTTTTGACCCGCAGAGTATCTATTCAGTTCCCTATCATGCAGACTGTGATAGTCACAGTGTGTCCTGGGCACACAGGCATGCGTTTACACATGGCATTGCACAGTCCAGTATTATTTGAAGAGAACTAGTGCACAACAGCCACAGCCTCACCCATAATGGCCCATGCTGGGATGATTGTACCCAGGCAGGCAGGCCTAAAGCAGCCCGTTTATGTGCTGCATGATGCCACCACCACTGTCAGACTGGGGACAGTGGGCACGGGTGGAACTGCAACACTGGGCTACACAGCGGTCCCAAGGAAACGTGAAAGGGAGTTGAGTTACAAAACATAAATAGTTCATATACTTGCGTCCGTCTGAGGTGTGTTAGAAAGTGCTCGGTGTGCTCAAAGATGGTTAATCGGACGTGAAAAGTAAAAAAAAAAGTTTCATTCACAAAAGTGTGAATATAAAAATGTTTGTTAGAAGGTGGAACATGTAGAAAGAGCTCCGTGCCCCAGGTGGTGATTCATGGGTGAAAATGTAACGCCTTATGGTGTGCATTCAAAAACGTGTCTAATGAGAGTTGACTCTTTACTTTATGTTGTTAGAGTTACTATTCCCTGCATAGCTATGTGAATACTTTTTGAAATAAGTACCATGCCTTAATTTGTCCTCAAAGGCAACCATTGCCGTTGACTTAACTTCAACTCACCCAGGAATCCCTGTGAGTCGTGTGGGCAGCCCTTGCTGTTCACATTAGGACATTGAGTCACCGCATCTAAAGCAATTCCACATGCAAATATTACATTTAGTACCCACACTGAGCACCTCTGCTCTCAAAAATCCAGTCTGGTAACGGGGCCACTTTTTTCTTTTTTAATGAGAATGCTGTTACACAATGACACGACCCAGCATTCCAGAACAGATGGAGGAGCAGAGCAGATGGATGAAGAGAATACTACATCACTCTTGCTCGTTTTTATTATATATTTTTCACGACTTTACTTCAGTTTCAATTTCATTGTGCTGCTTTCCCAATCAGGCTTTCTTTGCTTGTCCTGTGATATGTACTTTAGAGGCCTTGAAGGCACAGTTTCGGATTATTCTTGCGACGCAATATGCAATTAGAGGGGCCTCACATCTTCCCGTTCGCCCACGGTCTCAGAAGGCCTAGGACCGGCAAGAAGTGCCTCTCATGTCTCCTCTTTTGTCTGCCTCGTGTGTGTTTCGGGGTCAGTCAAGCACAGCCGCTGTGTGTGAACCTCTGCAGGCCACACAACGCTTTGGCTCTTTCCCCAGCACCTTGATGCTTCAAATGAAGCCTCTTCCAGGGACCTTGGCAACAGGGGACAGCCCTCAGGCGGTACTAGAGCGCTAGCCTATTTTGGGCAAAAGTAAACATGCCCAGTCACCTAATAACTATTTCCATTTCATTGGCGCATGTGACCTGTGTTTGTTCAGACTTAAATTGGCTTTTAAATGCTGCTTTTTATAAAAACGAGTCCACGTTCTTAGCTACTTAGATTGAGAGGGCATTCAGTAGATACCCTTATGCCTTTCTGCAGCCCCGATTTTTTTATGCATAGTTATGGATTAACTGCATTTCCCTTATACACCTTCATCTGCTGCATAATCTTCCTGGGTTAACAAAAACAGGTGTTTCTAGCTCAGACGGTCCAAAATGTACTACATGTGTTGCCACTCAGTGGAAGACCATTTGCAAAGTTTACTGGTCACATTTCAGTTACTTATTGCTGTATTTGAATGTTAACCTGGTACTACTGAGGTAAATGCTTTGCCTGGTCAGTGTTAACATGTGCAAAAATTGCAAAATAATTCAGTAATACTATCACAAAATGTGCTGCACTATGACACATAGTTTGGGTTGTTCTTGCCACATAATTTGGTGAAGCCTGCAGCTTAATGTGGTTCTTCCCTGGCTCATAATTCTAATGACCTTGGTTATATCACATTGGCGCCCTTTCAAATTTTCCAAACCCATTTGCACCAACCAACCAGTTGAAAACTAAATTTGCACTGACTGTCAAATGCAACAAGCATTGGCATAGCCAATAGGTCTCGCCTTTGGGACCGTATAAGTCTTTAGCCATGCAGCATGTGATGTTGTTGCACCAAGGATAACTAAACACTTAGAAGGTCCCAAAGGCGAGACCTATTGGCTATGCCAATGCTTGTTTTTGTATTGCGATGGGCTCATCGCTACTATTTGCGCATTAATGTTTCACGTTTTTTCGGTGTCTGTCGATTTTATCTCGGTCATTTGACGCGTTATTGTGAGAATATCGCATGATACCGCCGTGTTGAGAATACAACGTTAACACAGCGTTATATTCCCGCAATAGACTGCGTTGTGAAGAGTTGCGTTAAGCTAATTTTGCGATGATTATCACTCATTCTTGAGAATATCCCCTTCTGGGTATTACACATAGTTCTAAAGAGAAACTTCCAAATTCGTCCAGCAGTTCAGGTTCAGACCTAGGAGTACCTAGATGTTTTTTTTAATCAGCAGCAGCAAATCAAAACAAGCATTTGCAATGCAATAGGGCTCGCATTAGTAAAGTTTGAGGGATTATTATTGTAAATGACAAATTTATTATTTATGTTTTTGTTTTGAAATTTTGGAAATTAATAACTGTCATTTACAATGCTAATAGTGTTAACTTGTGGAAATGTGACACCTATAGCATTTGTAATCCGTTGCTTGTGCTACACAAGGGCCGATATAACAGCAAGTTTAAACATATGCAACAGAAGCAATGAGTGAGAGTTACCACGGACAGCAGGACAACGGCGGGGGTGAAAGGAACTACAGACAGCAAGAAGAGGGCAGGCCTGCGGCCGTGAATAAGTGACGGCAGGGGGCGGGGCAGCGAAGCCTTTGATGTGCCAAATGCTGCTGGGGAACCGAGTTGGAGCCTCGGCGTGGGCTCAGCATCCTGTGATTCAGATCAAATCATTTTATCTCCCTGCGCCTACCACACAATGAAAGTGTCCTTGTGTAACGTAACTGGTGCTCATGTGAAGCGCTCCAATACCTGCTCATTCCACTTTCCTCACTGCATGCTCTAATCGTTAGTTAAGGCCCCTAATTAAGCGTTGGCACTCAATAGTCGTAAATGATGAACCTGCAGCAGAAAGCAACAACGCTTAATCAATGCATTTAATGTAATGTTGGGAGCGTGACAGCCATCAAGGTGATCCCACTGTGGTGTACAACAATTGGGACACGCCCTCAGCAGAAGCTCTCCTGACACAAAGTCCAACTGAGGAGTGGGACGGAGAAAAAACTAGGTCGACAACACTGCCACAGTCCTAATCTAGCAGTATTACTGACCATTGAGTCAGTCAATAGTTTCATTTCCATCACTGGCCTACTGTGCATTTTCGACTCATAAATCGAGAGAAGGGCAATAATCTTTAATGACGGACTCCACAGTGAATAATGCTTCAGTGTTTACCATTTACATCCTGCACATTTTAGGCTAAGCAGTTTCCTAATGCTTAATATCAGGTTTTCTAATTTCCCAAATGATTAGTCTGCACAGCACTTATCTCAGAATGATGAAACTGTGACCCTTGACCCCCAGTGTACACACTGCCTTTGCTCAGCCCAGTCAGTGAGTGTGGAACGCCGCTGCTGAGACAGACCTGTGCCGGGAAAGACACTCTGCAGCAGGGCGCCCATCCTAAAGACATACGAACGGCTGTAGAGTGCCCACGAGCGCCACAGGAAGTAAAGCGAGCGGGACTATTTTTCACACTGAGAACGTCTAGTTTTATGTTTATGCAAGTCTGACCACGTAGATGAATGTGTTTATACAACTCGAATACCTTTTTATACAGGTCTCTTGTTTGCGAGATCTGAGCAATGAAACCCTTCATAAATGTGCTATTAAAACTCAGTGGGTTGAGCGCTTGTTGCCTACACATTGCACTGCTGAATATCTAGGTGAGCCTTTCATCCTAAAACATCCATGAAATGAGCACAGGTTCAAATGGGCGACAACAAACGACTACAGAAATGTTCTTTTGAGCGCGCCGTGGTAAAAGCCTGATGTAAAGAACAGGTTGTCTGATTAGAAGGAGTGTCATTCTCTCCGCTATGGCGGGCGGTGCTGCTAGCGGTTTCCTGCTGGTACTTTGTTTACCTGGAGTCAAAGCAGAGAAAAAGCACATTTCTCAACCTATTAAATCTCTGGCAGCGGAGACTTGAGGCTTTCTCTTGACGTTACTGTTCTCTGACACCTTCCGGTAAAGTCCGCGCTATATAACATCGCATAAATAAAGAAAAATACGAGGGAGCGTGAACTGTGTGAATTTATATAAACAGGCATAAATAAAATACAATACAATAAATACGCATGGGCCGGCTGGGAATTTATATAAACAGGCATAAATAAAATACAATAAAATAAATACTCATGGGCCGGCTGGGCCTGGCATGGCCTGAGGCAGAGGCTGGTGTCGGCCTCAGTTTGCCTGCCTTTTGAAATGCGGGCCCCGTGTCTCTTCGAGCCAGGCCATTCATGGATGCCAGACCTTGCTTTATGGCTGCCTTCTGCTCATGTGAGTTAGTGACTGTGTGCGAAGCGCGATGCGCTTTGAGAGTGTGTGTGCGTGATTGTGGGCGCCCGCCCAAGCCAGTTTTTCCCGCACTCGAACACACAGGGAGGCACGGCCTGCGGCCGTGAATAAGTGACGGCGGGGGCGGCATAAATAAAAAACAATAAAATAAATACGCATGGGCCGGCTGGGCCTGGCATGGCCTGAGGCAGAGACTGGTGTCGGCCTCAGTTTGCCTACCTTTTGAAATGCGGGCCCCGTGTCTCTTAGAGCCAGGCCATTGATGGATGCCAGACCTTGCTTTATGGCTGCCTTCTGCTCATGTGAGTTAGTGACTGTGTGCGAAGCGCGATGCGCTTTGAGAGTGTGTGTGTGTGATTGTGGGAGCGCGCCCAAGCCAGTTTTTCCCGCACACAAACACACAGGGAGGCACGGCCTGCGGCCGTGAATAAGTGACGGCGGGGGGCGGGGCAGCGAAGCCTTTGATGTGCCAAGTGCCCAAGCCAGTTTTTCCCGCACACGAACACACAGGGAGGCACGGCCTGCGTCCGTGAATAAGTGACGGCGGGGGGCGGGGCAGCGAAGCCTTTGATGTGCCAAATGCTGCTGTCAGGGGGAAGGATCGGGCAAGCTCGTCCACGAGCTCGTGAACTGTTGGGAATCCTCCTTGAGGACAGCCAATCAGCTGCCTGAAGAGAGCCTTTGGGGAAAGAAGCAGATCAGTGACATAAGGGCTCCCCCTGTTCTATTTCTGCGAAATAGAAAAGGGCCGAGCCTAAAAATGAAGGACTCCTTCCTAGGGCATGGGAATCCTTAAATTCACCCAGCCCTGAATGAAGCCCTTGGTACCACTGCTATTGTCCACAGGAGTTTTCCCTGTTCCCATGCCACCAGTCTGACCCGGTAAAGAAGTTAAACAAGCATTTACAATGCAATGGTCTCGGCATTATTAAAGGTAGAGCTATTGGCATTGCTCATGACTTTTTTTATTTTTTTTATTTTAAAAAACATAAATAAAGCAGCATGGGCTTCTGAGAAATACTTTGTGTCCCGGCACTTAGTGTTTCACAAATTAAGCCATGAATGCACGCTCTGCCACCGTCTCACTGGCTGAACGGGGTGGGGTGCCATGGAACCCCCTAGTGAATCTAAGGAGTGAAGTTACTACAGTGAACAGCTGGCCTAACACCCTCTCCTGAATAAACAAAAATAAAATAAATGGCAAGAAAAATAAAGAAAGAAACTCTTTAAACTTCGTCAGCAGAGCCCTCCTTGGTGCCCCCCAGCGGGCGCCTGGCAGACCCCCCGGCTGCGATTAATGTGGCGTGGGGTTTTCTCGGATGGCTCACAAGGCTGAGCGGATAATCCTCGGGGCCCGGGTGGGGGCAGCGGCTCTGATTAAATCAAACATCCCAGCGGAGGGGGGCAGCTGATGCCTGGCCCGGCTGGGAGCAGCCGCTCACCCGCAGCCGGGAGCGTCGAGCGCCTAGAAAACCCGCGCACGCGCACTGAGGGCTCAGAGTGTTTGGAACCCCGGAGTGGACATACACAGCCTCCAGTTCATTCATTCAGTGGTGCATACCGTAACCCGAGGTACATAAACAGGGCATTGGGGGTGCAATGGGATGGGGCAAGTGAACAATGTGGGGGGGGCGAGTCATACTAGGAGTGGCGACAGTAAAAACCTCGTCGCTGTACGTGTGTCCTTGTACCTCTCCCGACTTCCTTGTAGTTCTCTGTGCCTCTGTGAACTATTATTGGTCACACTGCCGCACTGTGCACACGCCCACCTTGCATTTCGTTGTAGCACCAGGGGCGTAACGCAGACTCTCCATGCTTCCGTGTGCCTCCATGTGCTTTCTATCGCACTCTGTTTCCTTGTGGCTCTCCATGCTTCCCTGTGCCTCCTTGTGTCCTTGCAACATGCAATTTTTGTTAAAAAAGGGGCATACTCCTCAAAAAACTACATGTCCCAGCATTCCCCTACCAAGATGACATGTATTGAAAGCATACTCCATACCAAAGCATACTCCATACCAAATAACGCACATCCCGGTCGTCCCCGTCCAGTTGCCCCTCCGAGGCTCTGAATCCAGCAAAGGTGCAGCGTGAGTCTCTCGGGGCTCTAAATAAACACTGCCCAGGAGGAGCCTTGTGGCTCGAAATTGCAAATTCCCTGAGCCTCGATAAAATAAAGCAGTACACCTCCGTGGGAGTCCCGCTCGGGGGACTTGAAGTACGTAGATGCCCTTGGAACCTTCTCAGGGCTCTACAACGGTAATGCCCCCTGGGTGCTGCCACCGGAAGATGGAGCGGCCCTGTACCATCCGGGGCAGCTCTTGCACTACTGCTGAGCCCCCCAGACGCCCACACTCACTGGGCTGTTGTAGCGGGGGCTCCTCTGCGGCGGCTTCCTTCACTGGCTGTGGGACCTCGTGGTTCTTGTGGCCGGACTCCTCTCTCTGGATGCGGAGTTCACGGGATCACGGAGGCGATGCAGCCTCTCAGTACGCCTCCAGCGTACTCGGCATCCTCAAGGCACTTTGGAGACCCGGAGTGCGAGGTGTACTGGGCAGGTGATTGCAAGGCGGCACGTCTCGTAGGGTGTACCGAGGCAAGTGGGGAACTCCTGCCCGATCCTTGACACCATGATACGGGTATCATATCCAAACTAGGAAAGCAAGAGCAGACTACCGGAGAGCTGCGGGCGGAGGGAGGGAGGGGGGGAGCGGGACTAAGGAGAGCTGCGGGCGGGTGGAGGGAGGGGGGGAGCGGGACTAAGGAGAGCTGCGGGCGGGCGGAGGGAGGGGGGAGCGGGACTAAGGAGAGCTGCGGGTGGGTGGAGGGAGGGGGGAGAGGACTAAGGAGAGCTGCGGGCGGGCAGAGGGAGGGGGGGAGCGGGACTAAGGTGAGCTGCAGGCGGGCGGAGGGGGGGTGGGAGCGGGACGAAGGAGAGCTGCGGGCGGAGGGAGGTGCGGTGGGACCGGGACGAAGGAGAGCTGCGGGAGGAGGGAGGGGGGACGAGCAGAGCAGCTCTGTAAACCACCACCGTCTTTCTCAGAGGCAAAGCAGAAATGCCTCGGAGAAAGCATGGTAATTTTCGCATTCGGGGGCGTGTTTTGAGTGACGGACCACTTCACGAGCTAAAGAACAGCAAAATGTACGCCCCCGAATCCGAAAGAGACGGGGCTAAATCGGAGTGATGGCTCTCTCCTCCAATGGCTGGCCTCCGTCTAGGAAGCCAGCCAATGGAGGAGAGAGGTGGGTTAAACCACACTACAAAGAAACATAAGATCCCCTACCGGAAGCTGGCAAGCCAGCATTTCCGGTCCGAGACCTAACTAGAGAGATCCAATCACTCATGGGCAAACAACAAAACACGGCCCACTTCAAATGTGGGTCAGTCTCTAGCAACCAAGCATTATCAGGTGCAAAAACGTACTCAAATTGCCAGGGCTGGCTTGGCGGTGCGACCGCTGGTAGAGGTGCATGTGCACTGGGTTTAGAAATCGGAGTTTGAAAGCGCCTGCTGCAGAGTTCTTTGTGTGTCCAGTAGTATTCAGGCAACAATAAAAATATCTAGATTGCTCTGGTGATTAATGTTCTTGCAGGAGAGAGATCTTTTCTCTAGTGGCAGCTTCTACTCATGATAAAGTAGCAGAGCGGGTTAATATACCTGCTGCAGAGAACATGTGCTGTGCAAATCATGGAACGTGGCTCGCTCAGTGGGTCACATAGATCCTTTTGTTACTTGCAGTTCATAATTTACAACCCTAATATAGCACAGTAAACTATGAACTGCCACGAAAGAGCTGCATGAAAACTGCAGAGTAAAGGTTAAAATGCTATATTTTCCCCCAGCCTTTAATTATCCTAAAGTTGATTTTAAAAAAAAAGGGTTAAGTTGGCTATAAATACATTCTTCTTATCAGGAAAGCCAACCACTGTGGTACATTTCAAATCCTGAGTTTCTGCATCTCCAGACCAAACTCAATTCAAATATAAGGCCTTTTAGTCAGTGGCGGCTCGTCCGGTATGGTGGAGGTGTGTTGCCCCACTCTCTCTCAGCAGTGAAAACATGAAAAATAAAATGATAATAACACGGGTTATTATCATTTTATATTTCCATGCTGAGGCAATTCCAGGCCAGGGCCAGGCTTTGCTGATGGACAGCATTTGCAAAAGCGGGGAGGAGTGGTGGGCACTGATGCAATTGCGCATGACGGTTTGGCCGGCCATCTTAGCACCTTCAGCGCGTCGTGAATTCTCGCGCTGTGCTGAAGGTTCTAATGAGCCAACGGGCTCATGACGGAATGGTTCCGTCATGAGCACAGCTCAACCGATGCTCATGACGGAACCGTTCCGTCATGAGCATCGAAGGGGTTAAGATGAACAAACCATCAAGCACACTTAGATCTCTCCAACCTGAACTGTGTTACACAGCTGGGTGGAGAAGAAGCTGAGGCTCCCAGGCCCTAACTGAGCATTAAACCAGCCCACTCAGGCCAACCAGGTGCTGCTCTCATGTATTACCAGGACAAGAGCAGCGTTGTGGTTGGCATAGAGGACTGGGAGCCTTGCATGGACTGCTGGAAGTCAAGCGGAGAGGTGCAGAAGAGAACTGAGGTGGCTGCCAGCAGGTAAGCACCTTTTTATTTATTTGTTTTTTATTTTCCCCACACGCTGCCCTCCCACTTTTACATCACAGCAGCTGCCACTTCTACTACTAAGGATGACATGATATTTCTATACCTTGTATTTGTCATTGTCTCATATAACAATTCCTATAGATTGATTCACACAGTTATGATTCATTGTCTCTGTATAATGTGTGTGTGATGTAAAGTGCTCTGACACCCTACACTGGTATGAGTAGCGCTTAAAATAAATGTAATGTATGTGAGAGATGGGTTATGGAGGGGCATTGGCGGAAGGAGGTTTTTGGTAGGGGGCGCCAACAAAGATTGGCACACTAAAGCCGGTCCTGCATGTTGTGCTTGCAACCACTGAAGAGACATCTATACATGTAAAAAGTAGGAGATAAAAACAGTGGTTGCTTTGCATCTATTACTTTGTAGTCTTGCCCTGAATCAACCTGTAGGCAGTAGTGCAAGGTTAACACGCCTGAGATCCTGACATGGGACCCGCCCTGACACCGCCTCTCTTCTAAAACACAGCATTGTAATTACTTGGCTGGCAGGCCTGGTATCTCCTGTTTCGTGAACTACCTGGCAGCAGCTGAGGTCAGGAGGTTGTTGTAGTGAGCCAGTGACTAGGAGACCTGGCCTCCGCACAGCTTACACAAGCCTAGTTTACACTTACTCACACACAAAAAAATGCCAGGTGCATGCCAGGCAGAGATGTTGGCAGGTGCACCACCATTAAACGTGTTAATCAAATCCCAAAAGGTACTTAAAATAAGCAGGATCTGTTCATGATATGAGAGGGAACCCAGCACTGTGACTGTCAGTAGACAAACCTGTTCTATCTTTCATTGGTATTGTCTAGTATTTTTAATAGAAAAAAAGAGAACTATAAGATTTAGCACAAATCAAAACCGGTCCCGGGAGAACTGCCACTGGGGAATTTTAAGATCCTTGCAGGGGTGCAATGTCAATAGAGGTAGGATGCAGTGGCGGCACCTCTGCAATGACTCAGAGCCAACAAATGGAAAATAAAGCGAAGTTCTCGCATCGTTTTATTTTTAATTTGACGGTTTTGTGCCAGCATTGTAGGGAGGGGCGGGCCGAGGCATGAGAGGGGGGAAGGAGGAGTGCTATGTACACTCCTAGTGCAGAGAGAGATCGCACCAGAAGTTTAACTACAGAACTGAACTTCTGAAAGAATTGCAAGAAACATAGACACGCATGCACCTTCATTGAGGATGCTTTAGTTTAGAAGCACAAAGAAGTTGAACTTTGGACATCTAGATCTCTAGAGCCCAGGGGCTTTGCACATTGCCTCTCAACACAAGGACTAGATAACACATCAGAATAACAAATGGACACAATGATTTTAACTTCATGGGAGGATATTTTCAGAGGATATTAGGAAATATTGAGCTTTTCAACCTGTCTATTGTTAGAGTGATAATCTCACTTTAGGTGATTACAGATGCTGTCTAAAGTCATGAACGTTTCTCCTACTAATCATAGTTTTCAGGTATGTTTACCCAATGGCTACAATAGAAGCACAAGAATACTACTATTCCCAGGATGTATTAAATTATCACACACATGTTCAGGGCCAGAAACATCTTGACATAGTGGGCCTGATTCACAAAGGTAAATATACACGTATATATTAATTCACCTGAATGCTTAAAACACACCTAGGTGTAACTCTCCTTCTTTGATATTCACTATTTCTGAGTGGGGATTTGCACCTAGGTATAGACTGACCTGTTTTCACCCCCTTCATTAGAGGGGTGGAACACTACCAAATGTATTTATAACTTTAAAGTTACTATAAGTAATTTACAACTGTATTTTGTATTCTGCCTGATTAAAGGACATGTCTGCACTGGGAAGGAGACTTCTCTTATGAAGGTGGACGCTTCTACCCCCTAGGTGGAAATCTCCCAATGGGAAAGTATAGGGAACATTATTTTAGTATCTCGGTCTTAAAAAGTAAACAAACAAATTGCATGTCTAATATAATCGGAAACTAATAAAATAAGTTGTTACAGCACATAAACCCATCAAATGAAATGTGCATTAACACATTTATTCAAATTAACAAATTTCATAATTTTTATTTGTAAGCAATACATTTAAAAATTCGCATACTTCTAACATTTTTTGGGGGGGCGTCTTATAAACTTGGCTAAAAGCAACATCTCCAATTAATTAAAAAAAACTGTTAATAATTCATAAATAACCCACAAGAATATACCAAACCACACTAAATATTTGTTGAATCGTAGAGGTGAATTTGAATACCATACAGTTTTAGTAAGAAACCACACAACTCAATTCTAAATTAATCCTACTGGCCACCTCCCACTGCCAGGGGTTTATGCCATGTGAATTTCCATGGTATAGCCCATTTAGAGGAGTCAGAAATATCTCTGACTGAAACTGTCCAAAAGGTAGCTATCCTCTAGGTGGACTAATCCTGATTAGCCATCAGCTGTGCTACCGCACCAGATTCTGGTCTTGGAGGTGGCAAACCACTACTAGCTGCATGCCAACGTACCCTAAAACACAAAGTCCATCATTTAGCGTTTCTTGGTACATTGGCAGTAATACTATGAGTCAATATTAGCATTACTGCCTAGGCATATTTACCTTTTTTTTTTATCACAAATCACCATTTAAATGAATGGGAATTATGTTGTTGCAACTTTTTCTTAGGCCTAAGGTAAAATTTGAAATATGCTGGCCTAAATCATGTAATTTTGGGGATTATGCCATTAAGCCACTTCACATAATTGCACACCATTTGTTGTAAAAATATACTGCAACTGCATCATTGATGGTAAACGTTTACTGCAAACACACAGGGACAACAAAACGTGAGCTGCTACTGTTCGCAGTGTTTTTGTTTTTTTGCACTTTTTTTTAGCACAAAATGCATCAAACATTGAGCGAGGACTCATTTCACTCTAAAACATAGTGCTAAATCATGGATTTGCATTTTGTGCTATTCTGCATAATTTTGTGTGTGCTGACAATACATTCATCCTTTTGACTCCATCAGATAAAGAAATGTGAGAGAAGTGGGAAGAGGCGGATCCACGGAATGAAGATTCCTTATCCCTGTGTCTTTCAGCACACATATTGGGAGAAACAAAGGATCCTTCAAATTGCAGTGTATACTTTACATACTAATCAATCAAGAGTGAACACCTTTAGCCAAATAGCAGACACAAACTTGCATACTACAATCAAGCCATGATGACATGAATGAATGCCTCACCATCTTTCTTATTGTTATCCATGAAAACATTTGCCTTTTAGGACAGAATTTTCAAGGCTTTGAGCCAGTGCAAAGTTCCAAAAAGTCATGCAAACTAGTGCAAAGTCTTGATAAACTATTTATTTTCCAACACAAACGTTTTTTTTACAGAGAAATTGCCTAAAAGTAAAGCAAATAGGGCTTTGGATTACTTTTCATCAAAGGGGTGTTGCATGGGTGGTATTTGGGCGTTGTCATGCTACCACCATTGTTTTTTTTACAGCAAAGCACTATTTAGTAACATCTGTAGACAGGGCTTCGTGCCAAAAATTCAACCTGCTTAAAGCAGGTGAAAAGTTATTTACCCCCAATCTTTGCATATTGTTTTGCACTGCATCTACATTCAAAGTGGGAAAAGTTTTAAAACTATGTCTGAGCATAGTATTTAGTACTGGTACGGGTACCCTTACAATACAACACCTATGACAGACATTGCCTTGCTCTAAGTAGCCTATTTGTGAGCTACTGTATTTTTTCCTGTAAATGTGCCCCTCTGTTTCTTAGTATTGGGTACTTGATTAGAGCAAACCTTGCCAAAAATCAGTGGAATGCTGGACAGGGTCAAATGTTGTTTTCACTCTCCCAGTATATCCTGGTGCACTTTAAGATCATTTACTTTGCTTTAAATGTATGATATTTTAGTATAATATAAAACCTATGTCATGAAAAGCATATTTTCTCAGTTTTTTGCAAAACATCTTGGGGGAAGACATGGGCATTGATTCACCAAAATACCAGGGGTAATGGAAGTGACATTGTAATTGTATTGTATTGTAATTGCATTTATATAGCGCCTAGTACCTCTGACGAGGCGTCGAAGCGCTTTTTCGGTGGGTAGCACGCTACTCCGGGACCCATAGAGGATTAGTGTTGAATTAGTATAGTGAAACATGCAAGTACTTTTTAAGTGGTGGATAGGTTAGTCAGATATTTGGATTTGGAATGATAGCAGAAGGATAGAAGAGGACAAAGGTTTGTATTTATTTATCACTTGTTGACGCATTCATGAAGCCTATAAAGGAGTAGTGGTGAATTAATATGGTGAAATATGACGTAATTTCAGTGGTGGATATTAGTCTGTTACTTGGAGTGAGAAGGATAGCGGGGGGATAAAAGGGAAAGAAAGATTTGCATTCATATAGCACATGTTACCCCTGATGGGTGTTGAAGTGCTTTTCTGGCGAGTCACTCCGGAACCCATAAAGGATTAGTGTTGAAAATTAGTATAGTATAAATATGAAGTCATTTGAGTAGTAGATATGTTATTAAGTTATTTGGGCAGTATATTAGTATAGTTGAATATGGAATTTGAGAAGTGAACATGTTAATCTGTTAATTTTGATTGAAAAGGATAGTGGAGGGATAAAAGAGTGAAGCATTTTGTTTTAGGTCTTAGCAGTAGGAAGAGGCTTTTGGATGAGTAAAAAGGAGTTTTGGAGGGGAGTAGTCAGAGGGGAGAGTTTAGAAAGGTTTGTTTTAGGGGATCGGTGTAGTAAAAGGGTGTCAGATGATGCAAGGAGAGGTAGAGCAGGAGAGAGTCTAGAAAGGGTTATTTTGGCAATCATAGTAGTGGTATGGGGTTTGGGATAAATGAGAGAGTGGATATAGAGGATATATTGATAGATGTATAGGATGAGAGATAGGGTAGTGCATTGGAAGGAGTAGTAGAAAGAAGTTTGAGATGAGTCAGAAGGCTGGGCTAGTAGATATATTGAGCGAAGTATAGGCTGAGAAATTGGCTAGTGCATTGGAAATGCTAAATTAGATGAAAGTGATAAATATATAGATCCATGAGTATATTGAAAGTATATAGATACATAAAGGAAGTAAGTATATTCAGATTAAATATATTGATAGAGGCACAGGATGAGAAATAGGGTTTGCGAACACAAAAATGGTGGCTGGGGATGCAGTGTTTTAACACAAAGGTCAGCACAGAGCAAAGGAGAAATTTAGAGGGAAACAGATTTGTCACCAAGGAATGAGAGGGACAAACTACAGTGGTTGGACTGCAAATCCCACAATTCAACACGTTAAATGCATGCAATTGTTGCGTGCTTATCTAGGTTCCTGATCGATACTGTGACCTTATGCCCCTATTCGGCTATAAATCCATTTATTCCCTATATTGGCATAACCGTTCAAGTGCGATTTTCTGAAAAGTCATCTCTGGCCTCACACGAACAGAGCCACATTCCAGCATGACTCTCTGCTACTTCCTTTGCGACCAATTAGTGCAATGACAGAGCAGTAGTCACTATCTGATATTCCTAGATAACACTCCGAGTTCTTCAACAAGATAAAAACTTAGCAAACCTGGAAATCCCTGCTTGCTATGTTTTGATTAGTAATGGAACTCTAATGAGCAACTGATAACTGTCACTTCCTAGTGACATCTTTAATTGACGTCTTATGTCCAGCAAACTTGCGTCAAACCCGGCACCTGTCAGGTATAAATATTACCAACGTTGCCTTAAGCAATGCGAGTACGTTGCCTGTTGCTGATGCCAGCTGCCTGCATGACCCTGTGTTGGTAAATCTAGCACTCTGTCGCTGCAGCCTGCTATCCTGTGGTGGTGAAGCTGCTGATTACCATTATCGCAGCTACAGCGCGAACTATGGTGCAGTACGCTTAAGGAGCTGAACAGCCGTCCTCTGCGAAGACATCCAGCAGATTCCAGCTGCCCGCGGACGCTGTCACCCCTCCTTCCTCGACGCGCTGAAGAGAAGCCGCTGCCTTTCTCGTGCAGAGAAATCCAGTCCCGGCGCTTCCGGTTTACCCTCGCGGGTGACTGGGATATCGAGAGAGACCCCTGAAGGAGATACCAATCCTCCATCATTCTATTCAGAGGTATGGTGTTGACGAAACCCTTAGACGAGAATTCTTGAAACAAACCTTGGCAAAACCAACTTAACTTAAAGCTACTTACTTACTCCCCTTCTCACGTGTTAGGCTTAGGTCAGGCACACTGGGGTAGGTGTTGTAACTTGAGATATGTGTTTCCCCTTTCCCTCTCCCGGTTTCCCCCCTCCTTATTGTAGATTGTTGGTATCTCCCATGTGACAGCCAGGCGCTCACTGTGGAATGTTGACACAGTGACCCGAGCTACGAGTTTGAAGCTGACGGCAGTCTGTGGTGTTTCACAAGACAATAAAGAACTCCAGTCAAAGAAATCAGTGTCTCTCTTCACTACATTTCCTGGCGACGAGGGTGAGGAAACTGAGCCAGGGACAGTGACTGCCGTTTCCCTGGATTATGTGAATCGCTTGTCAATAAGGAGAAGAATATCAAGGAGCCTGTGAGTAAAGTTCAACAGGAGTGTGACCGCTATGCAGGAGGACGTGGGAGCTGAGAAAATCAACAAGTAAGGTGACTCTGCAGCGCCGTTTCAGCCTATTGTATATTTCAAGATTAATACCCGCGTGTTCAGGCTCAGCTCGGGTGCCTCATCGGGCATCGTATGATTGGCAGTGACAGTGTCACGAGTGTGAGGGCGAAGCGAGGCTGCTGGGGTCAAAAGCTTATCATCACTTTCGGGTGCCTCATCGGGCATCGTGTTCTCCGTTCTCGCAGGGGAATGTGTGTCGCAGCTGAGGAAAGGAGTGCAGCCGCTAGGTCGCGCATGTAACGTGAGGGCAGCGACACGATCGGAGCACTCTAGGCGGCTTTATCAGGAAACATTAAAGAGGTCTCTGGACACTCAGCGCAGCAATCCACTCGTTTTCTGTCAGAAGACGAGCGGAGTCTCTCCTCACGGCACCAGCTCCAGCGCGCTCTGTCACAAGCGCTCTAGCATAACGCTGAGGCGGAAACCCAGCAACAGCTCCCTGACTGACAGCGCTCCTGCTGTTTGGCAAACACAAGCAGCGAACTCACCGTCGGTCCTCCTGAAAGGTCGGTGGTGACTCGGCTCTGGGTGCACATACCTTCCCTTGGCGGGAACGTCGGTCAGACAGTCCGGATAGTCGTTTCTTTGAGGTGCATGTCCAGGAAGCCATAGCCCAGCCGGCAGTTGACATTTTTCTGACAGGAACTACTCTGAGGGAAAGCCTCAACACAGGAAGTTCCCGCCAGCCAAGGGAAAGTAGCAGTTCCATTGGATAGTGAAAGTAAACCTGAAGAGGCAGAAAGTGGACTGCACGAACATGGGTTCAATGTGAATTTCATGCATTTTCATGATTTGTGTTTTACACTTGGAAAAAAAAAAAAAAAAAAAAGTGAAGTTTTTTCTATATTTGCATGTGGGTTTACCTCAGTAGCAAAAGCAAGAGAGTAGAGCTGCTCCCGAAATTTATGGTTGTAGTTCCATTGGGTAATACATTTACCAATAAGATTTGTGAAGTTTTATGGCCATGGCAGGAGCAGGAATGAGCCAACCTCCCCCCTTCCTCAATGAGTTAGGTGAACCAGTTATTCCCTGGAGAAGGTGGGAAGGAATATTCAAATCTTACCTAATAGCAATTGGAGGTAGCAACTACACTAACATACGCAAACAACATATATTGCTACACAATTTAGGCACACATGGAAGGAAAATATATGAAGACATTACAGGAAGATTGATTGAGGATGAGGTGGTGGAGGAAGGTGTCAATGTTTATGAAAGCACGCCGAGGGAATTAGCGGCTCACTTTAAGGAGAAAATAAACGTAGTGATGGAAAGGCATAAGTTCTTCAACAGAGTTCAGAAGAGGGAGGAGAAGGTGAGCAATTATATAGCAGTGTTAAGAGGATTGTCAGCCACATGCGAGTTTGGTCAGCTCACAGACTCTTTAATAAGAGACCAACTAGTGAGGTGCACCAATGACACAAAGATACAAGAGGAATTACTCACTAAGAACCCCAATCTGGAAGAGGCAATAAACATTGCCAAGGGTTTAGAACACACAGCACGCTGCATGAGGGAAATGAAGGTATCAGAGGGCTCTAACAGAGAGAGGGCTGAAGGAAAATCTAGTACAGAGAGTGAAACAGTTTGCAAAGTAGGTGACAAGGGTAAAGAGCTCACTCGCAGCAAGCCCAGTCCTTCAGTGTGTTATAAATGTGGAAGTTCCAACCACTTAGCCAATAACTGGAAATGTCCGGCAAGGAATGTACAGTGCAGAAAGTGCAACCGGTGGGGGCATTTTTCTAAGGTGTGTAAGGCCCCGGGAAAGGCGGTACATGTCATTGAGGAGACACACCAGGAAGAGGAAAGGGAAAAGTCTTTTGTTTTTCAAGTGGGGGATGAGGACAATAATGATGATGTTTACCCCAAATGTGATGTTTTACTTGATGGGGTCAAGTTTTGTATGTTTGCAGATTCATGCTCCCCATATACACTAGTAGATAAGAAAGTGTTTGATGACAAATTCGCCAACCGCCCTGTGAAATTGCTACCACCAGATATCAGTCCCAAGGGTTACAACGAAGGGAAGATTCCCCTGGAGGGCATGGCGACCATGAGAATCTCTTTTAAGGATAGGCACACAGTAGGGAAGGTGTATGTGTCCACGAGAGGTTCGACCTTATTGAGCTGGAGACATCAGAAGCAGTTGGGGATTACCCTTGACCCAAACAATAGAGAGCAGGTGTTGTTGATTGAACCGGAAGGAATATCCGAGGACCTCACCAAAGAGTTCAGAGAAGTGTTCAGTGATAGATTGGGGGTATTCAAGAATTACATGCACAAGATAGTATTAAAGGAGGGAGCTGTGCCAGTAGTGCACAAGACCAGGTCCATACCATTGCGCATGAGGGAGCCCCTCCAGCAGGAACTCAAGAGACTAGTCAGTGAGGGGGTCATCACAGAAATTGAGAGTTCTGCATGGCTAGCACCGATTGTCATCATGGCCAAAGATAAAGGGAACAGCATAAGACTCTGTGTGGACCTAAGAGACTTGAATGCAAACATCCTTGTGGACAGGTTTCCCCTTCCCAGGATAGGGGAGATGCTAAGCACCATAAAGGGGGCCAAGTATTTCAGTGTGCTGGATCTATCATCGGCCTATTATCAAATCAAGCTCCATCCGGACTCCCAACTTCTTACTGCATTCACCACCCCATTTGGAAATTTCAAGTTTCAGAGAATGCCATTCGGATTGGCGTCAGCCGCAGCTGCCTTCCAAAGGGTCATGCAACATGCATTAAAAGACTGCAGGAACACCGTCTGTTTCCAAGACGACATACTTATCTATGGAAGTGGTGAAGAAGAACACAACGAAATGGCTAGAAGAGTCTTGAAAAAGTTGAAAGAGGTAGGCTTCACCACGAAACCCTCCAAATGCAAACTGGGAGTAAGCTCGGTAGACTACCTGGGACACACACTATCCGAAGACGGCATCAAGCCAAAACATGACTTAGTGAAGGCAGTGGAGAATGCTCCAGCTCCCAAGAGTAAGGAGGACATATTGTCTTTCCTAGGCCTGGCAGAATATATGGACAAGTTTATCAAGGACTTTGCGATGGTTTCACAGCCGTTAAGAGACCTGATAAAGAAGGACAGTGTGTTTGAATGGGGTAAGGAACAAGAGATGTCCATGAAGAGTATTAAGAAAGCCATCATCGAAGCTCCATACATAGGGAAGTTTGATCCCAACGGGGTAACCATCATCTCCACGGATGCGAGCAACAGAGGCATTGGGGCAACTCTGGCACAGAAAGAAGGCAGCAAGATAAATGTGATAGCTTTCGCATCAAGAACCCTCACATTGTCAGAGAAGAACTACTCAACCATAGAGAAGGAGGCTCTAGCTGTGTATTGGGCCGTGCGCCACTACAAATTTTTCATTTGGGGTATCCCGTTTGAAATACAGACTGACCACAAACCGTTGGTTTCCCTTTTCACCAAAAAGGACATGGAAAGCATGACGCCAAGGATAGCAAAATGGGCAGTGGGCCTACAAGCCTATAACTTCACCGTATCCTACATTCCGGGGCAACAAAACAGAGTTGCTGACTTCTTGTCGAGAGCACCCACAGAAGGAGAAGAAGAAGAAGAGGAGAAGGGTAGCTCAATCCTGGAGGTGCGAATAGCAGCAGTAGAAAAGGTGTCCTGGGAAACACAAATGGAACGAGATGAAGTTTTGAAGAAGGTGAGGAGATATATTTTGGCAGGATGGCCAAAGAAATGCAAGGATGTAGAGTCAGAGATCCAGCCATATTGGAATGTGAGAGAGGAGCTATCGGTGGAAGGGGATCTCGTACTGAAATCAGGAAAATTAGTCCCTCCAGAAGCCTTAAGAAACCAAGTAGTGGATCTGGCCCACGAAGGACATCTTGGAAGAAGCTTGTGCAAGACCCGAATTCGTGCAGACTACTGGTTTCCAACAATGGACAGAGAGATGGAGGACAAGGTGCGTGATTGTTACGCATGCGCTCTGAGCGATAAAACCAAGATCACGAGAAGAGCACCACTGGCACCTGTGGAAGTTCCGGAAGTGCCGTGGAGCAAGTTAGGATTTGACATTGCAGGTCCCATCCATGGCAGAGGACCGCAAGACTGTTATTTATTGGTCTTAGTAGACTACTTCTCAAGCTGGATAACCTGCAAGTCAGTCCACAGCGTAAGCACAAAGGTGATTGTAGATTTCCTTAAAGAGGTGTTCACCCTAGAAGGCATACCCTCAACTCTGGTGACCGACAATGGCGTCCAACTGGTGTCAGAAGAGATGAAGGATTTCCTCAAAGACTGCTCCGTGAACCACATTCGCACGCCACTGTATTGTCCCAAAGCTAACGGAAAGGTGGAGAGAGTCAACCGAATGTTGAAGGAATGCATACAGTTGGCCAACCGGGCAGGGGAGAACATAGAGGAAGCCATAAGGGACATGCTGTGGGCATACCACACCACGCCAAAATCTACCACTGGAAGCACGCCCTTCGAGTTACTGAGGGGAAGAAAAGCAGGCACCAAACTTACTCCAGGTTGGATGGGGAGAAAACAGACAACGGAAATCGAGCACGGAGAAGTCAAGAGGAAGATTGAAGACAGCCAACGAAAATACAAGGAATGGTATGACAAGAAGTGGGGAGTGAAGGAAAGAGAATTTCAGGAAGGTCAAGGAGTCTTTGTGAAGAAACCCGAGAGACTATGGAGAGGGGGCGACAAGTTCTATGCCTCCAAGACCATCCGCAGGCCCAATAGAAATTCTGTGGTCCTGGAAGATGGGAGACTATGGAGCCATGATCGAGTGGTTCCGGCAGAAGGGAGAGAACAGAGGACAGTAATAAGAAGGGCAGGAGGTAATGAAGTCAGAGAAAACATAAGACAAGACAGAAGGAGTGATAGATCTAGAACCTCTCCTCAGTGGCACAAACAGTACATAATGAGATAGACACATACATGCAGGCATAGTCTTTCATTCACTTTAATGTAGATTTCTAGAGCACATTTGCAATTTCCCTTAAGGGGGATGATGTGTTGTAACTTGAGATATGTGTTTCCCCTTTCCCTCTCCCGGTTTCCCCCCTCCTTATTGTAGATTGTTGGTATCTCCCATGTGACAGCCAGGCGCTCACTGTGGAATGTTGACACAGTGACCCGAGCTACGAGTTTGAAGCTGACGGCAGTCTGTGGTGTTTCACAAGACAATAAAGAACTCCAGTCAAAGAAATCAGTGTCTCTCTTCACTACAGTAGGCTTAGTTAGAAGCACCAGTTGAGTATGTTAGCCTAATGTATATATGACTGTATATATGTTTTATTACTTTTAAACCATTGTATGGCTAAGAAACCATATCAATGCTTTTACAGTTCTATTTCGCAATACTTATCTTACTGTACGTACTTTTTATAATAACAATTATTGCAATTGTGGCAATACATTTCTCTTGTACGAGAAGAAAGACTGTTCAATAAATGTTAACCTTTATTGATACACGCCCGTCTCTCTATTCTCTACATCTCGTGAAAGTAAACTGCACTAGACTGACTGAGTGAAATCTATGTCTATTGTTTCACACGACCCTAGAGATCGACTCTTGATCTGAGGAGCAAAGTTGTCATGTTGCACGGTTGTTGGAAAACTGAATCCCTTCTTATCTGTGCCAAGGAAGCTGATCACTTCCTATGCAGAGAAGAAAGTTTCCAGTGACCTCTGAGCTAGTTGGTAACACAACCCAATTAAGTTTAGCATAGTCAGTGGAGGCCTGGAATATAAGCAGTTCCACGTCGATACTACTGTTTATGTTATTCCAATGCGCAGGGCCTAGTGGGAAACTAGGAACTACACTACATGGCGCCCTAACGTTTGGTAAGGCGATAAACTAACGCAAGACTTGTAGAGTAACTCAGTCGTGCATATTTCACACCCCTTTCTCCCGTAAATACTCCAATAGACGTCTGGAGTGGGTGAAAGGTTAAAATCCGCCCGACCTTAGTAGGAAGAGATTCCTATGTAAAGCTCTGGTTTATTCAACGTTGAAGGATACAGTGTTCCAAAATATTGTGTACCTAATCTTTGTCTCCTTGGAGACCTACTCTGCAAAGCCTACATTTTTTTTTTTTGAAAAATGTCAGTAGAAAATAACGGAACCACTGGGGCCGCAGTAAATGCGACTCAGCAGGATTCCGACGATACAGACCCGGATGCTATTATCATCCCGGTCCACTTAAGAAGATCTATAACTTTAAAACTTATAGAAAACGGACTGACACCTCTAGGTGGTACAGTAATTTTCGTGATAGAGGCTCACGAGTATCGGCAGACAGAGGTATTCTATTCATGGATAAACTTTCCAGCGGTAAACGCTAGAACAAAAGAGTTTCACTATTACAAAATAGAGAAACCTCCGGAAGAGTACGCTCCTTTCGAGGAGGTTGAAATTCCACTTAAATTTCAAGAGCACCTGCTCTGGTTTAATGGCGCCCTAAAACACAATGATCACATAACTAGGCTCGGTCCACTAGGAAGACCAGGAGCCACGTGGCCGGTTCTAGCCAGCTACACACCACATCCTGACATTGCAAAAATGTCTAGAGAAGAGCTGTTAGCACAGCTAAACACATTAATAAAAATACATAGGCAATTAGTCCAATATGTAATGCGGACTGCAACAGTCCAGCCAGCTGTTAATATACCACAGCTGACCCCTCATCAGGGGAACACAAATAAAATTACACCACAGAACATACAGTCATGTCTTGGTAAAACACCCGTAAAACGGGAACAAATTCCTTTCTGGTTAGCCCAGAAAATCACTCAAATAGAGGCAGTATTTCCTGATACTACCCCTATTGAGAAACACAGAATCTTGACCATCTGCCTTCCTATGGGAATCGCACCACACGTGGAGGACTGCGACACTTGGGGTACAGTCTTTGCTTCCATTTACACAAAAACACACGGTGTTCCGTCTATGGCAGTAATACCAGAAGTGCTAAAACAGATTCAAAATGAATTCGGTCCAGAGCCCGCTTTAAATCTAGGTATGAAATTACTGAAAGACTTCAAGCAGGTCACGGCTATATTATTAGCCAACGTAAAGGGAGAAGCAGCATCTGTGGCGATTCGCCAGAATTTGAGGGAAACAGATATAAAAGATCCTGTTGAGCTAGCAAAAATCATAGAAAAATGCTATGAAGAATTAGGTAGAGACAGCTTGGGTGGAAAACCAGTAAAGCCCCAACTGCTCGAAAATCCTGAAAAATTATTTATTAAAAATAATTTAAACACTCCTAAAAAGAGCTGGGATGGAAATAAACAATCCACTCCCAAGGAAAAAGTTTTCCAGTCCAGAGGAAGGTCTCCTCGACGGAGGGAAAGAACTCCGACTCGAGAACGCCAGTCTCCCCAACGGGAGCCCTCTGAGAAAAGATATAACCTTAGAAATAGGGATAATATAAAAAAAACCTGATAGATATCAAAGTATTGATACACGTCCCTCTCGATCTCTTCCACAGAATTCGGAAAGAAGAGGACGGTCAGACCCAGGAGAGCACACCAAGTCCAAAGACAAGGAACCTGCTCAGAATAAGAAATCACAATTTCAGAAAAAGAAGGTAGCCAGTATTAGAGTAATCAACCATGCCGAGAATACTGAGGACACAGTTGAAAAACGGGGAGTGGGCATTGACAATGTTGGACAGTGCAGCAGAAATCAGTATAGCGCGGAAGATCTTGATGAGTCATCTGGAGACAGTGGACACGAATGAATACATTCAGGTTGAAACTGCCGACGCCAGACTTAGCGAGCCCCATAAAATATACGAAATAACATTGCGTATAGAGGGTGATAAGACTAGGAAAATTAAGGGTCTATTTTGGGATAAGCTCTCAAAAGGCTATGATATTCTGTTAGCTGAAAAAGATTGGCCCCCGGAGTTTGTCAGGGAGTGCCCTCGTGGCGAAGAAGTGATTATGCCTGCCTTCTCGAATCACGTTCCGATTCACAAAAAATATACATATGCAAGGAAATGGGCAGTAGCCCAGGCACCTGCATTGTATAAAAATCATGTAGGATGGGATGAGGATTCACCTCCTCACAAAATCCAATTAAAAAGTGAACCAACTGCCCAACGGCAGTATCCCATTAAGCAAGAAGCTAAAAAACAAGTCAGGGAGATCTTAGATCAACTTGAGTACCAGGGGGTGATTGAAACATGCACCTCTCAAATGAACAATCCTTTGTTTCCTGTCTCCAAGCCAGACAATTCATATCGTCTAGTTTTGGACTACAGACATCTTAATACATGTTGCAAAACTTTTGCAGTACAAAACTCGCATAGTGCAGCCCTAATGAATAATATAGTTAGGAAAAAATATAAAACGACATTAGATATTTCTAATGGATTCTTTTGTCAAAACATTGCACCAGAAAGCAGATATTTGACCGCTTTCTCCGCATTTGGGTCACAGAAAAAATTCTGTCGACTCCCACAGGGGTTCAAGAACAGCCCAGGACTATTCTCAGCTAGGGTAACAGAGTTACTACAAATCTATGATGATAAAGCATTGTCTTACGTAGATGATATTTATCTCACAGACGACGACTTGGATACTCACTTGAAAAGAGTGAACACCATTATACTTGGGTTCGCAGCAGAGGGTTACAAATTCAACTTTAAAAAGTCCCGAATTGCCCATCTGACAGTACTATTCTTAGGGTACGAATTATCAAGTGAAGGGAAAAGCCTAGCGGACAACTTCTTAGAGAAGTGCGCTGTACTCCAAGCTCCAAAAACGCTGAAGAATTTACAATCCATACTAGGTTTTCTGAATTTCGGAAGAACTTACATTCTAAATTACGCAGAGAGGGTTAAACCTCTCTACGAACTAATTAAACCTGATTTAAAACAAATCAATTGGACTCAAAAACACACAGAAATTTTGAGATCACTGCAAACAGACATGTTAGCTAAAACAAAATTAGATACACGTGACAACACGATCGATCTTGTAATCCGAGTCATCCCAGGAAGATGCGGATTCACGTACCTAACCTCTAATGAGGGAGAAAAGGTACCAATTTCAATTAAATCTCACTTGTACACACAAGCAGAAAAAACATTCAGTCACACATAAAGAACTGTGAACGCAGTGCAAATCGCATTAGCTAATGAACGAGAACTAGCACACGGCAAAAGGATTAATATCCTTACAGCGGAATCCACCTTCGAGGCGCTATTCAGCCCAGTAAACCTGCCTACAGTGTCACTGGATCCGAAATGGATACAGTGTATAGATTCTCTAGGAGCGGAAGATGTGAAATACTATTTCGCCCCGCAATACGAAGAACTGAATGATTTAGAATATGAAGAAGAAGATCCTCTGCCAATCGAAATTCTGCCTCTCCCACTGTACGCCTGTATAATCTATACAGATAGCTTTGTACAGCATTTCAACGTAGAGAAAAAATCCTACGATGCAGCATGTGCGATCATTAAATGTCGTTGGCTGTGCGGTAAAATCAAACCGAAAATAACAAAAACTGAATCAGTAAAGTACTGTTCGGCTCAAAGAACTGAAATCAGATCTTTAAAGATGGCGCTCGAAAATGCAGAACGCGAATTCCCGACACTTATAGTGTGCGATTCTCATTTTTGCGTCAACTCTTACAACAATAAACTGCAGAGTTGGATCGAAAACGACTACAAAGATGACACAGGTGCCACAATAAAGCATAAAAAGCTCTGGAACGAGGTAGCTCTTTTACACAAAGAACTACAAAAGACTCACGTGATTCACGCACAGAGTCCTCAACGTGATGGCGTTCACGTTGCAGGGAATTCATTGGCTAATACAGCCACCGCGGAAGCAACTAAACCGGCTTCCGTAGCCACAAAAAAGCATACAGATAAGTACATAGACGGGGAAACTATGCTGGCAGTAAAAACGACCGTAAAAGGCGACTGTGCAGCACTACCCGTAAACTATCCACTCAATTATGCATACATCATCGATGTAAACTCCGTTCCTTTTGCTCGAATCCCTGGAGTGGGGGACAGAGTAATTCCAAACATGAACAGGAGAATATTTTTAATAGCAGACGCACACATGGGTTTGGGTCCTAGGCACAGAGAGATCAAGGAATTACTGACTGAATTACAATCAGTTTTCTGGTGGCCGGGAATGAGTGTAGAACACCAAATATATGCAAACAACTGTGAAAACTGCAATAGGGATCGCAGTAGCGAACCTTGCTACCGGCTACCAGTCAGAAAGAGCGTAACGCTGCCTACACCCCATCCTGCGTCCTATTAATAGTTAAGACGAAATACACTTAAATAATGAGGCCACCAGCGCTCGGCTGACGCTAGAACGGTTATAAAAGATTTGCGAGTCCATATCGGCATATACGCAATTACCACGTTCCATTCTGACCAGGGTCCTGCTTTCAGCTCTCGAGCTTATAAGGAGGCCATGGCCAGCATGGGAATTGGGTTGCGGTATTCTTGTCCGTCATACCCTGGAAGGGAATAGTGTGATAGAAAGAAAAAACCGGGGCATAAAGCAATCTATAACAGCGAAGGTATTAGGTTCAGGCGCTGGGTGGGTCAAACATTTAACAAGTGTCCAGACTAGTCTTAACAACATGCCAAGAAATTCTCTAAAAGGTTTCAGCCCATACGAACTATTGTTCGGAATTAGAATGCGCGTTCAGGACCTCGATAGTCAGATGTCAGTGGTACAAGAAGAAACAACGCAGTTTGATGTAAAAGACCGTTTGGCTGTTTTACAGGAACTGAATGAAACAAGAAAATCTTTAAGCAACATAAAATTAAAGCAACAGCCAAGTACCACTGACGAGGCACCACCCGCAACAGCCCCAGCAAGGCCTGTCTGGATTCCAAAGATTGGGGATCTAGTCAGAGAAAGGATCGCGGTTAAGAAGGAATTTGGGCCTTCTTACAGAAAAGCAGTACCTGTCTTAGCAGTCACCGGAACAAGATCAGTTGTGCTGCCGCCCCTTGCTGGTAAAAAGGAGAACAGAGTCGTGTCCATCGATCTGGTAAAACCACAAGCATGTGGCCTATAATCAACAGTAGGCCCAGTGGACTCCCAAGAAACAACAGAATGCCCAAACTTGCAACAATCCAAGAGGTTCAAACTGAAAGACTAATCACATTCGATCAGCCTGCAGTGCACAATGAAGGACTATGCAATAATGCCATGGAACTCGTGCCTCTTGAAACACAGATTGAAACAGTTCGTCAAGAAACAACACCAGTCTACAACGATGTGGCATCAGAAAGTGCTACCGAGAGACAGATTGAAAGAACAATCCCATCAATTGACAGAACTGCCTCTGGTTATTTCATCAACTTCGACAACTTCTCTGAAGACCAAAATGAGCCCGAAGTGATGCCAGAAACAAAAAAGTATTCTAAAGAAAATACAACAGGACTCCTTCAACAAATCAAAGAACTATATCTGGATTCACCGTTGATTGAGCATTGGATTATTTCAGGGGTATTCATACTCCTACTCTGCCTAATTTTAGTTTTAATTTTAGGAAAGTTCATTACAATTGAATGGACACAGCAAGTCAGAACATCAACCTAGTCCTGAAACCACACAGATCATCCCACGTGAAGAAAAGAGAACTGTCAACAGTAAATGTCACAGCAATTCCAATACCTGGTGGGGTAGTATGGGAGAAAACAGACTATGAGATCTATGGTCCGGTCGAAATCCTGAAGTATCCTCATCAACTAAAGGTTTCCTTAAGTGACTTTGTGACTCCTAGTACATTCTCTGATGATTGGGACTTTAACAGTATTAATGACATGATGTCTGATTTAGTAATGTCAGCTAGATTCACAGATCATGATTATTTACAAGGTTCATCTAGTTATGAGCAGTTATTCTGTTACACCCACTATGGGGATCATTACTTGCATAAATCTGCACAGCCTAGAAATGTTTTTATGTATAATCAATGGGAACATTGTTCTACACCACCTAAAAGCAGTTCTAAAGCATGTTTTGAGAAATTCAAATACTTCTCAGGGTTTAACACCAGTGATGCAGAAACGTTTTATTATAAACTGTTAGATAAAACAGGAATGAAAACAATGCTGACAAATTCTAAATTGATATATTCAGAAGCATTTTATGACAAAATGATGACATTTGGTTTTGATTATTGGAAAAATAATATTGAAACGAAAACGATTTGGGGTACAAAAGATTGGCAGGTGCAAGGCATTGAAGCACTATTTAGAACCTGCATGATACCTGAACAAATGTTATTTTTAAATGACACAATACACCAAACATCTTGTCTTGGCCTAGCTAAGATCAAAGACCTTAAAACACCGTCTATACCAAAGCCAATACCTGAAAATGCAACCACAGATATTGAGTTAGACGTGTCACAAATTTTACATTTCAACAGAACACATCCTGATTGGAAAAAAGTGGTTAATCTGGCCTACAGACACAAATAGCTGTCAAGATAGATTCCTGAATAAAACACAGGGTTTAAAAATGACCAGATTAGACCCAAGATACTCCCAGAGACAGCATCCAGGGATTATAACAACATACAGTGTAGGGAAACTCTGCCTAGAATGGCTAACTACATCCACACTGGCTGAAATTAAGCAACACTTGTCTTTATTAAAAGATGGTGCTGATTTGCGCGATTTCATTCTTGGACCACGCAAACAGCGTCAAAAGCGTTTCATAGCGACTAGCATCTATGCTGCTTACAACGAGGCTTGGAAAGTAAAGCAAATTGAAACTGCTGAAAAAATACGAGAAATTGATCGTATTAATTTGGAGAAATCACTTTCTGTGGTAGACAATGGGTTAATGACTCTGTCTTCCAGAATATATTCGTTGGACAATATTGTATCCTCTGCCTTTGATGTGATAGACAGAGATTTGCTAATGTTACAACATGGCCAGTCTCAGTTACGCTCTATTATAGAATTAGGCTGGACGCTGCAAAATCTTCGTTCAGGCTATGTGCCTTGGCGTTTAATCAACACAACGTCATTATTTTCCAGTTTTAACCTTACTGATAAACAGATCAGTTTGGCACAGAAAGGAGCAGACTATACAATCCTGAGCATTGAAAAACTCGAGCGATTACCATTGACAATGTCAGAGAGTCCTGTCATTGAATGGATAATACACAGAATTATCACAATTCCGATAACAACTTTCCGATTTAAAAAGTGCCTTGAATACATACCTGCTGGCCAGTATGAACAATTGGGTAAAGGATATGTAAAATCTATATGGAAATTACCATACACTCATTCTTGCTATAGTGACAGCGACGAAAATGTATTTCTTAGTGGTGAAAATTGTAAACATTCACTAAGCGGTATACTTTTGTGTCAGGGTATTAATTTACACGGAGCATGCGATGGAAATTCAAACAACCTTTCATGCCACCAGCTAGTCACACCTGCAACTCAGATAGAGCCCTTCTTTATGCAACTCGCAAACGGGAGTTACATTCTTAGAACGGATCAAAGATGTTGTGGCCTGACGCCAGGGAAAAGTTATCTAGTACAAGTAACGTCCATGGTCAAATGTTGTATGCAAGCATTGTTTCCGAGCGGGCCTCCAGACATAGTGACTCCCATCTGGCCTCGTCTGAATCTCTATTCTATACGAATTGATACATTAAGCAAAATGAAATCTGTACTTTTACAGACAACAGTGCCTATAACGTCATCTAAAGAGACGTATGATCTTCTAGTCGCAAGGACGGCTACTGAAGTCCATGACCTTTTATCAACAAATTGCCCCGTGCATTTCGTAGAAATGTTCAGCCAACTCCTTAACATGTCTAGTACAACAAGCATCCCAGGCATATTTAAGACAGTCTTTACGGGACTGCTAACACCCTTCCAGGCAATTTTGGGAATCTTTCCTAATTTTGTGCACTCCATTTTTGGCGGTATACCACTATTTTTGGGACTCGTTGCAGGGATTCTATTTTTGACCCTCCTGCTACGTTATGGCAAGCCTCGGCTCAGACATAGCTCCCATGGGAATGGAAGAGACAATCCTAGCAATGCGCTACAGGGGCAGGATAACTAACGTCCTCGGATTGGCCAGGCTGAGAGATCTAAACATGACCTGGTTCCTTTCATTCAGACCGATATGGCAAAATTGCATTTTACCTGTGCTACGGTGTATGCTTTGCGGCGATGAATGCGTGTTGGACATCTGTCTTTCACTTCCATCAGCAGTACCAATGGACGTCGATACTTTGCTCAGTCCAATAACGGCTCACGCATTGTGTTGTCCCCAGCGGCTACCAATCCTGATGACGGCATTCGTGGAGACTCCTGTACTACAACCAAGTGGTAACAGTGGAGCGAGTGACAAAAGCAACATCATCCAGGTACAACGTTCTGTGAGCATTGCTGGTCCTGCCTTCGATGACAGCAATCATTCTCACACCTGCCAAGTTACAGCGCTATCTAATTTGGTTGAACTATCACCTGATTTTGTAGACCAATTCTTTGAGAGCCTGTCTGATACGATGTTCTCACCCACAGAGAAACAGTAACTTTTTTAGAAGCTTTCCGACACACAGTGTTCCCATGAACTCTGAATTCGGCCTTCAGTTTTGATCAACAAAAACTGCCAGGAGCTTTGGAAATCTATTTTCTTTGAATTGGACAATTTTTCTAATATTGACCTTTTTTGGCACGAACAATTTTTTGCTTAGCGTAAAAACTATTCTTAGAGAACAGAAGCTTCACACTTCTATTTCTAAAAACACATCTAGAGACATAACAACATAACACCAGCCTCTAGCGCACATGTTATTACAATGCATTTTTATGTGATGATTTATCTCGCCTTTCTTCTGTCAGAGATACTTCATGTGTAATTCCTTTTGCATAATCGTTCATTGATTTCATATGCAATCATTTTTTTGAATGATTACTATGCTTTAAAAAACGTACAGTACCTAAATTCCATGTATTACAAGTACGCCTATTTCGAATGCATTTATGTATTTTGGGGTGGGCAATGTTACACATGCATCTAATTGCTTAGTTTTAGTAATTTTGATGGACATGAAAACGTGGAGTGGGTGTTGCGTGCTTATCTAGGTTCCTGATCGATACTGTGACCTTATGCCCCTATTCGGCTATAAATCCATTTATTCCCTATATTGGCATAACCGTTCAAGTGCGATTTTCTGAAAAGTCATCTCTGGCCTCAAACGAACAGAGCCACATTCCAGCATGACTCTCTGCTACTTCCTTTGCGACCAATTAGTGCAATGACAGAGCAGTAGTCACTATCTGATATTCCTAGATAACACTCCGAGTTCTTCAACAAGATAAAAACTTAGCAAACCTGGAAATCCCCGCTTGCTATGTTTTGATTAGTAATGGAACTCTAATGAGCAACTGATAACTGTCACTTCCTAGTGACATCTTTAATTGACGTCTTATGTCCAGCAAACTTGCGTCAAAGCCGGCACCTGTCAGGTATAAATATTACCAACGTTGCCTTAAGCAATGCGAGTACGTTGCCTGTTGCTGATGCCAGCTGCCTGCATGACCCTGTGTTGGTAAATCTAGCACTCTGTCGCTGCAGCCTGCTATCCTGTGGTGGTGAAGCTGCTGATTACCATTATCGCCGCTACAGCGCGAACTATGGTGCAGTGCGCTTAAGGAGCTGAACAGCCGTCCTCTGCGAAGACATCCAGCAGATTCCAGCTGCCCGCGGACGCTGTCACCCCTCCTTCCTCGACGCGCTGAAGAGAAGCCGCTGCCTTTCTCGTGCAGAGAAATCCAGTCCCGGCGCTTCCGGTTTACCCTCGCGGGTGACTGGGATATCGAGAGAGACCCCTGAAGGAGATACCAATCCTCCATCATTCTATTCAGAGGTATGGTGTTGACTAAACCCTTAGACGAGAATTCTTGAAACAAACCTTGGCAAAACCAACTTAACTTAAAGCTACTTACTTACTCCCCTTCTCACGTGTTAGGCTTAGGTCAGGCACACTGGGGTAGGCTTAGTTAGAAGCACCAGTTGAGTATGTTAGCCTAATGTATATATGACTGTATATATGTTTTATTACTTTTAAACCATTGTATGGCTAAGAAACCATATCAATGCTTTTACAGTTCTATTTCGCAATACTTATCTTACTGTACGTACTTTTTATAATAACAATTATTGCAATTGTGGCAATACATTTCTCTTGTACGAGAAGAAAGACTGTTCAATAAATGTTAACCTTTATTGATACACGCCCGTCTCTCTATTCTCTACATCTCGTGAAAGTAAACTGCACTAGACTGACTGAGTGAAATCTATGTCTATTGTTTCACACGACCCTAGAGATCAACTCTTGATCTGAGGAGCAAAGTTGTCATGTTGCACGGTTGTTGGAAAACTGAATCCCTTCTTGTCTGTGCCAAGGAAGCTGATCACTTCCTATGCAGAGAAGAAAGTTTCCAGTGACCTCTGAGCTAGTTGGTAACACAACCCAATTAAGTTTAGCATAGTCAGTGGAGGCCTGGAATATAAGCAGTTCCACGTCGATACTACTGTTTATGTTATTCCAATGCGCAGGGCCTAGTGGGAAATTAGGAACTACACTACACAATCATGGGCAGGGAAAACCACAAGTTTAAAACACAAAACAGGTGATAACATATGCAATCACAGGCAGGTCAAAACTGCAATTTTAAACTGTAACAACCACATGCAAAGACAGTAATCACAGAAAGGGAAAATCGTTTTTTAAACAATTTTTGTTTTGGGAAGAGACAGCACTAGTCTGTCTCCTTACCACTTCCTGGACTCTGCTCACTGCAATCTGGGGCACAGGTAGGCTGCAATTCACAAGATGGAGGAGAATGATTTGGGGTGCACCCAGCAAGGCCTTAAGACCTTGGACCTTGGACCCTTTCTCTTCCCCCAGGAAGTGAATTCACATGACCCTAATCATGGTGTCATAACAATAATTAGCATTGCTTGAGTTCCATAATAACTGCATGATTCATATAGCAACATAGGCAATTGTCTATTCTAGATATCATCTATAGTAAGATACAAACATGACATGTGAAGGGAAAATGTACCTGATTTGTAGTAAGTGAGCAAAGTGATTTAGCCTGACATCTTCTGGGGTGGAGAGGGTGGTGGGGGTTGCTCCCTTCTGAGAAAATTGTGAAAACAATGGGCTCTAATAGTGCATTTTAAAGCACAATTTTCACATGAATGTGCTAAAAAGCCACAGGGTCATTACATTTTCAAGTCCTTTCATGGTGTGCCCAAACATAATATACAATAGTCCAGTCCTAAAACATTACCAATGCTGCGGTCCATTTACTTTTGGTGACAATTATGTCAAACGTTATGTGTAGTACGTTGGGGACAGCATTTTTTCACGGGCATCCCTTTGACATATGCCACTCATGTCCACTCTTATGCCAAGACTTTACCCCAATATGCCAGCACCAACATTTTGCCAAAAGTGCCACAGATGCCATGAATTTCCTCCAGTATGCCAGTGCCAGCTTTTTCTTGACGGGTAACCCATGCCACGATTTACCTCCAGTGTGCCATCTCCAACATTTTACCACTGAAGGTCATGTTCCACATCTTGCTGCTCCACTTTTTATTACACAAATAGTGAATGAAAGACTAATATTCACTAGTAATGTAATAAAAATGAGAAGAAAATAAGGAGGTTAGAGCCGGACACGAGTCACCCCTGTGTTCTACAGTCAACCAATCAATACATTTATAGAGCACGCTACTCACCCGTGAGGGTCTCAAGGCGCTGAAGGAAGGGGGGGGGGGTCGCTACTGCTCGAAAAACCAGGTCTTGAGGTGTTTCCTGAAGGTGAGATGGTCCTTGGTCAGTCGTAGGTGTGCGGGGAGGGAGTTCCATGTTTTAGCTGCCAGGTAGGAGAACGATCTTCCTCCGGTGGTGGTTTTGCGGATCCGTGGGACGGTGGCGAGGGCGAGGCTGGAAGAGTGTAGCTGGCGGGTGGGGGTGTTGAACGAGAGGCGGTTGTTGAGGTATTCGGAGCCATTGTTATGGAGCTCTTTGTGTGCGTGGGTGAGGAGCCTGAACGTGATCCTCTTGCTGACGGGGAGCCAGTGCAGGTTTCTCAGGTGGGCGGATTTGTGGTTGTGACGGGGGATGTCGAGGATGAGTCTTGCGGAGGCGTTCTGTATGCGCTGGAGTCGTTTCTGAAGTTTGGCTGTGGTTCCTCCATATAGGGCGTTTCTGTAGTCCAGTCGACTGGCGACGAGGGCCTGGGTGACGGTCTTTCTGGTTTCGGTGGGGATCCACCGAAAGATCTTACGGAGCATGCGCAGGGTGTTGAAGCAAGATAACGAGACAGCGTTGACTTGCTTAGTCATTGTGAGGGAGGAGTCCAGGATGAATCCCAGGTTGCGTGCGTGGTCCGTGGGTTTTGGTGCGGAGCCCAGCGTTGTGGGCCCCCAGGAATCGTCCCAGGCGGAAGGGGATTGTCCGAGGATGAGGACCTCTGTATTATCTGAGTTCAACTTCAGGAGACTGAGTTTTATCCATTCTGCGACATCTTTAATTCCTTCCTGGAGGTTTGGTTTTGGCGGTGGTTGGGTCTTTTGGATGCGGGGGACTGTGGTGAGGGCGAGGTTGGCAGAGGGGAGCTGGCGGGTGGGGGTGTAGAAGTTGAGTCGTCTGTTGAGATACACTGGCCCGGTGTTATGGAGTGTCTTGAGTGCGTGGGTGAGGAGCTTGAAGGTGATCCTCTTGTTGACGGGGGGCCAGTGCAGGTCTCTCAGGTTGGGTGTGATTTGGCTGCCGTGAGGGATGTCGAGGATCAGGCGCGCAGAGGCATTCTGGATGCGTTGAAGCCGTTTCAGGAGTTTTGGCCGAAGCTCCGGCATAGAGAGCATTTCCGTAGTCCAACCTGCTGCTGACGAGGGCCTGGGTGGTCGTTCTTCTTGTTTCGGTGGGGATCCACATGTAGATCTTGGGGAGCATGCAGAGGGTGTTGAAGCAGGAGGAAGAGACGGTGTTGACCTGCTTAGTCATGGATAGGGTGGATTCAAGGATGACCCCTAGGTTGCATGCGTGTTTGGTGGATGTTGGAGCTGTTCCCAGTGCGGTCGGCCTCCACGAGTCATCCCAGGCTGAAGGAGTGGGTCCGAGGATGAGGACCTCCGTCTTGTCCGAGTTCAGTTTCAGTCGGCTGTTCCTCATCCATTCAGCAAAGGCCTTCATTCCTTGGTGGTGGTTGGTTTTGGTGGTGTGGGGTTCCTTGGTGAGGGAGAGGATCAGTTGGGTGTCATCGGAATTGGAGATGATGTTGATGTTGTGTTTGCCTGCGATGGCGGCGAGGGGGCTCATGTAGATATTGAAGAGGGTTGGGCTGAGCGAAGAGCCTTGAGGTACGCCACAGATGATCTCGGTGGCCGCTGAGCGGAAAGAAGGTAGGCGGACTCTCTAGGTTCTGTCCGAGAGGAACGAGGTGACCCAGTCGAGGGCCTTTCCTTGGATCCCAGTGTTGAAGAGGTGGGCTATCAGGGTGGGGTGGCATACGGTGTCGAAGGCAGCAGAGAGGTCTAGGAGGATGAGAGCGGTTGTTTCTCCGTTGTCCATCAGGGTCCTGATGTCATCAGTGGCTGTGATGAGGGCGGTCTCGTGCTGTGGTTGGCTCAAAATCCGGACTGGGACGGGTCGAGCGAGTTATTTGCCACGAGGAAAGCAGTCAGTTGTTTATTGACGGTCTTCTCGATGACTTTAGCCGGGAAGGGAAGAAGAGAGATGGGGCAGAAGTTCTTGAGGTCTTTGGTGTCCGCTGTGGGTTTCTTCAGAAGGGCGTTTGTTAGAAACGGGACCCCTGGCTGGCCAGGGCTCGCGCCAAAGTCAGTCAGAGATCACCATTCCTATGTCAGGGCAAGGGAGTTACACACCAAGATAACCCCTGCTCACCCTCTAGGTAACGTGATGCGAGCAGCAAGGCCAATCTCGGAGGCGATGTGTAAAGCGTTTGCGCGCGCACCCAGCAACAACACCCAAGGCCCACCACAAAGGAAACTCCACACAAGGTTATATAAAAAATAGCCTTTGTATTATAGTAAAACACATTAGATAATAACACACACACTTTACAATGTGCCAACAGGCACGGGCAGAATTTACAGGGGATTATGTACAGAACAGGGCCACATGGATCACTGTCAGGGGTATGCACTTTTTAGAATTAGCACTTGTTGTAACTAGCACTTTGTAGGAATAATAATACTTGTAGGTATAACACTAACACATAGAACCTATAAGAACTGTAGCATCAAAATAATACATGTAGCACACAACCAGTAATTACTGGTAAAGGTAAGTACCTCCTACGCCACCCTAACCACCTTAGGGAAATCACGCAGGGAGGACCTTACTAGCAGGACCTATAGAAGGAAAAACAATCACCTAAACATCAAACACATAGCAAAGGGAAAGATGCAAAACACATGATGCATGAAAAACATTCAGAGGTGTAGGTAATAACAATTGCGCAGAAATCACATTAGCAAGTAAATCACAAATTGGGCAAGGCTCAACACTAGAACTGTCCCTCGGGCCAACTGGCCTTACAAGGGCTGAAATGCCCTTAGTCCAAAATGTTAGGGCAGGCTGCGCAGGCAGCCAAAAGCACAAACCTAAACATGGCCACTGCCCACTAAGTGCTGGGCAGCTGAAGACACTGATGGGGCCAACGTTGGAGCCTCGTGGGCTCAAGAACAACAATGGGGCCAAAACAATATTGTCCCCCAAGAGCCTCGTGGCTCTAAACAACAGAATGGCACCCTGGAGCCTCTCGGGTCTCGAAGAACAAATGGCGATGTGAGACTCTCGTGGGCTCGGAGAGCAAATGGCACCCAAGAGCCTCTCAGGGCTCGTAAACACTGATGCCGGGTCTGAACCTCGCAGGCTCTGAAGAACAAATGCCCCCTCGAGCCTTGCAGGCTTGTAAATACAAAGGGGTGCGCTGAGCCTCTCGGGGCTCAACAGACAAATGTGGCTTTTCCCATTGGTGTCCCTCTCGGGGGACTCTTGTCTCTCGTGGACTCACAAGAACCAATGCCCCCGGGAGCCTCGCTGCTCAAAATCACAATGCCCCAGGTCACCGGAGCGGCCCGCTCTCAACCGGGGCCGCGCTAAATGAAAAGACCCTGTCCCCGCACTCACAGGGACCTTGCTGGTGCTGCGGGGGCGGGAACACTGCTGGCTCTTCCTTCAGGCAGCGCGGGGCTCCTCTTCAACACCGGAGCCCCGCCTGCACTCCCAGCGCTTTCCTTTCGCGTCTGGGCTCTCCTCTCACTGAGGGAGCCTCGTGGACAAACGCTGGCTTCACTCGGGGCTCTCCGGTGATCCGACGCGGCCGGACCCTTCTCGCTCCGCGGCTACGGGGCGGGACTTCCGGTTTGGCTCACAATACTTCTGGGTCATCACAGGCAGCGCGGCGGCACGGCGGCACGGAGGGGGGGAAACAGCACGTCATGGCGGGCACCAGGTGCGGGATGATAAACCGGGGTGGGAACCCGGCAGAGCTGCAGACAAATAGAGGGCGAATATGCAGCGTGGGCAGCCGGGCTAAAAATCGGCAATTAACAATCGGGTCAAACGCCAAGTGGGCACCGGCCAAAGCACATGAAGCGCTCTCAAGCGCTAAAGAACAAGAGAAGAGCGTCCTCAAGCGCTATGAGTAAAAAGAAGCACTATAAAGCGCTAGGGACAAAATAAAGCCCTCCATCAAAGTTCTTAGGCAGGCAGGGGGGCAAGGCTGGGCCCAGAGCCAGCTCACTGGGCCTCCAGGCAGGGATGCAGTCCAAGTGGCAGTCCTCCTGGCACCCAACAGCAACAGCCCCCCTCAGCAAAATAATTCTGGAAGAGAACAACTTGTAAGGGGACATAGCTCCTTCTTATACTGTAAAATCCTTTGTCTGGCTTCAGGGTGAGGGGAAAAAACAGTCTCAGCTGGTTTTTGAGCACTCTTGATGTGCTCAGCCCCTCACTCTATTCACTGGCAGGGCTAGGGTCATTAGATGCACCACAGGGGCGGAGCCAGCATTGTGTGGGGAAAGCCCAGCCCTAGTCAGGACCCAGGTGCACCCCTCCCTCACATCACTCATGCTAATCTCCACACTCACCACCGGGCAGACCCATCCAGACTCCTGGAGCCAGGCTCACCAGCCAGCTCCAGCCAATCACACGCCGGCACACTCACTGCATACACACACCAATGTCTAGAAGTGGCACTTCCACACTAGACACATTCACGCTGCACACATCATTGCACAGCATTCAATCTCACGAGTTCGCACATACCAAACTCGAGCCTGCACTCCCCACACATCAGGAATTAACATGGGCACACACATTCCCCATGCATTCCTATGGGAGGGCAGGCCAGCCTCACTACATGCACGCACTTTACTCTGGGACACAGGGAAAAAGTGCGCAGAAACCAAAAATCACTAACACGGATCACATACTAAAAGCAAAAAGATTAGGGGTGAACCTGCCAGAAGGGCCAAGTCCAACAGCGTTGATTTCTGCGTGCTTCCAGCTCTCAGGGAAGGTGGCTGACGTGAAGGAGTTGTTTATGCTGTTCCGGAGGTGGGGTGCGATGATGATGTCGGCTTTGTTGAAGATGTGATGGGGGCAAGGGTCAGAGGGGAGCCAGAGTGGATGGTGTTCATGACGTGGGTGGTGTCTTCAGTGCTGATGTGGGTCCAGGTGCTGAGGATGGTGGTGGGGGTCGGTGGTTCGGTGACTGGAGGTGGAGTCTGGGGTCCGAAGCTGTTGTGTATGTCTATGATTTTGCAGTGGAAGAACGTGGCGAGGAAGTTGCAGAGGTATTGTGATGGTGTGATGTTGTTGTTGCTTGCGCTGGGGTTGGAGAGCTCTTTGACGATGCTGAAGAGTTCCTTGCTGTTGTGGGTGTTGCTGTCTAGCCGCTCTTTGAACTATGCCCTTTTGGTGGTGCGGATCAGCTGGTGGTGTTCGCGAGTGAGGTTCTTGGGGGCAGTCATGTTTTCGGTAGTCTGATCGTGGTGCCAGGTTTTTTCGAGGGTTCGGCAGGATTTCTTTGAGTTTTTGAGGGCGTCGGTGAACCATGAGGATTTCCTGTTGCGGGACTCGCCTGGGGGGTTCTTCAGTGGAGCGAGGTCGTCGGCGCAGTTGGTAATCCACTGTGCGAGGTTGTGGGCTGCGTTGTTGGTGTCCGCGGTGTCGGCTGGCGGGTTCTGGCTCAGTGATGAGAGGAGCTGGTCTGTCGTGATTTTGCTCCAGCATCTGCGGGGGATTTGTTGCGTGCGGAGGTGGGATGTAGTCTTTTTGAAGGTGAAGTGGATGCATCTGTGGTTAGTCCAGTGTAGCCCGGTGGAGTGGCTGAAGGAGACGTGGTTGCTGGCGGAGAAGATGGGGTCGAGCATGTGGCCAGCTAGGTTGGTGGGGGTGTTCACCAGTTGCTTGAGTCCGAGGTTGGCGAGGTTGTCGAGCAGGGTGGTGGTGGTGTTGTTGTTGTTTTTCTCCAGGTGGTAGTTCAGGTCCCCTAGGAGGATGTATTCTGGTGAGGCTAGGGCGTGCAGGCTGATGAAGTCGGCGATGGTTTCGCTGAATTGTGTGCGCGTGCCCGGGGGTCTGTAGATGAGCCTTCCTCTAAGGGTGGTCTTGGGGTCGGTGTGAATCTGGAAGTGTAGGTGTTCGGCGGCGGAGAGTGTGTCTTCATCGTTGGTCATGATGTTGATGGTGTTCATGTAGATGATGCCAATTCCTCCTACGGTTTGGTTGATGCGGTCCTTCTGGGTGATCTTGTAGCCGTCCGGGATGGCTATGGTGATGTCGGGGGCCGAGGACGCGTTCATTCAGGTTTCCGTGAGGAAGGCGACGTCTGGTGCTGTTGTGTCGAGGAGGTCCCAGAGTTCGACGGCGTGCTTGTGGACGGAGCGGATGTTGAGGAGGATGCACTTGAGGTGGTTGTTGTCGATGTTAGGTCTGGTGGGAGGTCTGCAGGTTAGGAGGCATGTGAATTTGCAGGGTTGATTGACATCTGAAGGGTCCGTGGGATCGCATTGGGGTGGCTCGGTAGCAGGCGGGTGGTCATCCGGTGTTGAGTGCGTTGAGGGTGGCGGAGTCGTATCTCAGTCAGGTAGCTTGGCTTCGGCGGGGGCCAGGGGTTCTGGCGCTGGGCGCGGTCCAGGCACGGACGGGCGCAGACGGGCTTGCCTTAGGCGTCCATTCGGCGCGCCAGCGGCGCGACCGCTGCACATGGCCTCCATATGAGGGGCTGTGGGAGGGAGGAGCAGCTAGGAGGCGGGAGCGGGGCAGTTAATGGGACCAGCGGGGGGCGGGCCGCAGGGACGCAGCAGCGGGAAAGGTGGCACAGAGCGGAAAACGGGGGAGAGGATACAGAAGGTAGATCGGAGTAAAAGGGGGCACAAAGGGCACAACCGGTGAAGGGGTACAGAATAAAGGCAACAAGGCAGCAAGAACGGAAAACGGAAAGAACGGAAAACGGGGAACAAAAAAGGCACAGAAGGAAAATCGGGGTAAAGGGGCACAAGGTACACAAGGGGCACTACAGTAGAAAGAAAGGTGGTACAAAACAGATGGCAACAGGCAACAAAATGTAAAGGCACAAGGCAACAGGAGAAACGGGGGACAAAGACCAGAGGAGACGAAAGGGGACGGCGAAAGACTCACGTTACAGCAGGCAGGAGCAGGTGACAGCTAACAGCGGTGGCAGCGACACAGATGGCGGCTGGGGGGGCGACCTACCTGATGGCAGGATCAAAGGTCGCTCTTGCCATTTCTGAGGCCAGATGCGAAAAAACAGTGCTATGGGTCACACAGGGCAAGCCAGGGGTCACAGCCCTGACTCTTGGGGAACCTAAAGTTACATCCATTGTGGAGCACCTCTCCAAGCCACCCCCTTGTAGTGGTAGAACATGCACACTGTGCACCGCTGATCACAAACAGCAGATGCTGGGACTGCTCCTACGCAATGGCGGGTGCATATTCAGGGTGATCAGTGTAACAATTCAGGACAAAGGGTCAAAATTCAGGACAAAAATTCAGGACAGAAGGTCAAAATTCAGAACAAAAATTTGGGACAAAACATAAGTTTTACAGATATATCAGAGGAGGTCGGTCGCACAATAGTGTATAAGTAAATAGACAACCAAAATAAGTACAAGTCCAAATAAGTTTATATAAGGTTGAGACATCATGCACTTCACAGTTTTTCAGTATGCGCGCAACTTTGCTAAGCGACATCAGGCCCTTTCTGCAATCAAAATGTGTGCAGGAGAAGGCACACCACATGCTGTCACTATAATAGGGCCCATTGTCATTCTATCTGTGATAATCGTCTGCAGTCTCAAAATGACAATAAGCCAGTCCACAGTCTTTGCGAGGTTTGTGAGGGGCTGCTGCAGGCAGCCTCAGTCTATAGATTAAAAGATAAGTGCGAGAGGCCCAGAGTGGAAACTTTTAAACTCATTGGGCCTCTCGCAGGGGAACAGCATACTGTCCTGAAATTCCCCAATTGGATTTTAGTATGATGTCTGTAAGGCATCTGTAATTTGAGCACCCCAAATTACGGACGCCTTACAGACATTATACTAAAATAACTGACGGTCCGTGAAATTTACTGACTGTTGGTCACCCTAAATGGCAAAGGAGCATCGTCCCACTGGCTCAGAGCCAGAAAGTGAAAAATAAAATGATATTTTACAATAATTTTATTTTTCACTTGCCGTATCTCAGCTAGAGTATGCAGGGAGGGGCGGGCCGAAGCATGGGAGGTGGTAGGAGGAGCTCTATGTGCACTTCTAAGTGCCAATGTGTGTTTGGCCGGCTGTCTCAGGCTGGTGGCATGGAGCAGCCAGGCTGTAGAAAACCCACAGACTCCCTGGTCAGAGCGGAGCATCATCTCAGCCCGCTCAGGCCAATCCTCACGCTCCTCTCATAAAATGAGAGCAGTGTGGGGATTGCACAGGGAGTCTGTGACGCTGCCCCAGTGCCTGCTGAGACAAGGAAGTTCACTGAGACATGACGCGCCGCTGGAGGCGGCAAGCAGGTTATGGTAAGTGGTTTTTCTTTAATGATTACCTCCCCACCCCGGAGCATTCCCCCTCCCATGCTCCGCTGCATCCTCTCCACCCGCCTCATCACCTCTTAATTGTGTCGGCCGACACGGAGCTGATGCAACATAATTTGCTGGTTCCAAGTCCGGCCCTCTGCACTGCACAAGGAAGAGAGATGAGCTCAAGACAGATTAGGTGAGCACCAAGAATGAACTTGCCACTTATTCAATTGGTAACTTTACCTATGAAATAAAATGGAAACATTCATTCCACTATTGCCAAGAATGAATTCCTAGAAACAGCAGTTAAGCACTCATATTAGTACGAAAAGAGTGTTCTCAGCTTTCAATAATCTATATTGGTCACCAGCAGGCTCGACTACGGCAATGCACTTTATGCCAGAATAAACAAAAACCTCCCCCGCAAGCTACAGAACATCCAAAACGCCGCCGCAAGACTGGTCTTCAACCTGCGAAGCCACTGCCAAATCTCCCAGCACCTGCACGCACTCCTCTGGCTCTCCATTGAAGCTAGAGTCACCTTCAAGATGCTAATCCACGCTCACAAGGCCCTCCACGACATCGGACAAGCATACCTGAAGAGCCAACTCAAGTTCCATGCACCCCAAAGGACCCTACGATCAGCCCAGCTCTCCTACATCGTGGTCCCCCGCACCTGAAGGACCAGATCAGGAGGCCGCTCCTTCTACTTCCGTGCGGCCAGTGCCTGGAACGACCTTCCACTCCACCTCAGACAGATAACATCCCTCCCCATCTTCGCAAGAAACCTCAAAACCTGGCTCTTCGACACACCCCCTTCTTGATGGACTGGAACCTGCGAACCCCCCCTACACCCCCAGCGCCTTGAGATCCTTACGGGTGAGTAGTCGTGCTTAACAAACAATTGATTTGATTTTGATTTGATTTGTATATGCATGGGGTTAAGTCCACCATAAGTAACCCCATAACTAGTTAGCTAACCCAGAGAGGCCAAACTAGATGCACTTTATAGAGTCTGGCTCTTCAAGCATTAGAGTGCAAAGGGCTGGGATACAGGCTACAGTACAGTATTACTGCTTCCTAAACCTTCCATCTGGCAGCCTTCCACCCGAGAGTAGTTTACTTTACTTTGATGCTGACTTGGCAGGCAGCGCTGGCCCCTCCCTTCGTTCGAGCTTATTACGCACCCCTGTCTATACAATGGGTAGAAAGGGACTTGAGAATAAGGCCAGCTGGAAGCTTCCCCTCCCAACTCTAACTGCAGGCGTGCTGCTGGCACGGAAGCTGCACAACCAACAGCAAAATCACTGCAGGTAAGGGCCGGAGGGTGCTCCACTTAACCCTTGCAAAATTCAACGAAGTGGGAGCGGTTGATGTGAAAACAATTAAAAAATATATAATTGTGAGTTGAAAAGTGGAATCGTTCCATGTGGTAAGGTGGCAATGAAAGGAAGAATGGAGCTGTAACACGACCTATTAGGCTGTGACGGTAACTCAAGGACCTAAGGTGAAATGAAGAACTTACCTCTTCCTTAAAGTGTTCCAGACTCTCATATGAAGCATCTGCCCTCCAATCAATCAATCAGGGGCTTTTACAGTGCGCTACTCACCCGTGAGGGTCTCAAGGCACGAGGGGTGAAGGGAGGAGCACTCCTGTTCAGTCCAAGTACAACATTTTGGAGACAAGTAGTCAAAAGAATCTTTATGGAGATGCAGCACGATATCATTTTGATTGACGTATGTATGTATATTTGCCTGCCTGTCCAGCCCACCATTCATATGTATGTATGTCTGTATGTATGTCAGAACATCCATCTTCATCATTAAAATCATTTTAAGTCCCCAACTTTTGGGCCGTGCTGTGGTTTGACACCTTCAAAACAGGCTCAGGCACTACAAGCAGTTTCAGTGCAGCCACTGATGCTGAATACTCTACTAAGAGAAGATCATTGACTGAGGCAGAAAGGTGCATTCAATTTACAAATATTGTATTCTACTGTTAAGTAGTGCAAAATGTTTCCTGTTAAAAATACTAACAGATATGGGCATAGGAGTTAAGGTATTTAAATGTATCAAATGTTTTTAAGTAGATGGTTCTATATCAGTTCAGCATGGCTTTTTTAGAGGTAAGCCAGGTGCCCTTGTTTGGGGGTCTCCCACGGGGTTCTGCCCAGTGACGCCTCCAATGTACAGCAGCACCCTTTGGCAATGACACACAAACTGGGCATTCATTTTCCCATGACCTCGGAAGCCACTCCTGATGGATGTGTGAGAAGGTAGTAATGATGGAACTAATATTCTTATTATCAAGGCTTTGGAGTTCATGTGCATGTGCATTAAGAAGAGTTATGTAACTCTGAAGCACTCCAAAGCTGATATTCGCCAACACAAAACCCTCAAAATCAAACTCAGTTTCTATAGCACCAAGAGAACTCTGCCTATAAATATCCGCAAAGAACAATCTTATTGAATAAAGTTGACAAAACTGTGATATTACAGTAGTGAGTTTCCTACCTCCGACAATTAATTAAAACTATAAACATTTATTTTTAAATAGTTGGTAACTTTATGCATGCCCTGAAAAGCTAATGTTTTAAAACAGGTTTTAGTTGTAGCTTTCAGTTTTGAGAAACAACCAATTTTATGAACCCTATCTTTTCAAGACAAGATTTAATTCACTGAAATACTTTCTAGGGATTGGAAAAAGGCTGACTGGCTTGTGCTAATGGGCCCAGGTAATTTCACCAGCAAAAAGCATTTCAAAGGCTTGCCTTAGGAAAAGGCAGTTATGGGCTGGACTCACTAAAGGGTGGTGCATCTAGCAGAAATGGATTAGCGACCGCTGTGGAGCTTTCTTTTCACTAAGAAAGTATGTATGGGACTGCTTGTGTCCAGGCAATCAAAGGAAAGCTAGTTTGTTCATTTCATATGAGAAATGTCATTCTTTCCTTTCGAGTGGTTCTTAAGTGGTCAGCAAGAACCAGAGTTAAGAGCATATGTGTGGGTGATGACGCTGACGTGATATGTGTATGAACTATATGGAGGGAGGTTCTCAGGATCAGTCCTGAGTCAGATTGCAATGGTAGTCAACAAATAGAGAGCAGCCAACTGGAAGATGGGTTGTAAAGATAGGCTTCCATTGCAAACTCAACTGTAGGATTCTAGATTATTGCAAGGCATGCAGAATCTAAAGGGATTTTAAAAAGTGGGAATACCAAACTGGGAGACATATAGGGGCAGATTTACAAGCCCCTTGCAACACTTTTACGCCGCCGTTGCCTCACTTTTGTGACGCAGCGGCAGCGTAAACCATGCGCCACGTTGCAACTTATTTACAACGTGACGCATCTAGGCAGATGCGTCACGTTGTAAAGCCCTGCGCCACAAGAAACCTGCATCAGTTTCATGTGGCGTTCTGTCGCAGAGTTGGCGTTCCCTCGCAGGAAAGCCACGTAAAACTGACGCAGTGAAATCTACAAGATTTCACTGAGTCAGTTTTACGCCGCTGCTGCGTCAAATCCTTACGCCTGCTTGAAGCAGGTGTAAGGAGTGAGGCACCGTGTTGAGTATGGGCGGCCCCTGTGCATTGCAGGAGTTGCGTCGCGCTTGCGACATGACTCCATCAATGTGCCGCCCGTGCGCCTCAAGATGCGTCACGCATCTGCCCCTCCTTGCACCATGGTGCGCCGCATTGTAAATGCGATGCATTTGTGGTGGGGCAAGGGGGGGAATTACGTGACGCATCTGTCCTGGCGCATCCCTGCTGATTTGCAGAGATGCGCCAGAAGACGTAAATATGCCCCATAGAGCCCTACAGGTATTCGGGAGCTTGACTGGTCAAACACGCAACATTACAAATATTTACACGTTAAGCATGCACTCGTATGATATTCAAACAGACTGCTGGTTGTACAAGAAGAATCACCACTTGAATATAGAATGTTGGTGCCTCCCTGCACAGACATGCAATATCACAAACGTATAAGAAACTGATCAATAACTGTCAGTGTATACTAGATGCATTCAAAGACACATGGGTGGACGACATAGGAATATTAGAGATGGAAGATTGGAGTGAAAAGTGTAGGCATCTACAAGAAGTGGCTATAAGAGCCGGCTTCCGGTTGGTACAATTGAAAATAATATGGAGAATTTAATATGCTAAAGCACTAATACAGAACATGGGGAGGGCAGATATTGATGCAAGACTTTTGGGTTCTACATAGTGGGGAACTTTCATCCATATTATATGAGAGTGCCCCGGAATACACTAATTCTGGAGAAGAGCGAGCCAGCCAATAGCCAAAGTGACAGGGAAAGTGCTGGATTAGCTATCACAACTAATGATTTAGGAGACCTGGACTGATCTTACAATACACGAATAGACACAGTTGTTCTGCAGTGTTGCAATGGCGCTAACACAAAGAGACCTTGGCAAACTAAGGTGCATCAAAGTACTCCTGTGATGAGCCAATAGGACAATAATATGGACTGGTGCATGCAGGCAGAGGAAGTGGTGCACCAAGCAAAAAGAATGTCAAAAGAAATGTAATAAAATATGGGTTCCCTGGGGACAGAATAAGCGTTATGAAAAACTATGCACCAAATCTGAAGAGGATATCTGTATGTTTTCTTTATATTTGGAAACAACAAAAATTGTTTAACCAAACATGTAAATATGTACTTGCAAGACTGTCGGTCTGTGTGCACAGTCGCCAGTAGGCATATGTGCCTGCCTGCAAATTAGGGGTATGCAAAGTTTTCATTACACAAGCTTAGTATCAGGTAGTTTTGAAGTATTTCAAATACCGGATTTTGCAGAGTGGCCTGCTATTTTTGTGGTTTGTGCACTTAAGAACTTTTTACTACAACTTGTAATATTTCCTGGTAAGGGCTACTATTCCCAGCGGGTGCTGGCTGAGCTGAAAATGGTCCCTTTGCGTGTAAGTTAACTGCAAGATTGTTTCGTTTTTTTTCCGCAGCATTTAAAATGGATGGATGTTGATCATCTTTATCTTTCTTGCAACAACTTAAGTTGGGGGCAAATGCCTTAATTTCAATGTGAAAAATGTAGAAATCTTCACTACGGGCATTAATTAATCATAATATTTGCAAAAATTGCAAGAAGTGTGAAATAGAAATATTTTTCCAACTTTTCTCAGTCCTAATGCACATGCTTCTGAATGTCTTTTATCATGTGAGCAAAGGGGCCTGAATGTCTATCTATTTATGTGCATAGAAGTCTGCATGTTTGTTGTGTTTGCTTTCTTGGTGTCCATAAGTCCCTGTCTGTGTGTTGACCGGTCTGAGTAATGCCATCCATGTAAAAAATAGTAATACAGTTACTTTTTAACTCATCATGGTACAATTTGTTCAATGCCATAGCATGAGATGTCAACTCAAATATTTCTAAAACATTTGACTGAGCATGTAAAAAAAGCGAAGCTTCAGTTTGATGGAAATGCTTTGACATTTTTTCATATGGTTAAAGGTCACTAATTTTATCACATGTTAAGATGTTACAAAGTACAATGTAATTATTTTTTTTAATATTCAAATCTTTTCATTAAAGATACAACATATTAACAACAATTAAACAAAAACATGCAAAAGAGAAAACTGAAGCTCAGTCCTTCACAGTACTGTTGTCGAGCATTAACACTTGCCCAATGTCTACTTCAATTTACAATATCTCATGTCTTACATCTGATATATAGTAGAAACATTGTATTTGGTATTTAACTTTTAGTTATAATGTAATTTTAATGTAGTCATTAATGAATGCTTGTTTTTGTTGAGAATGGCTAAGCGTTCCACTTTCAAAAAGACTGTCATGTGTGCCAAGGGATGATTGATTCAAGATACTGAGAGGAATTTGAAGAAACAACGATTCAATATAAATGCAGTGGTCTCAGTTTGTCACATTAATACTTGATAATCTTAAAGAATACCAGCTGACCTGGCACCCAGTACTCAATTCTAGAAGTATTGGAAATCAATGTTAAATGCACATATTATCTAGGATGTCTTGATCTTATTTGCATTTCTTACTGTAAAATGCTTGCTTTCCCTGAAATGAGTATGATTGCAAGTCCCAGTGCACAAGAAGTGGGTGACCAACTTTGTGATTAATTAACATCCCTAGGGCAAATTGTATACTGAAAGCCACATCTATTAGAGGGAACAAATACAACGTATTTAAGAGCTTTCATCAATTCCTAGACCATTACAAAAGGGATGCCTTTGCAGACTGTGACAAGAGCGAATGACACATTCTATTACCAAAATTGATACTATTGACGTATAGTGTTTACCTATTTGTAATAATATTTTCTCTCAAATGTATTTGGTATATACAAAATACTACATAAGAAGGAAGAAGGAAAAGTAAATTATGGCTAATAAGTAGCTGTTAAAACATCATTAACAATTTCACTGTGTATTCCTTTATGTAAAATGATAATGGCTGTTAAAAAAATAAAATAAATAAATGTTAAAAATATATATATTTTTTCTCTAATTGCTTAGAAACTGTTCCAATAATTTTTATGAGAGCGATCACAATGGATATTTTGAAAAAGGAAATTAACATAATGTTTGTCTGGAAAAAATAATGGAAAATATGTTTTTGTCAATCCAGCCACCACTCAGCACAGTCGAGAAACTTTGTTATGTCATTAGAAAAACAAAATGTGTATGCTTGGGCTGCAATTATCAGCTTGTTCCCACTTTAGAATACCTAAATACCAACATGCAGTCTACAGTTTAAACCAATCACTGATTTCTGTATTTCAGTGATTCCATGCCAACACCCATTTTAGAATCTAATCCTGAGACGTTTCAAAAGGAGGGAATTATTTCTCCCGGGCATTCAATTCATCATCCACCTTCTTTCAGTCACAAACTCAAGACCTGTACCCTGGCAGAGCAGTAAACTGTGGGGTGGAGTTATTATTCTTTCACACAACGAAACGCAGCAAGGCAACTTGCTGTGCTGCATGAAAGGGAGTGGTCTAAAATGCTCCCTATTTGCCAAGATTTAAGAATATCTGATCTCTCTTTGGACAGGCACACTCTGTGCTGCTTAGCACCAATGCAGGAAACATTGCACTGTGGTGCGAGAGTGCTTGTTTTACAGGTAGTGTAGCAAGGATTTCTGCTCATATACAGAACTGTGCATAGAGACTTGGAACCTCAGTGAATTAGGGCATGCCAAAACTCACCTCAGCATCCAAAATTCCCTACCAGAATAACTATCAGTGTCTCATTGGTACTTACAAAACCCCAATGATTTAGACAACCCAGAACATGGACTTAGAACACCTCAGGTAACGTGGAACACATGAACACTCTTTCGGTATACCAACATATCAATCCAGAACGAGGAGTAAATGAGGACACGTGCAAGTTTGAAATGTTTATTTCTAATGCAGTGTTCTCAAACTCAGTATCTTAGCTAATACAAGCAAACATATGATAAAGATCAAGGTTAACAGCATAGTTACTATTCCATAAAATACAAAGGGTGAAAGCATGTTAAAATGCTAAAGGAAACAGGTCTAAATAGAAGCTCGGTTTACCCTCCCTAGCTAGTATATTATATTATATCTACAGAAGGTCTCTTTGGCTTTAGAAGGGCGGGCCCATACCTTTGGGTTCAGTGGAAATGGATCACATCATCTCCTGCACCAACACTCTGCATACGAATATTCATCAAGTGTGTCTCCTGCCTTCTGCAGTGCATTATTATTCGTGCCTAAAACCAAAGTTGGCCACAGCTGCATCCATATTATGTCTACTCTGTGCGCTGATCAATCGAAACAATAAGCGCTGTGTTGAAATAACCTTGAAGGCCTCGGTACTCACTGTACAGACATAGATTACCAAAGAAGACTGATATTATAAGCAAACATGTTATTCTCGTGTAAAGCAAAATACCTAACTGCGTGAAAAGCATTAATAACAAAATGTGTCGTGCGCAGAGGCAGCAGGAAAGGAAAAATGGTTTTTAACTTCTAACCAGCACATGCTAACTTAACACAGTGCAAAGGTGAAACCAATACACAAGACAGTAGCATTGATTTTTTGCAGAGGGAATACCGTTCTGAACATAAACAATCTTTAAAGGCATTTTCCTCTTTCTATGTTTACTGCAGAATAAAGGAGAATAAAGATACTTCTCATCATTTTCCCTAGTTTGGGGAGCCGTAGCATTTCGGTGCCATCCCAGGTTTACTCACCATACTAAATCTGGCATTGTGTCAAAATCCATGGGTGAATGCATAAGAAGGAGGCCCCTACTCCCACCGTGGAACCCCTCCCTGACGCAAAGTAAAGCAAGGCAGCACTTTGCGCGGTGTTTTGTTACTTTATATGTACTAAACCACGGTAAGCCACACAGTGTGGCTTAGTAAATCACTAAAATAATATAGAATTGGGACTGCACCACAAAAGTGAAACAACCCTGAAGCAAAATCTTAGTAAATCTGCCCATTTTTGTTTGCTCACTGCTCAGGTGTGCTATTGAAGTATGTTTTGAGAAATCTGATTAATTTATTAATGTGCTTTTTAAGCCTATGCTTATTGTGAACTTGCCAATGCCATTATACCACAACATGTGTGAGTACATTTTATGTGGAACTGTAATGCAGTTTCTATAAAAGCTTAACCTACACATCAACCTTAACATGCCTCTTATGTTTTATGAATTTCTGAGGCCCAGTTGCCATTTTATTTTGTGTTGTACATCTGCACATTTCCTGCACTGTGTAGGAAGCGTAGCCTTCTTATGAGGATTGGCAACAAGAAGTGTGAACTTTAGAATGTAGTGAACTCAGCATTGCTTTATGTATCCGTAGCTCTTCTTCAAGGCCTACCTATATTCTTTGTCATAAGAAGATCCAGACTCCTGCTCATAAGTTAGTTTTGTTGAAGCAACAGTTTCTATCACATACTCTCATTTCCATTGACTTATATTAAGTAAAGAATGTATAAAAAGGCTTCCAAAATGTATAGATTTTAGCAGGGCCAGCTTTAACGCTGGTGGCACCTGGTGCAATAAACTTTTCACGTACCCCCCCATGACCTACTTATCCACAAAATCCCTCACTTCCACCCTCCAACAGTGCCTCTCAACACTCCATAGCCCCTACCTCATATGTATTTTTTTGTTTTATGGTGCTACACATACCAGTGTAGCGCCAAAGCACTATACATCACATACATTTTATACAGACAAAGAATCATACAATGTGTAACTCAGTGTATTGGAAATGTTACCTAAGAAAATGAGGACAACTAGGTGTAGGAGTAACATGCCCCCTGCACTGGTATACATTATACTTTAAGAGTGCTTGTTCTGGAAAAGCACAAACTCAGTATTTAAAATGTGGTTCAGGTTGGCTATAACAATAAGAATTTATTTCTACCCAAAAATATTTTTTTTGCTTCATTAGGATGATGACAGACAGTTGAAAAAACATAACGTTCTAACCTATATCTTGAAGTTTGCATATGTTAAATGTTAAATGTTGTATACTTGTAAAGCGCACAGCTGCCCCAGCAAAAAACATTTAACATTTAACATCTGCCACTATACAAAACTCTTGATCTCTGCCCAGCAGCTACATTAATCACCAGAGTTATCTTGATATTTTTATTGTTGCCTGAAAAATGCTGAACACCCAAGGAACTCTGCATCATGTTGTATGTTTGTATTAAATGTATGTTAGACGTTTGGCTTCCCCGAATTGTTGTGTTTTATTTTATAGGTTTGCTCCCTCAGTTACATGCGTTGGTTTTACTTCCTGTCAATTTTAAATCCCGGCATGTCTCAGTTGGAAGGAAGGCCCAAGGGCATTGTAGGATGCTTTGCTGATGACCTTTCATGCTGAACACCACTGCTCTTATAAAAATCTGATGGCTGGGAAAACGAAGATACTGTCTAAGGTAAAACTGCACTCACTAAGTGAGATGTGTTATCACCGGTGCAAAGCATGAATGAACCACATGAAATTACTTTTGTTTGGCAATACCTAAAGATATTTGCTTGGAGAAATCTTTGATTTTTTCTGATCATGTCTTATTCAGACACAGGCAGAACTAAGGTCCTAATTTATATTTTGGCAGACACAGTCATCTCCATTGGCCTGGGGGATGAGTAACAACCTCCAGATCAGGATTATTTCACCCACCAAATTTAGAAATGATCACTAAGTTGGTGGTCATTTCTAAAGGATTGGTAGGAACCACCATCATGGGCGTTCCTGTCAATGCTGTTGACATTTTGGTGCAGAGGTCTGTCAACCTGATGGATCCCTGCACCCAACTGGTTTCTTTATTTTTCTTCAAAACGAAAATCCTGAAAGCTGTTTTTTCTTTTTTATAACAAAAAAGAAAATGTTTCTTTCGCCTTTTGGAGTCCTATACCATGGCAAGAGGAGCATTTTGCAGTTTTCACTGCCCCTTGCCACCAAGGCTTTCCTGGCAGTGATGGGCAATAAAAACTGACCTTTAATTCTGCCCATCTAACTTAAATGGGTGGAAGTAGAGGTCTGCCTCCATTGGCCCTCACTCCAGATGGCCATCAGAGAGATTTATTCATGGTGGAGAAGAAGTATTCTCTGCCATGGCTAACCCTAAGATCTGCCCGCATATACATTTGTGGGCAGACATTTATCTTGGCGGTAAGTGACAGAGTATACATACCACTGAGATATAAATCAGGTCCTAAGTATCCTCTTGACCCCCATGGCCCCTTTAAAGAAAAATGCTAGAACTAAGTGGTCATTTTAACACTATCATTTCAACAGTGTTATCTCTTATTAGTATATTTATGAAAAGGGAGAGGCACGCCAAAGGTATTCTAGAGTCCCTTTTGCTGTATAACCAACAGTCTTACACCATGTTATATCAACGTCTGGTCTTCAATTCTCGGGATTACTTTACAAGGACCATCCCCATCGGTGAAGGTGGTGACATTATTTCTGAACTAGGCAGTTTATTAAAATTTGATCTTTGAGAATATCAGGTGATAAATACCCAAATGTATATCTGTTCACCAACTTACCCTACCATTCAACAAGGGTTGAGACTACAGGATGCTACTTCTATGAAATTAACTCAGACATTTGTCTCAGCAGAAACAAGTGACCGACCAGTGACAAGTTTCGACCCTTTAGACTTTGAACACAATTTTCAAAACAATAAATTCTTCTCAGAACCATAAATTGATAAACCATGTACTTGGTTGACAAAAATGTTTCAAACAATCTTAAGATCACCAGTGTTATCTTATCTTCTGAGAAACCTGGATGAATTACTATTGATGCACTCTATACTGTTATTGCATAAAAGGTGGACTGTTTCCCTATCCCTCCTGCTCAATCGCAGCGCCATATTAATCAGCACATATGTTAATGTGAACATATTAAAGAGGTAACAATTAACACACATGCACCATGAACCTAATACTCACAGGGATGCTCCAAACAACACAGCCCCCTTTGCCCTTTCCTTTGTAATCTATATTTCTGTCCCATCAAAATGAGAGGTGCTAAAGGTAAACAAGATGATCGTTTTTTGCAAACGTTTCTGCCCACGCTCTAGCCTAATAAAAACATGTTTAAACCTGCTTGCACCACAACAGTACTCTCCAAATTATTCCTGGTTGACTGACAATTCTATTGTCTACGTGCTGGCAGACGGTAGAGGTGCCTGAAGAAGTTTTGTGCCTGACTGACACTAACTATGCGTGTCATGTACTGGGGCCTGACCTGAAGGTACAAGGGTGTCATGGTGATAACGAGCCTGAATTACGACCCGGGGAGGTGGGGCAGACCATGCTGTAATATTGTGTGTTAGAAATGGGGTCTCTAGTTGGCAGTGGTTTCAGTGGTTTGCACCCTGTCCAAGTGGGGACCCTCACACTAGTCAGGGTAAAGGAGTCACACAGCTAAGATAACCCCCGCTCACCCCCTTGGTAGCTTGGCGCAAGCAGTCAGGCTTATCTCAGAGTTAATTTGTAAATAATTTGTAAATACACACACAATAATAAAGTGAAAGCATATTAAAAGGAGTCAACACTCGCTTTAGAAAAATAGCTAATATTTATCTGAATAAAACAAGTCCAAAACCTCAAAAACATCCAACATATGCAAGTCAAGATATCACTTTTAAAAGGTTAGGTAAGCTTAGTCTATAGACATCAATAGATGAGTTCTTTTAGCACAAAGTACCTGAGATGCGTCAAAATTCAAAGACGATAACAGGTGCAGGGGAGGTGAGGTGCCAGAAAAGCAAAGCGAGGCGTCAGTTCCTTACTTCACAGGATAGGTTGGTTCCTTACTGGAAGGGGAGGTCATGTGATCACGCGACCTTGGTTCCTTACTGTGGCCTGATGTCGATGAAGAGTCGGCTTTGAGGGATGATGCGCCAGAAATCCAGATGTGCTGCAACAACGCAGTGGTGGTAATGCAGGTGCAGTGTAGATTTCACAGCCGTAAAGCAGGTGGTACGTTGATTTTTCAGCTGCGATGCAGGGGCTGTGTCAGAGTTGGAACAGGTGGCTTGGACATTATTATCATTATTATTAAATTAAATTTATAAGGCGTTCAGCTACCCGGAGGTTTCCCTGCGCTCGGACACATAACAGACTGAAAAGACAGCACTTAAAGGTTGAATAGCCAGGTCTTAAGGCCTTTGCGGAAGCTTTTGTGGCTCACTTCGTGACGGAGTAAGGAGGGTAAAGAGTTCCACAACATAAGAGCCAAATACGAAAATGAGCGACCGCCCGTATGTGAAAGTTTAAATCTGGGCACTAGGAAGTTAGCTTGAGATGAAGAGAGAAGAAGACGGGTGGGAAGACATTGGTGACACAGTGCTACGCCGTGAAAACAGGTGATGAGAGTCCATGGGTGGATTTTCTCAACAAATTATACTTCCAAGGGCCCAGGAACTGGATTTGGCACCACTTGGTAAGTCAGGGCTCTCAACAGAAGAGCCCAGACACTGGTACGTGAAGTCTTTGATGGCTCTTAGACTTCTTAAAAGGAGGCAAACACACACAAGCCATTGTAGAACCTTGAAAGCAGGACATACAAAGCATCCAGCTCTTCTTCCCGAAAGCATATCCTCAGTCCTGAAATGTCCTCATTTTGGGGTGTCAGAGGTTCAATACTTATACCACTTTCTGCCTTTGAAGTAGGCAACGTTAAAGGAAAGTATTTGTAGTATACAAGACCCTGCCTCTCCCTGGCCTGGCTCCAGAGACACTATAGGGGGTGGAGACAGCTTTGTGTGAAGACAGGTGCAGCGCTATTCAGGTGTCAGTGACAACTACTCCTACCACTCTAGCTCAGGAAGACCCACCATCTGTCCTGCTGACCTGTAAGTAGCTAGAGTGGTAGGAGTAGTTGTCACTGACACCTGAATAGGGCTGCTCCTGTCTTCACACAAAGCTGTCTCCACCCCCTATAGTGTGTCTGGAGCCAGGCCAGGGAGAGGCGGTTTTGTTACTTACCTGTACCTTACCTGGTACTGATTCTTTATCCAGAAACTCAATATTGTAAATCTTTTACTTACCAACATATTGCTGATTGTGTTTCATCCAATAGGATAATATTGTTTTGTTGAAAAATGCACGTGTCCACTTTTCACATGGAAAAGCATTTATATTGCAATAAAGTATATTTGGTTCTATACAATAACTATACTAAAAGTAATATGTTTACCAACCATTAGTCTCTTATTTAGTCATTGAGTTTGTGTAATAATTTCTTGCCTGTGTGTGTGCCACAAATGCCTAGCACTGCCCTGTAATAGAGCCTAACTGCTCGCTCACACTACCACAAAAGAGAGCATTAATATTATCTGCTTGAGCTTCTGTAAAGCCTCTAGGGATCCAATCGACTCTGAGCACACTATACTATATTTTGTTACAGTATATACATAGCCAGTTTCCTACATCAAGCATTTTGCTTGGGTATGTAAACATGGCATGGAAAGGACTAAGTGCCTGATTTAGAATTTGGGGGGCAGGCTACTCCATCACAATGTGACAGATATGTTGTTCACTTTATTAGCAGGGTTGTGGGTATAGTGCATTTGGAAGAAAGTGGTAAGGATAAACATGACGTTTGTAATGGAGTGACAAGTTAACATGGTTCAAGGGCAAATGAGTGGCAGCAGTGACTGGATGATAGAAGACTGTAGCCTTGCCAATTTTGGATTCATGCTGTGACTTGACATCCTTTATAAAGCCCTAGGAGGCATATAGGCTTATGAGGATGACATTTGGCTTTGCTTCAGAATCTATAGTTTTCCTTTGAGTTATGCAAGAGTATTTTAAAAGCGTGGATTAGGTCAGGTACTTTAATGGTAACATATTTGTTGGTGGACAGAACAAGATTCAATAAAATAATGTTTTAGAGATGTTGAATTAAGTCTGGTTGATGGTCGTAATGGAGAAATGCAAGTTTACAGTGGGGGAGTTGTAGTACCTGTGGCATATTATCACAAGGGAGGGTATCACATGCAAATTAAACTTGCAAAGGCTTTAGAGATGGTGTGTAGATGGGAAATATGAATCAGTTGTCATTTGTTGGATGGGTGAATATTATGCAAAATTAGTCAATTATTTTTGAGACAGTGCGAACTCTTGGTCCATCGAAGGTACTTTGTAAACGGTACGTGTCTGAGTCCTTTAGCCAGCTGGTCTGCCCTCCATTGTGGTCGGTCTGAACTTTAGATGTACCCCAGTCTAGTGCAACCTCAAATAACCTTTTTAGCGCTACTTGCTTTTAAGCTCTTTTAAGCACTTAACTACATTTTTTTCTTTCAAAATGCAGTATATTGACTTGTATACATTTGATTTTTGTTGTTGTGGTCTTGCTTTCTTCAGAATCTAATAATCTATTTTTCTAAACCGGTTAGGAGCCTTTTTGTGGTGGGTTCATTGTGTTACTGTGTGTGTGTGTGTGTGTAGCACAAACACTTTACACATATCCTCTTTAGATAAGCCTGGCTGTTCTGTGCCAAGCTGCCACAGGGTGAGCACAGGTTATATTTTTGTATGTATCTGAGTGGTGATTTCTGCCTGACTTGGGTGCATACCTCAACCAAACAGAAATCTCATTTCTAACAATGGCATTAAACACCAAAACTAAAAGACTGTGATATTGTATCCCCAAGAGAATGGATTGATTGACTGATAAAAAGAGTGTCAGGGAAAAGTTTACAGCTGATTGAGCATAGTCAATTACCTTCCCATAAGGATATCCTTACGGGAATGTATTTAATTTTAGTATAATTATATGTGTAATGTATTTGCTTTTAGGGGCTTTCAGCCTGCCCTTTTAATCCATTGACAAGCTATTATGTCATTCTCATTTTTCTTCCTGCCACTCCAGCATAGCATGGAGCAATGGGTCATTCTACTTCAGATACTGCCAAACTTCACTGTGAGTGATGACGTTGTGCCCTTGGACATGGGACACATCCCCAAATTAGTTTGCTTCAGTGCCAGTGACTACTATGGCAATGTAAGCTTTTTGAGACCAAAACAATATTTTTGCTTATAGCCATTTTCTTTTTGATTGACGAGAGCTCAGCAATTCTCGAACATAACGTTTTATAATAACCATGACAAATTAAAACATTACAATAACTATGACACATTAAAACAAGCATTGAGAAAACCAAGCGGATGGCACCCAAGTCTGGATCTATTGTGTATGTGAGCAACCGGGTTGCTGCTTTTTGGATTAAGTCAAAGCATTTGAAGCATTTAACAGAAGATCCCAAATACACACTGTTATCATAAACTAATCTGGATGCTTAATGGCGTTTATAGCTATAATGTGAAACTGTGGCCAAGAAAGGCATAAGGCAGTTAGGAATTTTCAAGTGATGAACTAGTTTATGCTGCAAACTTCAGGTCTAGAATAAGATTTTCTTCTATTGCTATTAATTGAAATAGACAGTCCACAGAGCACAATGAATGATGGCATCCATCTTCTTAACTGTCTAGTGGGTCAGTTCCTGTCACACAAAAAAAGAAATATATATATATATATATATATATATATATATATATATATATATATATATATATATATATATATATATATATTTAAATATATACTTCTTTTCTTTTCTTTTTTTTCCTATTTTTGATAACTAAATATCTTTGAGTTTATGGTACAGGTGGCAGCAATTGTGTAACGAAATTTGAGGGGGCATCCCTTCAAAGTACATGTAGGGCGACCCCCAATCTTCAGACCCAGTCAGGAGCTCTCAGGCCAGGGGTCTCCGCGCCATGCGTGCACAGTGCCGGAGGGGGCCCTCTGGAGCTCGGGCCTCCCCGCTTTACCACAGGCGCGGTGGCATTGCTACATCACTAGGCCGCAGCCTGGTTGGTGCTGACAAACTAGACTGCGAGAAGGGAGAATGCAATAATTTATTATACTCTGTGCACTAACTGATTCAAGTCGGGTGCTGAGTCTCGGTCCCTAAAATAATTTCCATTGGTGCCTACTGCCAACCTCCATCAGAAATGTACCACTGATTAGAGGCAATCAATGGATATGCAGTATGGTGGCGAAGTATCAGCTAGCCATGCATTGTACTTTGACGGATTTAGCTTTGCAAAATTGGAGGACATCCACCATTTTAAAGCCATAAAACAGAAGGTAAGATGGGCTTGGGAGGATCGCTGCTGTGTGCAATTGAGAAGAAGCTGGGCGTCATCTCCATAAACATAACATTTGACAGCAAGTATATACAGCAGATGAACAAGAGGTAGCATATAACTAATGAAAAGCAGAGATGATAAGGTAGCACCATGGGTCACCCCTCATGTAAAATCTCGTGAAGTGACAGAAATTGTGATTGAATGACTGTTTTGGAACTATTCGACAAAAATGCCAAGAACTAGTCTAAGGGTCAGATGCACTATATATTCTTTACAATCGTAAACAGTCTGAATCTACCAGATTTTTCCCTGACTCTGAAGAAGAGTGGCTTTGCTGCTCAGTACTGAATTACACTCTGGAAGGCGCATGTTGTTGACGTCCCTTCCAAATAGCAATACGGAATGAGATGGATCAATGTTTTGTAATAAAAATGCAGCTGTACACAACTGAAAAATTATTTACTCCTGTGTTGGGGTGATAAGTTATTCACAAAAGGAAAATGGTTACTCTGGGACCTCTTGCCTCTGGGAATGTAAAAATGAATGTTTGTTAGGGAGTAGGCAGTAATTCAGGGGATTACTGCCAATTCTAAAACAACATTTAAAAAAGGTAATCTTTTATTTTTAAAAAGAGCACCATTTCTTTTATTGAAAACCAACTGCATTTTATAACAAAGTTTACTTTATTAAAAGGCAATCACAGACTTGATGGTCTTCTGACCCTACCAGGCCAGCCTCCTTGTGGAGGGCACCAATCAGAGTGAGTCGCAATGTGCAACTATCCTTATTTATATTGATGAAGTGATAAAAATAATTGTTGCAAATTGATATCAGTTTTTTGCAACCAGTATTTAGTCCACCGGGTCCCTAAGACTTTATCTCAACCAGTAGCGGCTCCTGGAGGGAGTGCTGCGGGCGGTGACGCAGGCAGGGGAGGGGCAGGGTCGGTGGTAGTAAACTCCGGATTATGGCCTAACGGAGGTAAGTATACAAATAAATAAATGAAACAAATGTTGTTGCGCACGCTGCCTTGCCAAATGCATTGTGAAATCTACAGATGTGAAACCGGTTGAAAATTGGGAATTACAAGTACCGTGGTAAATCCCCATTGCCTAAGGAGCAATCTGGCTGGCGTTTTGTAATTAGGATGTCATATTTCCTGGGAAATTACCTTTGTTGGATTTCCTCCCTACTTGTGAGCCAGGCCCATGAGTGATAAAAGGAAAACGCCTGACTGAATGCCACTGTTTAACAGCCCTAACAGTGCACCAACATAAAATCGGCAAAATGTGTGGGAGAAATTATGAGGGAAATCATGGTGACTGAAACACCAGTTGCCAAGGCAACTTCCCTTTTCTCATATATTAAATCACTAATGACATGTTCTATGACATTATTTATGACATCACTGCTGATATCTCAAATGACGTAATTGATGACATCACTGATGACATCACCCAATGAGTGTGTTAGTTTGTTTTATAGTTTACATAGTGGCGGGTAAGTACTATATTAATTTTCTACCTAATTTTGTGCAGCCTGTTTCCAGCTAAAGGGTGTAACTGTTTACAAAACACATGTGCTTCTAATGCATGAAAGGCGCGTAGAGGTATTGAATATAGTTAAATCTTTGTATTGATGAATAACTCCATGTGTAGGTGACAGTTGACGATTTGTGTGCATTATGTGGCACACAAATGTTGTTGGTACTGAAGAATAAGTTTCCAGCAGGGCAAATAGTCTACATACTACATACTAAGTAATGTAAGTTGCCTTGAGTTATTAGACAAACAATTTCTACTTAACATAGAAGACTGTCCATCAGGTATTTAGCTATGTACATGTGATGGCATTGCTTCATAAAATGGGCTCTCTCTAAAGTTTTCACCACAGAATGAAGGCTGCTGGTAGTATAATCTTTATCACTTTCAGACATTGCTTATTTTAAACAAATAGCGTATTTTTTTTGTCCACGAGTTGCATATGGTGTACACTGTTTTTAGTAGATACTTTTAAAATGCTCTGTAGTGTATTTTTGATGAGAATTTCATTGTGTGCAAGCAGTCTGGTACAGCGTAAACTCTATCCATAGAGTGAATACTTTTTACAATACCCTCTTCTCTGCTTATATCAACTTCATTTGTCATTGTAGCTTTGGTGACAGTCAGGGGTTTGATACAAGTAAAAGCTGTCCGTAGTAGGGCATTCCTTTTGGAATATAAGTTCAGTATTTTTAGGAACTTGACTTTCTCTGAACAGTTGCATGCAGATTGAACCCCATATGCATAGAGGGTTTCCCATATATCTGTGGTTGATTGTTAATGCAAACTATGCTACCCATGAAGTGTATGGTATAGGGTCAATGTGGCACGTAACGCATGGTTTCTACACCTTAGGGAGTTGTTGCTGTGATGCATTAATAACGTCTCATATTCTTCTGAGTTTTTTTGTTCTTACATTCAGAGCTCTAGTTGCCATACCAGTTTATAGAGCAATATGTACAGAAGAAGCCTGGATGATGTCATTAGTGATGTCATCAATTATGTAATTTGAGATGTCATCAGTGATGTCATAAATGATGCCATAGAATAATGTCATGAGTGATGTAATATATGAGGTCCTAAGCAGTGCATGGCAACGCTAACTATAACCTAAGAATTTCAGCGATTTTTCTTAACTCAAAATGTTAATGTTGTCACTGACATATTCACCTAACTATAACATAATGGCCGTGTGCAGTGTGCGGTTGGCCATAGGGTCTGGCCATGGACAACCCGTCCCCCAGGGCCTTTTTTTATTAAAGGGAAGGGGGGCAACATGGTCCCCCTCCCCAAGCCTCTTTAGACTCTAGGGACCCCTTCCCCCAGGATTGTAGATACAAGTTATTAGAGTAGGGTGTCCCACAGCCCCCCTCCCCTAGCCTCTTTAGGCCCTGTGGACCCCATCCCCCAGGGCTGTGCATATACGTTAAAAGGGGAAGGGAGCCACACGGCCCACCTCCCTGAGCCTTGTCAGGCCCTAGGGACCCCATCCCTCAGGGCAGCTTGTTTTTTAATTAAAGGGGTGGCAGCGTGGTCCCCTCTGTGAGCCTTGTTAGGCCCTGGGGACCCAATCTCCTAGGGCCACTACCCTCTCGCCGCCATTCCCCAGAGGCCACAGGCCACGCCCACCACCTACAGGCCACGCCCCCTCTGTTTTTTTCCCTCTATATATAATGTGTCTCCCCCGGTCGCGCAGCGGACGGGCGCAGCGGGCGCGCCGTCAGCGCGCCTAAGGCGCGCCAAAGGCAAGCCCGTCTACGCCCGTCCGCGACCGGCAGGGACCAGGGGCCATGGACCCTGCCCACTTCTTATCCTATACCCCAGCCCAACTTCTCTCCCTCAATACAGGCCAGCATATTGACCCTTTTCTGCTTCAGCACATTATCACATTGGACATTTCTCCTCCATTGGCCTCACAACCCGAATTCACGCCATCGTCCCCCCGGTCTCAGACTCTTCCCATCCCGGCCCCTTCTTCCCTTTCCCCTCCTAGCACAGCCACTGCCCACCTGCTTAATACTAGATCTGCAGGTAGACATCAGCTGGAGATTTTTAATTTACTGGACACTGACACCCCTGATTTTCTTTTCCTCACGGAGACTTGGTTCTCTGCTGACTCCCTTCCTGATCTTCTCTCCGCCCTCCCCTCTTACTATGCTCTTCAGGCGGATCGTTCCGCTGGTAAACTCGGAGGGCGGTGTGGCGATGATCATTCGTTCTAGTCTTCAGTTTCAGTTTCTTCCCTATCCTCCCATACTTGGAATAGATTTTATAGTTGCCCGTTCAGTCAATCTTCGGGCCCCCCTTACTATAGCCCTTTTTTATTGCCCCCCGCGGTACATGCCTTCCTTTGTTCCTGCTTTGCAAGAACTACTGGCTACGCTCGTCGTCAATAATTCTTCTGTGCTCCTTCTGGGGGACTTTAATTATTGGCCGGGCGACCCCAGGGAAGATCCGTCTTCCAAGGGTTTTTCGGCTACTCTCCAGTCCCTTAATTTTCTCCCACATATTCACTCCCCCACTCATATCCATGGTCATGTTTTGGACCAAATTTGATCAGCCAACCGCCCCATCCTTTCCCCTATCATCCTTCCTGGCATTTGGTCTGATCACTCACTGATCTCCTTCTCCATTGAGCTTGGATCGCAAGAGAAGCCCCCCCTACCTAAAAATGTCATGGCTCGCAACTGGAACAGGGTAGACCTTGATTCTCTTTGTGTCTCCCTCGCCTCCTCCAGCCCTGACCTATGCAACCTCCCTATTGACCATCAAATAGACTCCGTGAATCACTGGTTGTCCTCCTCCTGTGATCTAGTTGCCCCCCTTAGGAAAGTTAAGACCTGCCGCCCCCATGACGCCCAAAAATGGTTTTCAGACAAGCTAAAAATCCTCAAACTGGACCTTAGACGCTCTGAGTGCCATTGGAGGCGTAAATACTGTCCTGTCCTGCGAGCTAAATACAAAATGCTTCTGGCGAGCTACAAAAAAGCTATTCTGCGAGCCAAAACTATCTACTTTTTGGAGAGAATATCTCTGTCATCTAATAAGCCTAACCTTGTTGCCTCTGATGGAGCCAATCTGAACCTTATTCCTTCCCAAGACCTCTGCCTTTCTCTCAATGACTTCTTCCTAGAGAGGATTGCCAAGATTAAATCGAATATCCCCTTAGTTCCTCAGTCCCCCCCTTCCCTTGCCTCCCCTTTGCTTTCCTCTCCTCTTAATCAGTTTCCCCCTATCTCCCTGGACGCTTTCTTGGCTCTTCTTCAGAAAGTGAAGTCTGGCTCCCCAGATGACTGTGCGCCAGCTCGTATTTTGAAAGTGCTCTTCACTCATTGTCCTGACCCTCCTCTTCCTCTTCTCAATACCTCCATATCATCTGGCTCAGTCCCTAAATATTTCAAATCCGCTATTGTTCGTCCCATTCTAAAAACACCTGGTTTAGACCCTTTCCTTCCCTCTAACTTTAGACCCATTTCCCTTCTCCCTTACCTTGGAAAGATCCTGGAGAGCTATATCACTTCTTGTCGCTCTTCCTACATCGAGGATAACCACCTCCTGGCCTCCCACCAAGCGGGTTTCTGACCGGATCACTCCACCGAGTCAGTTGTTCTGTCCGTCTTGGACGAGCTAAAGAGTAAGGCAGATTCTAACTTGCCCCAAGCTTTGGTGCCCCTTGATCTGTCCGCTGCGTTCAACACGGTCGACCATTCCATCCTTCTCGACCGTGTCTGCGCAGCGGGCGTTCAGTGCACTGCCCTCTCTTGGCTCGCTTCCTTTCTCAAAGACCGGACTCAGGCGGTGCATCTTTCTTGCTACACCGCCCCCACCCGCTTGGTTTCCTGTGGAGTCCCCCAAGGTTCCTCCCTGTCCCCTCTTCTTTTCAACCTTTATATCCGTCCCCTTATTCTTTCCCTCCTCGAAATGGGGGTCTCCTTGTATAACTACGCGGATTACCTCCAGCTTGTTTTTGATCTTTCCTCTCCCTTGCACTCCTTACCCAAATTCCACTCCACCTTAGTTTTTATTTCAGACTGGATGAATGGGAATCAACTGAAGCTCAATCTGGACAAGACGGAGTTGGTCCTGACTGGCCCTTCCTCTTCCCCCTGGTCGGCCGCTTTTTGGCCTTCCACCTTTGGCCCCCCTCCTTTACCAGCGACCTCGACAAAGACCTTGGGGATTAAAGTCAGTCGGGACCTCTCTATGCATGCCCAGATCAGCTTGGTTGTCTCCTCCTGTTTTCTTTCCCTCCAAATCATCCGAAAGGTGTCCCGTTTGTTTCCTCTGATGCCCTTAAGCTCATTATCCTGGCAATGATTCTCTCCCGTCTCGATTACGGGAACAGCCTGTATGTGGGCATTCAGGCTTACGAACTTCGCCGCCTACAGGCTGTTCAGAATCAGGCCGCCCGCCTCATCCTCCACCTCCCTAAGTCCTCCCACATTACCCCCGTTCTGAAAGCCCTTCATTGGCTCCCTATCTCTCAGAGATCCCTTTTTAAGATGGGCTGCCTGGCCTTCATGGCTCGGACCCGCATAGGTCCAGCCTTCATTAACTCCCTCATCACTCCCTACACCCCCAACCGTTCCCTCCGCTCCGCTAATCAGTTCCTTTCCAATGTACCTCGGTTTCGCAGATCCAAAACTGGAGGCACCAGATTCTCTGTGCTGGGTCCCTCTTTCTGGAATAGCCTCCCTCTGTCGATCAGATCAATCACTGTTTACTCTCAATTCCGCAAGGCCCTAAAAACTCATCTGTTTTCTATTGCGTACTCCTGCTAAACAGTATTGGCTTCCCCCACCTCCCTCAGCCCTTACCTCTAGCGCCAGGAAGCCGTTTGGTCACAGTGCGCTCTATCAAGAATCTTTTTCATTTCATTTCTCATTTCATTTCATTTCATTTTACAACTTAAGAGGAGAAGGCAGCATGGCCCCCTTCCCAAGACATTATTGGCCCGAGGGACCCCATTCCTCTGCGCTATATATTTAAATAAAGGGGAGGGACCATGTAACCTTGAGGATTCCATCCCCCAGGTCTACGTATTTAAATTAAGGGGAGGGAGCTGTGTGGTCCCCTCCCAATTTTCTTACATTTTGGCCCTGAGGTGGGCTCCCTAGGGCCCTTTGAAGTTTGTCGGTGGTCATAAGGCCCTCACCCCATTTTGTCAAATTTCAGCCCCAGTGGTGGTCTTCCTGGGGCCTATTGACGCTTAGGGGGCTGCGCATCGCCCCTCTCCATATAAAGTAATTTTTGCCCTGAGGATGGGCTTCCTGGGGCAACTGGAGGCTCATGGAGGGGGTTCATGTGGCCTCCCTCCCAAATAAGGTCATTTTTGCCCCAGGGGTGGGTTTACCTTGGCCTCTGGAGGCTCGGAGATCGGGGCCTTGCTGCCCCCTCCCCTTTATGAATACAGCCTCAAAGGTGGGCTCTCCGGGGCATAAACATAGCATGCCAGCTAATATTTTTTCATATATATGTTATGACTGGAGTCAGCCCAAGCACTGAATCGGGGCATACTCTGATATTTCTCTATTGTCACACTTACAGTGAACGTACAGTGTGCACTTTCCGGTCCTGTTTGAGTCAGATATTTTAACTTCTTTTGCTCTGGCTTTTTTAGTGGAACAATGAACAGAAATTGCACTGCGGCAGATATGCTAAGTCAGTTTCATAATACTGACCCAGAGAGCCAAGGTTGCAGCTGATTTGTATTCCACTTCCGCAGGCAGTTCTGGGCAGTTTGCTGTGTTGATGGGGGAGTGTCAGATTTATTCAGGAGTATGTGTCTGGGCTTGTCTGGCCTCCGTGCATTCCACTTAAGAAGGACTGCAGCAGGTCTCATTTTAACCTGTCTTTCAGAATGTTTGCTTGGATTTGATGTCAATGCTGGCATTTAAATCATTTTGCCCATATTCTACTATAGCCTTATAGCCCGCCAAAGCAGGCTATACCGGCTATTAAAGGCCCGCTGGATCGTTAAAGGCCCCAGCCGAAGGCGAGGGACTTTAACGAGACAGCTGGACTTTTATTGCCGTTATAGCCCTGCTACGAAGGGCTATAAGGCTATTAGAACATTCTGCCACTAGAGGGCAGAATGTTCTAACAAATTAAACAAAGGATTCTTGAAGCTCGAGGGGATATAAATCCCCTCGAGCTTCGAGAAGACTTTGTAGAACATTGGAATGTTGCTCTGCGGGCCTTTTCTGACCCTTAGAAGCAGGGAGCACTCCATTGTCTGCAATGGAGCTCCCAACATTCCAATTTTCTAATATTTGATGAACACCGAGAAGCAATGTACGTGTCCTAAACATGCAGCGTGCATTTATTCATGTTATTCCTGAGTGTACTGCACACCTACTTGGTTACCACATGCTCTACGGAGGCTGAAGGACCACGTAAGGGGGTGCATGATGGAAGTGTGCTCTCTGGTCTGGTGAACATTTCTCAAGATTACCTAAGGTCTGAGAAAATAATGGAATGGGGCTGCTTTCAAAGACCAGCACCTACAAAGGCCTGGCTGTGGCAGTGTTTTCTTGCAAATCTGAAGTAAAGAGCAACTCGAGGAGAGGTGACCTTAGATCTTATGTGACGAAGAGAACTATCAATACATTAATAAGGATTACCCAATGTAATTGACGCACGCACCACAAAAATGAAGGCCAAGAAGGACATACTTGAAGTATGTGTATCTACTGCTGGATTTGCACAGAAACTTTCAGTTAAATTTGTTAAAGAGTGAAGACATGAATTTGTATACCAATGTACCTTAAGAAGTTATTCTTGGTTCATAAGGCACTGTCCGGAGATGGGGCTTAGGATCTTCAATCCCTATTCTCCCGATACCAGCCAACCCGCTGCTCCTTGAGGTCTGCTGTGCAGGGTCTTGTCAATGTTTCTAAGATCAAAAGACTACGATGGGGAGGCAAGGGCTTCTCCCATTTGGCCTCAAGGTGATGAAACTCACCCCCCTTACACCTCAGACAGATCACTAACCAGAGGCTGTTTTGGAAGGTAATTAAGACATGGCTTTTCACCCAATAATGCATCGGCTAGTACTTGTTTAGTTACTTTACTCAGTGCCAAGATGCCTCGGCATTAGTGCGCTTTAGAAATACCATCAGTCAGTCTTAATTATTGCTTATATAACATAAGAACATAACTCGCATGTACTCCTTAACAGATGCTGATTTATTTTATTAATCAGTTGCAACGGCTTTAAGGTGACATGCATTTGTAAAGTAGTATACATTTTGTTATAGTCTCCTATGTTGAACACTGCACATTTTAGCTTACTCGCTCTAGTAAGGATAGGCTCATTCTGAAGCTGGCACACTGAAGCGAGGCTGTAGAAAGTAGCAGTTAGCCTTTGGTTCGAAAACATGTACCTGCTTCTCAAGGCCGTCTAGCTTTCGTCCTACGAGAAGAGACTGTCACCTGCTCATTAGTGCCTGTCTGTAGGATTCAGTTGGTCACGTGAACCTACTTTCATTTACTTGCATTAAGAAAAAGTGCATAAATGCAGCACCAAAATTCCTGGATTTTAAAATTCCTGGTCCAACTGATCGGACTTAAAGCTGTGGTCTGATGATTAGGTAATTGCCATGTCTTATTTTGAAGTCTTGCTGGCACTTTTTGCATTAAACACATTAGACTTCTAAGCACTAACCCAAGTGTTTTCTGTAACAGGGGCAAACCGAACCATTAAAGAGGGTAACAGGAATTAGTCTGTGCAGATAGTAAGACCGCTTCCTATCTTTCTCTTTACTAAAGCCATTGCAAAGTGTATCGGGAAAGGTATTCCTGTTGCAGCAGAGGTAAATAAACGTATATAGATCCAGAGAGCATTATATTATTTCTGCCTTCCAGGGAGCAGCACAGGGGTGTATACTAGAACACAGAATCTTTTACAGCTCCTTGTACACCTGCATCATACAGACAATTCTTTTTTGTACGCATCTAAAGCCAGATTTGCTAAAAGTTCATGCGGAGCAGTAAGCCCGGATGGTGTGCTGCATTGCATGAATGGGAGAGAGCAGGGCAGTTCCATATTTACAAAGGTATGGCGTAGTTCTGCTCTTTTCTAGTGCTAGCGCACTCATAGCTGCCTACCACCAACACAGGCCTCTAGTGCCCTATCGCAAGGCTGTTCGAGGTAATGGTAGGATAGCTTTTGCCCCCTTCCTACACAATCACTATCCTCTCAAGGGAATTCCTTTTTGTATGTGTGCTGCAGATTGAAGCACATGCAAAGAGGAAGTAACGAAGAGAAATAAAGATATTTATCTTCATTGCACCAGCCTCGGGCAGGTGCACCATTTTAGCACATACCCATATTTACAAGTCTTTAGTAAATACGGATTTACATAAAAATATATGGGTTCATGCACGGGAATATCCATGTTCCACCCATTTAACACCTATCTGACGTAAGGTAATGCAAAGCAATGCTGCGTTGCGTTACTTTTATTTTTTTACAAAGTCACGCACAGTCACCCAAATCAAGCTTTGCATTGCTTAGTGAATACCAAAATAGATCGTGCAGCAGGGCTGCACGAAAAAAGTGATGCAACCCTGACTCACAATCTTAGTGAATCTGGGCCCTAGTTTAAAAGCATGACACATATGTGGTGCGCCAAAGAAAAAAGTGGTTGACTGCCTCACTTCAATAGCACTGCACATTTGTGGAATTCATGCCAGTGTTACTATATCTATACCTACTTGAAATATAATAATGGTTAAAACAGAGATAGAATTGTAACTTTCAACTCCAGCACAGGTGGAAGAAAAAATAATTCTTATTCATAAGCAAGTACACTGTGGGCAGGCAAGCAGCGCAAAGTTGGCTAAAACCTCCAACGTACTATACAGTGTAGTGTGCCCACTTTGTCTAGAAGCTGCCGCATCAACATTCTCCAACATTTATAAAAAAGTAAACTACACATTAGCTGTCATTAGCATGTATCTAATGAAAATGGAAATTCAGTAGTGAAAGAAGTATTTTGTTAGGATTTCCATTCTTAATAGTCATTAAATAGCCTGCCACTTAAAAGAAAACATACATATGACATCACTAAGTAAAAGGCTGATGGGGACTAACTGTTTTGGTCTGTCTGTGGCGAAGCAGTTGCTACAATGTAATAGACTATGACAAACATTGGATAGCCATACCTGCATGAAACAAGATGCCTGCTTACACTTTATCTGCTAAGTGATATCACTGACACAATTTCGTGTGTAGGCATCTCTCTGTAAGCAAAATATGCAATTTTTTTCGAAAAATGTTCTGGCCTTTATTGGCCATGTTAAGTTTCTTGAAGACCTAGCCTAATGCATGTTTGAGATTCACAAAAGCATTAGTAAACAATTGGCCTCTCATTTGGGAATTATTAGCTTTGTAAATAGTGCTTGCCATGCTCTACAGCATCCCCTCAAAATGATTCATGGGAGGAAAAACTTTCTAGGCCAATTAGATTTGACTACTTTTTAGTTTTTGCATCTTCAGAGCTCCATGAACTTGTCAGGTTGCTCCAGAGGAGGGTCCCGGTGTAGTCATGGATGAAGCCAGGAAAGCTCCAAGCGGGCAAAGTCCAGCGTCTGTGCCCAGGAAGGTCTCAACATCAGTACACTCTGACACTTATCTTAGGGACCACAGACCTTACTAACACCCCTTGAGGGTCTGGATTCATTCCATGACCAGTTGGATCTGATCAGCTGGGCTACTCAGGAAAGTGGGCTTCTTGTTTCCCGTCCAGGCACAGGGTCAAGACTGCTTTGAAAATGGCTGGGTCCAAACTGGGGTGGCATAGTGGGCAAAAGAACAATGGATTTAACCCCAATCTCTGGACTGGAGGAGAAGGTTTGAATTATTTAGCAGATCGTCCATCATTTGTTTCAGTTACACTTTATGCCCTAAGTGGGATGAGCCTGCCCAGACGTGTGACCTTTGCTCACTGTGCCACTGGATTCAAGCTAGCCTGGCTGATGAAGTGTGACATACACCATAACTGGTCCCAGGATACTTGTTTCCGGTCCAGGGAGGACCTAGCTTGGCAGTTTGTTCTGGACTGTACCAATGAGGCACAGTGTCAAGACTGATTTGCATATGGCTGGGTCCAAACTGGGGTGGCGTAGTGGGCAAAAGAATGAAGGATTTAACCCAGATCTCCTGACTGGAGGACAGTGTTTGAATCATTCAGCATTACGTCCATCATTTGTTGCAGTAGTTACACTTTTCACCCTAAGTGGGATGGGGTGCCCAGAAGTGGATCCCTTGCTCACTGTGCCACTGGATTCAAGCTAGCCTGGCTCATGAAGGGTGACATACCCCGAAACCGGTCCCAGGATGCTTGTTTCCGGTCCAGGGAGAATCTAGCTAGGCAATTTGGTCTGGACTGTTTCTATTAGGCACAAGGTCAAGACTGATTTACATATGCTGGGCCCAAACTGGGGTGGTGTAGTGGGCAAAAGAACAATGGATTTAACCCAGATCTCTTAACTGGGGAAGAATGTTTAAATCATTAAGCATTCTGTCCATCATTTGTTGCAGTTACACTTTATTTATTTTATTTATTTATTTATTATAACACTTATAAAGCGCACTAATACCATCCGGTGTCCTGGCGCTGAAGTGATAACTCCCTGAGGTTAAAGTTCCGCGGCTAGAGGGTAAAGAGCCATGTTTTTTGATGTTTTCTGAAAGCTAGCAGATTGGTGATTGATTTAAGGGTCAGGGGGAGGGAGTTCCATGCCTTTGCTGCTCCTCGGAGAAAGCTCCTACCCCCCCAGCGTGCCTTCCTAATCCGCGCTGTTTTGATCAGTCCCATACTGGCAGATCTCAGATGTCTCTCTGGTCTATACCAATGGAAATGATCTTGAAGAGAGACTGGACCCAAGCCATGCAGTGTCTTAAAGACAAAACAGAGGGCTTTAAACATGATCCTCTTTCGCATCGGAAGCCAATTCAATTTCTCCAGTTCCTTGGTAGCTGAAGCAAATTTTGGCAGGCCTCCAATGAGGCGGGCTGCGGCGTTTTGTAGAACCTGAAGTTTATTCAACACTCCCTGTAGGGCCTCAAGGAAAAGACTGTTACAATAGTCGAGGCGCGACAAAACAAGTGCCGTCACCACCCTTTTTTTGCTTCCCTCAGGTAGGAAGGGAAGCACTTTCCTAATGATTTTCAGGAGCCAGTATATGGACAATGTCAGCGCCATAACTTGTGGTTTAAAAGAAAGTTGACTATCTATAATGGCTCCCAGATTTTTTACCTTTTGAGCTGGAGCGGGTGGTTCTCCCATGTCAGTTGGCCACCATCTTGGACTCCAAAGATTTGAGTTGGACCCAAAGACAATCACCTCAGTCTTGGAGGAGTTGAGTTTTAGGCAACTTTTTGCCATCCAAGAACTGACTGCTGACATGCATTCCTGAAACCTGGCTGCCACCACCAGCTCTTTCTCAGGGAGCACCGAGACCACGATCTGGGTGTCATCTGCGTAAGAGGTTAACTCGAACCCGAAGGCTCGGATCACCGGAGCAAGGGAGGATACATATATGTTAAATAAGGTGGGGATAAGGGAGGATCCTTGAGGGCCCCCCGGGGAGTTCGAAAGGTCTTGATTCAGCATCCCCCATAGCCACCACTTGTACCCGGTCTTTCAAAAAGGCCTTGAGGATGTTGAGTGCTTTCCCCTGGATCCCGCAGCCCTCCAACCGGTCCACCAACAAAGCATGGTGAACCATATCGAAGGCCGCTTTGTGCTCTTAGTGGGGTGGGTATGCCCAGATGTGGGTCCCTTGCTCACTGTGCCACTGGAGTCAAGCTAGCCTGGCTGATGAAGGGTGATATACCCTGAAACTGGTGCAAGGATGCTTGTTTCGGTCCAGGGAGTACCTGGCTTGGCAGTTCAGTCTGGACTATTCCCATGAGGCACAGGGTCAAGACTGATTTGCATATGGCTTGGTCCAAACTGGGGTGGCATAGTGGGCAAAAGAACAATGGATTTAACCCAGATCTCTTGACTGGGGGAGAATGTTTGTATCATTCATCATCACGTCCATCATTTGTTGTAGTTACACTTTTTGCCCTAAGTGGGTTGGGAATGCCCAGACATGGGTCCCTTGCTCACAGTGCCACTGGATTGAAGCTGGCCTGGTTGATGAAGGGTGACATACCCTGAAACTGGCCCCAGTATGCTTTGCTTTGGCTCCAGGGAGAACATGGCTTGGCAGTTCTACCTGGACTGTTCCCATGAGGCACAGAGTGAAAACAGATTTGCATATAGCGGAGTCCAAACTGGGGTGGTGTTGTGGACAAAAGAACAATGGATTTAACCCAGATCTCTTCACTGGGGGAGAATGCTTGAATCATTCAGCATTCCGTCCATCATTTGTTGCAGTTACACTTGTTGTTCTAAGTGGGTCCCTTGCTCAGTGTGTCACTGGATTCAAGCTAGCCTGGCTGTTGAAGGGTGACATACCCCGAAACCCATCCCAGGATGCTTATTTCTGGTTCAGGGAGGACCTGGCTTGGCAGTTCGGTCTGGACTGATCCCAGGAGGCACAAGGTGTAGACTCATTTGCATATGTGTGGGTCCAAACTGCGGTGGTGTAGTGGGCAAAAGAATGATGCATTTAAACCAGATCTCTTGACTGGGGGAGAATGTGGGAATCATTCAGCATTCCACCCATCATTTGTTGCAGTTACAATAATATATACTTTAGATTGACAAAAGCACTGGTAAAGCAATTGGCCTCTCATTTGGGACTTATTAGCTTTACTAATAGTGCTTGGTATGCTCTACAGCATCCCTTCAAAATGACTAATGGGAGGACGAGCTTTCTCCGTCAATTAGATTTGAGTACTTTTTTAGTTTTTACATCTGCAGAGCTCCATGAATTTTGGCAGGTTGTTCCAGGGCAGCGTCCTTGTGTAGTCATGGATAAAGCCAGGAAAGCTCCAAGCTGGCGAAGTCCAGTGTCGGTGCCCAGGAAGGTCTCAACATCAGAACACTCTGACACTTATCTTAGGGCCCCAGGACCTTACGAACAACCCTTGGGGGTTTGGACTTACTCCAGCAGTGTCCAGGCCAGTTGGAGCTGATCAGTTGGGCTCCTCAGGAATGTGGGCTTCTTGTTTCCAGTCCAGGGAGGGCCTTGCTTGGCAGTTCAGTATGGACTGTTTCTATGAGGCACAGGGTCAAGACTGATATGCATATGGCTGGATCCAAAGTGGGGTGGCGTAGTGGGCAAAAGAACGATGGTTTTAACCCAGATCTATTGACTGGTTAGAGAATGCTTGAATCATTCAGAATTCCGTCCATCATTTGTTGCAGTTACACTTGTTGTTCTAAGTGGGATGGGTATGCCCAGATGTGGGTCCTTTGCTTACTGTGTCACTGGATTCAAGCTTGCCTGGCTGATGAAGGGCGATATACCCCGAAACCGATCCCAGGATGCTTGTTTCCGGTCGAGGGAGAACCTGGCTTGGCAGTTCGGTGTGGACTGCTCCTATGAGGCACAGGGTCAAGACTCATTTGCATATAGCTGGGTCCAAACTCAGGTGGCGTAGTGGGCAAAAGAATGATGCATTTAACCCAGATCTCTTGAATGGGGGAGAATATATGAATCATTTAGCATCCCATCCATCATTTGTTGCAGTTACAATAATACATGCTTGAGATTGACAAACGCACTGGTAAAGCAATTGGCCTCTCATTTGGGACCTATTAGCTTTGCTAATAGTGCTTGCCATGCTCTAAGGCACCCCCTCAAAATGGTTAATGGGAGGAAAAGCTTTCTCGGCCAATTAGATTTGAGTACTTTTTTAGTTTTTGCATCTGCAGAGCTGCATGAACGTGGCAGGTTGCTCCAGAGCAGGGTCCCGATGTAGTCATGGATGAAGCCAGGAAAGCTCCAAGAGGGTGAAGCTCAGCATCTGTGCCCAGGAAGGTCTTGACATCAGTACACAATGACACTTGTCTTAGGGCCCTAGGACCGTACGAACACCCCTTGGGGGTCTGGACTCACTCCAGCAGTATCCAGGGCATGACCAGTTGGATCTGATCAGCTGATCTCCTCGGGAAAGTGGGCTTCTAGCAGCTTTTGGGCCCCTGTAGCATAAAAGGAGCTGACCCTTGAAGTCCACTTCGTAGTCCTGGGTACACGTGGTTCTCGTAATAGTCCACAACATCATAATTTCCACAGGTCCAGCACTGTTCTGAAGTGGATACTAAGGGGTGCCACATTTGTGCCCAGTGCCAGCAGTGGGTGAGGGAAACACCTGGCCACTTCCTAACCAATGTGGTAAACGTTGCCAGGGGGGATCCTATCCACTTTTGCAGCATTTCCTTTAAGCTATCCCACAGTGGCTCTCTCCATCTAAAACCAACATGGCAGAACTTTTATTTCATGTGCCCAGCTTCATTTACTATACAGAGGTATGGCTATGATGATGGCAAACCTTCTCTTGTATCCACTCCAATCATTGGTAATGGTATCTGGCTAGCTAGCAGGTCATAACAGAGGACAGGCCCAGGTGTGTGCTACATCTGTCTGTGACAGTGTAAGCATCCTTTGAAGTTAATGAAGCTCCTGGGCACAGTCCAGATGGACATCCTGTCATGAGAAGTTAAGCCCCTCTCCCTTTGTCTCAGCTCTGGTACTCCCTTCACAACTAATATAGGGGTGATCTCCAGGTTTACGGTGCACACTGGTTGAAAGGCCCACATGCTTAAGGCAGGAAAATGACAACTTTCTAAAAGTGTCATTTTTAAAATAATAATATAAAATCTGACTTGACGATTAAGTTGGAATTTGATTATTATTAAAATGTGTCCTTGAGTCAATTTTCTAGCTACTGCGAAACTAAAGTTAAGCACTATAAGATCTAATAATGTAACCCAGTGTTTTCCTATGTGAGGCACAACTTCACCACAATGAAAAATGACTTTGGAAGTTTTCCATTGCCAGGACATGTAGGACATACAATATAATATCCTATTTTTTTTAAAATACCAGGCACTTTGCCCTGTGGGCATTTAGGGCCAAACTTCAGGGGTTATACATATGTACCAAAATGGAAGGTTTAGGACTGGCAAAATGTTTATTTTGTAGGTTGAACTGGCAGTTTTAAAAGTACATACCCAGACAGCAGGGGCAGGCCCGGAGACATGCTATCTCATTTAACTTAAGAGCCCTGGGTACACTTTTGTATCATAACACTATTGACTTATAGGTAAGGTTTGCAGGAGAGTAGCCAATTTCAACATGTTTAAGGGATTAGAGCTCATGCACTGAACATTGGTTAGTAACTTACTTATGTGCAGTCAACTGCCAGCCACAGAATCTGCCCAAAAATGCAGTGACTACTAAAAAAGGGGCATTTGTCCGCAGTGGCTAAGAGCCTCAATTGAAGAATGTCAAGTTCCTCTATCATTTATCATGGCTATATTCCTATTGCAAGCCGACATTAAAGCAGCAGTACATTTTGGTGCCTAGGGGAATCCAACAGATCCTTTTCCAGTTACAAAAGGGAAAAAGCAGGGGTGCAATTTTCCCAAACAATATTTAATATTGTTAATTATGATATGAATGTGTACATAAGGAACTCCCAAAAGTTACTGGGTCTCTGGGCCAGTAAAAGATGTGATATTGAAAATATGTAACCTGTATATGTGTGTGTGTGTGCATTTATGTATATATATCAATAGGCTGTTTCCCGTTTCACAGACCCTTCTGTTTCTCCGAGGCATAGCTGCTTTACAGCCGTCTGTGTTTCGGCGCATGGTTTTCCTTTCTCGGAAGAGCTTTGCAGCTGATAGGCCCTCCGATTCACCTGTGTAGACATCACCATTGTGCGAGGTGTTCTCCTGACATTGTGAGGTTGCGGAGTCTGTTAGGTCGGAGGACCGGAAGAGCTGCAATTCTGCCACCGGTAAGGAGACGTTCGTTTTTTGGTGCCAGTCTGAGCAGGGATACATCAGGTTACAGAATTGTCTCCAGCACCTTATTTTATGTTATTGACGAAGCAGTGTCTAAGGTGTGTAAATATTCACCAGTAAACCAAACAAACATGTTTTCCAGTGAGGCTATCCGCGACAGGGAATCAGGGAATCAGCGGCGGAAGCCCTATTCCAGCAGGGGACTCATTTATGAGGCCGTGTGTCACTTCGCAGTGGATACTAATGTACTTAGCGACCATTATCCACTTAGACTAACTTACTTAGAGCCTGGTCATCACAAAACGCAAGCAAAGGATTACAACGGCCTTTTACACCAAGAGAACCTTACACTAAATAGACTGAATGGCTTCACCCTCAAATGGGGTAACCTTGATCAAGACGTAACTTGCGCAAGTATAATCAAAAAATGCATGACCTATATTGATATTTGTCTAAATCCCTTGGCCACTCCAATGGAAATTCTGACTAATTACAATGAGATAGTAAAAATCATCGGTACAGAATTAACCAAACCCAGGAAACAAAGTAATACACTAAGAAAAGGTTGGTTTGACTCTCAGTGTACAAAAACTTATTCAGCATTAAAGAAAGCCTTAGCAAAAAAAGATCGAAACAGAGAAGAGATTGGACAACTAAGGAAAATGTACAAGCTCTCACTGAGGCAGAGGAAAAAAGAGATACAAAGTAATCTCTGGTCCCAACTCCTAAATAGCAGCACACAAAAGGACAATGTAGCCTTCTGGAAAATCGTAAAATCGCCATTTTTAAATGGAAAAAACGACGGGCCTTCGCTGGATGTTGCAATAAACGCCGAAGACTGGGTGCGACATTTCACAGAGGTCTTCAGCAAGGACAAAACTGGAGACTTGGTCTCTACTCCCCAGCTCCTCCCTCCAGTGAACTACCCGATAAAAATTCAATTCACTATGAATGAGGTAACAAAGGCGATAAAAACTGCAAAAAATGGCAAAGCCCCAGGACCGGACTCTGTCCCAATGGACCTTTACAAATCACTCCCTGATCTCTGGTCCCCTCTTCTAACCAAGGTCTTGAATGCAGCCAAGGAAACCACCCTCCCGAACTCCTGGTCTACATCGATTCTGGTCCCCATATTTAAGAAAGGCAACAGAGACTCCCCCACCTGCTACCGTCCCATTTCCCTCCTGGATTCGGTCGGGAAGATGGCAGGGAGGATACTTCTAGACCGTCTCCAGGAGTGGTCCACAGAACACGGGGCACTATCAGATCTTCAATTTGGGTTCAGGCCAGGCCTGAGCACTGTGGACCAAGTCTTAAATTTAACACTGCTGGCTGGAAAATACATCTCAGCAAAAAAATCAACTCTACACATGGTCTACGTTGACCTTACGGCAGCGTTTGACTGTGTAGAACATTCAAAACTTTGGGCAATAATGCTACAAATGGGGATCGAGCCTGCAATTATAGACTTCCTGCGAGTTATACTCTGGAGCCACGGGAAAGGTTCGATATGGTCTGGAGGGCCAACTCACTGACAGCTTTCCAGTACAGAAGGGGGTCAGGCAAGGGTGCGTACTGGCCCCCTTCCTATTTACGCTCTACACAAACGGACTAGAAGCGGCCATGCTACAAGGCGTACAAGATCTCCCAGAAGTGGGTCGGCGACCGATCCCAGCATTGTTATATGCTGACGATGCTGTGATCCTGGCACGAACTCCGATCCAGTTACAAAAAGCATTAAACAACTACTGCACTTTCATGGGAAGCCTCAATCTAAAAGTCAATATAAAAAAAACTTTTGTGATGCACGCTGGTACTAAAAGGAAAAAAGTAAAGTCAATATTTGTGGATAAAATCCCACTTGAAAGAACTAAAACGTACTCATACCTCGGCATCACTATTGACGAAGAGTTTAACTGGAAACAAGCAATTACATCACGTAAGCTGTCTCTCTCAAGAACCATTGGTGCTTTAAAAGCGTTCTCCCTTCGCCTAGGAAAAAGACCTATAACAGAGATGCTAAAAATTTATAGCGCAAAATGCATCAGCACTGCCATTTTTGGTGCAGGAGTTTGGGGAACAGCCAACGCTGAACAAATACAGAAAATTGAAAACCTCTTTTTAAAATTCTTAATAGCAGTTCCTAAATCCACAACTACTTTCGGTTGCCACTTGGAACTTGGATTGGATCATATTGCAGACCTCATTAAGATTCAGCCCATTATGCTGTGGCGCAGAATATGGGCCACAGATGAATGTCATCTGACAAGAGCAATTATCGACGACTGCATGAAACTAGATTCTATGAACAAGATTAAGTGGCTAAGATACGTAAAGTCGTTTTTTGCGGATATTGGTCTTTCGAGGTTCTTTGAAGAACCTCAGTCAGTAACAGACGTATCAAAGAAAGACTTAAAAAAGCTATGCCTGTCCCACTTAACTCAACTGCGACTGATGTCCGAAATAGGAAAGCCATCTGTCCAACACTGCCTTATGATACAACTGACTCCATCTATCCAACCGTATCTGCAGTATGACCTGACGCAATTTGAAAAGTTCCTTCTCACCCGCTTCAGGTTTAATCTCTTTCACATCATGGTTTCATTCCCGTCACAGAACATTTGGACACCTAATACGATACTGTGCCCCTGTGACTCTGTTTCATTTCAGTCCACGATACATGTTCTTTTCTTTTGTAGATTTTATACGCCACTTCGCAAAAGGTGGATTACACCAATTTTAAAAGTTATGAAGATCCGCAGATGCCGCCCAGCATACCTGGCGCTGCAGTTTCTGGAAAACATCTTAGCAACGAAATCTGTCGTACACTACCTAAAACTGTGCCTCAGGCATCGCATGAACTTATGAAAAATAAATAGCTGCATCAAACACAGACTTTAGAGACAGTATAGTGCTCTCTGTGAGAGATTAATCTTTTATATTAATCTTTTATATTTTTGAATCTAATGATGTCAATAACTTTCTTGGTATTTTTTATTGTGTATATTTGTACTTTTATGGCTTTCATCACGAAAACCGAATAAAGTTCTTTTTGATTTGATTTGAAGTTCCTCTATCATTTATCATGGCTATATTCCTATTGCAAGCCGACATTAAAGCAGCAGTACATTTTGGTGCCTAGGGGAATCCAACAGATCCTTTTCCAGTTACAAAAGGGAAAAACCAGGGGTGCAATTTTCCCAAACAATATTTAATATTGTTAATTATGATATGAATGTGTACATAAGGAACTCCCAAAAGTTACTGGGTCTCTGGGCCAGTAAAAGATGTGATATTGAAAATATGTAACCTGTATATGTGTGTGTGTGTGCATTTATGTATATATATCAATAGGCTGTTTCCCGTTTCACAGACCCTTCTGTTTCTCCGAGGCATAGCTGCTTTACAGCCGTCTGTGTTTCGGCGCATGGTTTTCCTTTCTCGGAAGAGCTTTGCAGCTGATAGGCCCTCCGATTCACCTGTGTAGACATCACCATTGTGCGAGGTGTTCTCCTGACATTGTGAGGTTGCGAAGTCTGTTAGGTCGGAGGACCGGAAGAGCTGCAATTCTGCCACCGGTAAGGAGACGTTCGTTTTTTGGTGCCAGTCTGAGCAGGGATACATCAGGTTACAGAATTGTCTCCAGCACCTTATTTTATGTTATTGACGAAGCAGTGTCTAAGGTGTATACATATTCACCAGTAAACCAAACAAACATGTTTTCCAGTGAGGCTATCCGCGACAGGGAATCAGCGGCGGAAGCCCTATTCCAGCAGGGGACTCATTTATGAGGCCGTGTGTCACTTTTACGCCGCCGGTGCGTCACTTTATGTGACGCATCGGTGGCAAAAAACATGCCTTCAGTTGCGCACTATTTACAAAGTGACGCATCTAAGCAGATGGGTCACTTTGTAAACCCCTGCGCTACATTATACCTGCGTCAGGTATAATGTATGCAGAGGGGGAGTTCCCCCGCAAAAAGCCTCGTTATAGCGACGCAGTGAAATCTATGAGATTTCACTGCGTCACTTTTAGGACGCTGTTGCGTCAAAATCTTGCGCCTGCCTCCCAGCAGGCGTAAGACTGACGCAAGCCCTTTCACATGGGGCTTTCCCCATGTGAAAGGACGCATTGCTGGAGTTGCGTCACTTTTGTGACACACTCCAGCAATGCGTCACTTTTGCGCTTACAGATATGCCAGAAATATTGACGCATCTGTAATTCCTTGCGCAATGATGCGTCATATTGTAAATATGACGCATCGTTGGGGTCGCAAGGAGGTCGCAATGGAAAGTGACGCATCGCTGTTTTCTCGCAGCGATGAGTCACTTTTCATAAATGAGGCCCCAGAACCTACCAACAGTTACTAATAAGCGCAGAGGCTCCAACACTGATACAAGAAGCAACGATGTTAAAACATTATTGAAAACCTTAGAAAAATTATTAAGAAATGAACTATATAAATGGTGGGAGAAAAATCATACGAAAAATATAGAGATGCCAATCGTGTCCCAAGAGGGCTGCGTGTACTCATTGCCCCTACATTTGAAAACCCAAACCCTCAAATGCTACAAGAATGTACAGAGGATAACTTGCAGGCATCAATGAACATGATCCATATTCTAATTAAATACGCTGAAATTGACCGCAATGTTCTCTTGACAGAAATTGATCGTATTAATGGCTTACTTGATGTAACAGGACAAAGTGACCTGATTAATAAAAGTAAACATGAAATTGAATTATGCATCAAAAAAAAGAAAGAAAAATCTATAAGTTTGCCATTAATCAGAATGATTATGCCACTGGAAGAATTTTCACATTTGCTCGCAAGTATGATAGTTACAAGAGACAAGTATTAACCAGGGGCAATTTACAAAGCAAACAAGGAACTATTGGTGGTGAGGCTAGCGTGAATGAAGGTGAATCTGATTCAGTTTCTCTTACATCAATTAGTGATTGTGAGGATGGTCGACCTGGTACCTCGGCTCCTTCATCATCTGGCATAAGTAGTTTTTCTCTTGCAGAAGAACTGAATTTGGTAAGCGAGGACCGGCGGTACACCTTGCGCCCCCGCAAACCTCAGTATGTGCATGGGGATCAGCAAACAAACGCAGGAGGGAGAGGAGGAGGGTCAAGCACCGTCAAAACTACATCAAGAGGCAATGCGAGAAGGACTTGGAAGAAATAAAAAGTGAGATACAGAACACTGTCATCAATCTTACAGACACAGTGTTATCCAAAGCTGAAGTGCAACTTTTTATCATTAGGCCTATCATACTGTCCCAAACATCACTTTTCCTACAGTCAGGCGAGGATTGACGTGTTCAAATTTATCAGAAAAATAAAATTGAATAAACATTTTCAGCTAAACACGTTTACTGGCAAATCACCTGTTGATACATCGAATACCATCAATACGGATGGGACATTACAGGTCAAAGATATCCCTAACTTACAGAGATTGTATGATTTGGCACAAGAAACCAGTAATGTTGATCTATCTGTTGCCACCCAAGAATCTTGCCACATAAGGACAGCTCCTTGTCCATTCCGCCCAGCCTCCACGTTTCTTCCACTCATGCCAAAAGATGCAGTGGATGTATTTAGTGACAGTCATCACTGAGTTGAAGTTCCTAAATAGAACTGTATCTTCTCAAGCTCGAGAGAGGACTACAAAACAATCAATACCACAAGCTGATTACCAAACTTCAAAGAAATCAAGACCTCATTATCAATAAATCTGATAAAGGTGGTAATACAGTTTCATGCTCTCATACAGATTATTTGGCAGAAGCTGAACGTCATCTCTCTTACACCTCATGCTATAGACATTCTACTAAATTTGAAATGAGAGCGGCAGAAGAAAGAACTCGTAAAAAAATCAATCAAGGGAAAAGAAATGGGTTAGTGACTAAAGAAGAAATTATTTTTCTCAACACAGAACATCCAGTCACTCCTATGTTATATTTTCTGCCTGAAGTACATAAAAAGGTCACTCCAGTGCCATGCCGTCCGATCATTTCAGCCCAAGGAAGTATAAATGAGAATTTATCCAAGTATGTCGATTTTCTTTCCAGCAGCCTTATGTGACCAGTCTGCCATCTTACCTAAGAGACACCACTGACTTTTTAAACAAGATCAAAAATAGAATTTGGTGTTCTGATTTATTTGTTGGTGGTAAAGGACATTGAATCTCTTTACACTAGCATTAATCACTCCCATGGTATCAATGATACTAAATATTTTCTGGAGAACAGGGACATAGATATGAAAGAACATAACAACATGCTATTGGAAATAATTGATTTGTTTTTAACGACCAACTTTTTCCTATTCCGGAACGATATTTACCAAGAGGTGCGTAGTGTGGTGATGGGGGCATGCTTCTCTCCCAGTTACTCATGCTTGCAGGTGGGCTGGTGGGAGAAGCATGTCCTCAGAACCACACACTGACACTGGTGGGGCCATATAGTGCACTACTGGCGCTATATTGATGACAGCATTTTACTCTGGAGTGGGTCTAGGGAAGATGCCATGAAATTTGTAGGAGATATCAATTCCAATGATTTTAAATTTAATGTTTACTGCCTCTATTGATAGCTCCAAGGTCGAATTTCTTGATGTTCTGTTGTATGTAGATGAAGGTATTCTCCACACTAAGTTACACAGAAAGACCACAGCTGCTAACTCGATTCTACACGCAGACAGTGCACATCCCCGTCACCTCATCAACAGCATACCATACGGCGAGTTCATCCGTATTCGGAGAATTTGCAGCTCTGAAAACAGTCTCCATTCATTGTCAGATGGCAGCATTTCGCAGATTTCTTGACAGGGGTTATAAAAAACATCAATTGACCCTTGCCTTGAATAAAGCTAACTGTCTGCAAAGAGATATCCTGATTCAGCCCCAATCCAATATTGAATCTGAGAAAGAGAGTTTGGAGAAAGATGTATGTCCTATCCAGTTGATAACTAACTACTTTCAGTGCACAAGAAAAAGTTCTTCACAAGATAATTTATTCAGAATGGCCCATCGTTTTGACTGATAACATCCTTGGTCCCATTCTACTCAGTTTACAAGCTATCACCTTCAGAAGGGCTCCCTCCATGAGGGATGCCCTTGTGAAATCTATGCCTGAGGTGAAAACCAAAAGTACCTGGCTCACTAAGATGTTTTTTTCTTTTTAAATATAATCCTTGCCGTGCGTGCACGTTTGCTAAGAATAGTACTCACTATAAAACAGCGTTCAGTGAGAAGGAGATAGCTATTCAAGATCATCCCATTTGTCGTACCGAATATGCTATCTACAAACTGAAGTGCACCTGCAATCTGGAATACATTGGCAGTACCAAACTCCCAGTGCATAAACACATTCTCTAACATGTTAGTGCCATCGTGAATTCGGACCATAATTATCCTGTCGCCAGACACTTCAAGTCTGTTCATGACAACAAACTGAAGGATCTGGAGTATACAGTTATAGGGTCAATTCCTAATCCCGGACAGGGAGGGAATCGAGATAAGCTACTCAGACAACGTGAATCCCATTTCATTTTAGCTCTCGACACAAGAGTCCCTAATGGTCTCACATGAATGAAGATTTGCACAATTTTTTATGATGGTAATTTTTTATGGGGATAATTAAGTATAATGGTCAACTTTTTCATTGTATCAGTGTTATATATTTATGCTCTCTATAGATGTGGTTTGTTCTGTGATTTCATTACCTAATATTGCACACGCACTTTAGGATTGTTTAGGTTTAAGCCATTCAGGGTTCTTCCCTTGCTGCTAATGTTCCAATATTTTGCACTTTTTGCACTTTGCACTTCTTTTTTATACCGACTATTTATTATCACATGGCATCTGTTACTGTACATATACTTTGTATCATGCAATTTTGATACTATCATATTTTATCCATTTTGGTCATTCTTTTAGCATTTGGTCTTTGTGTTTTTGACCGTTTCCCTGACAATATTGCACTTGCACTTTATTATGGAATTATCTGCTGCTAATCAGACTGGTATGTGATATTTTGTATGTATCTTAAACTACTGGTATTATTTGCATGATAGTTATATGACTACAGGATGTCTCGATTTCATGTATGGCACTTTACATGCTTGGGTCGTCTAATACCTTTTACGTTATCTATTTTGAGATCCGTAATATGTGTACCATCTAATTTGGGCACTTGCCCAGTATACCCTTTTAGTCAATACCATCAACCGCTATTTAGGTTGCTGTAAGAGTGGTTTTATAAACAGGACAATGGTCCCTAGACAAAGCAATTATATCAGATAAATATAGGCTAAATAGACACTATATTCTTAGTCCAGCCGGACAGATTTATTTTGTAATAAACAATTCTTGACATTTTTAAAAAGTGTTACAGCAGGACACCAGCCGATGTCAACTGATACACTAAAGAAAAAACAAACAAGGCAACTGTGTAGTGAATTCACAGTCAGACCAAAATGTAAACACACTATAGCTGATATTAATTAGTACATTTCAACTGCATATAGTGTGGCACAGTCGACGACGTTTCGAACCTATGGTTAATACAGATTCATCCTCAGGAGATTACATATATGCCTTTCACTTTTTCAGAGAATTATAACAAGATCAGAATTAACTTGCTCAGCCTGCAGAGAGGCGCAGACGTCAATAACCTGGATATGAAGAAGCTACCGGTTGGGGCAACAATGCAGCCTCTATGATAAGAAAGATGACTGGATAAAGCAACGTGGGGCCGACAATGCGATCCGTGTCTATGGATAGAAGGTGATTCTTTTACTTGCCCTACCTCTGTGATGACATTTACTCTCAATGAATAGGTTCCCTAATATTGAGATTTAATTCTTGAGTAAGATCAAGAAATGGAGGGCAATGTAATACATCACATCAGTATAATTTTTCAAGCTGTTTCAACATCTATATTTATACTATTTTTGCACTATAATGATATCCTCGATATTAATTATTTGATGCGTAAATAGTATCAAATGTGATGTCCTTTTATATCTCTTGTCTTGTTACATGAAATATTTTATGAAATGTTTTCCTTGTACATATATGTGTGTATATATGTATATTCTTATTTAAATCATTCCCAATGCCCCCCCCCCTTTTTTTAAGCACTATTCATATTGTTTTGATGAATTTTAGAAGGTTATTTATATGATTTTAACGAATCCATTACAGGGCTCTGTAATGGACTATAGTTATAAATATTGACATGCTTCTTAAATCAAACAGTTATTTGCACTTTACATTTAAAATATGTCTTCTTTGCACTTAAATTTGCACAACTATCTGCACTTTAAATTGATTGCTGCTTTGCTAAATTTTGCACTTCATAATGGTCATATAGAATACTATATATCAGTTACCTATGTATAGAATAATTAGGTAGGGTATGAGTGATCTTCATTAACAAGGTTTTGAAGTAATTTGTTTTGTATTTATACATAAATAATGAAATTGACTGATAAGGTTGACTGATAAGGTTAATATGGGATTTACCCATCAATGTGAAATTATTGTGACCTGAGTAGGTATATATATATATATATATATATATATATATATATATATATATATATAAGGCACAGAAACGATGTATGTGATGGAAGGGCTACTGATGGTGGCCCGCCTCGATACGGAGTGACTGAACTTATCAGCAGCTAGGATTTGTAGAGGAATTTACCGAAACCCGGCGTACTGAAGACTTTTTCTGCCATGGTGGTAGTGAATCACTTACGTGCGCATCATGACTGGGAAACAGAACTTTCCTTTTGATAGCATGAATTGCACCCAGCTGTTGGTGCATGAGGTGAGATTTCGCCGAGATCAGCATTGAAAACCAGTAAAGTAGCAACAGAGCAGTTGTGATGCACTGTGGGTATTGAAGTCCCAGCATAGAAATGTGAACCAGTAAGCTACCTCCATGGGTTCTACGAATTCTAAAATGAATGGATGTTAAAAAGACTTTGCCACTGGGCTTGAAATAATTAACTTTAATGAATGGAAAAAAAAGAAAAAGTGCAACTGTCTCCTTTAAGATCTGGACGTAATGGACTGAGTCCTCCTTCAATGTCTACAGAGTCCCGTTATTTAAACCTAATGAACCCACCTGTGTGCAGAAAGCGGCATTTGAAAAAGAGTCCTGCACTCGAAACGCGTCATGCCTATTTAAAACCCTTTTAAATAAAGAAACAATTTCTTTGCAGTATCGCTGGTGTGGTCTGGCTTACCTGACTGAATGTGCACATGCTTTTGCATACAACTGAAGTGTCTGACACACTTCGAGATCCAGCCCCGATCCGCTTGGGAGAGGCATCCCCTTTGTCAGATATCTGAGAGGAAGCGAGAAGCTTATCGGGAGCCCCCCGGCTGCGAAAGGCACAGAAACGATGTATGTGATGGAAGGGCTACTGATGGTGGCCCGCCTCGAAACGGAGTGACTGAACTTATCAGCAGCTAGGATTTGTAGAGGAATTTACCGAAACACGGCATACTGAAGACTTTTTCTGCCATGGTGGTAGTGAATCACTTTCACGTTCCTCCCATCCCTTACTGAGTACCTCTGTAAAAGCTGTAATTGGAGCCCATCTCACACCTGCCCTTCACCCCCTGGTCAAGAATGGAGAATGTTCCTCCTTAATTGTAGGTCCTTATGCAAACATTATACCGAACTGCACTTACTGATTGAAGAGCTCAAACCTGAGGCTCTCTTCCTAACTGAAATGTGGCTTCACACAGATAACGATCCGACTATTGTATGGGCCACCCCACAAGGATACACGCTTAAAAGACTGGATCGCCAGACCGGGAGAGGTGGAGGATTGGCCATCATTTATCGAGACAGCTATAAATGCCGTATTACCCCCACCACCTCAACAACTTGTGAGAGCTTCCACTTTTCACTAGAATTCTCCCCCACTACCACCTTTTCTGGCATCCTAGCCTATCGCCCACCTGGCGCTCTTAACAATTTCATTACTAAAATAACAGACCTTGCTGCAAGTCTCGTGTTGTCCTCGCCTAATTTCACTCTGTTGGGGGATCTTAACTTACATCTAGATGATCCTCACGACACTACAGTTAATAATCTTCGCTCCAACTTACAAGCATTGGATCTACATCAAAAGGGCTTTCACGTAACCCATAATAGGGGTCATCTTCTTGACCACATCTATAGCAATATAGATGCTCTTGTGGTGGATCCCCCTACACCACTACCTTGGACCGACCACTTTTTGATACCTTCACGTGGCGCACAAACCCCCCTCCCTCGACTCTCCATCCTGCTAGACATCGAGGTAGGAAGTGGTCCTCAATCCCCCTCCCTGCATGGGAAGACGCCCTTGCTAGAGACCCACCTAGGAAGGTAACGAATACCAACACAGCCACCAACAATTTCGATGGCTGGATCTCTAGCACACTCGATCTGGTCCTCCCCATACAATCTGGTAACTCCATAAAAAGACCCAAAGCAGCCCCATGGTACACACCTGCCCTTAAGACCATGAAATTAGCTTGCCGGAAAATCGAGAGAGCCTGGAGACAGGACTACTCCCAACTTAGGAAAACTGAATATAAAGCTGCCATTAAGCTCTACAAACAGGAGATAAAGGTGGCACAAGCTTCTTTTTACGGTGGCAAAATTAATGCAGCCGCTAATGCCCCAAGGGAAATTTTTAAAATTGTCAAATCCCTTATTTCACCCCCTGCTGAGTGTCCCTCTGCCGAGGGCGCCCAAAATCGTTGTAACGATTTGGCCGTTTTCTTTTCCCAAAAAATCCAGGCCATATACTCCTCTTTCAGGGACGCTAACAATGATACGGAACCCCTCATATCTACAACCTCCGACACCTCTGTCCTTTGTACGCTTGATACAATCCAACTTTTGGACATTCCTGCCTTGGATAAACTCATCCCCAAAATCACCTCTGGTTCTCCCAACGATCCAGCACCCCCTCAGACCCTCACTAAGGTCACGGACATTATTCGCCCGGTCATATTGGATGTTCTTTACACATCCATCACCTCTAAATCCGTACCACCTTCATGGAAGTGCGCGATGGTGAGGGCTCTGTTGAAGAAGCCCAATCTCGACCAGAACAACTTGGCGAACTACCGTCCTATTTCCTTACTCCCCTGGCTGAGCAAACTGCTAGAGAGGCACGTAAATAACACCTTGATGAACTATCTGGAGTTTAATAGTCTTCTGCGGGCCTCTCAGACAGGGTTCCGTCCCCTGCATGGGACTGAAACCCCTCTCTTAGCGGTGACGGAAGAGGCAAGAGCTGTTTTGGACCGGGGTGGAAAAGTCGCCATCATCCTTTTAGATCTCAGCGCCGCGTTCGACACCGTGAACCATGTCACGCTATTACAACGACTGGCGGACATGGGCGTGTCGGGCGCGGCCCTGGAATGGCTGACATCCTTCCTGGCCGACCGTTTCTTCCAGGTCTTTGAGGGCAAGGCGGTGTCTCCTAAACACCCACTCAGGTGTGGGGTCCCCCAGGGCTCCTCCCTGAGCCCTACCCTGTTTAATGCCTACATGGAACCCCTAGACAGGATAGTCCATCCCTTCGGTGTGCGGATCGTCACCTACGCGGACGATACCCAACTGGTGGTCTCCTTAGACCACTCTGAGGGATCGTCCCACACCTTAGGCCCCTGTCTGGAGGCTGTTGCCAGATGGATGCAATCTTCCTGCCTAAAACTTAACAGGGAGAAGACAGACGTCATCCTATTGGGCAATCCTTCTCCCTCTGTTCTAGCATCCATCTGGCCACCATGTTTGGGCCTGCCCCCCGTCCCCAAGTCCCACATAAAAAGCCTCGGGATCTGGTTTGATAAAGCTTTGGACTTTTCAGTCCAAGCCACAAAGACCGCCGCCACCTGCTTTTGGCTCATGAGGATGTTGCGGAAGGTGCTCCCTCTGCTCCCATTCCAGGCAAGGAGGATCCTGGTCCAGGCCCTTATACTCTCCCACCTGGATTACGGGAATGCCCTCTACATGGGAGCTCCGACCTTTGCCACCCAGAAGCTCCAAGTCACACAAAATAGTGCGGCCCGCCTACTCTATAACCTCCCTCGCTGGCAGTCAGCGAGGAATGCCCTAAGGGAGCTTCACTGGCTCCCTATAGTGGCAAGAGTACAATTTAAGGCCATGTATTTTCTACACAAAGCCTTTCATCGCACAGGTCCCGCCATTCTGCATCCCTTGGCTACTCCCTACGTCCCGTCCCGTTCCCTCCGCTCCTGCACCCTCCGGCTGGCTACTTCCGCCAGAGTCAGGAAAGCTTGATGGGGAGGCTGCTCTTTCTCCCATACTGTGGCCAAGCTCTGGAACACCCTCCCTCTATCCCTTCGAGGCAACAGTAACCACCTGTCCTTCAGGAAAGCCTTGAAAACACACTTGTATGCCAAATTCTGCTGATCTGCCCTGAGCCCGCGTTAAGCAAATTCAGTCACAAGCGCTACGAGGCCTCCGGGTAGTTTAGCGCTATACAAGTGCAATTTTCATTCATTCATTTCACCTGCGCATCATGACTGGGAAACTGAACTTTCCTTTTGATAGCATGAATTGCACCCAGCTCTTGGTGCATGAGGTGAGATTTCGCTGAGATCAGCATTGAAAACCAGTAAAGTAGCCAAGGAGCAGTTGTGATGCACTGTGGGTATTGAAGTCCCAGCATAGAAATGTGAACCAGTAAGCTACCTCCATGGGTTCTACGAATTCTAAAATGAATGGATGTTAAAAAGACTTTGCCACTGGGCTTGAAATAATTAACTTTAATGAATGGAAAAAAAAGAAAAAGTGCAACTGTCTCCTTTAAGATCTGGGCGTAATGGACTGAGTCCTCCTTCAATGTCTACAGAGTCCCGTTATTTAAACCTAACGAACCCACCTGTGTGCAGAAAGCGGCATTTGAAAAAGAGTCCTGCACTCGAAATGCGTCATGCCTATTTAAAACCCTTTTAAATAAAGAAACAATTTCTTTGCAGTATCGCTGGTGTGGTCTGGCGTACGTGACTGAATGTGCACGTGCTTTTGCATACAACTGAAGTGTCTGACACACTTCAAGATCCAGCCCCGATCCGCTTGGGAGAGGCATCCCCTTTGTCAGATATCTGAAAGGAAGCGAGAAGCTTATCAGGAGCCCCCCGGCTGCGAAAGGCACAGAAACGATGTATATGATGGAAGGGCTACTGATGGTAGCCCGCCTCGATACGGAGTGACTGAACTTATCAGCAGCTAGGATTTGTAGAGGAATTTACCGAAACACGGCCTAGAGAAGACTTTTTCTGCCATGGTGGTAGTGAATCACTTACCTGCGCATCATGACTGGGAAACGGAACTTTCCTTTTGACAGCATGAATAGCACCCAGCTCTTGGTGCATGAGGTGAGATTTCGCCGAGATCAGCATTGAAAACCAGTAAAGTAGCAACGGAGCAGTTGTGATGCACTGTGGGTATTGAAGTCCCTGCATAGAAATGTAAACCAGTAAGCTACCTCCATGGGTTCTACGAATTCTAAAATGAATGGATGTTAAAAAGACTTTGCCACTGGGCTTGAAATAATTAACTTTAATGAATGGAAAAAAAAGAAAAAGTGCAACTGTCTCCTTTAAGATCTGGACGTAATGGACTGAGTCCTCCTCCAATGTCTACAGAGTCCCGTTATTTAAACCTAACGAACCCACCGGTGTGCAGAGTCCTGCACTTGAAACGCGTCATGCCTATTTAAAACCCTTTTAAATAAAGAAACAATTTCTTTGCAGTATCGCTGGTGTGGTCTGGCTTACGTGACTGAATGTGCACGTGCTTTTGCATATATATATATATATATATATATATATATATATATATATAGTATGTTATCCCTTTCTATGACCATGTGCTGCATGATGTCACTGTTACGGGCAAGCACGTTTATGCTTACATATAAAAAAGCAACAAAAACTTTATTGACTTGCAGAGTGAACAAGGGCTCGTGTAGCCTGAAACACGTAGCTGTTCTTCTCTGTGCTAAAATAAATTATCGCACCTGATCCTGTGGTCCGTCTCCTTTCTCGGTGGTGTTGCAGAACTGCTTACCGGAGGTGTTGTGGATTAGGCCGAGTCAGTTTGTGCGCATTGTGTCCAAAACAGTCCAGATGCGTTTCGAGCATGTGCTCTTCATCAAAAGTGAACTGCACATAACCACCAGCAATTTGAAGTTCCAGATTCTTCCCTTTTATTTGGAACACAAACACGCTCGGGTGAGCCCATCAGTAAGCATCATGGGACTGGAAGTCCATTCACATTATTTCCCCAGTGGGCTGCTGGCAGATTGCAGTAGTAGTTTAAAACCGTTCCGTTTTACAACCCAGCTCTCCCCCCAGTGCCAACAATCACCTCCCGCTCTGTATCGCGCTAAAAAGTCAACAGCAACGGATCCGCACCATCAGCGGCAGTGTCAACTCGCGACTGGGCTGGTTGTATTAATGAAAGGAAAATGTTGCCCCTAGTTCAGCCACACTCTCAGAAGGTAAGTAACAATTAGGGAGAGTCAGGTTGTGCCCATCCCACCCTAAACAGTCCTGACACATTTCGAGCATGCGCTCTTCATCGAAAGTGAATGGCACATAGCCACCAGTAATTTGAAGTTCCAGATTCTTCCCCTTTGTTTGAAACACAAACATGCTCAGGTGAGCCCATCAGTCAGCATTATGGGACTGGAAGTCCATTCATATTATTTCCCCAGTGGGCTGCTGGCGGAATGCAGTAGTAGTTTAAAAACGGTCCGGGTCAGAACCCAGTACTCCCCCCGCCCAGTGCCAACAATCACCTCCTGCTTCGTATTGCGCTGAAAAGTCACCAGCAACAGATCCGCATCATCAGTGACAGTGTCAGCTCGCGACCGGGCTGGCCGTTTTAATGAAAGGAAAAGGTTGCCCCTAGTTGAGCCGCACTCTCAGAAGGTAAGTAACGATGAGGGAGAGTCAGATTGTGCACATCCCGTCCTAAACAGTCCTGATGAGTTTCGAGCATGCACTCTTCATCAAAAGTGAACTGCACATAACCATCAGCAATTTGAAGTTCCAGACTCTTCCCTTTTGTTTGACACATAAACACGCTCAGGTGAGCCCATCAGTAGGCATTATGGGACTCCAGTGAGATGTGCTCACCTGAGCGTTTTTGTGTTTCAAATAAAAGGGAAGAATTTGGAACTTGCAGTTCCCTTTTGATGAAACTGATGGGCTCACCTGAGCGTGTTTTTTGTGATTGGCCCTAGGACCCCATCCTCCAGGGCAAGGCCATCACCTTGGGGACCATGGGGGATGCCTGAAGTCCCCGCGGTCCCAGCTGTCTCCCGCCTCCTGTGGGAGCTGGCGTTGCTTTTTACGCCCGAGAGCTGCTAAGATGCAGCTCTCGGGCGTAAAAAGCAAAGTGCTCCACTTGGAACAAGCCGGAGAAAAATGCTCTCGTGTGTTCAAAGTGGAGCACTTGTTTGCTATGAAATGGCAGGATCCATAGCAAACTGCAATCTCCTGGCGTGGGCACCCTGGGACAGTGCTGGAGGCAGCCCTCCAGGGATGGCAGTCCTCAGGGCCATTTGCAGCTCCAGGAGGGGGGTTGCACGGCCACATCTCCCATTTTTAAAATAATCCCGGGATATGGAGGTCCCCGAGGCAGCAGGGGGGCGCATGGCCCTCCTGAATCTTTCTATACCAGCCCCGGGGAGGTGGTGGTCCCCGGGGCTGCGTGAGGGGGCCGGCGACCCCATGGAACTTATTTCCTTGTAGACTAGGGAGGTGATGGCCCTGGGGCTGCAGGAGGCCATGTGCCCCCCTGCATTAAAAAAAATGAGCGCCCGGGAGGTGGCAGTCCCTGGGGCTGCGTGGGGGGCCTGGGGGTCCCCAACACATTATGGTTACAATAAATTACAATAAAGCCCCGGAAAGGTGGTGGGCCCCAGGGCTGCGGGGCCTGCGTGGGCCCCCGTATATTTCTAATTGTACCTGGGACCTGGCCCACCCACGGGCCTAAAGTAAACCCGCTTTGTTTAAAAAAATAATATATAGATAGATTGAGGGTGCAAATTTACTATTTTAACACCAGTCTATCTCATACAGTGAGGGCGGGCAGATTTGTTAATGGAAGTATTGGCCGTAAAAAACTAGTACAGGGACCTACTTACATAGCCATATACCTCGTGGAGCCTATTTCCACCACCTTCAAAACATCCTTGTTGATGAGTCCATTCCAGTCTCCTAGAAAAACCATGCCTTCATCAGCATCCATCATGTTCAGCATTCCCATCCCGGTCCATTGCATGTGCACAACCACCAGACCTGCCTAACTGGATCTTCATCACTGACAAGGGCTGGAATGGCATTCTCAACACCCATCGACCCAAACACAGCAACAGCTTCTCTAAAAACATCAAGAATTTCACAAATTGGATCACCTCCTGTGCGGAGCCTCGGCCTCCCCTCAGACACAGCAATACTTTAAGATCTAGACCCCAGACCACTTGCTACACAGATTGATAAAATACCACAACAATGGAGAATGAGCCAGGACAATGCACACAGGTGCACATTTAAATCCACCCTGAGGCACTGGCACTAAATGATTCAGACCACCAAAGATGACTACATTACTGCCAGTACTAATTGAAGCAAATAAATGTTTGCCATTGTGAAGGATTTCCCCTCACCAGTAGCCGCCTCCAATTCGATCAGTCCCTTGCAGGACCTCTGCAACAATCTCTCTCAATTCTTCAATAACAAAATCACAACCATTTATAGTAACTTTAACTTGTAGTCAGACCCAACAGACCTCACCAAATGCCTCCCTAAATTATCCAAAGAAACAGAGCTGACCACTTGGCCCATCATCACCCCAGAAGAAACCACTGCTATCATGAAGTCCATCCACTGAGGGGCCCTATCGGACCCCTACCCACCACACCTACCCCAGAGGCCTGCAACCTATCATCTATGTACCTGCTAATTTCTTAATTCTGCGTTCAGAATTAAAAGGCCCCTGTGCACCAATGCCAAGACTGCAAGCACTGAATGCATGCAGCAACTCCCTATGTAAGGGAGTTTAGTGTGTGAGCTACAGGAGTCAGTAAAGTTTAGCTCTGTGTTTGAAAATAAATATATACAGTGTGTTTCGCTCACTCTTAGTTGAATATAATAGTTATGTTTTAGGTAGGTGTTCTAATAAATATATTGGATATAATATAATATAGCTGGATCATACATTATAATGGCTACATCAGCAACATGAAAGAATGGATTATTCCAATGGATGCTGATATGGGACAACTCAAATGTTTGTACTGTAATGTAAATGTAATTGAATAGTGTGGCAGAGCATTCGGTAGAGCTCTCAGGTTCTTCTACATCAGGTATGAGTAGCTGCTCCAGCCATTTTCTTTCTTGCCATTTCATACCTCAGATACTTTCTACTACATTATAAAAGCAAGAATGCAAGTGCTAGAATGCAAAGTACAAGACAGAATTGGATGAGCAAGCTACGTGGTCTGCCCCTGGTGATATGGAATGTCAGTATCACCAGATAACAATGCTGAATAGTCTTGATTCAACCTCCTGCCTCTTTTATCCACCACCAAACACAGCATGCCTCTTTATATTACTCTTGCTAGCAGATTCTTTTTTATCCATGCTTTATTTTGGTCACTGTTTTTCTGTCTTTCTCCCCCTCTAGTCGGTTTTTCTCTCTTGCCCTTGATCAAAGTCTGATGGAGTAAAATAAGTGCTGGTGCCCAAAAAAGAGTGCTAGTGGTCTCCACTCAGAAGCACAAATTAGGCACTGGTTACGGGGTGCAACAACAGCTCCAATTATATGGTTTAACATCATGAGTTTTAAGCTCCATGTGTTCAGAGAGATATGGTCACACCCCTCTGGCCTTGGGTTGTTTTTTTGTTCTGGTTCAGGGACGACCGGGCCTAGCAGTTAGGGTTGTACTGCTCAAAATGGAGCTGGGTCACGACTGATGTGCATTCACACCTACTCAGTGCCAGGGTATCCTACCTGGTGAGAGTGCTCTCTACATAGCTACATAACATAACAACATTTTTAGTATAACAAACATTTGGGAAAGTGCTACATTGGGAATGACAGTTTTACTATTCAACATTCAGTCTAACACAAATTGGAGAAAGAGCATACATTGAGAGGTCAGATTTAACTATTCTAACCTCAACATAAAAAAAGTTCAGGGAAAGTACATGCATTTGGGCAAGGGGAGCTCAGATTTACTATTCTAAGTTTAATTTTAGAAGGAGAGTGTCAGAATCCAATCTAACTTCAGTCTAACATATAATGGCGAATGTGGAGGACACATTTACTATTCTAACTCCTGTCTAAATAAAATTAGGTAAAGTGAATACATGGAAAAGGAGACACATTAAACTCAAACTCCATTACAATATTTTTAAACTCATCCCAGAGTCATTATTTATGTGCACAAGAAAGAACATTTACATTCAGAAGAAATCCATTTTTATGACAGACAGGCACATACATTATTCAGAAGCAAGTAAATTGGACATGTTTAAAAACATATTTATAAACATAAACTTTGCTGGGTGTCGCCTCAATACAGTGCTCCTAGCATAATGATATCAAGAGACCTAGTGACGACAATGTAATCATATACATATCAGACAATTTGTCCATACTTGGTTTCTAGCTCCAGTCCATCTTTGCACAGGTTGTGCCGCAAGAGAGCCGCAAGAGTGACACAAATCCGGCCCAAAGTGATCTTACGGGATTTATTTTCCAATGCACATTCTTATATGTGTATGAAAATAGGCTTAAAGTAACTATTATACGGTTCCTGCTCATTTAGAAGGACTGTGGGACAGATTTACAAGCCCCTTGCGCCACCTTTGCGTCACATTTCCCATGTTAAAAATGACGCAAAAGTGGCGCAAGGGGCTTGTAAATCTGCCCCAGTGTATCTAGAGCAACAAAACTTCATAATACAGAGGCTGAGTCTTCTTACATAATCACAAAGTGTTGCTTTGTTTGGTAAGCTTACAGTACCATATCTAAACTTACAGAGTTAGGGATGTTGTCTGAAACCTCAAACATGACCACTCTGCTTATGAAGGAATACATGAAAACAGATTTAACCCTTTTGTTTGTCACTTTTGAATGCCCAAGGTGTCACAAAGAAAAGTTATGATACTGCATTTTTAGATGTTTATTGAACAGCTGTAATCTTTGCAAATAAAACATGAACTGACATTATTAGAAAGATGAGACACATAATTGTTATAAGCATTACTAGAATGGTGAAAAACACAAAAAACAGGTTAATTGTTCATAATGTTGCTAAGATTACTCCTAGCTATCACTAATTTCTCTATGCTAAAGAGAGTACCCATCTGCTAGGCCTATTGGAATGACCTAACCCCATAACTTGGTACTGTATGTCAGGAAGCCAGCCTATGTGCATTAGCAAATGCACCTCTGTCTGAGTTTTCTCTTGCATGGCTATCTTCCTTCTCATGATGAAGGTTATGGACAGCAGAGCTGCATCTCAGTCGCAGCTCACAGCAGCTTCTATGATAAGTCCAGCGGGAGGTGTAGCTCTCACCGAGATCAACATGGATGCTGTTTAAATAATATAACAGCATGCTTATCACACTGTGCCAGAGGTGCAGAACAACGTCTTTAATTAGTTTGAGGAGAATAAGTCATATTCTTTGAGCAAAAAGAAAATAAGGCATCATGTTTTAAGTTGTGCGACCCCCGGATCTAAATGTGCAGACTACAGGGTGACAATGTGTATCAGAAATAAATGCGTGCATGGCACACACATTAGGGAAAGCATGTGCAAATCACCATCAGAAAAAGATGCTAAGTTAAAATCGAAATCTAAAATGGAGGCTAAATGTAAGCTCTACAACATAACCATAGTAGCTTTTTGTGCTTCTTTGTGCTACATTGCGTCATGGTGTCTTTCCAATGTCTGGTACATGGGCTGTCCCAACCAATCATCCATGGATTTACAGGCAAAGCCCTATGTACTAATTTTGCTGAATATTTAACGCCTCCTGAAGGCAGAAATTCTATTTTGTCTTTAAACTTTTCCAACTTTGTAAGTGTGTTGCACTGTACAGCATACATACAAAGTGGAAAAAGTGTTCAACTATGTCTAACCCCTTCGCTGCGTTTGTCGGCCAACGGCCGCCGCGAGCACTACCTCTGTAGTGCCGCGCGCGTCTGTTGACTGACGCCGCCCCGCCCACTCCGCTAAACCACCGCACTGCGGTGGAATTGCTGCTGCGGTTAAGCGGCTAAGCAGGCACTTTCAGTAAAAAACGTATGCTTAACATCACTTGTACACTCTTGCAATATGGTACACTTAAGCACCCCTCTGTGTATCACACTACACACACACACTACACACACACACAAACACACACACCTTACCCCCCACCCCCTGGCAAGGAATCAGATGCTTTTTAGCAGGGGATTAAGTAATGCTTGGATTAATATCTGTCCGCAAGCATTTTACTTAGGTAAATGGATTAAATATTCTATTGTCTTGTTGACAAAACGGTTCCTCTTCAGGTCATCGAACCGATCTACGATCTATTAGCTATTTACCCTTCAGCTCTGTCATTAGTTCTGGCATAATCCTGCTCGTGCGCTCTGCTCTGCAAAGGTCCTTCGATTATTGTGTTTTTAATCCTATTGTGTCAGGCTGATAAATCCAATTTCTTTTCCGAATGAACCTGTTTAAAAGAATCTGTACTTTATGATCTGTTTTGTTTAATTTTTTAATATGTTTTATAAGTAAAGAAGTCTTTGCACTATAGTGCCAAAAATATGCATACGTTGGGTGATAGAGCTGTTGCCTGAAGGGCTCAACTATAATAGTGTTTTAAGCTGAATGACAGATCTGCTGTTTGGGGTGCACACCCAGGTCCATCATCTCCATGAGGTGAGGTGATGCCCACACAAGGTGGTGTCAAATTACAACAAAAGGGCTCAAATTAGGACTGAAATGAATTATATTAGTGTATGGGAAGACAGAATCTATAAAACAGTTTTTTGCCTGTATCACTGTACATCCTTGCACTTTTTTGTATGCACACCGATAGGATCTTTGTAAACTGTGGGATATATTTGCTGCTCTTTGAGCAACAAACCAAGAGCGTCTTTGTAACGTCCACGATGGGCATAATATCTGAGGGACATGTATGTAACATCCATGCAACCCAAGCGGTGAGTCACTCTGATGTTTACTAGGCACAAAGCATCTCTATAATCTGAGAACTAGTTCTGCTGACTGCAATACCTGTATAAACTACTTGATGCTCACTTATCAAACTGTAGTGGAACACAAATGGGCTTATGTTACCATCCACAAAATGCCATGAACTTGATAGGCATCCCAACCAAGCAAAGCAGCCACGAAAAAGATATGAAAGCCAAGAAACAGGCTGACCTAAAGACCATTCTGTGCTTCTTCTTGTATTCTCATTAAGAATTGATGTCATGAGGTCTTGCATGCACTAAAGATGTCTTTAGCCAGACAGACCTAAGAAGAAGGTGACAGGCGATGAGCTCTGGGGATGCTTAAAAGCTAACTCACCCTCCTGGTGCACCCCATGTCAATCGGTATACTGGTCACAGCTGCACATCTCCATGAGCGGTTTCTCTCTGCTCATTCTGGGGTGTGGAGGAGCTTTTGTATTGGGTTATTTTGAAATAATTTCATATATTTAGAAGATGTGGCTCATTTATTCCCATTCTAGAAAATGTGGGGTATGCTTGAGTTTTTTGGGAATGTTTTGTTTTGTTTGTTTTGTTTTAAATGTCTGCATTTCATAGACATATGGCTAATTAAAAACCTTTTCCAGATAGAATCATTTGTCGTCAAAACAAATGTGACAGGCACTAACTAGGTTACACATTCTCTCAGGCTACCTGGCAGTAAACCTATGCATCAAGTTATGCAGGTACTAGAGGGTTATGTGTCTTACTAAACGGCTATCACTATTTACCGAGAGCTTACGCGACAGCAGAACTTAGCATCCGATAACTGGAATCTTCCATACTCAGGCATCTGAGATAACCAATACCTTGGATTACACATATTTCACGGGATGAGGGCGCTGAGAGCAGAGCAGTCCCACAGGTTGCACTTCTCTTAGATCCTCAAGCTTTATACTGTAAAACTAGCTCGCAGGTTACAGAGCCTATGTGTTACTGTTTCAGCAAGAAGGTGTTTCCATCAGATTACAAAGATATCACAGGCTTGCATTTCCAAGAGTAAAATGTTTCTCTGGGTCAGCCATATCTTACAGAAACACGTAATTTACAGCAAAGCTACCCCACAGGTTAAGCATATTGGGCAGGCTCGCGGCTATGATAAAATAGCTATGCTTTAGGTTAGTAAATTGCAAAAATATCTTACCGCATCAGTGAAGAAAATGCTTCGTTAATAGTGACTGTCTCAAAATTAGGTTTTGGGACACAATTCTGGATGGCTTCCATTTCATGACAACAATGAATGCGACCAGCTTTTAGAAGTTCCCCATGAAATATAGGTGTTGAAAGGTGTTGAGCCATCCTGGCTCAATGCTAGACATCTCTCTGTGGCCTTTGGTATGAGGTCGTCTTGGGCACCTCCCATGTAGCTGCTCTTTCTGGCTCAGATCCTCACAGTGGCCCAGAGTAAGAAGAAGAAACTCGTGAGAAGAGGGGTGCAACGCCTTGATATGTATATAGATTACTAGTAAGGCGAGAAAGAATGGTGGTTGCACTTTCCCTCAAAGATTAAAAAGAGATACACATGGAGCAGTAAAGGTGATACAGGATAAGCCAGAGGGTACCAAAGGTGTACCAGGACCAGTTGTCACTAGCCAGCAGCCCTGGGAGATGTGGAAATGAAGGAGGAGGTGAGGCAAAGATTAGGCAGGTGGGTGGATGGTAGAAGGTTCTTGTGATGCAGAAAGAAGATTGTACTTGATGAATGCTTCAGCCCACGTAGAGAGATTAAAGAGAAGTTACACAGGATGAATTTCCTCATATTAATTTAGTAGGGCGGGGGTATGAGATGTAGCCACAATTGTTAACTAGAACTACCTGAAGAGCAAGGCTTTTTCAGACATGGTAATAATGAGGCGCCACCTTCACGGGGCAACACATAATTACAAAATAGTCCCTGTCAGCATTGGTAGGAAAACCCAGTGGTATCCCTGCAGTTACAGCAAAAGAGAGTGGCGTGAGGATTCATTGGCAGCAGGATTTACTGATGGGTGGCAACCCGCGCCACTTTGCACTGAACTGTATGTCTATTATGAAGAGATGTGATCTAGAGTGTGATAACGGGGCATCTAAGCCAAAGTGGTCTGCAATTGATATGTCAAGAGATTTAGAAGGATTTACCAAGAATTACTGCCTGAACTAGAGACAAAAAAAGTCAGGAAACTTGAGCTAGAATACTTGCTGCAAAGCAGGACAATGGGGTCACCTGGTATACGCACGAAGCTGTATAGGGAATTAGCAGGATGGCAAAAGTATAGTGCATGCTGGGAAACTAGGGATCCTAAAGTGGGCAGAAGAAGACCGAATATAAAAATACATTTCGGAGAAGTGACGACAGGGAGTAGATCAACAAGTTTGAAAAGGTGAGTAGTCTGTTGTTTTTCCAATAGTCCCAAACTGTTATGTAGCTGCCAACCAACAGACGTCATTAAGTGCAGAAGAGCGGAGCAACTGCACCTGGACTTTAGTCTGAAAGAAAAAACTGCAAATTTGATGTTCCCTGCAAAGTTTTAGGGACTAGTAATAAAAAATGTGTTTATTAAAAAGACATACATCGCGGGCCTTTAGTCAATTTGTGTGTCATTTACATTCTACTCTCACCCATGACAGCACACATGTTATGTTATGTTATGTAAAAATTCTTATAGAGCGCACTTACACCAAACGGTTTCTTGGCGCTATGGGCAAAAGGGAGCAGATGGGGAGAGATGAGAACAGGGAGAAGAAGAACAAGAGAAGGACCTAGTTGTGTGCTTTGCAGAACAAGTGGGTTTTCAGGAAAGACCTGAAGTGAGTGTAAGATGTAGTGAGCCTAAACTCTAAAGGGAGTGCGTTCCAAAAGGATGGGGCAAGAAACGAGAATCTGAGCCCTCCATGTTTCTTGCGTTTGAAGGTTGATATCTTGAGTAGTGCAAGATGGGAGGATCGGAGGTTACGAGAAGGGACATAGTGATAGAGGAGAGAGGAAATGAGCCATGGGCCAATGTGTCAGCCCACTTCAGTCATTGCATCTATTGAACAGTGAGTAGTGGCATTATGCACAGTATCACATTAGGTGCAAAGTACATTCTTCGCCAGCCTCACCAGCATAACTTCATTATGCAATCATCTCATAAATCTAAACGCATTAGCCCCTAACCTCCTAAGCATAACTCACATTAGGGGCATTGATCACAGTGGAGGATAACCTCCCAAGCATAAACCATATTATGCAAATAACCTCATACCTAAACCACAGTTAAAGGCATCAAACAGGGTGCATAAATTATACTACATGAATCACATTTCCTTGCACCACATAAATCACATTAGCACATAGTCTCCTAAGGAAGACCATAGTAGAGGCATAAATCACATTAGGGCCTGGCGCCCTACAAACCTCCCAGTCCCCCTGGCCAACTAGCCTTCGCAAAAGGTGCTCAAACGCCCTTTGTCCGGAATGTCAGGGCTACTGTATAGCAGCTGAATCCAAAGTGCGCCACTGCACACACCTAAATGTAGCAGCTGCCCACTAATTGCTGGGCAGCTGTGAAACTCACTGGCACTCACTGTGCCTCTGCTCCCTCTCAGGGACTCTCTCTCAATTGTGCCCAGCTTGTTGCAGCTGCCCGCGCTGGTGCGGCGCAGCTGTGGCACTTCTCATGAAGAGAGCCCGGCACCTCTGTGCCATCTGGATCCCCCCTTGTGGCATTAAGCACATGCCCCCATAGTTGAAGCGGCCCACTCTCTGGTGGGACCAGCCAGGCACCTACAATGTACCTCGATCTTTCCCCAAAGACTGGGGCACTCTGGAGCTCTCTCATACACAAAAAAAGAACTTGCCCACAAAGAACTGTGGGGCCAGATGGGGCAGCTCGGAAACGTAGCACTCACCAGGACTGGCGATCTTGCCGTAGCTCCTGGCACCGCTCGGGGTCTCCTCTCCTTGGCCAGGCAGACAGGCAGCACTTCTCTCGCAGCGCGGGGCTTCCCTTCACTCCTGGAAGCCCCGCGCTGCCATCAGCAGCTTCTGCCGCCCTTTCTTCTTCACCAGGGCCCCCTTCTGGGACCCGGGGCTCTCTCTGACGCTTCGCCCGGTCCCCTCTCTCTTGGGACCGGGACTTCGAATGGGAGCCCTCGAGGCTCCGGACGCACTTTAGGCGCCGGCCCCTCCACCTCTCTACTTCTGGGTCGCGATCGGCAGCAGCCCGGCAACTCCTTTTCTCCGGGCAAATGTGGGGTGGGCACCCACCGGTCCGACAATAAGAATTGCAGCAAATGCGGGGTAGACTCTCACAAATAGGCAGCATAAGGCAGGGTGGGAAAATGCCAGCCTCAAAGCGAAATAATCGGCATAGACGCGGGGTGTGCTCCCGCTAAAGATACAAGTCGGGGGAATCCCTACACTGGGGATTCCCTATAACAGGGCTGCACTGCAAAGCCCACGCTCTCCATCAGCTGCAGGGAGATAGCGCCTTTAGGAAATAAAATAAAGCGCTCACAAGGCGCTAGATGCCACAAGAGTTCTGGAAGTCCTTGAGGATGATCAGCACAAAAAGGTCCAAAATAACAGGTGTTCCAGGTCCAGGGGCAAGGCAGGGCCCAGGGAGGCAAGCCCTCATTGCAGCCCCCCTGGGCCCCAGCAGCAGCACGCCCCAGCAGGAACAGCACACCAAGACTAAACATTTTCATGGGGTCACAGCCCCTATATTTATATTATAAAATCCCATTGTGTCACAGCAGCACAGGGCTTGGGGACACCAGTCAGAACTGGTTTAGGGGAGATTTGGAGCACTTTGTTTTGCCCAGCTCCTCTCCCCTTTGTCTGGTGGGGGCTCAGTGATCAGACACACCACAGGGGCGGAGCCAGCATTATACTAGGGAAGCACCATCCTATTCAGAGTCAGAGGATTTCTCCTCCCACCACTCTCAGCTCAGGTGTCACATTCAGCCTAGCTCCGACTCATCCTGTCCCTCCTGGAGCCACCCACACCCCTCAGCTCCTGTCAATCACATGCCAAACATGCAATTCACATCAGGCAGGCAGACACATAGCACACAGAAATTCCAACTTCTAAAAGTGGCATTTCTTCACCAGTCACCATAATTCTACGCACACCATTGTGCAGCATTTATTCTCACAAGTTCATACATACTAAACTCGACCCTGCCCTCCTCTCATACCAGGAATTCCCATGGACACACTTAACCCCAATGCATTCCTATGGGAAGGCAGCCCAATCTCACCACACGCAAAAAGAGAGCGCACACACTTTACACTGGGCCACAAAGCTGAAGTGTGCAGAGGCTTAAAATCACTACCACCATGTCAGAGCTAAAGGTAAAACGTTCAGGGGTGAACCTGTCAAAAAGGGCCAAGTCCAACATGGACCAATCATTTGGTTTTCCATTTACTCCTTTAACAAGTCCCTTTAAATGACTTTTTATTTTTTGTCCATACATGATGTGCTATTGAATACCTCAGCTCACCAGTGACTGATGAGGAATATTTCGTTCTAAGCATTACCAATGCATGTTTTATTAATGCACCTGATATGTGTATTTCTTTAACTGTTATATAAAAAAAATTAAAAGAAGAAAAGCATGTTAAAGAAATACAAATCAGTGCCCAATACCTTCCAAGCACCCTTTATAAGTGTTATTAATTATTTTTTATACTTTCATTAAAAATGATAAAGTGTAAGCATAATCACATAGAGTACCATCAATGATAAGTGCAATACAAAAACAACCAATAGCCAAGCTAAAAGGTCTGACCTTGGCAGGCGTGTGGGATGGTTACGTTTTTTTAATAATCAATGTTATTGCATACATCTGCATAAAAAAGAAAGTATGCCACAGCCTAAACAAGGCCGCCATAAGCTCCCAAAAGCATTTGTAACTTTTAAAATAATTCAGTGATATGGCTGTTGTACTGGTGATGTCTTTTAAATACCAACCCTTCCATCTGCTTCATGAATTTTAAAGTTGTATTATTTGTGACCGAGACAAGAATACATCACAATCTAAACGAGCACTTAAATCACAGGCAGGCACAACGTTACTGTGTCACATTAGTACTTTATAGCAGCAACTGTACAAAAACAGACAGGAAATAAATCCCAATCTAACTGGGAAGCAGAAGTGCAAGCCAATTACATAACTGGTATTTAAAGTTAAAATAAAAAATACGTAAAAAGCACACTTTGAAACAGCTTTGTCACTGAACAGAAACAAACTACTTTTAAGTGGATGTGAACAAAGCTCAGCTTCCTCAAAAAGCAAAATGTTCCAAGTATACGGAGTAGAAGTGAAAGCTTCCCTCTCACACAGCAGGGCCGGCTCTAGGCATGTGCAAGCTGTGCACCTGCACAGGGCCACCAAACCCCAGGGGCCACCACGCCAATATATATCCTTAATATATTAATCCTCTGAGGATGGATACATATTTGTGTGGTGGCCCCTGGCAGGGATTTGGTGGCCTCCGGCTCTGTTCCACTTCTAAACACCCTGACCCCCTCCCCTCTTTACCGGCCTGCGCGCTCCGCCCCGCCCGGACCCTCTCTTCCGGGCCCCCTACCTATGCTCCTTGCCCAGGGCCACCATGAGCCTAGAGCCGGCCCTGCACACAGTGACAGTATCTGAAAATAAAGATGACTTTAACCAGGGCTCAAAAAAAGGCTGGGTACCTCTTTCCGAGTCCAGATTATGCACGTTTTAAGAAACCCCTGATCTCATCCATTTCGACTTTATTTAAATATGTGTTTCCTTTATGGTTTAACGTATCATGTAAAAGGTACTATGGGCATCCTAGCACATCCCAAAGCGTGCAGTTAACAATAAGAATGTGTGTAACAAACATAAAATGTCAAATTAATGGTATATAAAAATATAAAAATAATAGAAAAATAAAATAGTAAAACAACTATTTTGTGAGGTCACCGTTGATGAAACATACTCAGGATTTACATATGTCAAACTTCAGCATCTTTGCCAGAAGTACATCAGCTAATCCTAGATTTCACATGCATAAGTTTTGCTAATGCCAGATCTATGCCGCTCTGCAAAGAAAGTGTGGACTAAGATTAGGCATGGGCGTAAAATCCGTTCCGCTCGCGGATTTTGCGGATTTTCGGTAAATCCGCAATCCGCGAGATTCGCGGATTTCCCGCAAAATCCGCAAATCCGCGCGCTGCGGATTTTTTGCTTGTGTTCGCACTGCTCGCGGCCCGTGGCGCGGGCAGCAACAATCTCGCACTCGCGAAATTACAAAAAAAAATAAAAATGGCGGAGGAGTGAAGGAAGGAAGTGGCCCAGTCTCCAACTTCCTGTTCCTGTCCAGCAAGTTCCTCCCATTGGGGAGGGGTGAAGGAAGTGCCCCAGTCTCCAACTTCCTGTTCCTGTTTCCTTTCCTGGCCATTTTGGATACGATCTTGACTGGGAAGGATTACTTTTTGTGGATGCTGCTGGATATTTGGATTTGAGGCCTTTTGGATTCAAAATTTGATTTCACAAGTAAGTTGATAAGTTGATGTTGTTTGCGGTGATTTTTGTGTGTGTTTTTCGACTTTTGGGGTGGTGTTGGGGGCTGGCTATGTTGGTGGTGGGCCATTTGTATTACTTTTGGATTCGAAATTTGATTTCACAAGTAAGTTGATAAGTTGATTTTCTTTGTGGTGATTTTTGTGTGTGTTTTCCGACTTTTGGGGTGGTTTGGGGGATTTTGCGGGTGTTTTCCCGCGTTCGCGTCGTGAAGCAACAATCTCGCACTCGCGAAATTGCAAAAAGTGCAAATAGGCTGGGCACGTAGAAACAACAAGTTCGCAAAACTGGCGACCTGACAAGTAAGTTCGCAATTTGCGAAATTGCACAAAACCCTCGCGAACTTGCAGAAACCCGTGCGAACACCCCAAAAAAAAAATCCGCAAAATCCGCGAGGATTCGCGGATTTTGCGGATTTTCGCAATCCGCAAATCCGCAAATTCGCGGATTGCGAATCCGCAAAATCCGCTCATGCCTAACTAAGATACGTAAGAATACAGAGGAGGAAAAGGTAGAAAGATAGTGGTATAATCACAGAGTTGTAATGGTCACAAAAGGTAGGTCCGTCCTTAATCTTTACTCCATCAACCAAATGTTTTTAATCTGCCATATGAATGTTAGATGTAGACAATGTGCAAGGGCTTAACTTTGGTTACTATTTCGATTATGTTTTAATATCGCTATCTTCATTTTATTTTTTTAATTACTCAATTATGGTATTAAGCCTTGAAAAATCTCCTTGACTAACAGGTTAGAGCGAATCATGTGTCGGCTGAATGAGAGATACAAACATCCCCTATTCTGTTTAGACATACCTGTGACAAGTATATGAGAAATAAGGAATTTACATCATAAAATGACAGAAACACACGTCTTAAAACTACATTGGGTGGTACATTTCTTTAGACACTTGCAAAGTGAGCATGATCAGATTGTTTAAATACCACAAATTTGGCCTGTCTTTTATCATCTAAAAATGGCTGTATATTACGGCTGTTTCAGTCTTCAATTCGTAGAAAGAGTCAGACTGTGGTATACAAATAACCTGCTAACCTGACCTTTTAAAAAAGTATAAAAAAAATCACAGTTGACAAACTGTGTGCATGCATAACTTTCTGGGGCTAATTAATACTATTAAGCCTTTTGGTTTCTAACATTCAATGCAAAATACATCATTGGGAAAAGTAATTAACAATGCAGTGCATTTTACACGATTGCATGTAATGATATCTACCACTGATATTTCAGTGTAGTCAGAAGGTTTGGAAGAAATTCCATAATGTGTAAGGACCTTTCACAACATCCTGGTGTCTGCAGCACTGCACAAGAGACCATCCCGTGTCAGCAAATGTTCTACCAGACTGGAGCCTCTGCAGAGCCTATAGTGGTGGAATCAAATGTGATGTGTACAAAGTACATCTCTAGCCTATCAGGAGATTCTTCCCCACACTTTCCTGCTCAATAGCGTCTCTTCTGATAAACAAGAACAGCTGTGACTATGTGCGTGAGTTGAGGCCCCTATCCGATCATTCCCCTGTTCAATCCACGCTTCTAAAGTCCAATCATGCTCTTCACGTGGAAGTAATTCTTACCACAGGAACATCCACTGAGAGACACCCCTGCTTTCCCCTCCGATCATAATTACGGGCGGTCAGACACACTGTCACCAGATAAGGCATTATTCAAGAGTTCCTGGATCCAGTTCTTTGCACTGAAACATTTCACGCATTGGGCCCGATTCACAAAAGTAATCTGAGACAAAATTCTAACTTTACGACTTTCGATATTCACAAAGGGCATTTAGGAGTAGTAGAGTTAGGAACCCTAACTTTACTATTCCTAAATGCCCTTTGTGACTACCGAAAGTCATAAAGTTAGGATTTTAAGACCAAAACTTAAGTTAAACTGAGACAAAATCCTAACATTACAACTGTCGGTATTCACAAAGGGAATTTAGAAGTAGTAAAGTTAGGATTCCTACCTTTACTACTCTTAAATGCCCTTTGTGAATAACGAAAGTCGTAAAGTTAGGATTTTGTCTCAGATTACTTTTGTGAATCGGGCCCATTGCTTCTATTCCCCACACAGCCTCAATTGTCTCCTTCCTATCCAACCATCTTTTGTAAATAGTACATCCCATTCACAGCGTTTGTTCCACTCTCCTAGTATTCCACTTCCTTTGAGAAGTAGCACTTAGCTTTAGAACATACCTCATGTTTGGCCCAAACCCCCAGTATTTAATTTTCTTTAGAAACAATAATCTGCATTAAACACATAGCATTTGTTCAACAACCTTAATATCCCCTCACTATTGAAGCCTTTCCTAACATTGCAACATTTAATCGATTAAGTAGGATCAACAGCCATATAATGCCCTCACTATAGAAGCAGGTATTAGAATTAGAATATTACACACAGCACATTTATCATAGACCCACTGTTAATATTTTATGGAATCCGTTTTTAAGCATTAGAACATTCCATCCATATTGTTTGTTTACATCATTGGTGTTCACATCTATTGAAACAATTCTTCGGATTACAGGTCTCTGTCGTTATTTTATTCTACTAGTCTTTACCATGCCTTAGAAATAATATTTAGCATGACAATGCTCCACCCATAGCGTTTGTCCCACAACCTCACTAGGCAGCCACCTACTTAGGTACTTATTAGAACCTTCCACCCAGGAAGTTTGATCCACAGCCTAATAGTCTCATTCCTCTAGATGAAGGACCTAGTATTACAATATCACTCAGCCCGTTTTTACTCCCCTGCAACTACACCCACTTCCAACATATAGAAAAGTTAATAGCATTAGAACACTCCAGTCCCAATATTTCTCCTTAGCCCCCAGATTACACTTCATTTAGAAGTAGTTCCTAGAACTAAAACATTCCACCATATTCTTTGTTTACAACCCTCTCTTGTTTTGCTCTTTCCATAGAACCTTGAGCATTTAAGCACTTCACCTATAATATTTGTTGCTCAGCCTCAACACCCCCTTCCAATAGTTGCAATTCTGAACATTAACATACTACGCACACGCACAGTTTGTTCCATGCTCTCAATATTCCTCTTCCTGGAGAAGCAGTTTCTATCATCAGGACAGTCAGCTACATTGTCGTTCCACACCATTGGAACCACACTCTTTTTAGAAGCAAGTCTTGACATTTATGCCTACCACCATTAAGGTTTGTTCCACATCTCTATATTTAAAACGTTTCTATAGATACAAATTCTTTGCATTAGAACATTCTGTTCATTACACTGAACGATCCACAGCATAATTATTCGTCTCCCCATAGAAGCAATTATTGGCATTAGGACTTTCCAAGCATAATTGTTTGTTCCAAAGCTCCAGTATTCTACTCCCTCTAGAAGCAGCTCTTGGAATTATTATATTCCAACCATACTGTTGTTCCACAGCTTTGGTGTTCCTCACTCTGGTTTAGCATAGCAAGCCTTACCATTAGAACACTCCACCCATAATATGTGCCCACTGCATAACCGTTCCTCTTTAAATAGGCATTTTGTACCCTTGAAACACCACACACTCAAACACACACAATTTGTTCAACAACCCAAGTAGTCTCATTCTTATAGGTGGTAGTCCCAGCACTACAATGTTTCTCACATAACGTTTTATCCACAGCTGCTGTACTCCTTTCTGAAGCAAGTCTTAGTGTTAACATTCTCCACCCATATTATCTGATCTGAAACCTAAGATCTTCTTTCCTATAGAAGTACTTAACTAAGAATTTCACTTAATTCATGAATTACTTCAGTCAGGTCGTGGCTACACCGCTGCAGTCACCTAAGCTTTTAAATACAATATTTCTCTCTTTACTCTGACTCCTCAAAGGGTGTTCCATTTGCCAATTCAGTTACTTTTTCAAAGTCAGTCATTCGTGCCATGGTTGAGATGTGTACACAGGCCATCGGTGGGGAAGGTGAGTGCGGCTGAATGGCTGGAATGAGGAAGAATAGGGTTAGGAGTAATAGTGATTACAGTAAGTAGTTACCACTTCATATTTCCTCCTGATCAAAGTTCTTGCTTCATTGAGGAAATACCCAAGCAGATAACACTTGGCCTTCTTTGTCAGGATAAGGAGGATATATCTGGCACACACACATCATCTGTGCCTCACTTATAAAGTAACCAGTGGGAATTGATGAGCTCCAATGTATGATATACAAATAAATAATAAGGTCTACCTATTTCACACTTCCATAAAAACATCCCAGTTGCACAAACAGAACCCTTATTTGGCGTGACATCATTGAAATTCTCAAAAGCCCTCTACATCAAAGTTGCATGTCAATTCTTTTTAGGACAGACATTTAGCCAGTTGGCTTGTTTTTACTGCACCTCAGTTGCAAACCCTATAATAGATAATGTTTCTCACCTTCAGGGCCAAGGCAACCAAAATTCAGAAAAATCTAAATTATATGACAGATCTTTTTATGGTTTAGAAGTGTTCAAGAACAGACAGGGCAACAATTCTTCAGGAACATAATAACCATCTGGGCTACCGCCTCCAGCAGAGACAGATGTTTGGACTGTGCTTCTGCCTGCTACTAAAGGAGATAATGAGGACTCTACCTGGAGAGATCCGCTCAATTCATCAAACTCCATGCCAGACTCAACATTTTGGCCATGAACGTTGGAATCACAGACGTATCTACACCCTTCATTTTTCCATTATACCCTGTAAGCTGGCACGGTGAAGGAGTAATGTACCAAAGATATCCAGCAGAATGGATCTGACTGTGCAAGAAGAAAATGAGAGTTGATCCAGATTCTATCAAGAAATGATTTCCAAAACTTATATGGGGCACAGCTGTTTATCTGATCCTGTTTCAACTCATCCTTCTTGGGCACCTAACCTCTGGAGAAAGAAAATATCTGCAATAAGAAGGATCGCGCAATCCATGCCTGTGGTGCTCATGAGAAGAGGTCCACAACCTCATACCTAATGCAGATTTTTGCTTCCAGCACATGTCATCCAAATCCTCCCAATTTCTGCTGCACCTCACCAACAAACCAATGTTGATAATAGGATCAAAAGTAATGTACATTGTATTTATTGTTCTCAGCATTTGTCATAACAAAATACATCTTGCGATATACAAACCCGATAAAAAGGGATCAAAAGTAATGGTTGCACTGTGGCCCAATCACCACTAGCACCAACTGCATCAGTTTGATCTCCACAGAGGGCTTCACTGGCCAGGCCAAAGAGAAAAAAAGCATTGGCAATGCCAATCGGTCTTGCTTCCTTTTACATAGAAGCTTAACTGATTCAATTGCCAAAGCTTGTTTATAGTAATCTTTAATGTCTGTCAAAATCGATATTGTAGCTTACTCAGATCTGTTGCATTTTTTCTAGTGACCACTTTGTGGCACTGAAATGCAGCAAGGCTCTGTTCTCTTAGATTCAATTTTGTGTTTGTAGCAGGAAGAAATTGCAAATCTACCAAAAGTCAAACCAAAACAGTCCTGTGTGGGTGAGGCAAACATAGAAAGGGAGGAACGCTACAAATATCACCCAATCCTCTGAGAATATTACAAAAGACATCCAATCTTGAGCAAAGATAGGCACTGTGAGTATAAAGCTGTCTTCAACAGACAGCAGAAACTGTCTGCAGCGAGACCGCAAAATAATGAGTCCGCTATCAGATGAGAAACTCTGGCTCAAGCCAAGCTACATTCTAGGTACATAGAAAAACAAAGCAGATTCGCAAAATACAGAGGGGCATGCAAACGTAGCAGATAGTTGCCTGGCCCATGGTCAGAGCTAAAACAAGGACCCGTGTCTCCACAGGAAACAGAACAAAACAGGAAAAAGTAGAATTAATTATCTTTCCTGGGAGGTATGGTATAGGGAGAGCCAATATTTACAAAGATGTAGTTGACAATGAGGGTTATTGCTTCTGTTGAGTTGGTAAATGGAAAAATAAACAAATACTTTGAGGGTGCAACCGAAATCTCCATGAATTAAAAACTGAAAGTCGATTTTATATCTAATTGTTTTACAAATCTTGTAATGTGTCTACCCTACTTTTTCCAAACTCTACTGTAATTTGTGTAAATATTTTCGACTTGAGAAGCCCATCCAAAAAGAATTGCATATAATACTTCATACAATGTACATTTTTCCTAGACGGAAGAAAATCTTACCCTTAAAATGTCTTAATCACGAAGAGAGTACCTATCAGCATTCTAACAGTTTATAACTCTAACGATTAAAAGTTGATGTGGGGTGACATAACTAGTCATAGCACGGTAAACATTTACATAACCAGTTCTACAAGCAAATGTTACCTTATCAACAACTAAGGAGTTCACAAATCAAAAATTATTACATACAAATGCAGATGCGGCCCGTGGAGGAAGTTGCGGTGAGGCGGAGGGGCAGGGTGGGGGGTGCTAAAAGCCGGTATATGGATAATTGGAGGTAAGTAAACAATTTAATTAATAAAACGAATTTCGTAGCATGCCCTGATGCAATGCAGGGCATGATACGAAATTCGTTTAATTAATTAAATTGTTTACTTACCTCCAATTATCCATATGCCGGTTTTTAGCACCCTCCACCCTGCCCCTCCTCCGCTCCGCATCTCTGTCCCACTGCAACGCCCTTCACGGGCCGCAGCTGTACAAATGTTTAGAGTTGAGCAGGTGCCATGAAAGCAGGCTTCTCCAACGAGAAGCTCTCGAGCTACTGGTAGCTCTGCCTGACAGTAGCTCTGCTGTATTGAGTCCACACTACTAAATTGGAAACTTTTGCTTGGTTGAATTAATATATGTATCCCAAAATTGAAAAGTGTGTATTTGAGACAACAGTCTATTTAACTCATAGGCAGCTGCGGTCGGCAGTGGGAGTACCTGCCAGGGCGGTGTGGTGGGGAGGGGCAGGGTGGGGGTAGTAATCTATGGATTACGCAGCTTTACAGGTAAGTAAACATATAAATAAATAAAACAAATTTCTTTGCGCGCACTGCATCGCATTTGGGGATGCAGTGCACGCAGAGAAATTCGTTTTATTTATTTAAATGTTTACTTACCTGTAAAGTTCCGTAATCCATAGATTACTACCCCCCCACCCTGCCCCTCCCCCTCCCCACTTCACCGCCCGTCAGGTACTCCCACTATCGACCGCGGCTGCTTATAAGCTTAGCTAGTTTTCGAAATCAAATGGCGGGCTTTTCAAAATATGTCTAAAGCTAATACCGAGGGGTGATTCATGAGGCTGGGGAAATTTATTTCTAAAATTATTACATTGGTGCCAGTGGCACTGCAGCTATGGCTGTCAAGTATTAACCCAGTAGATGCTTTCCGAAGTGATAAAGCCATTTCCACATTACTGTGGACAATTTTGCCTGATGCACTTAGGTAATTACTGCTGGTAATCTTGGATGGGATGGCCACTAACGTAATGTTGTCTCAAGTGGTCACTATTACAGTGTTGTAATCAAATCTAGGCCCCTAGTGTAATTTTCCCGATTCATGCCTTTATATAGGTATACTTTATCATATCCTTATATAGGCATAAAAAATACTACCCTATTTGGTCTACGCCATACAGCCCAAATACGGCATGGCTATTTCTACTAGGTTCCGAGAATTAACAAAGATTTCTTGGAAAAACCCACCTTCAGCAGCTAGGAACTACCCCCTGCTTGAATATTAAGTTCTCCAATAACTCCTGGCCTTTTCCAAGAATTTAGCCTTTGAGCGCCGATATTAAGTCCAAACATGCGCCAAAATCGGCACCTTCAAAGTATAAATATGCCCAGATTTGCCCAGTCAAACACACGGTGGTTTGGAGCAGATCGACTATCTACTTGCCCAACGTCCTGCAGCAGCAAGTGCCGAAGGAAGCCGACCCTCCAGCTGACTCACTGAGAGAGACGCTGTCTTTTCTCTTGCCGAGAAATCCAGCTCCAGTGTTTTCGGCTTACCCTTGCGGGTATCTGGGAAATCGAGACCTGAGAGAGAGATACAAGACCTCCTTCATTCTAACACCAAGGTACGGAGCTGATTAGACCTCTTGGAATAGATTCCTGGCAGAGAATTACATAACTTAGACTACTCCTCACTTACTTCTTCCCTCGTACTAGACTCAGGTTAGGTAGACCGGGGTAGGCGTATTTTAGAAGCACCCGTTGAGTACTTTTAGTCATTATTTATTAGTGTATGTATTTTATACATTTTATGCACTTTTATGGCTTAGAAACCATATCATGCTTTTACAGTACTACTTTATAATACTGTTCGTATTATATGCATTGTACTTCATAACCTGTATTACGGTTGTAGCAGTTCATTTCCAATGCTTGAGAAAGAAGACTGTTCAATAAATACTTTTTATTGAAAACACCCGTCTCTCTATTTCTCTGCATCTCTCGTGAAACGAAGTATGCTCGAAAGACTGAGTAAAATAGTTATCTATTGTTTCCGCGACTCTAGAGATTTGATTTCTTATTCTTGGGAAACAAAAGTTGTCATGTTTATGCAGTTGTCAGAAACAAATCCCTTCTTGTGAATTCGAGAACGTTTCTAGTGACCTCTGAGCTAGCTGGCACTCACTATTAAGTTTAATATATTCGGTAGAGACCTAGTCGATATCAGTCCTACGTCTAAACTACAGTATATATTATTCCAATGCGCAGAGCCTATTGGGAATATAGGAACTACACGACAACTGCACTAACATTATTAGCAGCTTGATATGATTTTCATTGAGCATAATTAGCTCTTAGAAGTTAGGAGAAACCCAGCATTGGAAGATACAGAATGACAGACCATACAAAACACTGGCCCTTGTTTGTAATATGCTTCGCCCTCACGTCATTGCCATGATTATGGCCCGATTACAAGTGGACCAAATGGGAGATTGGCATTTATTATGTGTGGAATGTTTACCTCAAATCTCAGTTTTCGGATCCCTGTGCAAGAGTTTGAGCACAGATAGGAATATAACAGCAGATATGGAAACGGCGTACAGAAAAAAAAAGTATTAAAAGAGTTTCCATCCTATATTCTGCCATTAAATATGCAGAATTTATATTCGCGTTTTCCTGGTGCTAATATGCGTGGGATTTCCACGCGGAAAAGTGGAATTACCACATTTTTGATGATTTCCTCTGAATATAATTTTTAGGGTAAATGCACACAGCAAACTATTTTCCACACATTAGGGACCATTTTTCCCACGAATAAACTCTAATTAAGGGACTGAAACGTGCGTGATGAATTGATTTGCCTGGTCCTGTTCTATTGCAAAGGGCATTTCCTGTACTGCTAATGGTATAATATGGCGGCATAACTTTGCACAGAACGACGTTATAATGTGGCATAAGGTTAATTTCTCAGCACAAATGATTTCCTCTGCATAAGTAATTTTTAGAATGACGGGTTTGCACTGAGAACGTTTGTTCATCAATGTTGGTGTTTTCTTTTGAGAACTGGGCTCTCGGTCTTTCCTTGCATCATTGCATGGCATATTTCCAAAGCCTTGGCGGCACCCCACCCTGAGAATATTCCCTTATCGAGAAATATTTATGCAGGTCAGCATGTCTCTTCCATTGAAATGAGTTCCTGTTATACTTAAGTAGATAGATTTCATGGTCAACAGAACCTTTGGCCGCGTGTGTGCTGCCTGGTGCAACAATGAGTTCCGACTTCACAATGCCTGATGTCAGAGGCAGCGTGAAAGGCAAGTCAGGTCACAAAGCAGCGGTTTAAAGCAATGGAAATGAAATATTGTTTTTCTTTCTTCTGTTTTGTTTTTATATCTCACATTGAGAAGCAGAAAGAACATGTTTATTGTTTGCACTCCTTAGCAAATTATAGAAACGTTTGAATCTTTTTTCATGTTTCTAACCCCTCAAGAGCTACTGCAGCTGATTTTTAGTTTTTTTTTAAAAACGAAATTGTATTAAACTGTTTCTAATATCTTTTTGAAACAAATATCTAACTGGTATTTCTTTAGTTTAATTTTGCACTAGAGGTTCTACTTTTATTCTTCATGTTTGCCAGCTATCTCTTTCATTTGAAAGAGCTATGCACCAAAGCGTTAAGTGGTTTGTAGAAAAAGTGATTGTGGGACCATGTATTATATGGGATAAAGTACCCCCTGACATACATGATAAGAATATTGCAATTCACCTCGGGATTCCATAACCTTATAAGGGAACTCAGCCTTCGGCCCCGTTCCTCTATATGGCTTTGGAACTCCTCTGTGACTTGAGATCGCCTTATAATGTACAGCAGAGGGTACTTTATCCCTTATGTAATGACCCAATATTATTTTCCTGTGGAAGTAAGGAACCACAAAGCTGATACTGTCGACAAATTAGAGCATCACCAGTTGTAATCCCTGTATGAACGACAAGTGTAGTTATAACCATAATTACCTTGATAGGTAATGCTCCCAAGATCTCCCATGTCTTGGGAGACACCTTCCGCAAGTCTTGACATTTTAGCCAACCCAAATTTAGATTCTTGGAATTGAAGTTTAACTATAACAGTGAAAAGTGCAGGTTTAAAAGATCCTTAAAAGTTCCAGCATGGATTCCTATAGGAGGTCAGACAACACATATATGAGTTTACCACTAAATAGTTGGGCAACACAATGTGAGTATGGCCCTGTCTGTGAGCTTCACACAGTACGGCCTGGTAGGCATATGAAGGTGACACGTACAACCGATACAAAAACTTTGCATGTTTGATGTAATAGACTATCATCATGGCCACTCAAATTGAATTCTGTGCAACTGTGTTTTCCACATGATAAAGGATTTGCTGCATTTGCCACATAATACACAATCTGCTGCATAATCTGTAGATTGAAACAAAAAAGATTTTTTGTTTCCTGAACAAATGGATCAAAAGTTACTAAACATGATGTGAAACATGTTGCCGTACAATGAAAGGTCCTTCACAAAGATTGCCTGGTCAACTTTCTGTTGCTTATTGCTGTATTTGTTTTTTAAACTGGCACTAATGAGGTGATAGCTTTGCTGCGAGAGTGTTAACATGTGCAAGCATTACAAAATAATGAAGTATCACAATCACAGACTGTGTCACAATACACTGCATATTTTGACCATTCTTGCAGCATAATTTAGAGAACGCTGCTGCATAATTTGGTCCTCTCCTGCCACATGATTCCAGTGGCCCAGACTATCTGTTTATTTTTTATTTTTAAGAATCTAGGCCACGTATCCACTAATGACATTGCCATCAGGGTGGGTATGTCTAAATTCATGTTTTAAACTGTACCTTTCAATAAATACCTCCAAATGGAGTGATATACTCTGATGTACTAAGGTGAAACCCTTACACATGTTAAAAAAATACACCTTTTTGAATCTTGAAGACTGTCATATTTTCACATGATGTTTGTTGCACTGCTCCATATGGTTTCATGGCTCGGCTCGTACACAGGCTCTTAAGAGTCAAGCCAGACCCCTGTCTCGCCTCTCATTGTTAGATTTCGAGTACACTCATTTCTAACTAGGGTTCTTCCCGCCTGGAATCTGAAAGGCTCTGATCCTGCAGTGTGGGTGTCAAGGAGGCCTTCCTACCTGAAATGGAGGCACCCTTGCAATAGGGAGCAAGGGTGCCTACGTTGGCACTAGGCAGCAAATTGCGCACCAGCACAGGGGTAAAGAACAGGGGCCTCATTTATGAGGCCTTGCGTCAGTTTTGCGCTGCGGATGCGTCACTTTTTGTGACGCATCTGCGGCGTAAAACATGCGCCTTGTTGCGCCATATTTAAAAAGTGACGCATCTAGGTAGATGCGTCACTTTTTAAACCCCTGCGCCACATTATACCTGCGTCAGGTATAATGTATGCAGAGGGGGCGTTCCCCCGCAAAAAGCCTCGTAATAGTGACGCAGTGAAATCTATGAGATTTCACTGCGTCACTTTTAGGATGCTGTTGCGTCAAAATCTTGCGCCTGCCTCACAGCAGGCGTAAGACTGACGCAAGCCCTTTCACATGGGGCTTTCCCCATGTGAAAGGACGCATTGCTGGAGATGCGTCACTTTTGTGACACACTCCAGCAATGCGTCACTTTTGCGCTTATAGATGCGTCAGAAATACTGACGTATCTGTAAGTCCTTGCGACATGATGCGTCATACATTAAATATGACGCATCATTGGTGTCGCAAGGAGTGCGCAGTGAAAAGTGACGCATCGCTGTTTTCACGCAGCGATGCGTCACTTTTCATAAATGAGGCCCCAGGAATTCACTGTGTTTCATAAATACTGTGCATTCCTGCCTTTTCACATTGGGGGTAGGGCAGAGCAGCGATTAGACCTGCGGTGCTGCCCTATGCCAATTCCTCATAAATTAGGCCATTAGTTCCCACCAAGGTCTGGCATACAAGTGAGAGTGACTGGCAGGGACTATTTCTGCTGATGACATATTTGAAAAAGAACCATGTTTCCAGGTTAAAGTCCCAAAAATAATGTCATATTTCTAAATAACTGATGTGTTGGTCGACAAATTCTCACCAGTGGATGAGCTGCAGAACTATATTGTTGAATTCCTCGCAGCTGTGCAGGCATCCAGAGGGGTAGACACGTCATCCCTCAAGGCAATCACAAAGCCATCCATCGCTCGTGTGTGACAGCCTCGGTGTTGCAATTGTCGTTTAGTACACTTACTGTGTGACACAGCAGAGTTGCTCACAGTTCCCAGGAGTAATAGATACCAAGGCTTCCCTGTAGCCTTTTTCAGCCCCGGGATTTTTCTTTAGACCTGTTGCTGTTTGACTGGTGTTGGCATGGTTTAAATGTATCAGTAGAAAGTGCTATTATAGTAAACATATGAGCATTTTCAATCACAACATGACTCAAATGCAGTCCAGCGCCAAACAAGGTTCAGCCCAGCATAATAAGAGGACTATACGGTTAAACCTCTGAAAGTATGCAATTCTGAATTGCAGCACTGCATCTGCCTCGCTGTCACGGATTTACCATACTTGCCACATAATGCATAACCTGCCACATAATTTGCAGGTTTGGATAAAAACATTTTTATTTCTAGCCAGTATGGATCAAAAGTTACTTAAAATGTGCCACGTGTGGATGCCTTAGCATAGGTTAACTCCTACCTTTCAGAAGTTGAGTGATGCATTCATGAGTTAAACTGGTGCTTTGGTGCTTTTGAGATGAAAGCTTGAAGCAGTGTTAATTTTTCTTATAATCACAAAATAGAGAACAAATAATACTGCAGAATGTGTCCCATTATGCCACATAATTCTAGTGCCCTTTATACGGGGAGACATCGCTGCTATCGGAACATTCCCACCAGGGAGACTGCCTCAGCTCAATTAATCCATTTCATGTAGTTTCCTTCCTATAACAGAATCTCCTCTCAAATCCTTCCTATGCGAATAACTATGCGCATGACCCCTTTTCTCTCACTCTAACTACTTCGTAGGCGAGTCCACTAGAATGGACACTGAACATAGAGGTGTGGGTTCAGCACTCACTCAACAGATTTTCATGTATCCCGACTTTTTTATGTTCGAATCATGACAGGACTGACTCAACCATTTATTCTTGCGAGGTCGACAACTTATAACGTTATCTATTGTGTTATGACACGCTACAACCCGACATGGGCATCAGAAAAGTGTTCAGCGAAGAGGAATTAAAGGGGGTAGTCATGAGCTTACAACTACAAGTTTACCAAAAGGAAACAGGGTCATGTTATTAAACGAGTGCAGACAGCCTAAAACAGCAGGGTAACAGGTGTAACACTGAATATACTCAAACATAATTTAATAATCAACCTGCGGTGTGCGCTAACAATCGCTACTTGCATGTTTTAACATAACCACCACATTCAAAACACCTGTCAGTCTCCGAGTCTGCTGACCTCCCGTGGAATCCCTGACACAGACGGGAGCTCGCTGACACATATGGCAGCGCCGTGCACTTGTTTTCAGAGGCCCTCATTCAGAGCTGCTCGTCAGCAGAAATCCACCGGGTGCGCTCAGCGCCCGCAGCAGAGTTTCACGGAGTTACCGTGCATTTCACATGCAGAGCTATTAGTCTGTCACGAATGTTATATTTACCCAATGCGTGCGAGGGGAAGGTGGCGAGGCAGGTGCACAGAGCCGCGAGGACAGCCAGGGCTCGCTCCATGGTGTCGCGCGCTAGGTGCAGCAGCTGTTGTTCTATCCGTCCCTCCTCTGCGAGGCAACGCCAGGCTGTCCTCGCTGGAGTCACACGATGACGGGAGACGAACTGAAGCCCTCAGGGTTCAAAGGCTGCCTTCAAAATGCCAGAGGGAGGGAGAGGGAAGGCTCAAGGAGTATCTACAGGAACTGGGATTTCTTGCCAAGGAAGCCACTCCTGTCTCTTCAGAGAGCGTCAGGACTATGAGAATGGTGCAACCAAAGCACGCAGACACATGTAAAGTGTACTGTGTGTGGCGCAAATAAACGTGGGGTTCTATTTGTTTGCATGCGTAAGCGTGTTAGGTGAGAATTTCACATGTGGGCAGTGTGTGCCCACATTAACCACTTCATTGCTAAGGCTTCCCCCCATTGCTAAGTCCTTTTTGGGATGTTTGGTGTAGCTCACTCTTAAACTTTCCGATTTTTTTAAAGCAAAAGGTGCCCAAACCAAATTTGTGTCCTTTTTTCTCAGTATCCTAGAGTTTCTAAAGGTAGATTTCCCTGGAGGATACCAAGAAAATAGACGAAATATAGCAACATTTTGGTTTCTGTGGTAAAAGAGTGCAGTTCACGAAAGCACATGTTTTTTTTAAAAAAAATCTAGAAGAATCAGTGGCAATGACTTTATCGGTAGACGTGGTGTGAAGACCGATAAAGTCATTTTCACCGATTCTTCTGAAGTTTAGCCAGATCAAGCCGCTCTGCCTTTTGATCCCTGGCTCTACTTCCCCTTCTCTAGCCCTCTTTCACACCTCTGATTGTCTAGCACGGTTGATCCACGTGCACTACTTCTTATTTATAAGCGTCGCGCATAATGTTTGAGAACACACTCGAGACAACTTCACGAGCACTTTTGGACGTACCTTCAATTGTTTGAATTTTACTCAGTGTTATTTCTTCCTTGTTTTTCTTCCTTTATTTTTTCCCATGGTTCGTGTAATTACAGGCTATTGTATACAAGTATGTTAACTTAAAATGTCCTGATTTTGATCCCAGCATTTAATTAAGGGATTTAACCCGTTGCATGCTTGTGACGGAACCGTTCCGTCACAAGCCTCAGGTGAGCTGTGCTTGTGATGGAACGGTTCCGTCACAGCCCGCTCGCCGCGCCAGCGCTGACGAAATATTGGGCGGGCGGGTTCGTGACGGAACCGTTCCGTCACAAGCACAGCTCACCCGCGAGCTGTGACGGAGCGGTTCCGTCACAAGCACGGAACCGCCACGCGGCCGCCCCACCCCCTTAGCGCTGCGGCGGAATAGCCGCCGCATCGAAGGGGTTAAACGCCGTCGACACTATGTACACCATATACGTTTTCCATATTGTTATGTCTAATATGGAATGGTGTCTCAACTATATCTTGTTTGTTCCATTTGAAATGTGCCCCTAAACAGACAAACTCTTTTTGCCTGAACCCTTTACTTTATGTTGTATGTTCCTTCGTGCTAAACTGGATGCAGGCTTGTGCCCCACTTATATCATTTTCTCTTCACTACTTTTTATACTTCAAATTGCATATTGAATTCCTGTCCGGCTGGACAGAGAGATATAGCACTGATTGAGGCTATAATAATTATTTTGTATCTGATCATTGTCTAGGGACAATTGTCTTTAGAAACAGTTAACTTACCCAAGGTCTTACAATTCAGTCCCCTTGTCTTTTTTTATATTAGGATCTTAAACTTGCATCTTTTCTAGATGGGGGGCCGGTGGGGGACAATGTGTGTTCATTTAGGAAGGTCCAGAATGAGTCTGGCTGCAGTGTTCTGCATGGTCTGGAGTCTTCTGAGGAGTTCGATGGAGATGCCGGCATAGAGGGTGTTGCCATAGTCGAGGTGGCTTGCGATGAGGGCTTGAGTGACAGTCTTCCTGGTGTTTGTTGGAATCCATCCTAAGATTCTGCAGAGCATGCACAGTGTGTAGAAGCAGGAGGAGGCAACTGCTTTAACTTGTCATTTCATGGTCGGTTGGCTGCCAAGAATGATGCCGAGATTGTGTGCGTGGTCGGCGTGGGCCTGAGTTCTGCAAATCACCAGGTATGGTCACATGTAGAGGTGTTCTTACCAGAAGATCAGCACTTCGGTTTTGTTGGAGTTGAGTTGGAGGCAGTTGTCTCCCATCCATTTGGTTATGTTGGTCATGGTGTTGCAAAAGTTGGCTTTGGTATTGGAGGGGTCTTCGGTGAATGAGAGGATCTGTTGAGTGAATATAAAGTATGTTGATGATGAGTGTGATCTGCATAGGAGTGTGTGTCATCTGCGTAGGAGATTATGTTTAGTCCGTGGGAATCCGATGGCGTAATTGTGAGGGGGGTTACGCCGCCCATGTAGAAGTTGAACAGGGTGAGGCTGAGGGATGATCCATGTGGCATGCATCATATGATGTATTTGGGTGCAGAGGTGAAAGGAGGCAGTTGGATGCTCTGTGAGCATCCTGTGAGGAAGAGGGTATACACTTGAGGGGGTCTTGCTGTATGACTATGTTGTGTAGTCTGTTGATGAGGATTTTGTGGGAGACTGTGTTGTACATGACAGAGAAGTCGAAGAGGATCAGGGCCACGGTTTCTCCATGGTCGAGGAGTGTTCTGATGTCGTCAGTGGCGGCAATCAGAGCGGTTTCAGTGCTGAGGTTGGCACAGAATCCTGTTTGAGAGTTATCTTATAGGTGGTTTTGATCCAGGAATTTGGAGAGCTGCTGGTTGATGGATTTCTCAAGAACTTTGGCTATGTAGGGGAGCAGGTAGATAGGATGGTACTTTTTGAGATCGTTGGGGTCATCGGAGGCTTTTTTTACGGAATCATTGATTTCATATTTATCATTTCAAGTGGGTAGGGACGCCTGGCTCCTGCATCCTTGTCAATGAGTCACTGACGTATATAGTGCCAGACATGTGTGGTGTGTACAAACTAATCTATGTTTTTAAATTTCTTTTTTTGCTCCGATCGCTAGATAGGAAAAACAATGCCCCTTGATGCGCCAGTCAGGCAGGAATTTAATTTCTTGAAAACGACTGCCTCATCAAGCATGCTGCTCAGAAATCCAAGTTTACAGTATAAATTCAAGAAATTTATATGTATAGTTGAGCTCTTCCCTTTTTTCCTGCACCCCACCATTCTGCTCTGACCCAACCAAGGGCCTGAATATGATGTCGGTCGGACCACCACCAAATGACAGCCCTTCGGTCCGACTGCTTATGATGCAGGCTGTTGGTCCCTCAGCGGTTAGGGGAAGACCGCCGCCTCCAACAGGATTTGAGATCCCATCAAAGCGGTGGTCGGAATCGTGTCACTTGAATGTCGGCGATGCCGAGGCAGGCATCGCAATCGGGATTGCGATACCCCTTACCGAGAGCTCTTTCATGCCGGATCGACCGATTTGAAACAACTGTCGGAAAGTGATTTGGTAGCCCTAAACATGTCCATCATGGGTCATTGTAAAGTGACCTAGGGAGCACAGGTAGTGCCCCCACGCACCTCCATGTACAGTGCATCATGCATCACATTGTGCATGGCACACAATGAATAAATGTTCTCAAAGTGCTCTTTTACACTGCGGCTTGTGCTGCAGCCTTTTTTTCTGAGCCGCAGCACAAGCCGCTGTGTAAATAGCACTTTCTGACTGCCAGCCTGGCGGTTGCATTGAAACCGCTGACTGCTTGTTGAGGGGGTCTCCTGACCGGTACGGTTGGCGGTTTAACTGGCAGCTACCCTAATCAGGCCCTACGTTGTTATTTGCAGAGGCTAGGTTTGAGAAAGAAGTCATGAGAAGTTGTGGCCTTACGCCCAGGGCAGTGAACTTTCAAAGTGAGGTTGAGACCCGGCGTTTGCTCACCATCCGTTAATTCTGGGCACATCCTGTAAACTCCCCTTGCTTAAAAATTAATGTAACCTTATAGAATGTAGCTTGTGCTCATGTACAGTGCTCCAGTGCCCTTGTGTTGAGTTCACGCTATATGAAAACTGCAAAAAAAGCTTTGGCAAACTCAATTGGTCTTGCCTATGCGAGATCTATTAGCTTTGTCAATTTATTTTTAGATAGGGGGGGGGGGGTACAGCATGAGTAAAAGTACAGCAAAAAGTGCCATGACATGGTCAATGTTGGCCATTTTATAGTTCTTTTTTTTTCTTTACTTTCAACAATGCTGCACAGCAGCTGTGCTGCTGTGCAACATGGCTTAAAAAAACATTGACAAAGCCAATAGATCTTGCAGAGGTAGTCCATTGTTAAATGTTTGTGTTTCCAGCCTACTTGCAGTTTATGGTGGAAACAGGTGAGAAATCCATGGGTAATCCTGGAAAGCTATAAGTCTCTGAAAAGTAGATGAAGTTCTGAATTCATGAAGGGGCCATTTGTGTAGATCTTCCAAGTTTTCCCAAAAGTTGTGAGATCCATGTAATGCATTCCACCTTGGACTCCTCCAGGTGTCTAATTAGCAAAAATGCTTGGGTTTGGTAGGTTTGCAAGTGATGACCAAATCGGGAACTAATGTAGCAGCTACTGCTATTGCTGATGCAATGCCGGGTTTTGAGGGTCTTTTGTGTTGAAGCTTCTAAGCTAAGCCACACAAGTGGGCTTGTGTTTTTATCAGAAGACGTGTGGGAACACTAGGTGGTAGCATTTTTGCAGATCCTTTCAGATTCTTGAAGTTCAGGTCACAAAAATATGAAGAGAAGGAGTGATTTTAGGCAAAGTTTAAAGTTTGCAGGGCATTTTGAGTCAGATAACGCCATGAGATCTACATACAACCACCATTGATTTTCATGGAGGTGTAGTTTTCAGAAATGTCTGGATTTGGCAGTTGCAGTCTCATGCCCAAATAGTGCACCCATTCAGCTTGGCAAGTGGGTTGATATTGGGATTTAACCCCACTCTATAGAAAGAATGGTGAGGTTTTAGGCATGGGGGTGGACCTGATGTTAGGTTTGGCCAGATCCCAACCTGAGGCAAACCGTCTCTCTCTCCCACCAGTACCAAGTTGGGACACCTGCAAGCCTTTGTTTTGCTTAAATGTAAAATCCCTGGTGCTCATGTTGCCAGTACCTCCATGGCCACTACACAAAATCCCAACTAAACCACACTCCCAGTCACCACCTACCCCCTCACCCTACAGCACCATATAACCAACCCACAACAGTACACAACCAATCCAACCGTGCAATTACCATTTCCAGCACAAACCCACCTAATAGCACCAAGAGCTCACCCATCACTACTCCTCTCCATCTCTGTACTTCCACCTGACCATTGTGTTACCAGCACCACAGTACCATCAACTATTATTATACTACCAAATCCTGCCACTATGTACAACCTGTATCTCTACACTATCACCCCAACCAAGAAACTATCACATAAAATGGCATAATATTGACTCCATCGATAAACTTCACCCACAACAATAACACTACCATTTATCACGGCATTATGAGGCCAAACGGCCTCTATCACTGCTCTACAATCACACTATAACGCTTATATAGCACTACTAGTTCACAAGGTAGTCAGGCTATAGTTTCAGTACAGTAATAACAAAACATCACCATATTAAATACTACAACACTACATTAGCACAACACAACAGCACACAAAATAAAGCAATAGCACACTAGCAATAATACCAACCCCACAGAAACAAAACCCAAAAGCAACACTATACAACAAAACTGCATGCAAAAAAGACAAGAAATAATACATCATTGACAATACGGCCTGGGCGAACTCCTGTCTGTTCATGGTGTTTGCAGAGTTTTCTGCACTCTGCGGAGCTGGCGGAATATGAAAATTCTGCTTTGCATAGTGCAGCGTTGTTTTTTTCCCTTCTCTCAATTGCGAACAGTAAGTTTGCGAGCGCGAGCTGCCACTCGGGTAGAATTTCTACCCAAACAGCAAGAAGGCCAGCGCGAATGACAGTTCGTGCTGCACCCCGCCACTTGCGGAACTCCACAGAATGTTTTTGTAACTTCGCGGAGTTCCTGTAGCAAAACTCTGTGAACTAAGCCCCAACCTGAGTACCACACAACTTGAAAGAAACAAATCAATACAGAACAAGAAAAATATACAACACAGCACAAAAATACAGTGAACCTAGAATAACACTACACACAACAAACACCACAATAACACAGCAACACACAACAATTCAATTTAATTACACAACAAAAGTCATCAACAAACAACACATCTAAAACAATGCAGCATAGAATAACAAAAAACTAAAATAGCACACACATCCAAAATACAGCACAGTACACACAACACAGAAAATGCAATACTAGCTACAAAACAGACCAACACAATACAATACAACAACACAATCATAATAAAACAGCAAAGAAATACACAACACATTACAACACCACACATAGCACAATATCATAACATACGCATAACATACAACAATAAGCACAATTCAACAATAATTACAGATCGACTGAAGCAACACAACAATAATAAAATACGGGCACTTAAACAACAACACAATATACAACAGACTAAACACACTTACACAACATAATAACAAAACAAAAGCCCAAAACACCTCAACTCAACAACACAACAAAGCACTAAAAAACACAAGATAAGAGTCACACAACAACAGAATAAAATACCACAATACAACAAACAGTACAATAACAAGACAACAGCTCATAAATGCAACTGTGTTGTGTTAGGCTGTGTTTTGTTATTTTTAGCTCTTTTGCTATATGTTGTAGTGGTGTTTCTGTTGTGTGTTAATGTTATGATATGCTGGTGTGTTGTGCTGTTGTATTGTGCTTGTGTATTATTGTAATATGTTCGATCATCAGCCGGTATTTTTAGGGATTTTTAAAAGACATAATAAGTCAGGGCCTCTGTTGGAAAAAAGTGCCATCAGTCTGTACCCTTTTGGGGGTATTTGAGCGTTCACAATGTGTATGTAAGCATTTATGTAGAAATGTAATGTTTGGTGGTTTGTACTTGGTTTGCGTTTTTCATGGGTAGAAATGTATCCTGAAATAGCCAACCATTATTGACATCATGTGGGCATCTGTGGCATGATAGTGGCCGTCTAAGCAAAATGCAGGCACAGACATAATGGTGCTTGTTAAAGGCATACTGTAGATAACCATGACGTGATGCTACTCATTCACGGGCTCTGGTATAATTGTGGTAATTCTTGGCAGAAAATGGCCATCAGTGTTATGTTGGTGCCCACCACAACCACGATGCTGGCCATGGTACACCTTGCCATGCTACTGTGTTCATGGCATGATGGTGCCCTCTCCTGAGTGATGCTTCACTGGCATAACAATGCCAATTTTGTACATTGAGGGTATTGTCCGCTCAAAAGTGCCCTGTCCTGATTTAGTACTACTTCTGGAACAGTATTGGCAGTTGTGGCATTTTAATTATATTCGCACTTATGCGGAGGCATTGGCCTATAAGAATGGTGCAACCTCTCTCCATTCATTCACCCATGCAGCCAGTTTGATAATCATCAAAGCATGCAGTCATTCTTTACCAATCGTATTTCTACTCCTTCGCATTAATATACCACACATACAATGATCAATTCATTCATCCATCCAAGTGTATTTGTACTTCATTCACACATTCGTTCACCTAAACGGCACAATTTGAGAATCATTAAAGAAGCAATTTCAATTTGCAAATATTTAGAGGTATTAGCTTTCCAATACCTGTTTAGAGAGAGGGCATGATGTAAGCATTAGATAACCAACCAGCATTTCTTTTTTTTATTAGTGTACATTTGAAATTCATGTATACATTTTCTAGTTGTTTTGACATTTTTTATATGTAGCAATCACGTTTCAACTTCTTTCGCCTTTCATCTGTGCCCCTCTTCAGACATTCCCTACCTCTCCTCTCTAAATCGAAATTCTTTTCAATCATTACATGTGTGGACGTCTGAGAAACCTTTAAATCGTAGTTTCTTCAAGCGTATTAATGGATCTTCTTTTTTCAAGAGGATGCAGTGTTCCAAAGAGCACGTTAATTTGAAAACAACAGATAGCGCCAGATGTTTTCAAAAGAAATTAGATTAATAATCTATTCGGAATATTTTAGACAAATTGCTCAAAGCAAAACCTTCCTTTGTCGCTTTAAGAAAACAACTTATTTCTAAAATATACACCTAGTCAGAAAAAAGTTAGCTGTGAAAGTAATAGAAATGCAAATAAACGCTCACTAAAAGAACCAATCGTTTCAGTTGAGATTAAACAAGTAAACAATGTTTAAATGCTCAAAAGTAATCCGGAGTAATACATTTTGCTCGAGGTTTTTAATTGAAAATCAGTAACTGGACAACAACCATTACTTACTGGTGAAACCAAGCGTTTCTTTTGCAATTCAAAGTTATTTCTCCATTGTGCTGTGATAGTTGTAGCCAGTACTCAATTTGTAAAACGATAAAAACACAAGTGACAAGGCCCTTATCAGGAGCCCATTGCACCTTGCACTACCCATTGCCACTGCCAGCGCTACCAATGACAGTAGCAAGACAACTGCAAAGCATCACACTCCTACAAGTGTGACAACTCATACTATTCCACGCCCCCAAAGCTATACGAAGGTCAAGATGGGTGGCAGGTATTAGCCATTTTGAATGTATATTGAATTAATATACAACTGCTATAGTACTCATCTGTAAATAATTTGACAGACAGCGCCACCATGTGGCAGACTGTCATAAGCGCCGGTGTTCACAATTAAGTGCAGTTACCGAGCACCGGAAACCACCAGCTCAAATGAAGCACTTCAATAACCCATATCAAAAAGCTGCAGGTGGTTAAAGCCAAGTGGGGTTCTTGTGTTGGGTCAAAAGTCATATAGGCGGCTCTGTGGGGCAGTGCTGCCCCGCCCTATAGATTAGTACCCTTTTTTTAAAATGTGGCTGCTCCTCTCTTTCCACACAGTATTTGTGGTGAGGAGGTAAGCCATTTCTCCTATCCTAGAGAGGGTTAATGACCAAGGGCTTTCCCTGGTACAATTCTATTTGCTCTCCCCTAGCCATAGTTGTTTGGCTCCTTCATGTCTGTGACGTAGGCTGAGGGTCCTTCCATGTGTATGTATAGACTTATGGTCAAGAGAGGCTTGCAAGGATGCTTGTTGGAGTGAATGATAGAGTTCATTGGATTCCTCATTAGTGGATACCGACAAGATGTGCTCGTCTTTGTGCAGGGTTTCCCAGATTCAATGAAGTACCTTCAAAGGAGCACATTTACCCTTTCTTCTCACTTCCCAGATACAAGTTCGCTCATTTGGTGGAAGAATTATCCAACCAGTCTCATATGAAACTACCGCAGTGTCTTCCCCATTTCCTCAACCTCCCCCTCGTTTGCCAGTATACCTTAAGGATCTGGGCTTCCGTCTGACGCTAATACCCATTTCCGGTAGAATTACATAAACCAGCCATAGAGAAGCTACAGTGAGATATGGGTCCGGCAAGAATTGATTAAGCAGTGGCCATGCTCCACCATGATTGGAGGAGCCCCATGCCACTCCACCTCAGTAGCCCCCCCCCCCCCTTACAGTTCACTCACCTGATTCGCAGCGGGCTTCATGGAAAAATGTTGTTAACCTGATTTTTTTTGTCTCTTATCTATAACTGTGTGTTTCTCTTCTTGCATATTGCAGATTTTTCGGCTGGGTGATCCATATTGCTCCCCACGTGGACAAACAATTTAATTTATTAAGTCTCTGTTTTGTCATGCCCACGGGCCTGTGTGGGTGAATTGGTGTTTCAAGCCCTGCTTGTATCATTTGATAAATAATAAAACATTGATTTTGCAAAAAAGGTGCAAGTGGTATGGTTGGGCAGACAGGCATTAAGTGCTTGACTCCTTGACTAGTAAAGTGTTACACTTTTGTACTACATGCTCGGAGGAGCTGGTCACCAGTGCAGCTGAAAATAACTGCCTTTTAGAGACAGGGCCTTGTTGGTTACAATCTTCCCTCCAGATTTTGCAGATGGCTGTGTAGTGCTTGAACAAATCACTACTGAGGCTACCTATGTTAGAAGGAAGAATTTTCGGTTGGAGAACGACCTGATCTGTGGGAAAATTGCTAAACTATTCAACCTCCAGAAACACAAGAGCACCCCAACCAGGTGCTCAGGAGTCATCAACAAACACATGAAGTACCAGAGCCTAGGTGAACCGCTGTCTCTTCCAACTTCCTTCAAGAGTAAGCTTACTTCTTTCTTGTCACCAACTCCATATTGCTGGAAGCCTTTGTACACCTTCTGCTTTACCTCAGAGATCTTGCAAGTACTTTAACTTCACCCACTGGCATGGGGATTTGGTGGGATATCTTGAGTTGGCCGCCCAGATTAAATATTTTTTTTAATTATTTTAGCTCAAATAGATCCAGAAATATCACCATCTTAACCACTGGTATCTACCCCAGGAATTGTCCTTCATCTTGTGTCCAAGGTGCCCTGCTTTTGGCATTCATTGATCATTTATTAACTTTATACGGTTTTCTTTTTTTCCAATTTACAAAAATCATAAAAGTACACATATAAAAATACATTTTCTTTGTTAAAATGAGAGGAAGATTTAAAAATGTCAACATTATAGATTAAAAACAACAAGATAAATGTTAACAGAATACATTAACAGCATCAGTCTAAAAAAGGACACCTGTAACTGCATAAAGATTTGAGTACTGTGATTGGGAAACATGGTATAAAAATGGTAAACTTTTCAAAGCAGCGTAGGGAATGGATTTTATCCTAAACAGTCACGTCCTTTAATCCACTGCAGTTCAGTTCTGCTCCAAATTTTTCCCATGCCTAATGCAGAGTTTCAAAAAATGTGCAATATTTTTAGTCATACACTCTGCATCCAAAAATTGTAAGGCAAGAAAAGCCGGTCGGCAGTATCTGAGGACTAAGATTTTTAAGATAGGTTTTATCCAGCGACTCCTAAATTCTTTGTATAATTTACAAAACAATACGACATGTATGGAGGACTGCACAGAGTTATCGTCACAAGGGCACGTTGACGCTGTTTTCGTCCATTCATTCATTTTTGGGAAAGATATTAAATGGTGAAAAATGTTCAGTCTGAACCAGGTCAAGACAAAGCTCAAGTGAATGTTAAATCTGTTTAGATGTCTTGCTGACACGCCGGAGTAAGATTGATTACAACATACTCCAAGATTAATACGTATGAATAAATGAAATCACTGAATCAAGTAAATCCCTTGTAGACACCCTCTACCTTATACTTTTGACACCCTGGCACCCATGAAATTGCAATCTCAATTTGCGATTCTCTAATTGAGAATCGCAAATAGAGATTGTCTTCCCATTCATTCCTATGGGCCTCTAAGTCCGTAGGAATGAATGGGGAGGCATTCCTTAATTGCGGCTCGCAATTTGCGAGTCGCAATTAAGGAATTTTAAGAAATCGCTATTTTTTTTAGCGAGTTCTTCATGCATAGCCTTTTGCTATTCCTTATTAGCGAATCCTTATTTTTCGCTAATAAGGAATCGCAGAATGGATGCTTGATGAATCTATGGGATAGACTTTGCAGAACCTAATGGGAAGTAGGAAAGCTAGAGCAGGAGTTATTTATTTTGGAGCTGTAAACAAGGGGTAAATACTCAACTCAAAGAATTTTCAAAAAGTATTGTTGACAACTGTAGGAAAATCCACTTGTAAGTTATGGGCATAAGGGACATGAGTTTCATTTAGAATTAGATAGTAATTAAAATACTCTTTTTTTTTGGAGGTCATGTCAAATTCTGGGAAGATTCTACTGGAAGAATCCTTAATATCATCCTTATTGTGAAGGAATTTCACTGGTTGGTTCCACCCAGACACACACTTTATAAATAAAACCGGTCAGATAACATGGTTTACACCTGAAAGTTTGTCTTCAGCTCTCTGTTGATGCAGGCAGAAGAAGAGATTTTACAACGTTTTATTGGAAATCTCATAGTCCATAGCTTAAGTGATTTAAACAATAGTTCAGTATTACATACAAACCTCTAGGCAGTGTCAATCTAAAAGTGACACATAGACATATAATCTCGCAGGTGTTCAGAAAATAATTGCATTCTGAAGAAATTATATTAATATTTTGCATGAAGGAAACTGGTTATAGTCATCAGCTCGCTTTACTCCTACATTTTTAGGTTTTAGCAAGGGTAACCCTGTTTTCAATTTTTGCATCTTAGTCTCAGCTGCAAGTGCACATAAAATATGAGTAAAAACAGAAAAAAAGAAATAACAAAAATTAGAACAAAATGAAGCAAATTGGATGAAGCAAAAGAAAAACCACTGAAAAACACATACGAAAATGTGTTGCATTTAGAACTGCTTTAAAAATTAAATAAAGTAGGCGAAAAATGTCCTCCGGAGGTCCAGCCAGAATCTGTTCACTAATCCTGCTGATCTACTGGTACAAGGCAACTGGAATGAAGTTGGTAGTAGAGCCCACTTAAGATTTCCATCATCAGGCTCAAACATATTTTGGATAGAACAAGCAGTATTGGCCTAAAGAGGGACAGATCATGAACCTAGACATGCATACCAAGGGTTATGGGGCAACAAACACACGTTACTGAATTAGTTATATTGGTTGGTCCCAAAGAAGTGTGGCTGTTGTCACACTTAAGAAACAGGCACGGACAGAGGTATTTTAGACAAGCAGGGAAGGTGGAGTCTATGTGACAATAAGCATGCCTCTCCTCCGTGCACCAAGGAAGTACTATTAAGTGCCTTAATATATACGAATTTACAGACACCAAGTAGGTGGTTTAGGTGTGCTTGATGCATGTATGTTTAATCCATAAATTCCATCAGAATTATGGAATAGATGTGGATTGTGGTACTATAATCGGTTCTTACCAAAGCCATGAACATTTGGGAACATAAGTAGCAGAAATGATGTTGACCCTAAGAGGAAGTTGGGGTAACTAAAGCCTTCTGGACTTTCTAACTTTCCCATGTTTAATCATACTAGCTGGCATCCAGATTAAAACATTAGGGCTACCAAGCAGGTATTTGAAAAGAGTAACCCTTCCCCGCTCACTACCCTATTCCTTTTCCAATAAAGTGGTCCCGTACCTCTCACTGGTTGTAGCACGCCCAGTTCCTCAACAGAACGGGAAGGAACTCTATGATGAAGCATGCCACCAAGGGGTACCCCTGGTGGGTGAGAGTTCTTTAAAGAAAAATTGTTCTCTTCTCCTTAGGTCGACGGGAGGGTTCTTATATTGATATAGTTGGGCTCTATAGTTTGTCTAAAGATCTGTGTCAGAGGAGGGTTAGCCCATGCTCTACAGCACCACTTCACTCCACTTAATTTGGTTATCGATTAATAGCAGTTTGGCTCATTATAAAGAAGTTTAGAGGGTTAATATACCTGCTGCAAATATTGTGTACCATGCAGATCACAAAATTGTATCTTATGTGGAAAACTCAGTGGTTACTGCTTTTGTCACAGAGATCGTTTTGTTACTTGCATTTCATCAGTTGCAATCCCAATATAGCCCAATGACCTGTGGAAACTGCATGATATAGAATAAAATATTATGTTTTTTTCCCTGGTCTTTCATTATACAAATGTTGCTAAAAAGGGTTAGTTTGGGTAGATATACATTCTAATTACTGGTGCAGCGCAAAGATTGCCCACCCTTTATTATCACAATTGTCACAGACTCTTAAGAAACACAAGGTATGAAAGTGCACTTAGAACATGATTTATGTATGGTTTAACAAATTAATGTAAGTGTTGCACTTGACATTTATTAAAGAGTGCCTTCACTCTAGGCTTCAAAAACTTACTTATACATATTGCCTTAACTAAAAAGTGATTAATATATAATCATCTTTATTTAGTAGGAAGTATGCTCACAATAGAGATAAAATGTGACTTTTAACAAATTGAAACTATGATTAAACACTTTCTCATATATGTAGAATGTAATCCTACTATAAACGATAGTGGATTTATGTACTGAATGCATTACTATTCCATATATTTGATTTAAGTGTAGTTCTCAGTCATACTTATTGAATATTATTATGATGACTTATTGAACATTACATTTGGTAGAATACTGAATGCACTAGAAACTTATATTCATTTGAGTTTAAATGTGCACACGCATATTAAAAGAGCTCCATATAAATTAGTGTTTAAACTTGTCCGAAGTGGCCCTGTATTTCACCATGCTGCATAATGCTGATTTCATTTTTCTGCTGACTCAACATTTTATGTAGGTATTCACATGAATAGTTAGTTTACACACAGCAAAACTATATGTGGGGAAAAATGAGATATTAGGCGTTCATTCACTATTACAGGACTGGGAGAACCTGAGTATGCTCTTGCTTGACAAATTTCCAGTAGGCCCAGCAGGAAAATCCTTTTATGGATCAAGAAAGCCACCATAGTTCAACACAAAACTGAGAGACCAGAAGAGAAATATTGCAAAGGAAGCAAGAGTAATGGCCTTAGAGGGCAGATTGAGAAATGAGATAGATTCTAGTAAGATCACAAAAATGAGAAAGATATAAAAAGAAAGGTGTAGAGAGGCAAAGGGGCTTATACTGAAAATCTCTGGGAGAAATTATTATGGGCAAGCAATTTACCAAACAGCAGGGAATTTTGGGGACTAATAAATAAACTATCAAAGGAAACTGAGACTCTTCAAAACACCGGAATAAGTGAGCCAGTTTGGACCCAACATTTCGGTAATTTGTATAACAACATCCAAACAAGTACTCATAGATGTGTAGCACCGAATCGTGATGAAACGGTGGATGTAAATCAGATATCAACATCAATTGGAGGTCCCATTTTGAAAAAAGGGCTTACTGTTATACAAGAACAAATAACTTTTATAACAACGAAAAACTTAAGGGGGTTGATAAAAAAGTTGAAGCCCTCTGGTGCAGCAGGGCCAAATGGCCTTCCAAATTACCTCTTTAAGCAAGACCCGGATTTTTGGGCGAACTATCTTGCTCCCCTTTTTAACAAGCTGCATTCAGAGAACCCAATACCAGCTTGCTGGAGAGAAAGCTTACTCCATTCAATTTATAAAAATTGAACCAGGGAATTATAGGCTCATTGCCTTAATAGATGTTGAGGCAAAAATGTTCTCATCCTGCATTTTATAACCTGTACAGGAGTGGATGGAGGAAAAAAGAATAATCCCAAGATGTCAAACTGGTTTCAGGAAGGGAATGGGCACCATCACTAATCTGGAAACAATGGCTATCTTAATCAAAAAAGCTATAATGAAAAAAAACAGTCTACTGGCATGTTACATCGATCTGAAATCTGCTTTTGATAGAGTACCATGAGACCGACTTTGGCTTAAATTAAAAGAATGGGGACTACGGCAGGAATTGTTAAACACGATAATGGCACTATACAGCGAAACATGGGCTAGGGTGAAGCTAGGAGATGGCAGCAGACTATCAGTTAAGATACAAATAACCAATGGCTTAAAACACGGCTGTGTGCTATCACCATGTCTATTTAACCTATATTTAGCAGATTTAAATAACTATCTAACGACAAACGGCCACCCACCAAACATAGCAAATGAGCCAATTCAGTATCTGCAGTATGCGGATGACATCGTGGTTGTGAGTCAAGCCCCAATAGGACTGCAAAGAAGCATAAACAAACTGATTGAATACTTGGATCTTTTAGGCTTTGAAATAAATAAGAAAAAAACCAAGGTGGTTCGACTAGCAGGCCCAAAAGCCGGAACAAAATATAAATGGTATGCTAAGGAGACGCAAATCGAAGAAACAAGATCGTATAAATACCTAGGCATTAAATTGTGCCAAAGAATGTTTTTTATGGAGCAAAAAATGGATATAAAAGCGAAAGCCCAATCATTGATTTTCACCTATAAACAGCTCTACAAGAAATTGCAATGCCCCTCACATGGACATCTCTTGAAAATAATGGCAGCTCAACTGCTTCCGACCATGTCCTACGGCCTGGAAATCTGGCACGGCCAAGAAATTACTATTTTTAACGAACTGCAGACAAAAACATTCAAAGCAGTTTTTAATCTCCCAAAGGGAGCATCACCAGCACAAGTGTGCCTGGAATTTGGCCTCCAGAATCAGGAATACCAAAGAAAAGCAACATTTGTAAAATTGTTCTGGAAACTTAGAGCATCTGAACCTGGGTCGCTGAACTATTTATGTTGGATGGAAATACAAACTCAATATATTAAAAGAAAAACAAATACATGGGGGGATTCCCTGCGAACTGCTCTAGCGGTACTAGATACGGAAGAAGTCTGGAATCAAAAGATGGAGAGAACTACATTTAACACAGCATGTAACGCCAAGGCTAAAAAACTGTAATTTGTGGAAGACAAAAGAAGACTGTCCAAACGACGCCATGCATGGACTGTAATAAATTCGTACACCACATTAAAACCGCACCTTATTTAGTGACGAATTTCGGCTACTTTTAAAAAAGAAGTTTACTGCATACAGACTGGGTGACTATAATACAAAGGATTTAGTCCCTACCTGGAAAAGAAAAGATCTAACAGAAAATTGCCGGCTGTGTGGATACTGTAAGGAATCAATATGTCATTTGATGTGCGTTTGTGATTTAAAAATAGAATGAAACAAGTCGTTACTGGCACATTTTAAGGTCTTTCAAACTCGTACTTGCGGGCAGCCGGTTATAAGCTGGATGAGAGGCACTTCCAATATTTTAATTTGTCGTGGAGTAAAATTTATGACCCAAGCGGACACCCTCTTATTGAAAGTAGATAATGTATAAATGCATGGGGGGACCCGCTTAGGGATTTTTAGATTTGGTAATGTTTTAAAAGTTTTACTGAAATACGATGTTTTCTATTGGGTGATATTTATATTTTTTACTTCATGCTTTATGGTTATGATAAACCAAATAAATTTGTTTTTAGACTGACTGACTGACTGACTGACTGACTGACTGAATAGATAGTTTAGAACATATACATTACTGTACTAGAGATAGGGGGAACCAGAGCCTGAGAAAAAGACCTTGATGAAGGTATATGGAGTTTCTCTAATTTGCTTAGATTCCTTCCTCTAAACCACCCTCTGAATTCTTAGCCTTCTAATGCATAGGAGAGTAAGTCTTAGATTGTTTTCTGAGCGCCAGATCTTAATGTTATTGTTTTGCATTACAGCCTAAACTGCTTGTTTGTTTCATACTAATTAATCCCAGTTGTCATTCTGTATCTTTACAGCATGGTACTAAGAGTTATTTTTTTGAATTTTATTATACGTTTGTAATAAACCTTTTGAACTTGGCTTCCGATTCCTGGTCCTCAACGTGTAGCCAAATGGGTTGCACTTTTAATTGAATTTGGATTGAGTGTTAATGCCCACTCCCATCAACTCCCAGACAGCTAAAAAGGTCCATCAGAGGACCAATGGTAAGCAAGTGGGCCCAGGAAACGCTGAATCAATAGTAAAGTTATCCCCAAACCTCTGTAGTACATTTTAAATCCTGAGTGTGTGCTTCTCCAGGTCAAACACTCTTAAATTATACTGCCTACTAGTATGAATGAAACGCAAGTCCCAAACTTTGTAATTCTCATTGTCTTATGTAACATTTCCTATAGTAGACAGATTTACTCACACATGATTCATTGTTGTCGTATAATGTGTGTGGGTGTGGTTAAGTTCTCTGATACCCTACACTGGTATTAGTAGCACTATAAAACAAATGAGATGCATGTGAGAGAGGGGTTAGGAAGAGATGAGGGGCACTGTTCGAGAGTGGTAGTGAGCGAATCCATGGAGAAGGCAGTCATTGAAGGGGGAAAAAAACATTGCTGCACTGGGCGCCAGTAGCACTAAAACCGGCCCTGTCAGGGGGTATGTAACACAAATGTACTGGTTCCTTCCATCTCTAAGTTGGAAGATAGAATGATATAACTAAGTAAACTAAGTAGTTTAATTTTCTTGTTTCCTTCCTTACACAAGCCTGGAGTTTCCACTTCACAAGCACTGTACCGCCACAGCTGGGCCTCAAGTCTGTTAATTAAAGTCAATATATGCAATGAACACTCACAGTTTTTTGAGAGGAGTCAAAGGCATTTTTATTTACACAAATGCAAATTCAGTCATAATTACAAATATTGAGTTGCTGGCCTGGGTTCTTGCAAAAACTCTTCAACAAATATTGCTTCCTTACCACCAGGTGGGGGAACTTAATATCACAATGGAACTGAATTAAAAGGCAGTTGTACTCTATGCAAGCAAGTGGTTTTCAGATGAAGAGTAGCCACTTTTAACCATAGAATTTTAGCATGTTTGTTGTATGGGATTTTCAATATAATTATTGATTTATTTGTGTATAACCATCAACTCACTAATAAATGATCAAGCATTGTTGACACTTTTTGGGGGAACCAAACACCAATATGCTATCCCAAAAACAAGGATTTGTGTTAGACTGCAAGAGCGAAATATACATGTAAATACAATAACCTATGAAAGACACTACGGGCCATATTTACAAGCCCCTAATGCCACCAGAGAGTCACTCTTTCTGATGATCCGGTGGCGTTGCACTCTACCCCATATTTACAAGGTGGTGTTAAGCTACTTAACATGGCTTAATTCTACCTTGAAAATATGCCCCTTATCGCAGCAGTGTGCTGCGGCAAAGGTGCATGCCATGGATGTTGCAGTGGGAATTCCACAACAACACCATTGCCTTTTGACGCTGCCCCATATTTACAAGACTGATGCAGCGCCCAAAAACTAAGGCCAGGTAAAACCTGGTCTTAGGATGGCAATACGAGGAGAAATTAATAATTTGTCCTCGTATTTTGATCTATCTATATGTGCTGCATTCTGCCTTTAAAGATTGTTTATGTGCAGGTAGGTGTCCCTTCCTGCACATAAACAGAAGGTGTCCCTTCCTGCAGATAAACAATCCCCCCTGCAGTGCAGGCACCCTTTGAACATGGTGCAAAGGTGCCTGTGCTGGTGTCTGTCCATCACCTGTTGTTTTTGCATTAGTCACCCCGAGTGTGACGGGTATGCTCAGACGTGAGTCCCATGCTCTCCATGCCACTGGAATCAAGCTATCCAGGCTGATGAGGGCTGAAAGCCCGAAACCGGTCCTTGGATGCTTGTTTCCAGTCCAGGGAGGACCTGGCTTGGCAGTTCGGGCTGGACTGTTCCCATGGGGCACAGGGTCAAGACTGATTTGCATATGGCTGGGTTCAAACTGGAATGGCATGGTGAGAAAAAAACGATGGATTTAGGCCCAGATCTCTGTACTGGGGTGAATGTAAGACATTGTTCTGCATTCTGTCCATCACCTGTTGTTTTTGCATGTGCTGGTGATAGGCAGCTTTTTAAGCACCAGCACTAGGGGAAAAGCACAGTTGTGCTGTGTTTTTGTAAATACGGCACATCACTGCGTTTTGAAAATTTCGGAGCACGTTGTTGCCACATTTGGCGTTACACTACGCTATGGCAGTTTCTTGTACATATCCCCTACATGTCATGTCAATCTCTGAAAAATGCAAAACCATGTACCTCTCTTGCAAAAGACTACTCATTCTTTATTGTTTGAACTGCAATCTTGCTCAGCCAGACAGTAGATGCCACTCAGGTAGATGACACTTTGTCAAATGTGAAGATAACAATCTCCATGCTGGGACGAAGAGTAGAAAACTACACTAAGATGCATGGTATTGAAGCAGAAGACTTCATATCCTCTCTGCGATCAGCTATCAGTGACACCTCCTGAAAGTCATGGGGTGTGCAGGAGGGACATAGAGGAATTGATGCTTCTAAGAAGGTCCCGTGAGGTCTCCTGACTTGAACAAGATTGCAGTAAAAATTCTGAGGGAGTTCCACTTATCCCACTACATAAGACAATGAAGTTGGCTGCTGGTACAACTGGCACCACAAGGTTCAAAGCTGCTAGCCATGTGGCTTCTGGAAAAGATTCCCCAACAAGGACTTTATAAAGTTCATGTAAGTCATTGATGTCAGGCTTAGGAAACTATTGTCACTAAGGCCAGAGGAACACAAAACTGGGCTCTAATATATGCAGGCAAAATGATGATGCCTTAATCACAGTCTCTGTTTGCTGATCGTGGCCATTGCTATCCAGCAAAAAGAAGAATTACAACAGATCACGAATAAGTGCTGCACGGTAAAAGTATGCTGCTACTTGACATACCACAATTCAGTGAAATCAAAACACTTCAGCAGTCCTTGAAAGGCTACAACCCGGAAATATGCAGCTTCCTATCATCAGCCCCTGTGTATCTGGAGCCAGATATTGATCACTTGAAAGAAAAACCTAAGATTCCACATTTTTAGGAAATGCTTGCCCGACTAGAACTATATGGGCAACACAGACACCACAAAAGCAACATTCTAAAAAAATTATGTAACCTTAATTGTTAAAATCTACCTTTAAAGACAGAAACAGGAATGTTCAAATACGTAAGATTTACAACTGCATTCATGGTTTGATGGTGGGATACTCTCGACATAAGCTGATCTGATCCAGCCAAACCCACAGGTTGTAGAAGTACTAGGAACCAGGTAGCAGACCCTGTTGTGTACAAAGGACAAGACTCCAGGAAAAGTACACAAGTTTATTGTACGGAGCAAAGCATACACACGTCCGTTGTCCAACTTTTGCATCTCTTCTCTCTTGCCTACCCATCTACATTAAAACGGTAGAACATTGAAATGTAGCCCTCTCATCAATATCCAGCAACATACATAGCACATCTCCCTCCTTTTTATTAAACAGAAAGGCAAACTATTTACGCAAGAAAAATGTAATCACAGTAAATAAATATTTATCAATCCTAAAAGATACTACTAAGAGTACATAAATCACAAGAATTAAAGTATAAGAGTGAATTACAATTGGTAAAACAGCACCTGAAAATGAAAAACCCTTAATACATAGTCACGTGAGTCTATTCCCTCACGTACATAGTGCTCTAACCATTTGGAAGTTCTGCGCACTCTAACACACTCTCTTGTATCTTCACAAGTGATTTCCTAATTTCCCATGCTAAGTGATGCATCCTGACAGGCCCTCTTCATGCTCCACACCAATATCTCCCACACCAACCTCTCTCTCCTCCCAGAAACATCTTCAGCTACACCCTCTCCTTCCATTGTAACACCACCCCCTTTGCTGGTGTCCTTCTCATCTCCACACAAATTCATACCTTAAAATTCCAGCCATTGGAAATCCTCCTCAAGGTTTCTGGTGGAAAAACTCTTCCACTGTTCTTTGGAGATAAGGACTACTCGCTTAAGATTCCAAACCATCCCACTCATGACTCTGACAGCATTTTTAAGAACTTCCACCACCTCGTCTGGTTCACAAAATTGACCCTCACCCTCCTTACCTTACCTGGTTTCTTCACTCGAACCCAGTACCCAATTCTGATACTGACTAGCCTGACCCCATGTTTCTTATCATAGGACGCCTTCATCTTAGAATAATATTCAGCCAATTTACACTGAACTGACTCCAACAACCCCTACTGAACACAGGTTTTACTTAACCATCTCAGATTAAACTTAAACCTGGGGTTGCATCCTCTCATGATCACAAAGGGGGCTAGCCCTGTCGTATCATTCTTTGTCACCCTACAGGCCCAAAAAGCTTTATGCGATTGCACCTCCAAATCCATACTATTGGCTACAGCAAACTGGATTACCCCTTTGACAACTTGGTTGAACCTCTCTACCGCTCTGTTTCTACTTGGATTATATAGGGAAGTCGTTTTATGTGCTACACCCACTCTCATAAAATAATCATTGCCTAGATTAGATAAAAACTGCACTCCATTATCACCAAGTACTGAATTAAGCAACCCTTCGGATACAACAACTGTGTCCATGAATTCCAATACAGTGGTTGTGTCAACCTTTTCTACCACACTTACCACTGGCCACTTGAAAAACAAATGCATGGAAACTATGACATATCTCTGACTTACACCAACAGGACCTAAAAAATCAATAACCAAATTATGCCATGGATATTTGGGAATGTAATCCTCACATATGTGTGGCCTTAAGGTTTGCCAAGTTTTAACTGCAGAAGAGCAAATTATACAATTCCTCACAAACCTTTCCACTTCTACATCCACTTCAGGGCACCAAAATAAATCTCTGACTACGCTTTTAGTTTGGACTATACTTAAATGGGCTTCATGAAACAACTGAGTCACAAATTCCATAAACTTCTGGGAGGCACAATTCTTTTACCCAGCAACATACATAACAGACCCGCATCTGGCTGTGTCTTCAAAACTATGATCTGGTGCCCTCTGGACCTTTAGTTCCACTTGGCCTGCAAATACCTAAGTTAATCATCATAATGTGTACAATTTTAAGATTGTTAATCATTAACAGCAGGTATATAATGATATAATGCTGTGTGTGTGTGTGTAGGGTTTGCATCCATTATTTCACAAACCATAATTCGAAGCTCGACTCGCCTATTCAATGTTGAAAAAAAGAAACAAACTTGTTGAATACTTATGGAATTTGAACTTATCTTCATTGTGTAATCCCTGTGGCATGGTCAAAGGGCGAAGACTGTTCTTTAAAGGCAAATGTATGACGAAGCAAGTGAACTTAATTTATGGAAATGTCTTTATTTATATTCACTCTTTGGAGTTTGGGCAAAACCAAAGTAGCATCAGTGCCTGTGAGCACAAAGGCAAAAAAGACACCGTTGATGCTCCACGCGACTCTGTTGAAAGGCAGAGAAAGAGCACTGATTCTACTCTAAAAACTCAGCCTACTTCAACATTAGCTCTGCAAAATTTGTTTCCCACGAGCACATAAACAGAGGGGTTTGTGATTTGAAACTCACCACCTTTGTTTCCTGTTGTTTTAAGACTCTTCATAACCTTGATTTAATTTTCTGATGGTGCCAGCGCAGCACATCTTAAAGGAAGCATGCACTCCACCCAACTGCAACAACAGGCTTAGAGATTCCCTGACTCACTTTCTCTAAGACTGAAGGCTCACAATTTGTTTTCAGTCCTGCCACTCCCTAATATAGCGGCCAAAAACAGCTGACAGAACTATCTCCCCCCTGAGTAAAGGGAAAAGAAAAAGCAGAAGAAATGCAAACGCACACCCAATTACCGAAAAGGGCACGAATAGAACTGCTGACTGTAACCTGATTACCTTTCTCGCTCATTAAAATTCACATACGATCATATATACTTTCTAATTTCATTAGATTATTGTGGTATGTCATCTCTTCTGCAGCAGTCAGGTCTGCCCAGCGGACGCCCCATGATTTTAGTCCTCAGATCCGCTTCTGAGAGTCACTCAGAGGGTGTATACATAGCACTATGGAAAGGCGAAAGTTACACTGGTTCGATCAGAGTGGCTTCTCTTCAATTTTTCAACTGTTTTAAAAATAATTAGTTAAATATTTCAGTTGGCCCCTATGTCAAATTAAACAAGTTTACAAAATAGAATTCAATCCAATTCCAATATAGAATTCTGTCCCATTCACTTACATGTTCTAAAACAGATTCCGAGTTCGTTTTGGAGTAAAGTTCACATCTCTTGAAAAAGATGTTATTTGAAGAAGATGTTATTAAATATTCGTCACTTCTTCCTCACGGTTTGTATGCATTCTCTCCTTTATAAAGAAGAAAAACAAAAAAAGAAGACTTGTAATAAATATAAGCAATTCCAAATATTTTTTTTCTTTTTTCCTTTCTTACACTTCAGCGTGCAGACTACAGCTCACTTGCAGAATTTCGCCATCCAGTAGATTGTATGTTTGGGTTGAATATGAAGGGAAACATCATTTACAACGATGTCTTTTCCACGCTTGACGTTTTTAACGATCCACTTACCCCGCAAACGTCTCTTCAACGAGGGAGCCTTCAACGACCGTCTTGACCACGAAAGTACGTTCAGCGTGGGTTGGGGGGAGACGTGGTATTCCGTCCAGTCATGCTGGGGGGGTCTGGGGGAGGGTTGGGAGGGGGGCTAGGGGGGCTGGGGGGGTCTCCCCCCCAAAAAATAACAAGAATTAAGGAGCGAGTTAGAAAAAAAAAACGCTCTGTGGTATTATTGAAGTAAAAGGAATGACCCTCCCCCAAAGACGTGCAGTGTACGTAAAAAAAACAGTCCTTTTTTTATTTTAGAAGACGTGTTTTGACGCTTGTTTCCATGGTAGATGGAAGTAAGGGGCTGCTGGAGAAAGACGTGCAGGTAAGACGTTTCTACCGTGGTACAATCCTTCGTTGTAAATTCCAGCGTGGTAAAGCCACTTGCGATGTAAAATTCGCGTGGTAATGCCATGCGTGGAACTTGTAATAGTTGAAAAATCATATATTCGAATATGAAGGCTAATTATCTCTCTGGTCTATTTCAAAGACTGGAACATTCTTCAGTTTCAATGACGTGGTCACATCTGACAATTCGATTCTCTTCCCTTGGTTTCATAGTCACAAGGATGCCTTAAAAAAACCTATTGAAACATTTTATGCCACTGCTCAAGCCCTAAAGCATATGTTTGATAATTTATTTCGTTCTCGTGTTGTCCAATAACCATTGGTTGAAAGACAGTACAAAATACAGGTGCTCCTGGTATAGATGCAGTGTAAGTGACAGTGATGAAAAAATAATATAGTGCACAGACAATTATATTTAATATGTTTTGTTCACTAGGACGATCAATACAGGTAATAGTTCGGTCTCATTTTACTTCCAACAATATATGAGTGACAATAATTATACAATGTTGACATTTCGACACCAATACATAACTTAAACTGGTTCTTCCTCAGGACAATAGACAGGTAACAACCTGACTTGAAATTATGGCACAAACTTAACTGCATTCAAGAACATTTCATCGATACGATCAAGGTATTAATTAAAATGCTGCAATCAATCGAAAGGCTCTCCTAAGTCAGTTTATGAAACTATCAAAGCACCGCTGAGGCCAATTAAGGATTCATGGGTGTCCCTGTGACTAAAAATGATTGAATATAAATGTCTGTGCTCTATTTGTTCACCACTGTCACTTCCACCGTATCTTCACCAGCAAATCGTACATTTTTAACTTTCCTTTAGCCAATAGTTATTGTTTACAATAGAGGTCGTAAACAGTCATTTATTTTTTGGTGCATTGTTTGTTATCAGGTATGTTGACTTCAACTCGTTGAGGCGCCTTCAATTACTGAAAGTACTTTAGAATGAATCCAAATGGGACACTGTACTTGCATACGGTAATCACACACGGCCGCTTCTCAGACTTTGAAGTAAGATTAGCTCCACAGTCGTATCGCACCGATCTAGCTGAGGCACACAAATGTCATGGGAATTGTATGCAGCCCAAGTGGTTAATGCACCTATGACTGACTTATACATAATTCATATAGGCCAATTTATGACTCAAAATGTTTGCTATAGATTATGAAACGGAAAACCCATTGAAGGGCAGTTTAGCTTTCTCTCACTGCCCAAGCTTAAAAATAATTCTGCCGCCCAAAAGGCAACGTAGTCATGGGATCCAAAAAATAAAAGTTTAATTTCCTAAAGTAGACAACTAATCCTTGTGCAATTCACAAGCTAAGCAATCTCTTCAAATTCAATTAATAGCCAATATACCAATGATTATAAAAGTAGATCACCCAACATTATTTAAGGTGCTGAGTGCCAGGGACTCTATGGAGTTTGAAGATATTGTTAAGAGACACTTAACCTTTGAGGGTCTCTGGTCTGCATGTTAAGGTGTGGCATGGGGCTTACTTACCTCTGCATGCAGGGCCTACACGATGTACTACACCAAATCTCCTCAATGTGCACATCTTCAGGTGCAGAAAACGTTAAAGAGGTTCCTATAATGTGGATAGAACCTTTGAGTCTTAGAGGGATACTCTACGCAAAATACTTGAGTAAAGGACTGTCATGAGACTTACAAATGGTGGTGGCCATCTCGAATGCCTAAAACTATAAGTTCCATAAGGTCCATAGCATCCTTGCTAGGTAATTGTTAGACCTGGCATCCTTGGTGTGGTTTTCCCTCTACCTCTTATATTTTTAATGCTATGCTGGATTTCATTTTTGCTGGTTTAGATGCTTTGGGCACTTCGCCACTGCTGATTAGTGTCAAAGTGAAATGCGCCCTGTAAAAATTGTTATGGTGATTGGCTATCCATGATTGGCATATTTGTCCTACCAGTAGGCTCCTAGTAAAGGGCACTAAGTGTGCCAGGGCTGTTAAGTCAAATGCTACTAGTGGGCCTGCAGCACTGATTGTGCCACCTGCATAAGTAGCCCTAAAAGAGATGTCTCAGGCCTGCCACCGCAGTGCCTGCGTGCAGTTGCTAACTGCCACCTTGACCTGACAAGTGCACCCACTTGCCAGGCCATACCTCTCCCTTTCTGTGCACATAGGACACCCCTATAGCAGGCCCAAGGTACCCCCTGGGCAGGGTGCAGTGTATGTGAAAGGTAGGACATTTACTGATGTGTGTACCACATCCTGATAGTGAAGTACTGCCAATTACGTTTTTCACTATTGAGAAGCCATCTTGCCCATATGACAGAATGGGGCATGCTGGGTAACATGTTTACCTGCATATCTTCCCACATGAGTCAGATAGGCCATTGGAGTCTGGTATCCCTGAACTCAGAATTTGATAACACATCTTTTAGTAAAGATGGGTTTTAAATTCTGTGTTTCAAAATAGTACTTTTAGAAAGTGGCTATTTTCTTGTTCAACCTTTCTGTGTGCCTCTGCCTGGTTGTGGATTGTCTGTCTGGTTTGAGAATGGCAGGGGCTGGAGTGGCTCCAGGAGTCTGGGTGAGTCAGCACTAAGCTGAATAGACCTATCTGCATTTGGAGAGGTGGGAGGAGTAGCACCAGGGCCTGAATAGGGCTGTGCCTGCCTTCCACAATGCTGGTTCCACCTCCTGCAGTGCATCGGAAGACCCTGGCCCACAGTTACAAAGAAAGAAGTTGTGCACTGGCAGAGTGCACCCAGAACTGGTTTGAACTGGGTCCAGGACCCCTAACACATGTAGAACAAAGACCTTTGGGGTATAAAGTAAGAACTGAAACCCCTGTAAAAAAAGACTGCTTTGGAACCAAGGAGGAACCTTTGCTGAGGAGAAAAGCTGAAGAGCTGAAGAAGAAGTACTGCACTTGCTGTGTGTCTGGGGTTGGCCCTGCAGTTGCTATTTCTGCCAAAGGAAGGACATGGGACTTTGCTGTGTGCTGTGTCCACCTGTTTGCCAAGGACTTTGCTGTGTGCTGTGTCCTGAAAAGAAAGTCTCCAAGGGCATGAGAAGAGCTGGCCTTCTGTTGTGGAATTACAGGGATAAAAAAGTTTCCGAGACTACTTGGTGATCAAGAGGAACCTCTGCCAAAGAAGAACAGCTGAAGAAGACTGAAAAGTACTGCCCTATTTGTGTGCTTTGGGGCTGGCCTGCAGTTTGCTGATTTAACTAAGGAGAGGACAAGGGACTTTGCTGTGTGCTGTGCCCCCCCTGCTTACTTAGGACTGTGCTGTGTGCTGTGTCCAGAAGTAAAGAGAATCCAAGGGCCTGATGAAATCTGGCCTCCTGTTATTGAAACCCAGGATTGCAAAGGTTTCCAAGGATCTTGAAGCTACACCTTTTGTACTGCCTCTAAAAATAACTGTGTGTCCCAGGACGCCGCTGGTGCCCTTCGTGAGACATGCAGTGCCTGCACGTCCTTTGTCCAGGATCGCTGTTTCCAAGCCTGCATTTCACCGCCACCGGCCCGTGAGCCCAAAAGTGCCTTGGGCTTCACCGCCGCCTGCCCGTGAACGGAGGGAAGCGATGTGTGCCTGTATTTTACCTCCACGGCCTGTGAGGCCGAAAGCGCTGTGTGTGTCACCGCCGACAGCCTGTGGCCTGAGGAAAGTGCTGAGTGCCTGCATTTCACCACCGCTGTCCCAGGAACCGCACCAGGATCAGGGCTTATCACTAAAAGGAACCATGCTTAATTACAGAAAGAGCGAGGCATGGCCGAGCAACCCGATCGCGTCCCAACGATCAGCTGCTGCCTGTGAAGAAAGGAGAGAGACCGCACCCCACTAGGTAACCGCTCAGATTAGGTCCAGGGAGCGTGTGGGTGTTACCGTCTGGGGCAGGGGTGCAGGTCTGCAAGAGTCCACTCTCGGCCTCCCGTCATTGTTGAGCGAGCCATGGAATATTAGTGGCCCATTCTCGCCCCTAGAGCAGCAGCAGTACCGGGGTCTGTGTGGAGACAATCAATTATATTCCTACAGTATTTGGGGCATATTTTTGGGGATCTCTGAAGACAAAGTCAGCCTCTCAACTGACCATGCAGCTTGGGGCCTAGTAATTTGCCTACAAGAGGTTGAGAAGGGAGAAGGCTCCCGTGCACTAGAGATAAGTGCCCGGTATTGAGGATAACACCATTTAAAGCCAGCAGCCTGATTTCTAAGTGACTTTCCACACATCTGGAACCGTGTTTTCATCCATACTGTACCTGCAAGCTTATTTCCCTTTTTCTAACCATAAACCTTATCAAAGACAATTCATGAAGAAGAGCTAATTGTGTATGTGAAATTTATGTTGTTTTGTTCTTGCATAAATTAGATAAAAATATATCTATTTTTATAATAACCTGTGTGGTCTCCATTTGTGGTGTTTCACTGTGTTACATTTGGGTGTTGGTGCAAATACTTTACACATTGCCTTGGGGATAAGCCGATCTGCTTGTGCCAAGCTACCAAGGGGGTGAGCAGGAGTTATCTACAGTGTGTTTCCCACTTATCCTGACCAGAAGTAAGGGTCCCTACTTGATCAAAGGTACCTACCTCTGCCAACTAGAGAATCCCAGTTCTAACAGAAATCATAATACATAGTTGCTACAGCTGGAACTCGCTGTTTAGATGTTTGAATACTCAAAATGTGCTATTCTGGGGAGTCAGCAAAAGACATCCTCGGAGTCAGAGAAGTATTTTCACCGGCATTGCATAAGGATATAGACTTGCACTTTTTTTTCCATCAAGAAGTTGTCCATTCGGATTAGGAACTTCATATGCAACTCATTTTTATTACAGAAGTTAGTGAAATCACTTTTATATAGGCCTATTGTTGCTCATAGAACAAGTACGGTATTGAGGTATTAATCTGAATAAGTTTGAATGATGTGTATGTAGGCAAACAACTAAATAGTAATGAATGATTTTCATATTGCAATTATTAATCTGATATATTGAAGGTAATTAAAGTAATGTAAGGCTTTCACATAATATTGAAGGCAGCTTTCTTTAGAAAATAACACAGAATAATTCACAATGCTGTTCAAAGTTGTCATATCAACTTTCATTACTCCGGAAAAATATTGAGTTTCATTCCAGAATAGAGAGTTGATAAAAACAAAATATATAAGCAGGTATATTATATACAATACCAGAACTTTGATACCAATGTCAATAGCAAAGGCGTTCTTAAAGACGACTCTACCCTTTAGATATCAATGCCCCTGCAATGCAGGTCAAGTTAAGCTATGCCACCATTCAGTGTGTCAACATCCAGTTTCTCCGTTCTCTCTCTCGTTTCATTCCCTTTTCCCTGGAGTTACATCCAACTTACCTATTGTTCATGTAAGTTTGACAGTGGATTCAGAGAAGTGTGGAAGCTCTCAACACTCCTACTGGAACCAGAGTGCAAGATTAGTGCAGCTTGACAGTGAATAATGAACAGGTTATTTACCATTGGTAATGATATTTCTAAGAATAGTAAAATAGCAGATTTTGCCCCTTTAGAATATTCCCCTCCCACCAGGCTATATATAGACATATTCATAGCAGTTCTCCCGCATGCTACTAGGTGGCATTGTGTGGCCCACATTGACCTCATTCCACTTCGTAAGTGATGGAGGGAAGCCACATATAAACACCACTCCTGGTGCACTAACATCAGTTTCTTGCTTGAATCTTTCTACACCCTGGAACGTGGCGCATACAACAAATGTAGGTATCAGTGAGCAGATCTCGAATTTGGGACCTTTTTACGTGGCAAAAAGAGAGAGCTCCTCAGAATGGAGAAGTGTGAGGACAGTGAGGAATCTGTAGATAGATAGAGTATCTACGAGAAAGAGTTTTTACCGAAGGTAAGTAACTTGTTCTTCCCATTTATACTTCTAACTAAGTGTAAGTGTTTTATTATTAACCTCAGATTTCTCAACTTTAGAATAGACGCTAAAGGAGTAACTCTAAAGGAGTCAGTGAAGTGGGATCGTACCAAAAACTCCTGCAGGAACAAATGGGTGAAATATTTTTCCCATTGGCACTAGTGCTTCCTGAAAGTGTGCGCTGACACCAAATTCACAGTCTGACTGATTTCAAGGACAGGCACTGCGTAGGCCAATGCAGCAGTAGCAGCCTTGGCCCCAGTGAAATGGGCCCTTGGTTCTTTGGATGCTGCTTTTTGGACATTGCGTCTCAGATCTTAATTCATGCACCTCAAGGGAGTTATTTCCTACACTACATTTTCTTTCTTAGACCCAAAGAGCACCACTAAAAAATAACCATCCACCCAATAGTCTATGGTGTGATAGATATAAAAGTTAAAATCTCTTTGGGGTCTAGCCAATGGAGTCTCTCCTCCTCTTTCAAAGATTGAGCAGGGCCGAAGAACATTGGGAGAGTGATGGATTACCCAGTGTTTTAAGCCACCACAAGTTTAGGCAAGAAAGCTTCCCTGGTCCTCAACACCAGTTTGTCGCGGAAAAAGTTGGGGTAAGGAGGTTGCACTTAAATAGCCTGGAGCTCACTCACACAATGAGCTGCAGTGATCCCAATGAGGAAGATAGGTTTGGGAGTAGGCAGAAATAATGGTCAGCTGTGCATTGGTTCAAAGGGGGTACATTAGGAAGGTCAGGACAAGCTTCCGATCACGTTATGGTATCACAAATGGTTGGGGGAGGGGGGGGAACATGCGTACCCAACCTTTAATAAACTGCATCACAACATAACCTAGGATGGCAGATCTAGCAAATGCAAAAAAGCGAAAGAGTCACCAAGTAATCTTTAATGGTGCCCACCGCAAGCCCCTGATAAGCCCGGTATAAAACAAACAACAAAACATCCCACAGTTTGTCTTGTAAGGGGTCTATGTTGGGGACTACTTACCAGGCCACAAACCTGTCTCAGCGCCCAGTGTAAATAGACTTTGTAGAGAAGACGAAATCCACAACCTGTTGCTGCTGAATTTCCATTCATGGTGATATAGATTGCACAGGCTCTGGTGCAAAACCCTGCCCTGCAGCAGGGACATACGATCAGCCGAAATTGGTAGCCATATTGGCAGACAGATACTCATGCTCACAAGTTCTGTGTACCACACTCTCCTGGCACAATCCAGAGCCATTAGAATGGATTGGCCCCGGCCATTCCTGATCTTCTTCTGAACCCAAGGCAGGAGAGGAAGCAATGGAAAGGGGAATATGAGTCCTGTGCTCCACTCTAACCTGAATGGTCCTCCTAGAGAGTGCAGTTAGGACCTTCAAACGAGCAGATGTTTGGACACTGTGCATCCTGTTACTGTTACTGTTAACACATAAGTTTATTTAGACCATAGTCTATAAACCATACATAGAACAATGGATCGCGTATCGTGATAAGACATTTAAAACCACAATTCATTTTACATATTACAGCACTTGTAAAACCATACGCATACAATATTAAAAAAAAAAACAGTTCATTTTATACAATTACAAAACTTATGAGGGCCATATACATAAAATTGGGATACTCTATAAATTCAAACTCTCCCATTCTCCTTTGTTGTCTCCATTACATATTCTCGTATTGCTTTCAGAAATTTCCCCAACGCAATTGTAGTATCCAAAGAAGACATTTCTGTAAGGAGGCAAATAGCCTCAGCCCGTGAGAACACCTCATTTTTTAAAAAAATTGGACGTAAAAATGTTTTCCGAATTGCTAAAATACATGTACAATCACACAATATATGTAAAATATTATTCCTTACACCTAGACCACATTTGCAAGTTCCATCCGGATGGATCAGGGCCACACTTATTTTTCTTTCAATCTTCCATGGATTTAGTCCCACCCGAATCTTCAAAATTTCATTTCTTAGCCATCTACTAGGCAATAAATCCAGGTATGGGTACCGAACCTTCTTTTCCCACTCATTTTTTACCCAATTCACTGATTTTTTTAGCCTTAGATAGTCCATATCTTTTGATCTAGAGTAATCAAGCCCTTGGTCTCTAAGCATCTTTTTCGTACACGCTATATTTAACAGTGGTTGGGAAAGGCTCAATTTCAAGTTTGCAGCTACCGTCTGGAGGGTTTTCTTCACATCTCGCGCCCAGCGTAAGCTGCTTACTCGAATTTCCTCTCTACACCAGATTGAAACTTTCTCATCGCCACCAGTCTCCAGTCGGTTCCAAAATCTTATTAGAGACGATTGGGACTTTACCTCCCATGATGTTAAACCCACCTCCATTCTAATTGCTTGAATCATGGAGCTATTTGGTAAGGACAACAACATCTTCACAATTTTTCCTTCTTCCCGATCCCACCCATTTTTACCACTCAGAAAAAGCACCTCAGTTCCATAAAGCACTTGTGGGGGGATCATTGCTTCAAAAGCCTTCAAAAGCGGTCTGTGTGACATATCGCCATAATCTTTGTTAAATTTTTTCAGCCCACAGACAGACGAATAGGCCTTTGCCTTCTGTGCCTCCAAGTGGGTATTCCACTTTAATGCGCCATTAAACCAGAGGCCTAAATATTTATATTCATTTACTATATCTAATTTATCCTGTCCTAAAAACCAATTAAAATTGTTTACCCTCTTTCCTAAACATAGGATCTTAGTTTTTTCCATATTCACTGTTAAGAGCTTTTTATCACAGTACTTATTGAACACGTTTAACTTCCTTTGTAGGCCCATTTCTGTTTGATCCAAAATCACAAGATCATCAGCGTACAAGAGACATGACACTTTATTATTGTTCATACGAGGGCTCGCACTCTTTTCAATTTCCAAAGTCGCTGGGAGGTCTGCCAAAAAGATTGAGAAAAGCAAGGGTGCCAAAACGCACCCCTGTCTCAAGCCATTTTTTATTGGAATTTTTTGGGTTAGGGAACCCTTTATATCTCTAATGACCTGTGCCCAGTTACCACTATGAAGTTCTTTCAAGATGTTCAATAGTCCCTGTGGTATTCCATAATTTTCCAGTATCTCCCAAAGGCTATTTCGGTCTACTGTGTCAAACGCCGCTCGGAAATCGACGAAACAGCAAAATAATTTGCCATTTTGTTCCATCGATTTCCTAGCCAGGGCCCACAATGCAAAACAATGATCTATCGTAGAGTGGCCTTCTTTGAAGCCCCCTTGCTCAACCGGGATGATAGAACTTTGTTCTACCCAGATTTTTAACTTACTAAGGACTATTTTAGAGAAAATTTTTTCTCCTATATCTAATAGGTTGATTAGCCTATAATTATTTGGGGCATATGCATCCCCTTTCTTGTGTAGCGGTCTTATTATAGCTCCCTTCCAATTTGGGGGCATAATCCCTTGTTCTAAAATTATAGTAAACATTTTTGCGTAGAATTCCGCCCACCAAGTCTGATTTGAATTTAGTATCAGGGCTGGTAGGTTATCTGGGCCCGCAGCCCTAGTTAGGTTCAGTGTCTTTATTGTTCTAAGAACATTTGCTGTTAGACATTCTTGTTTTAGATCCTCTACTTGGCCACGCCAGTCCCCAGCTACCTCATTTCCAGTCCCTCCCCTTGGGGCATATAATTGCTGTATATACTGTATCCACGCTCCCTCTTCCACTACGCAACTCATCGGGGCAACCGCAGGTACCATTGCTGTCTGGATTAACTCCCAGAACTGCCGTATATTTTTGGCTTCGATTGCTTCTAATAGTTTGCCCCAACACTTTTCTTTATAGGTCCTTTTAGCATTACGGATTAGAGTAGTATATTCCTTTTTTATTTTTATTAGATTTTCTGCCCTGGTTTGCACGAATTTTTTCCGTAGGCTACGTTCTTCTCGCCTAACTTCTCTTTTCTTTAGTAAACATTCCTGATTAAACCAAGTTTCTCGCTTTGCTTGTGACCTTCCATTATTCTTATTGGCGCTTACATCATACTTTAATTCTACGCTTATGCTTTCCACTACTTGAGTTATTTTCTCAACATACCAAGGTAAATTTTGGCCACATAAGTGCCCTAATTGCACCTTTTGTTGCAGCTTAGTCAACCTGGCGATATATTTTTCAGTTAAACGAGTGGTTATCCGTTTTGGATAATCCATCTCTTGGGGGATAACTATATCACATGCTAAATGTTGGGCGATTACAAGCTCTAGTTTTAACATTTTATGATCACTACATTCCGCAGGGGCAATCCTGAAATCTTTTATCAATTCAAAATTCCAAGCCAACATAAAAATATAATCTATCGGGCATATTTGCGTCCCATAATTAAAAGTTTTCTTTGCGGGACAATCCTGCGTTGTCCTCCCATTTAGACAGAATAAACTTTTTGTCGCCAAGAAGTTGCCCAAGTTGGCCGCATCAGTTGTTATTTTAGTTTCCAGGAATTCTGCTTTTTTCACATCACATGCATCTAGAATTTCAATATACAACTGATCAGTCCGTTTTGGGTTTAATTTATGATTAAAATCTCCCATTAACAGCATTAAATCATTTCCATACTTATCACACAGCATATCCATGTCATTTTTAAAATGTAACAGTTCATCCCCGTATTCCTTCCTTGAGCTCCACTGCATATACACATTTAGGATCAACATACATTCATATTTTTTATCAGCAAATGATGTTTGTATTCTGCAAGCCAACAGCCACTTAGATGTCACAGGTATCTGTAAAGTCGTTATTAGTATACATGTTGAGATCAGAGTCAGCAGGCCCCCGGCCGGGCGGCCAGATGTAGATTTTTCTGCTGGGCGGTAAATTTGTTTAAACCCTTCCACTATTGGGGGTTCCCCACTGAGCCAGGTCTCTTGAATACAAATGATTTCACACTTTTTTGCGAGTTCCTTCAGAGTTTCCTGTTTTACTTGGGTACCCATCCCATTTATATTCCAAGAGACCATATTTGTGCTCCGTGGTTGCCCCCTTTCCTATTCTACATCGCTTAGGGGGTCATTTATTTCTGATTCTTCCCTATAGCTTTGTGAGGGGCCTGCCGGGCTTTCAATATTACTCCAATTTTTCCAGGACTCTACTAGGTCCGAGTTATTTATCACTATATTGATATTTTCCCGCCCTTGTTTCATTTCTCTTCCAGGTAATTTCACTTGTCTCTTTCCTAGCCCTGCATGGTACTTTAGGAAGGTTCTCTGTTGGGACACCATCTGGCCTAGTCCTAGCTCTTCTTTGGGCACTAGTCTAACCCCCTCTTTTTGAATCTCCTGTTCTGCGTTTATTATTGCTGTAACAGCCAGAGCGGAATAGAACTGTACCTTAGTAACCTCCTTGCCATCGCCATTTGCTTGAAAGCCCACCTGTTTCAAGTCTTCTGTACCTATACTTTTTAGGTTTGGGCAAAGTGCGAACATATTAAGAAGATAGGACCTATTTAAAGGAGCGCACTTTTTTACTTTTTTTCCGCCCCTTCCCAATTTCACTCGTTCGAAATAGAGTTGCTTATTCCCTTTATTCATCTCCTCTCCAAATTTACCCTCATCCTGGTGTAGTTTTGTATTAATTCTACAACCTTCCTCTAGGCTAGTTTCCCAGTATACCTTCTTTTTCGCTGTGGCCTTCCGGGCGGGTGTAGTCACTTGCTCTGAAGCAACCTGTCTCTTATGTTTTATCACCTTTTCCTGGAGGGTTTGCTTTCTACAGCTGCTTTCCTCGTCCACTAGGCCCCTGTCCCGATTCTCAGATCTTAGTCTCATTGATCTAGATACACTCGCCTTCTTGTGAGGCTGGGGCATAGGGTCATGCACTACTGCTTCTATTGACTCACGTTTTTCTTTGTGGGTTTTTATCGCTCTTTTACTTAGCTTCGCTTTCACCCTCCTTCTTGCCACTCTGACTCTCTTTAGTATACCGTGACTCATAAATTTACTTCTTCTTTTTACCAGCATTGGCCATCTTGACACATAAACTTGGTTTCCCCCAGAAGGGGCTATGTCAGTCTGGCTTGCTGGTCGGGGTTTAGTTGTTCCACCTTCCTCTTCCCCTTCTTGACTCATCATCACTGAGTCTGCTACGGGTCTTAACATTGAGGGCATTTGAACCCTAATCCCGTGTAATTCTCCCTCAATTTTAGACAGGTGCATTTTTTGACTTTTCAAAATGTCATGATTTAACATTGTTACTTCTAGCAGACCTTGTAACGATTTTTGCACCATTAACATCAGTTCCAAGATTGAGGATGCTGGGGATTCCGACGACTCCAAGTTTATCTCAGGATGCTGGTTTTCCCCGTTTGTGTCACCATTTTTAACCAAGCCCACAAGGTCATTGCTATTTGGGAATGCCATTTTTCCTGAGCCATTAGAACTTCCATCTATGATTGGGGTTTTTTCATCACTGTGCCTCGAGCTCAGGCTAACTACATCCTCCAACGTCTGTCGTACGAATAGCGGAGAGGAAGAAAGTCGCGGTGAGGAAGAAAGTCGCGGTGACATTATTGTCCCTTTTTGGCCTGGCAGGGACTGTACTGATCGGTCGACTAGATTTATTGAGTCTGCCAATCGGTCATCAAAGATTAGTGACGTGCCCCCTTTCCATGGTTCCTCCTCCTCTTCAGTAGCATTAGTCTTAGCCGGTGAAAAAACCCTTTTGAAGTGTTTTCCCACAAATTCTTTAATTGTATGGGTTGCTACATTCCCCTTACTTCCTCCCTGTTGGACATTATTGGGAGTTTTCTCTTTGTTCTTTTGGGGACGTTTTGTTTTTTCCTTGACCACAGGTGATGTCGGACTCTCTTGGTCGTCTTGTCTATTTTCGCTGCTAGGCTTTGCTTTCCTAGATGTTCCTAGTGTGCTCTTATTTCTTCGTGGGGCCATTTTAATCCTTAATCACTTCCCTTTCGTGCTTCGATTTAAAAGACAATTTAATTGAATAAATGAAAATTCTTTCCACTTACCTCTGTTGTGCCTTGCCCTTGCGCTCGTGACCCGTGGCTTTCTCCACTTTTTCTTTAAAATAATATATATCTGGGCTAAGCAGATTATTCTGCCAAGTAGTCCAAGTTTTTTATCACGTCCTCATCTACGGAGGAGGTAGCAAGCTCGGGTTTGTGGGGCTTAATTTTCCACTACTGGCCACCCGGTTTTGGCCCGGGGCACTGGGATCGATCCTCCGAGGGTGGGGGCGAGGGCTGGAGCACAGCCTGGACACACAAGTCCCACAGGCACTGGATGCCTCACTCCCCCACTCCACTTACTCCTCGCACCCCTTTGGGCCAGGGCTCTGGGATCAATCCTCCGAGGGTGGGGGCGAGGGCTGGAGCACAGCCTGGACACACGGGTCCCACAGGCACTGGATGCCTCGCTCCCCCACTCCACTTACTCCTCGCACCTCTTTGGGCCAGGGCTCTGGGATCAATCCTCCGAGGGTGGGGGCGAGGGCTGGAGCACAGCCTGGACACACGGGTCCCACAGGCACTGGATGCCTCGCTCCACCACTCCACTTACTCCTCGCACCTCTTTGGGGAGTAAAATTGTGTTCGTGAAGTTCGTGTAGTTAAAGGTTTTTATATTTCTCGCACCGCTCGGCTCCAGCAACTTCAAAATCGGCTCCCTTCGCGCTCCGAAGCGCACGTCACGTCACACGTCGGGTCACGGGGTCACGGGGTCACGGCTCACGGCTCACAGCGGCAATACGGCACAACAGAGCTAATCCAATGTTCCTTTTTCAAGCAACGCACATTAGGCAGGTCCTCATCCCAGGTTTTAAGGAATCGGCAAGTTTTCAGGGATATCGTCCACAATGAGATTAACGGTTACTACGTCTTTGTGGCAGGTGGAGTCTCTAGTAGTCCCAGGGGCTCGGTCGTAGACCACAGAAGGGGTTTCAGCGGGGATCCGGGTAACCGATTTTCGTGCTGGGATCTTTCATAATTCTAGTATGGTAACTTTCCGACCGTGATTCCTCCGCGTTCCGAGTCCCTGTCAAGACAGGCAGGCTTCAAAATACCATCCTCGACAGTGGCAAAAAGATCCAGTCGGGGCTCTTGCCACTGTCGGAAGATGTCCTGCACCTCCTTGGGATGCAACCGCCATTTTATAATCTGCCACATGTCACCTGCCGAGTGTGTCTGCGCTGGCATTGAAAGATCTAGCCAGGAAGTTCAGGATCTGGGTGATGTCCTGACGGTCCAGCTAACTTCAGAGGTGCAGTGTCTCTTTGCACAGAACCTGAGATCACACTCCACCCAGCTTAATGCAGTACACTTTGTGGTGATGTTGTCTGAGAGAACCTGCACTGGCCATTCCTGGAGAGACAGAATGACAGCCTTCAATGTCACGCAGATGGCCCACAGTTCCAACATATTTATGTGGAGCTGGGTTTCCAGCGGAGACCAGAGCCCTTTGATCTCCACCTCTTCCAGATGACCTGCCTAGCCCAAGAGAGATGCATCTGTAGGCTGGGTTGGGAAGGGAGAGGGGTCGGCAGATGCTCAGTTGCAGTCGAGCAGCCACCATTGCAGATCTTGTGCAGTTTCCATGGAAACCTGGATAACATCAACAGGTTCCTTGATGCTGGCCTACTGAGATTTATTGCCACTGCAGAGCCCATATATACCACCTAGTAAAAGGATAATCAGGATGCATGAGGCAAGAAGGCCTCAGAAGCCCCAGAGCTGCTCTCACTGAGATCCAGGATAGAAGCCGAAACATCGGGATAATAGCCCAAATATCCTGAACTGAATGCGAAGATGGAAAGTGCCAGAAGTGCACCGTGTCAGGGATGAATTTAGCTCATTGTTAAAGAAAACCAAATATGGAAGAGGTTCTACCGTCATCTGGAAGTGCTCTACAACTGATTATGGCAAGCCTGTCATTGAGCTAGGGGAGAAACTACAACCCCCAAACTCCGATACTGGGCGGGGACTGCTACCATCACTTTCTTAAACATCCAAGCGACACTGGTAAGGTCGAAGGGGAGCTCGTCAAACTGAAACTGCTCTTGGCCCACCTGAAACCACAGATAACATCTGTGAGACTGTATGATATGCATATGAAAGTAAGCATCCTGCAGGTCCAAGGCAATCATCCAGCCACCCGGATCCAGGGTAAACAGAACTTGGGGTAAAGTGAGCATTTTGACTGTGTCCTTCAGCAAGAAGGTATTCAGAGGCAAAATATCTAATATGGGACAAGGCCTTCATTCTTCTTTGACTTGAGGAAGTAGAGGCAGTAACAACCCGTCCCTACTTCCCAGCAGCCTCTCAATAGTCCTTTTTACCAGTAAGGCCTGAACCCCTTGTAGCAAGATGGATAGGTGCTCCTCAGAAAGCCGCTCTGATGTGGGAGGAAGTTATGATGGGTCAGAAGGAACCTGGAGGCCATAACCCTGCTGGATTTTCTGGAGGACCAAGAATGAACTTCCACCCTGGGAGAAAATGTTTGAATCTGCCTCACAGAGGGTGAACGTGTGCCACTAAGGACAAACTAAATCAGCTGGAAGCTGATAACACAGGGGCAAGGACTGAGAAGAAAATTGTCCCTGTTGATCTGAGTGATGTTTGATTGTTCCCTAGGCAAAAAGGACTGGGACGGTTGCTGTGGTGGTGGTTGGGCCTCATGCTGTCTTAATGCCAACCCTCTGGAGTAGCATCAAAAGGATTTAAACTGATGGGATAATTGACAACTGGGAATGGAAAGGCCTAAAGAACACACTGTGACTTGACTTTTCTTAAAGCATTTGAGGGGAGAATAAGCCTTTGACTGCATCTACAAATGGCGGTAGAGCACCACACTTGTGCCCACCTCTCACCTCCAGCAATGAAGGCCAGCCATAATAACATACTTGGCTATATCCGGGCCATTCTGACTGCTTTGAGCCAACAGGCCCGAAACTTCTACGGGACCCTCAGCAAGATCACACTGGCCATTTCCCAGACAGCATACGTATAATGGCCCTAAGAGGCAGGCCGCATTAACTGACGTCAATGCCAAGCGAGACATTGAGAACATTTGCTCCCTGAATACCTCAATCTTCTTCTTTGACTCATTTTGAGTTTACTTTGCAGGTAGAATCTGGATCACCAAACTCTCAGGAATAAGGTGCTAAATAAGAAAATCCATTTTACCAGGCACTGGTCTGTAGCATCAGACCATTTGCAGGTTCACTGGTGTGCAAGAGCAAAAATGAGTCCAGGTGTCCATAAAGGTGTCAGTCAGGGCTTCATTAAATGGGAGTAATGGCTCAAATGAAGTTGGCCCACAATGCAAAAAGTCAGTAAGGACAATTGTCTTGACTTCAATCGAAGGCAGGTGTAGGTCTAGGATCTAAGGCGCTCATCTAATCACTAAGGCAAATGAAGTACTCCCTCTGTTGGGGGCCTAAGGGGCAAAATTAACCCTGTATCACAGGAAGTATTAAGCTCACTTGCTTCCTGCAAGTCCATACATACACTGTCATCATCGAAAGGTGGTGTCAATCGTCTCCATCATCATTATCATCATTATGATCAGGTGCAGACAAATTCTGTTTAGAATCTGAGCCATAAAGATAATGGAGCCTCTGAGGAATGTTCCATGGTAGGAGAAGTGTCTGAGTCACAAGATATAGGAACTGGGTGCACTGAAGTGGAGTCAAAGTGAAACTTTTGTTGGGGTTAAGTCGGATTAAGTAGGGGGTCAGACACGGTAGTCAAGAAGGTCTCAGCCTTTAAGGCAGTGACATTTGGACCATTTTCAACGAAGAAAGGACAAGCGCAGGTCTTGGAACTGGAATGTAAGTCAGCTCTGGAGTGGGTGTGGAACCTAGGGGAGTTTAAGGATCTCAGACAACACAAAGGAAGAATCAGCTTGAGTTAACCTGGCTGGAGGTCCCTACAGATCCATGAGGCCCAAAGCTGTGCCAAAGGAAACCGGAAAGGTGCAGAAAATATGTTGTATAGCGTCCCTAAATGTCTCGACCTGTTCCTGTGTTACTGATGGTTAGGGGCATTTGAATCCCAGTGGGATGAGTTGTCAAAACGGCTCTTCATTCCGGAGCGAGATCAGTTGCCATCATGACACCCTCCTGATTCTCTTTAGACAGAGAGTTTCTGGATGGGGATGTGTCAAATTTTGACTTCTTCGGTTTCTTCTTCAACTCCGTATTTAAATTACCTAGCAACTTTGACCGTGAAGAAGATCATGTGAACCGCCTTGAGAGCCAGAATCTATTCATGCCCTCGACTTGGAGTAGGAGTGGAACTAGTATGAGGTCTATGACTTTATGTGCCGTTTCAAGACATACAGCTTCACTACACTTTCTCAGATCACCTTCAGTTGCATGAGGGTACATTATTCACATCTTGGTGCCTTGACCTAAGCCCAAACACCAAAAGCAGACCTCATTTGGGTCCATTAACGACATCTGTGTCTGAGAGTCATGCCATGACTTTGAACCCTATTGCATTTAATGTGGACATCATTCCCTTGCATGCTGGAAAAGAATTTGAAAAAATTCATCAATTTATTTAAAAGTGCAAAGACCTCTGGACCCATGTTTCAAGGTGCGGAAGGAAGGAAACTGATGTCAGCCGGCAGGGGTGGCGTTTATATGTGACCCCACTCCGTCACTTCCTGGATGGCACATGGCAAATGTGGAGTCACACATTGCCACATAGCAGCACGGGGAAACACTGCTGTGAAAACTACTGGATCTAGACTAGGGCCCGGGGAATGTTTTAAAGGTGAGGAATCTGTGGTTGTACGTATCAATCAGAAATGAGCCTGCAACTGTGGGAATAAGCGGATACCTTTGTTGTGAAATATAAGAAAAATACACCACTGATGATGTGCACTGTAATAATAATGCAAAGAACAGAAATGAGAACAATACCCCAGAATAAACAAAGAGATATGAGAGGGGAAAATTGGCAAGTCCAAAGTCACCTTGCACTTTATTTGCAGTTTAAGAGGTAGAAGCTATAAAACCTGAACCACTGATCAGTAGAGAAAATGGGGCACATTTAATAAGCTTCTGGACAGCGTAGCGCAGCAACCAAAGTTGCTACACTGCCTAGTGCTAGGCGGAAGCCATATTTATAACATATAGACTGCTGTTGCTCTCGACCTTTAGGCTGGCACACAATCAGGCTGACTAGCATCACACACACCTTTGCATAAAGTTCAAAGCAAAGGTGTGTTCCTGATGTCTAGCAGAAGAATTGTTCCGGAAGGGTACCTTTTGGGTAAATAAAATACTAAACTTACACAAACTTTAATACATTTCACACATTGGATGTCTGCTGTCCAGTGCAGCACGGGTGCAATGTGTGAAATGTTAGGAGAAATATATAAATTTCTCCTTCCTAATGTCTGTCTCAAGGAGGTGTTTTAAATTTTTTTTTTTGAACAAACCTAACTCTGACAATCTTTATAGATCTGGCTTTGAATTAAAAACCATGGGTGGCAGCATTGGAGCATCACAAGTATCAAGTGGGAGAGAGAGGAGAGGTACTGAAGCCAGTTCACTTCCCCGCATATGAATGTGTAAATCAAGGAGAACTAGCTATAATATCGGTGCTCTTAGTGTATGCGTGTTACGGAGAAACACATTTGTGTTTTTAGAAGACCCTCACTCCTCAACCTCACTCCAACTAGGTTGATGAGTGAGGATCTTCTAAAAACACAAATGTGTTTCCCCTGTACAAGCATACACTAGGAGCACCGATAGTATAGCTAGTTCTCCTTGATTTAAGCATTAGAGCATTCAAATAAAACCCACATGTCTTCCCATTGACTCAAAGCAGACAAGTGCTATTTGCGCTACTTTATGGGCAAATAACAGTTTTGTTTTGTGTTTGATAGTAAATACATTAGCAAGACTTTATGATGCTTTGTGAGACTTTGGAGCAGCGTAATGTCTTGATAAAGCTGCCCCTAAGCGGGCAGTTTTGGTGGATTCAGCATCTAAAGTGTGACCACACTCACACTTTTACTGGGGTTATCATATGGTGCAAGAACAATGGAACACTAGAGGAGGAGTCAAAATCCAGGGAGCAGGAGTATTAGAATTTAGGAGGCACTTAAGATTTCAAGAGGATGGCTGTAGGAAGGAAGAGTTTGCTTCTCCTGATTGCCAAATCCTCAAGGCAGACTGGGTGGTGTACTTTATCGCCCTCTAGGCAGAGCAACTCTCCAAAACACCTCCAATTAATCCAGATGCCAAATGCATCAATAGGGCCAAAATGGACTAGGATATGTGTTCTTTACTCGGTTGCCAGCTATATTAATTCTCGTCAATGCTGCTTGTTGATTTGACATGTTTTAATTGTGCCATGCATTTAAACTTATGCTGCTATGTGTACTTTTATGGTTTTATAACCAAAATAAAGTTAAATGATGATGAACAGTTCCCCAGTCAACGATGTATTTCCAAGCAAATTCTTTTCCTGTAGCATGTCGGGTCGCTAGGCCGCGCTGCGCAGAGTGGCAAGCGCCGCGGAAATACAAGGACCCGGGACACCAGATTTAGTACTCTGCGTGGTCCGGACTAACCCCCGGGCCACGCCTCCTTTATTTATATAGTACGCGGTGTGACGCACCGCACCCACGAATGCGCACGCCTACGTGCGCAAACAACTGGACTGCTAACCCGCAGTCTAAGGACATTACATTCCTTTCAACCTTTATTTGAACAAAACACAATAGTCACACACGAGTTACTAGGTAGACTGGTATTAAGAAAGTAAAAACAAAGGCCGTCCGGCCTGTTACCAGTCTGGTGGCTAGGAAGTCTATGTTCAGCCCACTGCATAGTCCGCCAGTTGTGAGGAGGGGCCGGGTTCCTTCTCAGCCCATAGCCTGCGGCTTCCCCGCGGAATAATGTCCTCCGTGGGGTCTCTTGCTGTGGTGTTCGGGTAGGCCGGGCCCCGTAGGGACATGAGGGCTGTCTATTCTCGACGTCTCAGCGGCAATGGGGCTCGCAGCTGAACTTTCGCCTTGGGTGCCCTCTTCACCTCCTTGTGGACTGTCGTTCTCTTCCCATAGATTAGGCTTTGGTGTCCTCCTGGTTGAGTGGACGCTTTCTTGAAGAAGGAGATGTTGCGCGTGACGGTTTCCCTTCCTCGTTGAGCTGTCACCATGGTGCCAGTGCGGCGCATGACTGTCCAGGGCCTCGGTTCAAATGGGAGCCTGAACTTGCTCCTGGGATATGTATCTTTCACGTAGACTTGGTCTCTTTCCCGAATGGAAGGTTCCTTGGCCCTGCGTCGGAAGCTAGCGTAGTCATTTGATCGCCTCCGGTTGAACAGAGTTCTTCGGGGGTTTGCACTGTTTGGAGTCCAGGTGTTTATGGTTGGGGATTGTGTCTCTGACTATCCTCCCCATTGCCGAGGGCCTGGTGCGGCTTCAGTAGTACGATGTGGTGTGAGCCGGTACTTCCTCAGGAACGTGTAGATAGCCTTTTCTAGTGGGGCTTCTTCAGCATGGGCAATCCGGACGACTTTGTTTAGAGTGCGCATAAACCTCTCAATCTCCCCGTTGGCTTGAGGCCAACGGGGAGTCACTTTCCGGTGTTGGATTCCCCACTCCTTGAGGTAGTCTGCAAACTCGTGTCCCTGGAAGGGTGGCCCGTTGTCAGTCTTTTTTTTTTAAAAACTTTATTTTTGTTGCAGGGTAGACACGGATCTCACCAGCCCATATGCTGCATTACCAAACTGCCGATTCTACATTGATATAAATCACAATTGTTATCACGGCCCATCAGTCCACATCCCTGAGGCCGGGCGGCGCAGTTTCAGTTAATCAGCCAACATTGTAAAGTCATTGTCATTTCGGGCTTTCCATGTCAAATCGGTAACCTGCATTTTGTTTATACCGCACCCTCCCTCCCCCCCACTGTGTCCGTTGTAACTAAAATACCATTCCCCAACATGTACATTGCCACATCATGTCCACTGTGCACCACGGTATTCGTGACATCTGCCCTGTGGTCGTCGTTTCCCCCCCCCCCCCACCACTTCCCCCCTCCCAGCACCTCCCCACTGAACATTGCCTTTCCAGTCTTGTTTTTTAAAGTTTCTCCTTGATGTTGTACACCTGTCCCCTCATGACCTCATCATGTCACATTTGGTCTCACTCCAGTGACTGACCCTCCGTTCTCAGCCCATCACTCCTCACTGCCCTCCCTCAAGACCATGGTATTGCCTCCATTTCGCCCAGACTTTCCGGAACTTTTTGGGGCACCCTCTCGCCTTATATGTTACCCTTTCTGCCACCATGTAGAGATTTAGGCCCCTTCTCCATTCCTCTATGTCCGGTGTCTCTGCTGCCCCCCAGTGTTTTGCTATGTCCCTCTTTGCCACTACCAGTGCTAGCACTAGAAATATGAGTTGATTGCGCGGTAGGTCTACTTCGTTCGTCATGCCCAACAATGCCAATTTCGGATCCCGCTCTAATTCTATCCCTAAGACTTCCCCTAGTTCCGTGAAAATGTGTGTCCAATATAGTTGTATTTTGTCGCACGACCAGATAGTGTGGTAAAAGTCTCCTATTTGATGTTTACATCTGAGACACCTGGGGTCTGTTATTTTCCCTTTTTTGAGGAGGCGCACCCTATCAAAGTACGTCCTGTGGAGCACGTTCAGTTGAATGAGTCTCAGTCTAGATTTAATCGCTACCTCGCGTGGGTGCATCAGGACTATCTCCCAGTCTAAATCTTCCATTTCGCCCACGTCCGCCTCCCACAACCCCCTTAATTTCGTTAAGTCCCCCAGCATATTATTGGTTAGTGTCTTGTATGTGAGCGAGACCGCCTGATGTGTTAACTGTTCCTGCAGGAGTCTACCTTCCAGCGGTGCGTATTCCGGCAAGTCCGTGAGTGTGATATTTTGGGCTCTCCATGCATGTGTCAATTGTGTATGTTTGAAAAGTTGCGAGCGGTGTAGACCATATTCCTCTTGTAGCCTGTGAAACGACTTCAGTTCCCCCTTATATATGACATCTCCAATATGCGAGATTCCTATGTCGTCCCATCTTTGGAAACCCTTTAATTTTTTTAATTCCGTCAGCCAATGGCACTGCCACAACGGCGTCTGTCTAGTTGGTCTCCCGTTTCATCCCATACGTTTTGTCGCTCGTATCCATGCTCGTAGCGTGATCAATGTCACAGGTAGGAGCGACCTACGTATCTTTCCTCCATATAAATAGTGATGCACATTGTGTGGTGACATCTTCTGTCTCTCCAGTGCATATGTCGGGTGATCGGCCGGGGAATGAATCCAGTCGTTTATGGGCGTCAGGTGTTCCGCCCAATAGTACGCTTCTAGATTAGGTAGGGAAATCCCCCCATTGTACTGGTGTCGTTGGAGTGTCTGAAGGGCAATACGTGGCTGTTTCCCCAACCACAGATAGGAACGGAGGTCCGCGTGAACTTTGGGTAATGCGGTAGCCGGGAGTGGGTAGTACTCATTTTGGAGTGCATAGAGGAACTTTGGGAGGGTAATCATTTTATACATTGCTGCCCTTCCCAGCAGGGTGAGCGGCAGTTGCCTCCATCTATTCATGTCCTCTATCGCTTCGGTCATGACTCGCTCTACATTTCTATTGAAAGAGAGCGCTCTATGTAGTGTAACATAGACCCCCAAATACTGAAACCCCTCGGTAGTGGTGAGCAGTTGCTCAGGCAGGGTCCCCCACTCGTCGGCCCCTTGAGGATCGTATAGTACTGATTTGTTCCAGTTGATAGTGTTTCCCGCTCTTGCTCCAAAACCCTCTAGTTCCCTGAATAACTCCGGGACCGAAACCTCTGGTTCGGTAATGTACAACAGCACATCATCCGCGTATAACGATATTTTTTCCTGCGTTTCCCCCGGCGCCTCCCCCGAGAAGCCATGGATTTCGGGGTTTTGTCTAATCTTGGCCGCCAGGACCTCTATCGTGAGCGTGAATAGTAGGGGGGACAGTGGGCACCCCTGCCTCGTGCCTCTGGACACCCGGAAGTCTCTTGATAGCTCGCCATTCACCCGAACACGGGCTTTCGGTGCTGTGTACAGTAACTCTATCCACCCCTGGAATTTTGGGCCTAGGCCGAACCGTTGTAGCGCCGCCAAAAGAAATGGCCAGTGCACTGCGCCAAACGCTTTTTCCGCGTCTAAGGATAGAAACCAGTGAGGTTCCTCTCTATCTTTGACTTCTTGCAGCCAGTTTTGCGTGCGTCTCAGATTTAGTTTAGTCGCTCTGTCTGGCAAGAATCCGGATTGGTCTGCGTGTATGAGGTCTGGAATCACTGACCTCAAGCGGGCCGCCAACACCGTTGCCAATATCTTCACCTCGATGTTAAGGAGTGAAATGGGGCGATACGAAGCACAATCGTCTGTGGGTTTGCCCTTTTTGTGAATCGGGACAATGGTGGCTAGAGTGAGGTCCGGTGGGAGGCGTCTTGCCTGGTAAGATTCAGCATACAGGGCCTTCAGGTGGGGCGTCAACAGATCTGCTGTACGTTTAAAAAATTCCGCCGGGAATCCGTTGGGCCCCGGCGTTTTCTCTGTTTTAAGTTTATTAATGGCCTGGTCCGTTGTCAGTCTTGACCTGTTCGAAAATGCCGTGTGTGGCGATGACCTTCTCAAACTTCGCTATTACTTCTTTGGATGTGAGGGTTGTTACGATTTCCACCTCCGGGTATTTGGTGAAGTCGTCAATGATGACGAGCATATATCTGCCATCTGGAAGGTGTCCGAAATCCGCGCTAACATGTTCCCATGGTCTCCGCAGGTCGTCTTCAGTGATGACCGGGGGTGGGCATTCGGGTTGCCCCGCAGCCTGGCACCATTGGCATCCTTTGACAGTTTGTTCGACTCTGGTGTCCACATCCGGAAACCACACCTTTGCGCGGAGTCTGCTCTTGGTTTTCACCATCCCTTGGTGTCCGCGGTGAGGTAACTCGATTGCTTGTTGGGTCAGGCTCATTGGCATCTCGATCCGTGGTCCTCTCAATAGGCACCCTTGGCTGTCAACGGACAGTTCCTCTTTTACTTTCAGAAGTGTCTCTAGGGCGCTCCTCGCCTGTGGTGTCCTCTTGCTTAGTGACATTTGAAGGGCTCTCCAGTCGATGGCCTGTAGAGCGTTCACCACTAGTTGGAGGACTTCAACGCTGCGGGCTGCTTCAACGATCATGTCGATGCTCATTGGCAGGGGTCTTGACCTTTCTAGTACCACCTTTACATACTCCTCTGTCTCTTCTGCATCTTCCTCCTCCCCACTAGTTGCCGCTCGGGGGTGCCTCGAGAGATAGTCTGCGGGGTTTGTCGCTCCCGGCTTGAATTCCAGCTGGTAATCGTACTCCTGGAGTTGCAGGACCCATTTCTCTATTCTGGGTGGTGGTTTGGAGACCGACCCTCGGAACAGGGGGATCAGAGGCTTGTGATCCGTGGAGACAGTAAACGGGTGTCCCTACACGTATACGTGGAAGTGCCTCCATGGCCAGGCAATGGGCGCCCAGTCTTCTCCTCACTGGCGCTGTGTCAGCACGGCTCCCAGGCCATAAGGGCTGGCATCCACGGTTTCGCCGGGTCGAAGTACGACAGAGTCTTATCCACCGACAATGCGACCTTGGTGTTTTGGAATGCAATGTTTTGTTCCTCTCCCCACTGCCAGGGGGTGGTGGACTTGGTGAGCTCCCGGAGGGGCCTGGTGAGGTTGGACAGGTCTGGGATGAATCTCCCGCAGAAGTTTACCATGCCCAGGAAGCTTCGTACCTCTGATATGTTCGTCGGTGCTGGGGCAGCTTGCACGTCCTTCACTTTGTCTGGGTCTGGGGCGATCCCTTGGTCTGAAAAGGTGTATCCAAAGAAACTAATCTTGTTCTGGAGGAAATGGCACTTCTCACGGTGCAGTGTCAGGCCGGAGTCTTTGATTCTCTGCAACACGCCCCTCAGTCTTTGGTGGTGTTCTTCAACGGTGTTCGCATATATGAGTAGATCATCGCTGACGTTCAAGACTCCTGGGAGCCCGTTAAGAACTTCCCTGAGGGTGTTATGGAAGACTTCAGCTGCGCTGGAGATGCTGAAGTTGAGTCGTCAGTATCGTCTGAGACCCACATGGGTGGAGAAAGTGGTTATATACCGGGAGTCCGGGTGCAGGGGCAGCTGGTGATAGCCTGACCGGAGATCCATTTTTGAGAACCACTTTGCTCCGTTCAATTCTCCCAGAATGTCATAGATGGTGGGTGTTAAGTGTCGCTCCCTCTTGACTGCCGCATTGGGAAGGCGCATGTCGACACAGAGGCGGACCTGTCCCGGCTGTTTGGGTTTTCGCGCCACCACAATCGGCGATACCCAGGGAGTGGGCCCACTGACTTTTTCGATGATGCCCTGTCGCTCGAGAGCCTCGAGTTCTTCTTTCACTTTCTTCCTTAGGTGGAATGCTATTCTTCTGTGTCTGAGGGCTACCGGTTGAATAGATGGGTCTATGTGGAGAGATACTTCTTTTCCTTTCAGACACCCAATGCCTCGGAACGTGCCCTCGAAATCTTCAAGAATCGTGTCCAACTACTCTTCCAATACTGCCATCGCGAATGATATTGGTTGGAGTTATTCATCCGCCTGTCCACTGAGGAGCATGCCACTGCCTTCTTTGGTTACATAGACGGATGTTGGGACCTTCCGGCCCTGGTGTTGTAGTTCCGTTTGGAAGCATCCAATCAGCCAGATCGGGGTCTTTTGTCCGTAGGCGAAGACTTGGATCTTTGCTGTCTTCAAAACCGGCATTTCCCGCAATTGGTTGTATACATTTGCCGCCATGAGTTCAATTGAGGCTCCCGTGTCGATCGTGGCCCTCACTTCTTGCTGGTGTATTCTTATGCGACACTTTGGGAGACGCCTCTTCTTCCTCTGTGGCTGGTCGATGGCGAACACGTAGTGGACCGGGTAGTCGTTGGAATCGTCGTCCATGTCTTCGCTGCCTGGGCTTTCTCGGATGGCGTGGGCTGCCTCGGGTTTCTGCTTGGAGGACCTGCAAACAGCTGCGAAGAGATTCATCCGTCCACACAAGCTGCATTTCCTCCCGCGCGCCGGACAATCTTGAGCACGATGGGGCATGCCTCCGCAGTATCCACATTCCTTTTGACGTTCTTGTGGCTTCTTTCCTCCGAATTGGCGTGACTTAGGCCACGTTGACTTGTTCAGCTGTGTTGACTTGCTCCACTTTGACTGGTCTATGGAGTGCCGCCTCCATGTGTTACGCTCTCGCTTGTGACAGTTCTTTGGAACGGCCTAGTTTCAAAATGTCAGCTAGCGGTTTTCCATCCTCTTGAAGGATTTTCACTCTCAGGTTGGATGAGTAGCACCCCTGTATAATTTGCCCACGTATCTCCTCTTGTTCGTCACGGAAACCACAGGTGCTGGCGAGTTCTTTAAGCCTGCCATGGAATGCGTCCAGTGACTCTTCGGCCTCCTGTCGCGCCTGTCTGAATATGAACCGTTCATAATCTTTGCTGGCCATTGGCTCGAAATGTGCATTGAGCGCATTGAGGAGTGTGACGTAGGTGTGTGGCGTGGCCTCTACCAGGGTCTTGTAAATTCTGTGGATATCCTTCCCTCCTAGATGAAGGAGAAGCACCCTGCGGCGTTCTCTCGCTGTGCCAGCACCTTGAAAATTGAATTGCAACCGCTCCGTCCAGTCTTTCCATCGTGGCGCCAGGGATGTAGGTGCGCCGTCGACCACAAAACGGCTCGATGGGGGAATGGCTGCCATTTTGTCACGTGGGGTCCCTCAGAGCAACGATGGGGGCAACGCTGGCGTTGTGGCTGCTCGGGGCGATGTCCACACAGTTCGCCTCGCCGAAAGGCCGCTTGGCAGTGCTTGCACCCTGAGGCTGGCGATGAATGGGGCCACCCAGACGTGGTGCGGTGTCCGCTTATGCGGGCAGAGAGGATGCAGGGCCTCCACCGGCTAGCAGTGGGCTTTGAGTGTCCTTACCCCTATGCTGCTGTTCGAGGGCGATGGCCCTGCCCCCCAGGGTGCTGCTCCGACCGCCACTCTCCGCGTCTTGGGCACCTCCGCGGGGCCGCCGGCAATGCGCGCCGTCAGTTGCCGACTCCAGCGACTGGGGCATGGAATTCTGGCCGGGCCCACTGCAACCGGGGGCCTCAGATGCCGGTCGATCATCGGCGTACAGCCGGAGAGCAGGCGGGAGCGGCAGGCGAGGCTCAGCATGGGTCCTTTTGAACCCTCGTCGCCATTGTCGGGTCGCTAGGCCGCGCTGCGCAGGGTGGCAAGCGCCGCAGCAATACAAGGACCTGGGACACCAGATTTAGTACTCCGCGTGGTCTGGAATAACCCCCGGGCCACGCCTCCTTTATTTATATAGTACGCGGTGTGACGTACCACACCCGCGTTTGCACACACCTACGTGCGCGAACAACTGGACTGCTAACCCGCAGTCTAAGGACATTACATAGCGAAACCTCTTCGTTATAAAACGACGTTTGATGAAATGCCATGCCTATTCTCCCTGAAAGGGCTGTACTCTTGCCTTTTGTCAGAAGAAAACCTCCCACCATTTCCAGGGTGGAAATTAGTTGGAGAGAAATGTATGACTAATGTGTTTTAATATTTTTATGAGTATATATTTTTGGGTGTTGATAAACTTTCAGGACATTCCTGCAACGTCTTTACCTGCACCTCGCTCATGAGAGAAAACATCTGAGTGAGTGAATCCTTTTATGAATGCAACAGCCACATTGTGTTGAATGTGGAAAAGCAGCTGCAATATACTTGCCAGATGGGCTGCAGCATTATTTTGAGTGCATGGCATGACTTTAGTTTCTGCAAGATATTGGTTTGTCTGCCTTAAAAACAAAGGGCTTATTTACAAGACCCATGCTCCAATTTTTCTACATTTTTAACAGTGGAAAAGTGATGCAAATGTGGCGAAAGGGGCTTGTAAATCAGCCCCAAAGTACATTCATGAGAGTGGAAAGACTAGCACATGTCTTACTATTAAAGATGCCGATTCACAAAGGTATATTAGAGTATGTAAAATAGAAATACTGCAGGACTCGTTTACTTACTCCTACATGCCTTTGTGATTTGGACGAAGCATCTAAAATGCGAATAAAATGGGAAAATTAAAATATTCAAGGACTATTACTTTACAAGGAGTTCAGACTGAAGGCACTGTGCCCCATTTCCACTTCTACTAATAGGAAGTTGAAAGTTCACAAAGACACATAAAGTACATAAAAGAATACTCCTGTTGTACTACTTCCCTTGCTCATGAATTCTTTTGACAGCCCTTAAGGTCAGAGTAGCACCTTGTTACTCTTTGTAATCGTCTCCTGGCTCGAGAGAACTAGACGCCCCAAATGTGAATAGTCTTCTTTGTTAATAAGGACACTAAATTATCATTGAAAAGGAGGAAGCTGAGCCATGCAGCATGCCTATGACTAACAACCTAACCTATTATCAGCTATTGCTGATGAAAGAGAAAGATTGTCTGAACTTAAGTATAGGAAACAGAGCTGCCAGGCAAGCTGCCCTGGAGACCATGAAAAGGACTATTGTAAAATTTACAGTGAGGAATAAGCAGGTGGCAAGTGTTCTGCATTGAAGAGAAAAAAAGAAGCTTGCTGAGGCTGGTGCCGATGTCCTGGGTGTTTTAATTTCATAACATAACATAACGTGCATTTGTAAAGCGCATGTTAACCCGTAGGCATCTTGGCGCTGAATAACAGATGTTTATTGTTACCCAACTCAATGGTAATTCAACTACCCCCTTAATGGATGTTGGCATTTCAAAGCCTCCGAAAACGAGCTAGAAATCCATTTTGTATAGTGGTTTTTCTGCTGGTTTTCCCTGCTACCATATGATATCAGCTCTTCACTGAGTGACCATGTGAAGGGAGCCGATATTGTGTGTCACACAGTCTGCATTATGTAGCAATGGCCAGTAAGGTAGCATATAATACCACATGGCATGCAGAGTACTCATTCCAAGTCAACAGGAGGTGACTCCACAAGTAAAATACATCACATCCGTACCAGGGAGGGAGTTAATATGAGGTATGGAACATCGTCAAATAATCATAGGACCCAAATGGAAAAATATATTATTCTTTGGCTATAATACGAGTCATAAGTGCTGTTGTGAATTGGACCCTATGTGTATTAAAAAATGAGTGGTACTAATATGCAGTGTTTCTTTCTCCAATAGACTTGTTTTATGTAACTGCCTAAAACTTAATTCCGACAAAACGGAGGTCATGATCTTTGGCAGTCTCACCCCCTCATGGTCCCTAGTTTGGTGGCCTACCGATCTGGGTCCCCCTCCACTACCTGTTACGAAGGTGAGGAACTTAGGAGTAATATTTGATGACAAGTTGTCTTTTGTCGAAACAAAAGGGAATGATGGACGGAGCGTTTGAGCAAATCAAACACTCACCCCCAGTCAACTGATCTGGGTTTAATCCATCACCATTCTTTAGCTCACTCAGCCACCCCAGTTCAGACATGGCCATATGCAAGTCAGTCTGACCCTGTGCCCCATGGGAACAGTCCAGGATGAACTGCCAAGCCATGTCTTCCCTGGACCGGAAACAAGCATCCTGGGACCAGTTTCGGACTCATAATCCTCATCAGCCAGGCTATCTTGAATCCAGTGGCCAAGTGAGAAAGGGACTCACGTCTGAGCATACCCTGCCAACTTAGGGCGAACAAAGGGAAACAAAAGATGATGATGGACGGAGCGTTTGAGCAAATCAAACACTCACCCCCAGTCAATTGATCTGGGTTTAATCCATCACCATTCTTTAGCTCACTCAGCCACCCCAGTTCAGACATGGCCATATGCAAATCAGCCGACCGTGTGCCTCATGGGAACAGTCCAGCCCGAACTGCCATGCCATGTCTTCCCTGGACCGGAAACAAGCATCCTGGGACCGGTTTCGGATTCATAATCCTCATCAGCCAGGCTATCTTGAATCCAGTGGCCAAGTGAGCAAGGGACTCACGTCTGAGCATACCCTGCCAACTTAGGGCGAACAACGTGAAACAAAAGGGGATGATGGACGGAGCATTTGAGCAAATCAAACACCCACCCCCAGTCAACTGATCTGGGTTTATTCCATCACCATTCTTTAGCTCACTCAAGCAGTTGTCTTTTGTCAGCCATGCAAATGCTGTCGTTTCCTCCTCATTTTATACCCTTGGAATGGTTAGAAAACTCCTGCCTTTCCTCCCTCCCAGCGCCGGAAAGACCCTCATGTGCACCTTGGTACTATCCAAGGTCGACTACTGCAAAGGACTCTTATTAAATGCTCAGGAGAAAGTCCTTAACAAAATGCAGCTAATCCAGAACGCGGCAGCAAGAATTCTGACCCGCACCCCAAAGTTTACCTCAATATCTCCCATCATTCGTCAACTTCACTGGCTCCCGGTCAGAAGCCGCACTAAACTTAAGGCTCTGTGCATCGCCTAAAAAGCTATGAACAATACAGGGCCAGAGTTTCTAAAAAAAGCTTTGCGCACATACACCCCTAAAAGATCCCTACGCTCATCCTCGGCCCACCTGCTCCCAATCCCGCCTACGAAAAAAGTGGTCTGAGAGACAGACGATTCATAGTGGCCGTTTCCAGACTGTGGAATACCCTGCCACTCCACATCAAAAACAGCCCATCCTTGCTGCTATTCCGGAAACAAATAAAAACCTGGCTTTTCAATCAGTAACCCCACCTAGCGTCTCTTGAGTTACGTTCAGCGCCGAGACACCCCAGGGTATTTGCGCGCTATATAAATCAAATAAATAAATGAATAAATAAATAAATATGTGCCACATGGAACTTACAAACGTCGGTTTAACCTCATTAATGTTGCATGCGTTCAAGGGACCACATGTTTATTGGTCTTGCCAAATAACAATAAAACTCTGTGTAGTATAGCTTTCAAAAATAAACAAAAGGAGGGGGCAATAGACTGATTTAAATTTAATTTCTGTTCATTCTTTTAATTCAGAAACTTTAGGAAGATTACGCTAAGTTGTGCCAGCCACCCTGCTGTAGTAGAAGGTTTAGTGATTCTCACCATAGCCCTAGTTAATGTTTTGTTGATTGTACATTAAAGGGTCATTGGTTTTGATTTGAGGGTATCCATATTTACCTGGCATTTGTAATTTATATCCATTTTTCAGAAAAAGGAATGATTTATTAGACCTCAAGGAGCCAACGTGGTTGGTTGGGGCTCACCAAATCAGAGCCAGACTTTCACCATATATATGTATGTATATGCATGTATGTATAGATGTTTGTACATATGTACATATATATATATATATATGTGGTATTTTTATGGTATGAACCCAGCCAAAAGGAGCCCAATTCAGTGGAGCTATTGCTCTTGCAAACAGATTTAATTCGACCACCTTACCAAATCACCAATCTCCAACCAACAAATTCAAACTATCTTCTACCAATAATTGATTGTCAGCATCTACCTTCTTCCACTCCACTCCACTCCACTCCATAACCAATTTGTTGTCAGCTGCTGTTCTGCCATAACTTAATAAGTATAATGAGATCTCCTTGGTCCCTATGCAAAAATGGCAACCTACCACAAATCAGTGCGCGGTGTATATTTTGCCCTTACCACAAAAAACATACATCTTCAGAGCCACAAGTTTCCTGTCAGTATGCTTCATTTTTAAACGTTAAAATGAGAATTTAAGCTACTTTGTTCAACCCCTACTGTTAACCTAAACTCAACCCGGTTCTACAACTTGCCACAACTAAATAGACAATAAAAAGTCAAAGACATGAACACAAAAAACTTAGGTCAAAAGGCATGAAACTTTGGAATATATTTTCATTCTCCTTCAACTGCCTACTCAACATGGATACTTTTAGGAAACATTTGAAGCTGCTTCTTTTCTATCTTTCATTGTCCTTCTACCAGCACCATCTCTAATCCAGCCTTTCGTGTCTCGGTCAATTGTATGCATTTGTAAAACTATTGACTGCTTCGTCTCCCATTTTTAGGTCTCGCCCTGGAATTCGCATCCGAAGGATGCGTCCAGGGTCGGAGACTTATAGCTATCGGACACGGGGGAATGGAGGACAAGAAACTGTCATGAGCAGATTTGGGTGAGCGAACGCGCACGTTCCGTCCTGCGCCGCGTCGTGCACTTCCCTCCCATACTCCCAGCAAGTCAGCCTAACGCGCATGCATGCACACAAACGCGCACACGCATTTACACTTACACAGACACGCAGGCACCCAGACAGGCAACCCCCCCCCCACAGTCACACACACACACGCATACACACAGACTCCAAGACACATACACACACACGCACGCTCACACACATACACAGCCCGCCGCTGCACGCGCGCACACACACATGCCCCCCGCCCTCGCAGACCAGCAACAAGGCGAAGCCCCACTCACCGGCTTCCTTGGTGCAGCGGCTCTAACCGGCAGCAGGACTCTTCCTCCCTTCTTCGGCACCGGGGCGCAGGGTAGGCTCCTGCCTGCTCCGGTGCTCCAAACAATCGCGGCTCTTCCGTGGGAGGCGGGGTAGGCTCCCGCCCTCCTACTTCCTGTTTCCGGTTGTCCCGCCCGGCCTGCCTGACTTCCTGGTCGCAGGCCGACGGCGGACTGCAGCACGCGCTTCACAGATCCTGCCGTCATGCTTGTTCCAAGGAGAGGCCGGCGGCTCTGTTAAGAGTAAGTCATTCATGTAATCCACTCATGATAATAATACACTTCTGGTACTTGTTTGCTCCATCTCACCGAATTGCCTTACCCCTAGCCATGTATGCATTTGAGGATTTCAGGTAGGACTGTATGTAGGCTGTGTACGTTTGGTTTTTTGTTGTATTTTTTTCCCTGGTTAATCTTCTCTTTATATCGTAAAGCAAACGAATCCGGTTTTAGTGCAATAATGTTTCTGGCTACACATCTGGAAGGGAAGAGACTGGTAAAATAACATATACATTCAATCTCATTGATTTATTTTTTAATTTGCAAGCTGGGTCGTTGTTTTTGTGCTACCTACATGCCAAAGATGCCTGGCACACGCGAAGATGGAAAATAACTATTTATTCCTGCTTAATGTTCATTTTTGTTTAGTTTTGGAAATGAAGGAACAGGCAGCCCGCTAAACACACACAACGCTGCATTAAAATGTTTAGAACAAAGGCTGCTTCTCAGGCAGACAAGATGCATCCGTATGAAATAGCCAGTCATAGAGCGTCTCTTTCGTGTTTCTGTGTGCTTTTTAATGTGATTTAGAACATCGGAGGGTTTCTGTTAACCAGTTTTTGTTTATAAATGTGTTTCACATAATTCAAGGTGTTTCTGCCTCTGGGTTGTGATGTATAAACGTGTCTTCCTCAGTTAATTCTATCAAAACAATTCTGTGTACAGCGACCTTTCTCTCCTTGCAGTCCTAATAAAAAGTGGTATTTTGACAGTCTCGACCTTCAGCCCTAACGTGTATTCCACTTTGTTTGGTAGATTTGTTTTGGTACTTTCCTGCCGTATTGAACAGATTCCTCACATTTCGTACACCCAAGGCGATGACGCTGTCATGACAACGTCAGTGATAACTTGCTATTTTGTCTATTCTGCTATCAGTCAGTGGAGAAAAACTGTGGCGCGTGCAGTGCTTGAAGGATAAAAGGCTCAGTGTGCAGTGGGGTGCACAGAGCCGGGTGAAATCAGCACATCTGCCCGGTTTGGAGTACGTTTATTGTGATCAATTTTGATATGCTGTTACCTTTTCCTAGGTAAAGTATACACATTTTGCTTTCTATATTTATTTTCTGAAAACAATACCCCAATATTAATAAAGCAGATAGAATTCTATCAAATAAGCTGTATTTTGATCAGGCACATGCAATTCTATTATGTATGTTACATAATTATCAAGCAAGTATATTTCTACTAAATATACTTTTTAATGACCGAAAAAGTTGAATTTTATAAATATGCTCTGTATTGTACAGGCTGGTGGAATTGTGTTAAATGTGCTTTTTCTTGACCAGTAAGTTGGAATTCTGTCAATTGTGCTCAACTCTGACCAAGCAGACATAACTGCATTAGATATGCTCTTTATTCTCCAAACACCTATAATTCTATGAAATAAGCTCTGTATTGACCAAGCAGTTTGAATGATGAGCAATAAATATATACAACGGGGACTTCTGACATTTAGCCCTGAAAGAGGCCCATCGCCTAACTAAAAACTGAAAAGCATGCTCTCTCCTGGGGGTGTTCAGATATAGGTTAAATGCAGATTTTGCTAGTATGTGAGGAGAGAAGCTCCTTCTCGAAGAGTCGGTGGCGGCATGGTGGGCGACCACATCCTGCATATGCGAGGGAATCTCAAGGGGACAAGAGCTGGTGGCCAGATACTTCCAGATAGATTCAATGCAAGGGAATGTGTCAAAGTGTCAAAGAAGAGGATTCAGATGCCCAGATCCTCGTGCGCATGCCTGGACTGCTTCACAGCTGGCTGCTGATATGCAGTTGAGTGGTCTAAAGCGGATATATGCATCTGGCCTTGTAATATTGTGCTTGCGAATGCATTAGCTGCTGGAGTTTGAAATCCTCAGTAAAGCTCTCTGGAGAAATGCTCTGCTCCCAACTATTCTAGAATACGAAGCTATATTTAACTTGCGACATCACTCTCTGCTGAGATGGCAGCTCATGTTTTGCATATCTGTGCGGGGGCGGTATGAGAAATTGTTTGCAAGTGATAACGTGCTGGATTTTTCCTCTGGGCTCTATCATAGCACCATTATCAGTTTCCGCTGGCTTGATGCAGACAGACTTACTGGGCCAGCTTTTGTTTTTAGCAACTGGGCATCAAGGAGACTATTTCTTCTCCTAACCTATAATTTTGAAGCGGGACTGTGCTGAGTGTTTGGCTAGGCTGGAGGCATCCGTGTTGGCAAACTGAATATGCCTGCGCTTGCCAAAAATATATATTCTAGTTCAGGAAGTAGGCCTTTGACAGCCTTATCCCTTCCTTTTTAGGTCGAGCTGACGTTAGCATTCATGCGAAGCATGAATGCTGTCAGCTCGACAACTAATGCTATCCGTATTTGGGAAAGTGGACACCAAAGTGTCACGAGCTTTCCCAGTGTCGGATTTCACCGCGGGAGCGAGCGCGCTTGCGCAGACCACAGGACGTGCATGCAAACACGGCGCGCACACAGGCAGGCCTCATCCCCTGCACGCACAGGCACACGCGCGCGCGCGCGCACACACACACACACACACACACACACACACACACACACACACACGCGCACACACATGCAGGCACACAGCCCCCCCACCCGCCCCCTCCCCTCTTACCTCACCGGAGTCAGGCTCGCACCATCTGCCAAGAGAGCCCCGCAGAGCACTCAAGCTCCTCTCCCACTCTACCAAGGAGCGGAGCTCTCCCCATAGGCATGGGGGCCTCGCAGTCTCCCCGCTGGTCTTCACCCGGGCCCCCTCCTGGGACCCAGGACTTAATGTAGTTGCTGTAAAATTGACGAGACCTTTCTTTTTCGGCTCAGTTTAAGCTTTAGTCATCCGTCAAGTATTATGTGAGCTGCGACCTAGCTTTCACTTTCTCTAATCTCTTTCGGCGTCCCCCATTAATTTGAGCAGAAATACAGGCGAACACAACAGCAACCGACTGCGCTTGCGCTTAGGGAGGTGGTACGTGCTGGTCACGTGACACTGTCGTTGGCACGCTGCAGTTTCCTGTTCCGAGGCTGGTCGCTTCCGCAGACAGTATCCGTAGGACTCTACACGAGTGATCGGCAACATGGTAAGCGTTAACCCAATGGAAAACCGGAATAGGGAGCTGTGTTATAAGACCCTTACAGCGCTAGCGGTGGACTCTCACACCGGCCGGATGCTCGGAAGTTCTTGGCTGTCTATAATGTGTCTTTGGTAAAAGCTTTACGTCTATCCTGTGATGCTACTGGTAGCTGCTGACTCGCGGTGTACCGGTGGCCATGCTACTGGTAGCTGCTGACTCGCGGTGTACCGGCAGCCATGGATTTGCACACAAAAAGGGCCATGGAGCAGTGCGGGGATGGGTGGCCTGCTTTCCGTGCGACTCTAGTGGCAGACCCAAGGGAACACATAGAGCCAAGATAAAATATGAGATTGCGATACTTGGGTCGCTGTGCAGTTTAGTTTTGCACTTTATTATTTACCATCTGTAGTCCAGTAAACTGAAAAAAAGTACTCCGAGATTCCATAAACTGGGGGTTAAGGTGTGGCAGCTAAACGGGGTTTAAGGGCCAGATGTAGGTAGCCCTTTACCGATCGGAAACGGCCGAAAATACCGATTTTCGGCCGTTTCCGATCGGTAAAGGGCTAGGGAGATGTAGGTGCACATATTCGGTAATTTTACCGAATCGTTAATATTACCGAATCGGTAAATTTACCGATTCGGTAATATTTAACGAATCGGTATAATTATTACCGATTCGGTAATATTTACCGATTCGGTAAAATTACCGATTATGCTATGTGGGTAGCCAATTTTACATTGGCAAATGGCTTACAGAATCGGTATTTTACCATGGAATACAAATCCATGGTAAAATACCGATTCCTGTGTACATGCACATCTGTGCATGTACACATGTGCCATGTGACAGACAGACGTGCCCTTAGGGCATGTCTGTGTGCCACATTGCACACATGCCCGTTTTGGGGGTGCTAGAGGGTGTCAAAGTGACACCCCCTGCACCCTTGACAAAATCGGTATTTACCGAATCGTTGAATACCGATTCGGTATTTGAATTGAATCCTATGGGCTTCAAAGGCCCATAGGATTCAATAGCAAATACCGATTCGGTATTTACCGAATCGGTAAATACCGAATTTTAAGGATTCGGAAAAGAATCCAGATGTTGGGACCTACATCCCATTTACCGATTTTGAAATACCGAATCGGTAAAATTCGGTATTTCAAAATCGGTAAATGGGATTTACCTACATCGGGCCCTAAATCAATAGAGACAGTCAAGTGGCGTCCTACAGTCAACGTACACATTCTTGTTTTTCATACTCTGCTGCAAAGAAATTGGCAACTAGGGATGGAGTTAAGAGATCTGTGTTTCCACAATTTTGAATCGTAATAAAGTAGTATAGAGGTTTAATGTGTCTCCGGCATAGCACAAGGTGTAACAAGGAGATATGATTTTTATTTTATGTAGGTAGTTCAGTGGGTTACTGCTTTTGTTACAAATAACTTAGTCATTTGCTATTCTTTAATTACAATCCTCCTACTATAGCACACTGAGATATGAATCGACACCACAGTTGCATGCAAACTACAAGGTTACGGTTTAGTACCTTATTCTTTTTTTCCCCTCAATCGTTTGTTATTCTAAGGTTGTTAAAAAAGGGCTCGTTTTGGTAGTGAACTCCTCTTCTTTTTTTTTTTTTAGTGCAGACAGCCACTGTGATAAGTTTGAAATCCTGACTTTGTTTTTCCAAACCAATCACTCTTTATCATATACTACCTACTGGTATTTATACTGTGTGTGATGTAAAGCTCTCTGGCACCATACATTGGGATGAGTAGTTCTAAATAACACACTAGTCAGTGCTATTCACTTCATTATTAATGTGATTACTGATACAACAGATACATTTCTTACATAAAAGGGTTTAAAAAGTCAAAAACCTGCCTGCAAATTTTGTTTTCTTAACACTTGTTAAATGATGATCCGTAATACTTTTTCCTCCCCTTCATTGTGTTGGTATCTCTGTTATTTGACTTAGGATAGATCCCAGCCAGGATGTGACTGCACTAAAAGTATGACTGGTGGGCCTTTAAGAGAGGCCTTTGTGTTGTGAGTAAAAATAAGAACCCGGTAATACATGTAATTCACGTAAATACAACACATATTGCATTACAAATGCTATAGGTGTCACATTTGCAAAAGTTATAACTATTTGCATTGTAAATGACAAAGCTATTAATTTCGCTATTTTCAAAAACAAAACCTAAATTAAAAAAATTGTCATTTACAATACCAATAGCTCAAACTTTCCTAATGCGAGACCTATTGCATTGCAAATGCTTGTTTCGTTCTGCTGTTTGCTCCCCTTCCTCCTTACAAACTAGCACTGTCTTCTCATTGGCACTCTGAAGCTAAATACCGTGGGGTGTAGTTTACACATAACAAATTAAATTAATAAATATATGTGTATCAATCAGCATTTTAAAAGGGCAACTTCCAGGTTTTCTCATGGCAGTTCTAATCATACAGACAGAAAAGTTGACAAAATGTGCACGCCAAAACATGCAAAGGTGTAGCCAGAAAGAGAAGATACTTTGAATCATAAGATGAAAGGCAGAGAGAGCAAGCATGACATCCCAAGGATGTCCTCCCCAAATAAATATGTTGAAATAAATGGGGCTCAGTGATGAATTTTACAGCACTTTTAGGCCAATTGACACATGTCTTACTTTTGAATGAACACTCGTGTAATAATCTGGTAAATAAAAGACTGCTTACTAAACCGGACTGTTCTCAGTGGTGTGGCGCATCCTCTCAGATCATTTTTGAAAACATGGGGGCACAGTGTGCATTTTACTGCACATTTGTCAAATAACTGGTTAAATCTGCTGTTTAAAAATGTCATTCTTAAGGGCATCTCATGAAACATTTCATTTATTTCATGGTACCTCAGCGTTACTTGGTAAAAATGGTAACAACATGTAGCCTCTTTCAGTTCAATTTACCAAAAATGGCTTATAACCCAATCAGCATTTAAAATACTTTAGATCTGTAGGGATAAATCATATCCCATTACATAGAAGAGGGGGTGATCACTAAAACAAACACGGGAGAAGAAACAATTGAGATAGAATGGTTGAAAGCAGTGACAAAGGGATTCAATTGGAATTACGTGTTAATACTCTGATATAAAAAAAAGTTACAGCCATGATTTTTTTAGGCTGACTTTTCCAAATGTACACTATGGTTCAATGTATTTGTTAGTCTTGGTTGCACAGTTCAATATGTCATTTTGGAGTCACAGAAGGGTGTCTTGTAGGGGTTTAAACATCCCAATAGAAATGTGCTGTTTAACACAGAATAGAACTAAAGGTGTATGAATTATTAGGATTCTATGATAGATAAGCTCAAAAGACCAGTTTTTGGGAAATGAAGGATAAGGGCTGCTATTCCTGCATCAGGCTCACTACAGGGTTTAAAGAGAGCTGATTTTGTGTGCTTTTATAACTTGATTATTGTTCTATGATTAATAGATGTTGATGTAATGCTTAGAAAGTATGTAATTATTTCAGTCATTAGGGTGAGTAGAATTGTATGAATGATATATTTAGGTCTTATTCAACACCTATATTAATGTAGGTCTCATATTTCACTAGTGTTTTATTTGTGATCATCCACGTTTTGTTCAGTGTGAAGCCATTTTCTTGTACTTCCATCTGTCAGTTGGTATGGACCTTTAAAACTGCTAAAATAGATTGGGTCTTTTCTTTGAGGATCATTGATTTGCTGAATTTGTAGATTTATGGTTTGAAGGTTAGCTGATGACAATTGAGTCAGCCATACATTGCAAGAAGGTGTGTCTTGTGCAAGTTTTATAACCCAAATGTAAAATGGGACGTTGTGAACAAAGTGTTGAACTACAACAGTGTCTTTGAGTGGTTAGTAGTTCATGTGACTGGCAAAATTATTATAGAGGTGTCATGGAAGGGAGCGGCATACCTTAAGGACATAATGACATAACGCCTCATTTGATTCAGTGGTTATTTTTATTTAGGAACTTTTTAATGGCTAACAGACTAGAAACATGTTTGTTAGAAATGGGGTCTCAAGTTGGCAGAGGAATGCACCCTGGTGAGTGGGACCACCACTCTACGAAGGGTAAGTCAGATTCTCACCCCAAATTACCCTGTGCTCACTCTATGGCAGCTTGGCACAGAGCAGGAAGGCTTAACCTAAGAAGCAATGTATAAAGTATTTGTGCAACACATCTTACAGTAAAACAGTGAGAAACGCCACACAAAACTAAATCAACTCCTGGTTACAACAAGCTTTCGTACTGCAATTGGTCTCACACTAATGAAACTTTGAGCTACTGGCATTGCAAATGCTAATATTTGTTATTTAATTTTATTGGTTAAAAAATATCCCAGCAGTGGCATAAGTACTAAAAGATATTCAACGAAGCAAGGAAAGGGTGCAGTACCAGAGGCTGTTATTAAGTGTCCCGATGGAGTTGTAAAGGGACCTCTATTAGCCACATAAGATACTGCACACCTAATGCAATTATAAAGAGAAAGACTGCAGATCAGCATACGTTTCCATGTGTTTATATTGGAAGTGATATTTGTGTTAGCTTGAGTTTTAAAAATGCACTAATGTTGTTTATTTAAATGGTGCAATCCAAAAAGTAGAACCGGAGCTAAGTATTTTAAAGAATTTCTGGAAATCTAGTGCCTAAAAGTCAATGGTTCTGAGGGGTACCTTGAGGACGCTGTGGACCGGTTCAAATCTGAACAAGCGGTGATGTCAAATAGAGGCTGTGAGGATTGGAGGAGGAGATGAATTTTCTTCGATCCGGAGGATTGTTGGCAATGCATAGTCAATCTCTGCATGATTGTCAAGCTTCGGCGATGAAGGTAATGCATCATCATCGAGCTGCGCTGGAGGTCCCATATCGTCGTCGAACCTCAGCGATGAAGGTGCTGCATTGGCGTAAATGAAAATTGCATCAGTTCCGACCAGTACAAAGTCGGGTCTGTGTGGGTTTTTCAGCAGAAAAGCACAGAAAACCCCTTCTGAGCCCCTGCAATGGAGGGGGGACCTCATGTAAGGATAGGACTCACAGCTGGCAGAGTCCAGGTGCTGGGTGGAGAGTTGCAGGCAGTCTTTGATGTCCCTGAGACTACAGAACAGGAGGCAAGCAGTCAAGCCCTTCTAACCACTCTGGGTTCAAGTGGTGAAAGTGCAGTCCTTCTCAACCAGGCAGAGAGAGATGTAGGAGACAGCAGGCAGGGCAACACAGTAGAAAAGCAATTCCACAGAGAAGCAGTCCTTCAGAAGCACAACCGTCTTTCTTCCTGGCAAAGTATCCACAGGTCCAGAAGTGTACTAATATGGTGGTGTCGGCGGTCCAGTATTTATACTGTGGTGCCCTGGTTCTCAAAGGTGGGTGAAGCTTCTGGAAGGGTCCTTTAAAGTGCAAAGAGGTCCTCCTTTCCTGCCCAGGCTAAAGACACACAACAGGGGGGTATGCAGCTCTTTGTGTGGGGACAGGCACAGCCCTATTCAGGTGCAAGTGTCATCTCCTCCCAATCATCTATCTCAGCAAGGCCCACCTGTCTGGTGATGGGCCATCAGGATATGAATGACACACCACAGCTCCCTTTGTGTGTGACTGTCTACAGGGAATGCACCGTGTACAGAGGGTTTAAAAGTAAAAAATGCCAAAGTTGTCATCCTGAATCTAACTTTACCATTAAATAGGATTTATCATTACACGTCTATTGGTACCAGATACTACTATCCTACTCCTTCTCACTCATGGATTATACTTAATAGGTGTATTAAGTTATCCCCAATGTTAATCTATGAGTGGAGTATGTCTCACATAGTGAATAACGAATCTTAGAGTTTTCACTACCAGGAAAAGTAAAACTAAAAATATATGTGCTGCCTTTTACTTACACAGCACAACATACTGCCCTATGGGCTACCTAGGGCCTACCTTAGGGGTGACTCATATATAATAAGACGGGAGTTTAAGGCTTGGCAATGGGCTTTAAATGCGAAGTCGAATGATGCACTGTACCAAGGACATATAAGTACATTAAATATGGCAATTGTGGATACACCAATGTTACCATGCTTTAGGGGAGTGAGCAGATGCACATAAGCACTGGCTAGCAGGGGTAAAGTGTCCAGAGTCCAAAAGCCAGCCAAAAGAGGAGGAGGAAGGTAAAACATTTGGGGGTGACACTGCAGAAAGAGCAGTTTCCAACAATGATATAGAAGTATTGATATTTGGTTGGCTTACTAAATATCATTGGATGTAGAATCAAGATATAAAATAATGTGCTTTAGTGAAAGGAATTGATTTGCTTTTTTGTAGAGCAAGGCATGAAGTGAAGATTTAATTGTGGTGTGGTGCGGCATAACATTTAAGATTGCTCAGAATTAGAAGATTTGGCACTTTGGTTTTCTTCAATGGAAAGGAATATACAATTAGAGGTGAGTGTTTGACACCCTACTAGGTAGGTAAGAAAGTTTTTAGTAGAGATAAATAGAAGAATAGAGATATGTGTAGATGAATGGTGAATATAGCTATGTAACTCGCAGAACATGACCAATAAATATATTAATAATTCCTTTGGCTGCAAAGGATTTTTTAAACACTATGACATGAGGAAATGTTGGTCCAACAGCTGTAAAATGAGATGGTCAGCTCATATAAAGTGGGAAGGTTTCATTATTATGTCTGTCTGGAAGTATTGTTTATTTTTGCAACGAACGGTTGCTTTAGATTTTAGTGAGAGATGCCTCAATCTGTATGTTTTGAAGATGAAATTTAGAGTATTAAATTTACTAAACAGAAAGCTTTTTGAGAATTGCTAATTTGCATGCATTCCTGTTTGAATGCATTTTTTTGTTATTACATATCTTTTGTTGGTAAGTCGTGATTTGATATTTATTTTAACCATTTGTACTGTTGGTTTTAACATTACTTTTTTCATCGGGTGGTATTGTCATTTCGTATATTAACTATATATGTGTCTTTATTATTTACCCGCAGTGTCTATCTCTATTATTTGTGCAGTCTAGGGGAAGTGAGGGGTCCGTGTAACATGTGTCAGTTTGCTGAATACCAACATCTTATGTATTAGTAACCTGACTTGGATGTGCAATACAGACCACTAATCGATTGTTGTACATTTGAGATGTATGTACAAATTGTACACAGCAGTGTTATACTGACTTATGGTGTAACTGCTTTTTAAAAAAAATATTCACACTTGGAAGGGCATTGATTTTTAAGAGAGTATCAAGCAATTCATGGGCCTAGTCCAATTATATGAAATATTGAGTGGTTGCCTGTTTGTACACTGATCAGCTTCACACTTCACATCAATGTATAAGCTACTGGGTGCAGGACAGAAACTTACACTATCTTGCATCACTGAACTATGATACTGACTGAGAGACGTGTATGTGTTCTTGATTCTTCTGACCTACTTGCCCAAGGCATTTTTTTTTCTTTTTACAAATCCCGGTCCAGATATCCCTCTGTGACTTGGCATTAGTTTGTTTCGCAATACACATCCTCACAATTTTTACAGGGCAATTTTCTACTTGTTTCTCCTAATGTTTATCATTGTAAATGGTATTGTTTACAGTGGTGATTTATTGATGATTTATTTTATCCCTCAGTGTCAAGGATGATAACAGAGAATTCTTACCAAGAGCTTGCACAGGAACAGAAGAAGCTAGTTCCCTACTCCCTCTCAGGGATTTCCCAGAGACCGATATGAATCTCGTCTCCAAAATACCCCAAAGGGGGAAGGGGGGTGGAAAATAATAAACAACAAAAAAAACTGGGTCTGGACCTCAAATTTGCCAACTGCTCGTGTTGTGCCTGTCCGTTCTGCAGACTGCGGTACTGAGGAGTCCTGAGGAAACGAAACATAAATCATTACTGTAAACCCCATTCTACTCTATTCTTTCTTTATATTTTCTCTTATGTGCTGCTATGCTCCCCAATGCCCCAAGAACTGAGCCTCTCTTCTTTATGATTTTTAAATTAGTGATCTCTGCCTCAATCTTGTTTACTGTCACTGTATTCAGTAGATATCAACCTGTAAATTACATAACTAACAGGCACATGTATCATTCTATGAATTTGCAATTCCTTATTTGCGATTTTTACGAAATCGCAAATAAGGAATCGCAAAACGCGATGCATCATAAAAATAGCAGAAAATTAAAGAATGGCCAAAAATCGCAGAATTATTTGCGATTTCTGGCTTTTGCGATTTTGCAATTTGAGATTTCGCAATTAGCGAAATCGCAATTTCCCGAGTCGCACATTGATGCATCTTGATGACATCAGAACCATGAAGTGAGCACTCCAAGCCTCATTTTCAGTGCAGAGGCTCAGGGAGAGGAGTGAGCTGGCTCTGGGATCAGAACAGGAGTGGGAGAGAGAGATTGCAAACACCTGGCAACCAACTGAAAATGGAAGCTGCACAAACAGCAGAGGACAGCCAAACAGGCAGGAAAAGAAAAGTAAAATTTTCATAGAAAGAAATTGAAACACTCATTGAGGGAGTAGTCCACAGCCATGATAAGCGGTTTGGAAATTTTTCATTGAAAGTACCAGAGCAGGAGAAACGGAAAATATGGATCCGGATTCAGAACAGAGTAAATGCAATTGGGGTGACACACCGCACCAATGAAGAGCTAAAAAAGCGATGGTACGATCTGCGCAGTCGGGCTAAGGTGCGCATTGCAGACCGGCTGAAGGAGGCAAATAAAACAGGAGGGGGAACACCAACAGACACAGGAAACACTCCCCTGGAGGACTCGGTGGAATCCACAATCCAGCCTGAAGCGGTTGTTGGTGTTACTCAGCTGGACACCTCAGGAACTGCACACACATCTGAAGGTAAGAGGAATGTATGTTGCCATTGTCCCAATTACTTAAGTCACAACCTGAGCTCTGTACAGCATAAGTGCACACTGTAAAGTATTAAGTACATTTGTTATCAAAAAGGAAGTGCATTATGGGAGATGTAGGCAGGGCAAGCAGTGACAGTGACTACCACACACATATGCAAAAAAACGAATACAAATAGTGTAGCTGATGTTTAAATTAATGACAAATGTATTAATTGTCAACTGTGACATGACCTCACAAGCATGGATTAATGCTGTTTTGCACTATTTAACCTCACAGATGCAGAACGTGTTAAGGCTGGGGATAGTGAGGTCCAGGAACTGCAGCACTCCAGTGAATCTGAACACGAGGACACACCAGCTCTGCCAACTAAACAGTCATGTGTACCAAATTCCCGTAGGGCACCTGTCCCAACACTGGTTCCCATGGCGTCAGATGATGAGGCCAATGCAACACCTGAGGGCAGCCTTCGCCAAAGTACCACCATCACAACTCCACCAACACAGATCCGCAGAGGCAATCCCAGAGTGCGACGGAGAAGACGTAGAGCACGCAGAACACAGGAGGCGGTGTAGACAAATGAGGTCTGGGGTGGCCTGGATGGACAGATGCTTCGTACACATCGCCTGCAAAGCAAGAACACACGATTAGTGAAGATGGAAATTGCAAAGATGGCAGATAAAAGAGCAGTACTGTCCAGTAGTGTGCAGGAACTGACCAGGGTCATGCAGGAGGGACATGCATCTCAAAATAGAAAGCATTGGCAACTTATGCAGCACCTCAAACTGTATGTGAAATCAAACAATAGGCTGGCCACTACAACTGCACTGCTGGCACGTAGGTCCGTGACCATGCAAACCCAAATGTGTCATTGGAGCGGAGATGTAGCCAAAGCACTAGACCAGGTGACCAATGCTGTTGAGATGATGAATGCATCTTATCTTATCTTAAGGGCCTCTTACATAGCGCACTGACACCAAAAGGTTTCCTGGCGCTGGCTGAGTGCTGTGAGATGGGGAGACGGGGTCTAGCCAGTCTGCGTGAAGAGGTAAGTTTTCAGAAGTTTTCTAAATGCCAGGAGGGAGTTGGCAGATTTGAGAGGGAGGGGCAGCTGATTCCAGAAGGAGGGGGCAAGGTAAGCAAATCTGCGACCGCCGGTTTTTTAAAGTTTGGTAGAAGGGACAGCTAGCAATAGGCGATGGGAGGAACGGAGATTACGTACCGGACGGTAAGGGACGACCAGTGATTTGAGAAAGGCAGGGGAGGTCCCGGACACAGCCTTGAAAGTCAGGCAGCCGATCTTAAATGCAGTCCTCTGCTCCACCGGCAACCAGTGGAGTCTGTGAAGCAGTGGTCTCGCAGATTGCCACTTCGGGGTTTTATAGGCTAGTCTTGCCGCTTGGTTCTGTACAATCTGGAGCCTATTAAGGAGGAATTTGGGTAGGCCGTAGTACAGGGAGTTTGAAAAATCCAGGCGGGAGAGCACCAAGGCAATCAGGACTTGTATCAGGGCCTCCGGTGTCAGGAGGTAAGAAACTTTCCTGATTTTTCTGAGCTGGAGCATGCATGATGACACAACTGCACCCACCTGAGGCTTAAGAGAGACCTCCGAGTCAATTATGACCCGAGGCTCTTTGCTGACGGGCGGGGAGCCAAGCTCAGTCGGCCAAAACTGTGGGCCCCAGTGGATAAGACTGTTTCCTGGAAGAATTAACTCGGTCTTCCCCGGGTTCAATTTAAGCTGGTGGGAGTTCATCCAATGTTGGATGTGTAACATCACTGCTTGGCAGTCGAGGGCTGCATTGGGGGTGTTGAGCGGAAAGATGATTTGCAGATCGTCTTCATAGTTGAATACGGTGACGTTCCACCTCTTCAAGGAAAAAATGAGCGGCTGAAGGTAAAGATTAAAAAGCAGAGGGGACAGGGAGGATCCCTGAGGCACTCCGCAGATGGATGGGACCTGTGCGGGACCAAGCCGGACCGCCTGCATTCTGCTCGACAGGAAGGATTTGAGCCAGGCAGAAGCCAGGCCTCAGATGCCGGCTTGCTCGGCAGGTGGATAAGGATGGTGTGGTCCACCGTGTCGAACGCAGCCGACAGATCCAGTAAGACGAGCGCCTGTGGTGTCCCTTTATCGGCATTAGCCCTAAGTGTATCCATAACTGCCAGGATCACAGCCTCGGTGGAATGGGCTGGTCTGAACCCAGCCTGATTAGGTTCGAGAAAGTTGGAACACTCGATGGATTCAGATAGGCAGCTAGTAACGTGTGCCTCCAAGAGTTTGGATAGATAGGGCAAGAGAGAGATAGGCCGATAGTTGGCGAGATCGTCCAGGTCAGCTCCAGGCTTCTTCAGTAAGGGCCCAAGAACAGCCTCCTTGAAGGAATTAGGCACTGCTCCTGCCTCCAATGAGGCATTTAATAAAGGCAAGATGCAGTCCGGTAAGGACAGGCAGATGTTACGAAAGACAGAGGGTGGGCAGCAATCGTTGGGCGAGCCGGATTTGACCCGAGCAGCAAGTTTAGCCAAAGTACTGGGGTCGAGGGCAGGGAAAGAGAGCAAAGAGAGCAGGTTTTCAGGGGGGGAGGCTGGCATATCATCAGGAGGGACTGAAGGGATAGTATTCTTGATCTAGGCGACTTTGTTGATGAAGAAGCTATTTAAGGCATTGCAAGATTCTTGCGTCGGGGTCTGAGAGGGGAGAGTCCTTGCATCAGACGTGAGCTCCCTCATGATTGAAAAGATCTCCTTAGGTTTATTATGAGCAGTGAGGATCCTTTCCGAAATGTGAAGAGCTTTTCCTGCCATGATTGCATCTTTATATTTTTTTCTCGCAGCAACATATAGCTCTCTGTCGATGGGCAGGTAATTGCGTCTCCACCTACGTTCAATTTGGCGCAGTTCGAGTTGCTGAGCTTTCAAGGTGGAGTTAAACCACTTGTGGGACTTACTGTGCCGGGAGCGAGGAAAACTGGAGGGAGGGGCAAAACGATCACTGGCTTTGATGATCCAGCCAGTAAGATCTTCCTCCAGAGTATGGACAGTCGCAGTATTAGACAGCGAAGGACGAGTCTCAGCCAAGAACGAGAGGAATGCCTGAGAGTCAAGAGTACTCCATTTACGGGCAGTCCCACCGGCCATGGGAGAGACCTTAATGCAACCCCTGGCTGTGATCACTGTATCGATCAAGTGATGGTCGGACCAGATACAAGGGGTGATCACAGGGTAGGAGGGAGTGAGATTATGAGTCCAGATATGATCTAAGATGTGGCCCCCAGTATGGGTGGGAGAAGTGACGTGTTGGTTCATGTTGGAGCTGGTGAGGACTTCAAATAACTCAGCCGCATGAGGACAAGCTTCATGATCATTATACCAATAGTTAAAGTTGCCGAAGATGGCGACTCGAGCAGATGAAGTGAGTAGATTAGCTAGCTGTTCACTGACTCTCCAGTCTCTAGCTTAATGATGAGATTGTCCACGTCAGTAAGGGTGAAAGAAGACGTGGAGATAAATTTAAGCTCCTTGCGAATGACAGCTGCCACCCCGCCGCCGGCACGACCAGAAGGTCGGTTCGTGTTGAGCAGGTAATAATCGGGGGGCAGAGCTGCTAAGATGTCAGGGAGAGAATCATCAGTCAGCCAGGTCTCGGTAAGTAAAAGGATATCAGGCCTTTCGTCGATGAGAAGGAGAAAGAGATCAACTTGATGCTTGACCAGTGAGCGTGTGTTTAAGTATAGGACCCGGATACGCGTTTCAGTCGTGCTGGGATCAGATGACTGTTTAGTGCAAGGGGAGGGAAGAGGTACATTCCGCGCAATACCAAGTGCCGAGATAGAATCTAGGGTCCTCGTGGGTAGTGCAACAGATACACAGTCCAGGTCCCTAAGAGCCTGAGAGGAATAAACAAAGGGGGAGGGGGCCTCCTGCGCCTCCTTGGCGCGGACGGCACAGATGGGCAGGACTCTGGCACAACTCCGGCGCAGGTCCGGCACGTCCGCTGCCCGCGCCCGCTGCGCGGATGCATGAACGTCCCCTTTTATGCGCCACTAGTGGAGGCAACATGTCTCCGCAGGAAGAGAGTAGGGAGTGTGCCTCAAGCATGGGCAGTACAATAATGTCAGTTGCCACTGCAGTGAGACGCAACACACGCAGCAGCACCCCCTCCACTCCCAGCGCGAGGCATGAAGATGCTGCCACTGACAGGCGTCTGGGTGTTCATGGGAGAAAGCGCTAGGCCGCCATGTACAATGATTTTCAATGATGGTGACGTAACCATTGTTACAATGTGACCTTATTAATGACTTTCAAGTATTCGTTCCTTTGCATCTATACATGTTTATTACCAAGACTCTTGTGCCACTAGTCACATTGAGAGTGTGTTTGAACACCCTGGTCATTATTTCCTTACATAAAAGTTATTTTCTTTGCAAAATACTGTTTTTGTGTCCTCATTACTCACCTTAGAAGTAATTTTGTGTGATCTCCAATCTTCTCCTGCGCCCTTCTGCAACGCCTGATCCTTGTAGGCCACGGTGGTGTTGCACTTGCTGGTTCCCATCCTCCGAGTCACTGTCAGACAGCTCCATTTCCAAAAGTCCCTTTGTCGCAATGTTGTGCAGCATGGCTCATGCTGCCACTATCTTGCAGCATTGTTTAGGGTTGTATTTCAGTCCTCCACAGGTCTTATGAAGGCATCTGAATCAGCTCTTCATCAGCCCAAATGTGCACTCTATGATGTTCCTGGTTGATATATGTGCTGCATTGTACCTTTGTTCGGAGGCAGTTGTAGGATTGAGGTAAGGTTTCATGAGGTAATTCCGCAAGGCGTATTCACTGTCACCTACATGTGAGGAAGTAAAGGGTGTTAGTGGTTGTTTGAAATTGATATACGTACAATGAATGTGTTGGTCTATTGCACATATTTACCTAGCAGATGTCCCTCTCCAAATTCTCCCCTTGCAAGACGGGTGTGAATGCCACTTTGCCTGAATATATATGAATCATGTGCTCTGCCGGGAAATTGCGCCAAAATGTCCGTTGTGATGTTTTGGGCATTACACACAACCTTAATATTGAGGGAATGATAACATTTCCTATTCCTACACAAATACTCCTGTGCTGCAGGGGGGCATATTGCCACATGGGTACAATCAATACAACCCAAAACTTGTGGGAAGCCTGCAATATGGTAAAACTCCTGCTTAGTCTTGGCAATGTCATGGGCAAAGTTATGCGGACTCTGAAGATGCGCGCATTGATTCGCCTCCGTCTCTGTCGCGCAGCCTGCAGCCTCATCCTCCTCGCCAACAGGTACAGCCCTGCCATTGTGAGTTCTGGTAGCTCATTGTGGGTGTGTTTAAATCAGTTTCAGTTGATTTGCAGCTGTGTGAAATTTGCACTCCTGATTACCACATGGTTGTGTTCTTTCTTATTTAGCGATTGCAATTTAGCGATTTTCAAAGAAATCGCTATTTGCGATTTTTTTTATGCATTTCATTTGCGATTCAATATTTGTGATTCTCTATTTGAGAGTCACAAATAAAGAATCGCAAATGTTTTCTCAGAATAATTTTACGATTCTTAAATTTGGGGAAAAAATACAGTTTTTCGCAAAAATAACGGGGGTGCATTGCTACACTGTGATTTGCGATCGCACATGCCATTTCTTTGCGATTCGCAAATTTAGCAATTCCTTAAATGCTTGATGCATGTGCCTGTTAGTTACTATGGTTTTTCTACCTATCGCTATTCCAAAACTATGTGATAAAATCTTGCTAATTACACACACCAGTATTTTCTGTTTGTCAATCATTCTTTCTTACTTTATATTCCTTTTCTTCTTACTTTTTTATTTCTCTTTTATAAGTCCTTATAATTTTCTCAGTACTGAAATTTCTATTGCTGAATTTTAGTTTGTTCTTTCTTCTTTTCTCATAAGAATCACAAAAACTATCCAGAGGTAAGTTCCTTTTCGTTTTAAACAATTATATGCATTGCCTTATTGTCATTATTTTGTTTTCTTTAATGCCAAAATAACCTTCAAAGTTTTATGTCACTTAGCTTATATATTCTTCGCTGTCTCGCGTATTTCAGAATACTGCTGAAGCCTTCGTGAAACTCTCTCTTCCGACGAGGGCCAGGAAACTCTGAGAAGGAAGGAGGGGCGACACTGTGTGGAAACGCCCAGAAATGTGCCCTCAGCTCTCAGAAACCCAAAACACAAACTTGCGGACAAAAGCAGGGAAGACCTATTCACGACGGGGGACTGGACGGAGTGAAGCCGGGAGAAATGAACCGACGTGAACTAAGAGATAACAGTCGATTCCACAGAGCAATTTCCACACGATGCAAACTCTGGAAATTCTTCCGTGAAGTGCGCATTTGTTAGGGAGAGCGTGCTTCACCTAAGATTCCAAACAGGTGAGGGGAAAATAAACTAGACCGCAAAAGTGTTTTGAAACTCGGCGGCCATCTTTAAGTTTCTCTTATTCCACAACGTTCTCAAAGTGTGGTTCCTGGTCACATTTTCAGGTATTGTCTTGGGCTCTGTAATGCACACACAGTATCAACCAGATGGTCTGGAGGTCTGACACTCAGTTAAGCATTAATACATGATATTGTACTGAAGGAATACGGACAGGAAGAGTTCCGCTGCTGCCTGCTGTTTGTCTTTGCATTATTGTGTACATTTGCCTATCATTTATATGTTGCCTTTACCCAGCCTTTCAACTGATTATATTGCATTGGACATATTCTCATGTAACAGTGTATTGGTCATGTCTTACTATATTATGATTATGTACTTTTCATTCATATCTCTATATGTCTTATGTGGTATAATGTTTTGCTTAGGCCTAGAGAATTGTTACTTATGTAAACCAGGAGTGTTAATTGTTACTTATGTAAACCAGGAGTGTAACACAAGTTGCTGCAGCCCTTGAGGCGCAGGAAGACGCCCAACCTTCCAAGGGTCCTCTAAACCTTCAGGGCAGCCCACGGCCAATGAATATCTGTGAGATATGGGAGACTAAAGGGCCTCTATTTACATTTTGCAAGGGGGCTACAGCATTTTGTTTTACACCAGTGGTTTAAACGTATAGGAAACTGTGTGAATTCCCATGTGATTCTTCACACAGGACAGCAGTATAAGAAAGACATCATGACATAGTCCTGCTGCAGAAACATTACACATTGCCTACAAATTGGAGGAACAGCTACAAAGACACTCTGGCTGATAATACAGCCTGCCTGCTATAGCATTGACTGTGTAATAATACTATGAATTTTCTGTAGTCCTTTTGGCTACTAATTATTAGCAGCCGCGGCCCTGTGCAGGTAAGAGCAGTGGGGCCAGGTTGGGAGGCGGGGGTATTGGACAGACAATCACGAGGGAAAATTAAATACATATTTAATTTTCCCTCATCGTCTGTCCAAATCCACCCCCCCCCCCCCCCACCCCCACCCTCACCAGGCCCCACTGCCCCACCACTCTTACCTGCATGGGCCATGGCTGATTATTAGCATAAAAATGAGGGGAAGACAGAGGTACAGAAAGGCTTGTCTTCCGACTAATAAGTACCAATACGGCACAGCTGATTTTGGTACAAGGAACACTCCTTTAATGCAAATTCAGGCAATAGACATTATTTTTGACATGATTGGCACAATTTCTTTATCCAGCAGAGTGTGACTATAAACTCACATTGACCACCAGTGGATCCATGTAGCAATACAATTGCCTAAATAATGTATGTAATGTCCCTCATATTTATTTCTATGTTTGATGTGCTATGTGTTGTGTCTCAAAAGGTACACGGATCTTATTAGAAGTGTTCACCAATATGATTGGCATGTTTTAGCTCACTAGTTATGACACTATGAGGTAGTGTTCAGAATATGTGTAAACAGCACATACTTGTAGCAACTCTGTATAAACGTCCTGGAATGAATATGTTTTTTGCCAACCTTTGGCAGACTAACCCTTTCATGATTATATATTGCAAATTAAAAAAGCAGTGAATACCACGTAGGTATAGTCAATGTCCTATATGTAGCATGCAAAGTATTTGAGAGCTATCAGCGCCAACATAACTGCAGAAGTGGTATCAAGGAGGTAGATCCTTAGTCCTGATGAAAAGCCATGGGGATGGCTTTAAACATGCTGACCCTTAGGAAGGCAGATACATAGTTATCTACTCCTTCCTTTCCCTATTTTTAACTGACTCTGGCAGAGCTGGCGAAGTGTCGCTAAGCGTAGTGGAAAAAAACCCTGTGGAACTCGGCTCCCCTCCACCCTCACTAATTGAATTCTTTTTAAAAAATGGCACTTAGCTAATGGGGCGTCTCCGGGCTGCCTCCTCCTTGCCCACGGAAACCCTTACGTTGTACGTCATGCATGCACGCATGCGCATACATGGAAGCGGCTTCCATGGATAAGGACAGTGATGAGTGAGAGGTGAGGAGGAGGCAGCCCGGAGACACCCCAGCAGGTAAGTGACTTTAAAAAAATATATAATTAAATAGGGAGGGTGGAGGGGCCGGCTAACTCCGCTCTGCCACGGAGTCGGATTTTTGCCTGAACTCCGCAATCTCAGCAGAGCGCAGAGTAGGCAAAACTCTGTACAGTCCACTGGCGTAGCGGAGTTCTCTGCCTGGGGTTAACTTTTAATCATACAGACGAGAGTTCAGAATTGGGGCCTAATTACAATGTTGGTCCCGTCTGACCGACTCGTCTGACCGATTCGTCCTTAGAAACATTCCGAACGTCTCAACCACAAACTTTCCGCCCACCGTATTATGATGCATAGCAGGTAAAACGCTGACAGAGTCATTTGGAAATCATTCTGCCCAACCGCGTCGGTCGGAAACAAGTCAGAACTGACTGAGTCGGTCAGAAATGCCGTAACATAGGCATTCTGGTTACAAACAAGCATCGGTTGTCCCGCCGAATAGATTACAATCCATCGAAAGTGGTTTCAGAACCATTTGTGTTCCACATGGCAAGTGTAAACTACAAAAATCAGACACAACAACAAGCATAGGCAGTGCCAAATAAAAATAAAATGTAAATAGTAGACACGCCCTCTAGTCTACCTATATAAAGACCAAAGAAATTACCATGATCCTTTGCTCATAAAATACTGATGGTAGCCCAAGAGAGAAGTCCCTGGCAATTCTCTGCTCTCAGCCTTGCACACACTCACACACTTCATCTACCCCACAACTTTCAAATATCACTTTTTGTAATCCCTTTTTTCAAACACACCCTCTATTTCACATTTGCCCTGACCCTCACCATGCTCCTAAGGAGCAACCCGTTTTAAAAATAAGGAGATGATAGTGCTTGTAGATGAAATCATCAAAGTAGAGCCACATTTATTTGGGAACCTAGTCCAACAGACCCCATCACCCAGAAAAAAAGGATGTCGGACAGGATAGTTAACAAGGTCAATACTGGAGCACCTGCCCTGCGCTCACAGGATGATATCAAGACAAGGTGGTACGAAGTGAGAAGGTGGGTAAAAAAAACTGCTTGCTGAAGAACATCAAAACGCACAACGGACGTGTGGTGGCCCTCCTGCACCACCTGTAAACTTTACTTCCTGGGATGAGAAGGTGCATGCCATCCATCCGCCGGAGAGCGTGTATGGACTCATAGAAGGAACGCAGTCTGGTAAGTAGGTACTCCACATTCCACTTCAGTTAGCAATTATACAGCTGCAGACATCATTTTAATGGACCCAGTTAACTAAATAACCGTTTTTAGATTCAAACAAACCAATAGTCAATGAGCATGTGATGTGTATGTAATATAGATAAACTACATACCTGCAAGGAAAATAAAAAAGCTTAAAATTATTGCCATGTACACATTTGTTCCAAACTCACAGCTAAGCATTGTGCTTAAAACACAAGTCTCCAGTGGCAGACATCTTGCCAGTACATTTCCACTTACTGCCAGGAAAGCAGAGTCCCAGGTAGGCTGGTTGGGATGGGTGGGAAAGATGTTTGGAGGACAGGGCCACATGGGGAATGGGCCAGTGGAAACATTCCTCCTTCCACCCAGCACAACAAGCCCACCTGGAAGTCTGCTTTCCTGAGAGTTAGTGGAAATTTACTGGCAAAATGGCTGACACAGGGGACTGCTGTTCAAAGCACAAGGCCTGGATGGGAGTTGTGGCCAACTCAGGCACCAGGGACCAGTGTCAGACATCTTGACAGTACATTTCCAATCACATTTAAGAAACCATTCTCCCTGGTGGCCTTGTTGATCAGGGTGGGAAGAGTGTGTGTAGTACAGGGCCTGATGCTAGATTTGGCCATTGCAAATACCCCTCCTCCCACCCAGCACCAAAAGCCTACCTGGAGCCATGCTTTACTCACACTCTTCCTGGTGCACTGGTTGGGCTGGGTGGGAAGGTGTGTGTGGGCCCAGGCCTGATGGGAGTTGTAGTGACAACAAAGACTCATCCTCTTACACATCACAACCAGTTCATCTGGACCTATGGCTACCTGGCAGTGAGTGGAAATGTACTGACAAAATGGCTGACACTGTGGACTGGTTTTTGTAGCACAAGGCCCGGTTGGTAGTTGTGGTAAAGTCAAACACAAGTCACCAGTGACAGACATCCTGCTAGTACATTTTGAAACACTGTGAAGAAAGCATAGTTCATTGTGGGCTGTTTGGGCTGGGTGGGAAGGTGTATGTGGGACAAGGCCTGATGGGAGTTATAGCCATTGCAAATACTACTCTTCCCACCCAGCCCAGCTAGCTCCTCTGGGCCCATGCCTTCCATTACAGTGAAGTTAAAAGGACTAGCAAGATAGCTGATGCTACTGCATGGTGGTGAACTTAAAGCCAACTCCCATCAATGCCTTGTGTTCCAAACAAAAGTCACCAGTGTCAGCCATCTTGCTAGTAAACTTCCAATCACTGTCAGTTATCCATAGGCAGAGATGAGCTGTTTGTGCTGGGTTGGATGAGGAGTCTTTCCACTGACTCCATCTCCCATCAGACCCTGTCCTACTCACACCTTCCTACCCAGCCCAAACAACACACCTGGAACTATGCTTTCCAGACAGCGAGTGGAAATGTACTGGCAAGATGGCTGACACTGGGCACTGGTGTTTGGAGCACAAGGTCACAATGGGAGTTGTGGTCAACTCAGTCATCAGTGTCACACATCTTGATAGTACACTTCCCCTCATTGTCTGAACACCACCCTTCCTGGTGGTCTGTTTGGGCTGGGTGGGAGGATTATTTGCACAGACTCCATCTCCCATCAAGCCCTTTCCTACACACACCTTACCACTCAGCCCAAACAGTTCACCAGAAACTAAGCTTACCTGACAGTGAATGGCAATGTACTGCCAAGATGACTGACACTGAGGACTGGTGTGTTGAATGAGAGTTGAAGTTAGGAGTTAAGCCCAAAGGCAGTTCTTGTATAGGATACGTGAATTATCTTCATTATTTCAATGTAAAGTTTTGGAAATGATGGAGAGGGCGGGAATCAAAGTGTGTAACCTTGTAAAACTCGTTATAGCCAGTGCAAGAAATGTTAGGAATAGGTGGATGTAATTGAGGTAGAACCAGCTAGACAAGGTTGGGGGCTGCCATGAGATGAGAACTGTAGTCTGTGTCACTACGATGAGGCATGACTGTGACAGGGCAGTGCCATTGATAAAGGTAATTCTTAATTTGCAGAAGTGAATGAAGGTATGGAACATGGAACTGTGGGGAGACAAAGTTAAACTTGTTATTTATAACAAAGTGAATAAGTGTATGTGTGTAAGTTAGTGTGCTGTATGGCAAGATGCGAGGTGTTGTCCAGTTGATGTATGTTGTGTTTAAATCTGTGGATGCATTCTCAAATCATGATCAATAGTCCTTAAGCAGAGTACGGTGAGTGAATGATGAGAGGCGAATGAATGAGGAAAGATTCATTGAGCAATGTGAGTGTCTGGGTGAAAGATGTGGTGAGGTTTTAAGTCTGTATGTCAGAGTTGGATGTGATGCTGCACCTTGTGAAAAAAGTGCGGTCCAAGCCATTAGTGAAGGTCAAAATGGGGATGAGGGGTGTACCGTTGACATGATATTTTTAATATCTGCTGAATAGGTGATGAGTACCGTAAATTGTGTACATAGCATGAATGGGAGAGGTTTGTGTATATAGCGATGAAGAGCGATGCTGTGAATGTAGGTGCGGATGTACGAGGGGCAGAATAAGGATGAGTTTGTGAGGGTGTGGCTGGAAGAGTTAGAGAACAAGGATGGAGCTTCGAGAGCAGGAATGGTTTTCAGGATAGCTGCACCAGAGGGTGATAATGAGGAGCTTATGTCTGAAGGATAGGTTGAGAGATGAGAATGTACCTTGAGGTGAATGTGAGAGGGGTCAGATCAGCACAAGTAGAGATTATGCAGGCAAAGAGGTAATGTTGAAATTTGCACATGTAGAGATTAAGTGGATGTAGGTATGCCAAAACATTTGACAGCAGAACTTTTAGGATTTAGTATGTGTTAGCTGCCACTGAGTATTTATGACAGATTGTTGACATGGCCGCTAGGAGAACACTAGTATAGGCAAAACCTATTGGCATCACAGGACACATTCCCTCCACCTAGCCTTGCCTTGGCTGAGTTGTTTGTGGGCATAACTGCCAAGTTACCCTTTGTAGGTACATGTTGTCACGGATTGCTATTTCTTCCCCCTGGATACTGCCCTGGGATGCAGGTATTGAAGATTCATATGATACTGTCATGATGCAGAACCATTGAATGGCAGTCTATGTATTAAAGGGCCAGAGTGAAAACTCCAGGATGTGTGTTGGTGGTCCATTTATGGGAAAAGTGCTCCTGAAATACTTCCCTATACTTCCTATTACACTACACACACATGGGTACTCATTGCATTCTGACTTTGAATGTCAGAGGTATGGGGACACCAAGGAAGATAGACACATTGTGATGATATCTCTGGGTGTGCAGAGAAAAAACATTGCAATGTTACAAGAGACACACTTGGCACTGGAATATTATACCCAGTTCCATAAGTGTTTGCATTGCCAATATTTTTGCATCCTCTAGCCTGGCTTGGCAAGGATAGTCCTTGTGTGTGTCATACGGGGTCCGATTTAGCCCATTAGACACGGCCACGGAGCCTGAGGGCAATATGTCATTGAGGAGGGTCTCCTTGATGTCTTCAAAGATCAGGGGGCAGTGTTTCATTGACAAAGCAGACTTCATTCTGCACATAACCATCATCCTCACAAGGTGTACCCATATCCGCTGGTTTGAGGATGGCAATGTCAATTGTGTCCGAGAGCCACAGATTAAGTGCCCCCATGGCATCCTCTCCAGTTCTGGCAGCTTATTTTACACAAAGGGCTGGACAGTGGTCCTTACAACACTGTCGGTTGATCCTACATCCTAAAATTCATGAGTACTCCTACTACTCTGCAGTATACAATATGCACATTAAAGATGGATTATTTGTTAGTAGCTCACACTACAGCCTGAGGAGATAGATGGCGAATAGCTGTGAATGACATTCTCATAGGATGACACATACCCATTGGGCATCGTGTACAACGTCCCCAGTCCACACATGGTGACTGTATCCTATGTTGTTGTTGGAGCATGAAATTTGTTCTTTCCTAAGGGATTCCATCTCCAAATATTTCAAAGACTACTGGGACGCAACTTCTAGGTTGTTGGAGTGGGAAGTACTGAAAGCCGTACTGAGTGGCTGGTGCTTGTGGCTTGGGTGATATCTAGGGCCAATATCTACAGGGCTTGGGTATAAACAGAGGCATCACTAGATCATCAATAGTCTGCGGTTCAGTTGCAACCTGGGATTTTACCCACGCTGACAAATGCTCAAACACACCACACCCATCTGATTGAGCAACTGCGTTGCTTTTACTTTGCAGCATGACACACTGAATTGCCCACGGAGGAAGATAAGTCAGGGCAACTCCTGTCCTGCCTCTTCTGTTGCTAAACAACCCAGCAGATGTTGATGATTGTGGATCACCGGCCCCAGATGTACAATAGTCAGACAGCCATCCATGTATCCTTCATAGTGTATTGTTGTGGCCCATACATTCCTCCCCCTAGTCTGAACACAGGGTAGATGCTTTCTGATTCCTGACTGGATTGAATCTACTTGTACTTGATGTGGCAGCGCGTGCAGTGATCAACAACCCATTGGCTGGTACAAGAGGTACTCAGAGTGATTCTGCGCACTGCCACATTGACTACTCATTCAGTGGACAGCCTCCCATTGAGTCTCGATAATGCCTATGAGCTTGTACTAGCCCACAGGTGACTGTATCTCTCTCCGGCCACCTTGAGTGTTTGGAGACAGCCACAATCCATGTGGAGGTCTTTTTTCTGATCATTGGTAAAACCCAACAGTGACCTGGCGAAACTGAAGTCCTACAATCCATTGTCCATTCTTGCAATGGATTTTTAAACTTTAGTACAGTAGTGGCACCTCGCCTGTTGGTACACATACTGCATCTAGTGCATGGTGTCCAAAAGCTTTCTATCCCTGATAAATCCACGCCGGTTAACATTCAAATGCAAAATAGGGCGCTGTAGCTTGTCAGGGGTAGGAGTCCCTACATAGCCTGCTCAGTGCTGGAATTGGTGAAAGCATTCAATACCGTTGATTGTGCATACATGTTAAGCACTAAGTGCAAACTGGACATTGCAGGGCAGCTGCAACAACACATATGTCTTTTTCATACCAAGCCAGCAGCTCAAGTCAGGTGACACCCTCTTGTTGATTGTGCAGGGGGACTCGTCATTGGTGTCCCCTTTCCCCACTTCTCTTTGCCCTGACAATGTAGCCGCTAGCTCAGCAAATTTGTCAGTGGTGTTAATCATGGTGGGTTACGCTGATCCATTAATGCAAACAACACGCTGCTCTATATTTAGTCTATCTGCATGGACATTTCAGATATTTCTGTGAGACAATCAGATTTGCAGGGCGTGTCGAGTTTGTGCGTTAACTAGGTCAAGTGTTGTGTTTTTGCCCTCTGTGAGGAGTATCCTCCACAAGAGGTGAATGCGAGTGAGCAGAGGGTCATGCGTGAGATTTGTGTGTTTTGGTACTTAAGGATCTGTAACTGTCATGATGCAAACTATCTCATTGCGTAAATCTGAGCAGGACCATATCCTCCTTACATTCACACATGGCTTTTTGTAGCACTCTCCCAGGTACAGGCCAAGGATGTATTTCACTTTCCAAGATGGTAATGCTCCCCTGCATCTTGTAATTTACCCATCACCTAGCGGTGGCTGTGCCTGGTGCCACCTCCAGGGAGTTTGACACCATGCTTCGAGGGTTGATCTGCAATAGTGGCATGATAAGTGTGGCTCGGTGGAGGCTGGATCTGCCAGAGTGAAGGCTGTCCAGGCTGACCATCTTAAAAGGAATGTTATGTGGCAGGGCCACTGCAATAGACAGTGTTAAGCTTTTTAGGACGCATTTGTACAAAGTGGGCATGTTCCCAAAATGCAGGGCACATGAGATTGAGGGATCAATGTTGCTCCCTGTAGCACAGCTCTCCTTTGTAGAGAACAGCCTGATGAAAGTGTGTTTTTGGGTTAGTAGGGCCTGTGGCTACTGAGGGACATGATCCCTCTGTCTCCGTCTCTTATTCTGCAGGTCCTGTCACTTTTCCATAGAAGCATTGTCGGGAAGGTCTGCCAGAATGGAGGGACACAGGATTGAGCTCAGTAGGGGACCTATTCAGGGTCTGGGAGCACATTACTTTTCTCCAGTTGCAGGAAGATCCTGACATTCCAGGGGTCCATTTCCTGGAACATGACACATTGACAGCTGAGATGGGACACATGTGGAGAGTCAGACACTCAATCAGCACTTTGCCCTCTAACTCACACCCTAAACATCATGGGTGGAGTTCTGAGACTGGTGATCTCATTTGTTGATGTGTTTGAACACATGAAAAATGACCCACTGTCACCTGCTCACTAGCTATGGGACACTGATATATTATGAGCCCTCATGGGTGAGGATTGTGAATACTCTAGGCACTACCGATCTACAGTATCTCGTGATGCTAAACTCCAGTCCATTTATTTTGACATCTGGCCAGGGCATGTCTCACCTCAGCTGTCTGACCCAGTAAGTTTGTATCTTGCCCTTTGTGCACACAATTTAATGCTCCTATTTTGTAATTGATACATATGTTTCGGACATGGCTGCATGCTGCAAATCAGTGTTCCGGAGTTACAGATGTACTTGGTCACGTGAGTGCTTGGTTGAACCTCCTTCCATCGGAGAAGGTGCAGAGAGGGATATTCCTGCAGATTAGGTTTTAAAAAGGTATCCAATGAAAGGATGGATTTGTAAATGCTCATCACATGCCAGGCCATTTGCATGCATTGTTAGGCCACTGCAGCCCTAACACCCCAACACTTGGGCACAGCAACTCGCCAATGGTCTAGTGCTGAGGCTGCTGCGTAGCACAGGGAAAATGTTGTGTGCCTCCACAGGATTGCAATGGCTAAGCTGTAGGACAACTTGTCACAGGACTTACAGGATACACACAGAGAGCCACTGGATGGGTGAAGGACTTTGAAGGGTTAGGATCACAGTCACCTGGTCATGGACCTATCAGACATGTTCCGGACATGGCTAGATGAAGCAGCTGTTCTGTCATGTGAGGCAGACTGGTTGTATGACATTTCTTCCTTCGTTCACATGTAAGGGTGTATTTTAGAGTTAACATATGCTACAATGTCAACTGTTGATAATGGCAATTATACTAGAGGCCCCTGTCTTACCCCCCATGTGTGGCCTGTGAGGAATATGGGTTGCTGACCTTCTAAATGCCCATGATCCCTCTGTGCTCATCTATCTTGTTAAGGTTATCATGTTGTTCAATGTTGTAGCATATGCTCTTGTTGTGGTATGCTTGACTCAATGATGAATGTTTGTATTTGCCCAGATGAACAGATCTAAATTGACTGCTTAATGTAAGATGATTTACATCCATCCCATTTTCTCCCCAAGAAATGATAATGAGCTGATAGTAAGGAATTTGTTTGGATATTGAAATGTCATGTGACTAGTGTGCATGTACATGCATTGAGCCATATGCTATATTACGAGAAGCAGGGTTTCTACAGGTGAGGCCTGCACTTTTATATTTGCAACTGTTGAACAGTGTGCGGCTCATCTTCAGTGTAGCAAGTTTTCTGCTGGCCGCAGCGAGAGTGAAGAACAAAAGAACAATATGCATGAATTAAGCTTTTGTCCTTATAATCATGGAAACTGGAACGAAGGTCTTAGAATTTTTATCGTATTTTAAATGGTAGTTTTTAGGTCAGGCGGAGACATTTGCTGACCAACTGTTTTGTACGAATTATGAATCATAAGTAGTGTATATACATGAATGTCTGTAAATATAGCCCTTTTTATTTACTTGTATATATATATTTTTTTTAATCTATTTTATGTACAATGTATGTATGTATCGCTGCCTCTTTTATGATTTTAACTAATCGAAATAAAGAGTTTTGACTGACTGACTGACTGAGCCATATGCTAGCAAACGCAATTCCCTGTCTCTTTCTATTGCATGTCAGAAATTGTCTTAGTTTTGAGATGTGTTTCTTCCTTCGGCAAGGTTTTGGATTTGATTTGATTTGATTTGATTTGATTTTGGGTTTGTAAAGCGCGTAGCTACCCAAGGGCGTCCCAGCGCTGTCGTGTCAGCTTGAAATGCTCCTGGGGGGGAATTATTGGGGGAAGAGCCAGGTCTTCAGTAGCCTGCGGAATGGCAGCAGGTTGGTTTCTTTACGGATGCTGAGGGGGAGGCTATTCCAGAGCTTTGGGGCGTTGTATGCGAAGCGGCGCCCACCCGTTCGCGCTCTTTTTATTCTAGGGATGCTGGCAAGGAAAAGGGAATCTGACCTAAGCTGTCTGGTGGATTTGTGGGGTTTAATGAGTGGTTTTAGTATGGAGGGGCCTTTACCCTGGAGGATTTTGTGAGAGATGCACAGGGTTTTAAAGGCAATGCGCTCCTGAATGGGGAGCCAGTGGAGAGCTTTGAGGGAGGGTTTAGCAGAGCATCTGGATTTCGTCCCCGTGAGGAGTCTTGCTGCGGCATTCTGAACGTGCTGGAGTTTTTTGATGACAGCTACTGGGGCGCCCAGGTACAGGGCGTTCCCGTAATCCGATCTAGAGATGATGAGGCCCTGGATAAGAATTTTTCTAGACTGGGGGGGGGATAAGAGGGAGGATCTCCCGGGCAGTTCGCATGAGACCAAAGTATGTGCCGGCTGTCTTTCTCGCTTGGGCTCTGAAGCTAAGGTCCTGGTCAAGGCAGATGCCTAGGCTCTTGATTTCATTTTTTGGTATAGGAGGGGGAGCCCATGCTGGGTGGCCAGGCGAGAGACTTTGGGAGTTTGTGCGGGTCACCTAGGAGCATAATCTCCGACTTCTCACCATTGAGTTTGAGGCGGGAGTCGCCCATCCATTTAGATATGCTCTGCAGGCAGGAGACCAGATTCTCCATGGACTGGTCGGACTGATTGATGGAAACGACTAGTTGGGTGTCGTCGGCGTACATGACCACCTTTATGCCGAATGGTGAGACTATGTCGTCTAAAGGGGCCATGCAAACGTTAAAAAGCGTGGGGCTCAGGGACGATCCCTGGGGAACCCCACACTGAAGGGGAAGGGCTTTGGAATGACCGTGACTATCGGCCACTTGGAAGGTCCTATGCTCTAAGAACGATTTTAACCAGGCCAGGCAGTCCCAGTGACTCCAGTTTTGTGAAGACGGTGGAGGAGGATGGTATGGTCCACCGTGTCAAAGGCGGCGCTCAGGTCCAGGAGGATCACTGCCACTGATCCCCCTGCGTCCAAGATGGAACTAGTCTTTTCTGTCATGGCCAGGAGGGCGCTGTCGGTCCCCTGTCCTGGTCTGAACCCTGTCTGGGAAGGAGGTTGTGGGCCTCTAAAAAGGTGGATAGCTGTTCATTCACAATTTTTTCCGCCGCTTTGCTGATGCCTGGGTGGAGGGAAATAGGTCTAAAGTTGGAGGGGTCCGTGGGGTCGAGGTGGGGTTTCTTGAGGAGGGCGAGTACTATCGCACTTTTCCAGTTGGTGGGAACTATCCCTTGGGAGAAGGAGGCATTAATCAGCCTGGTTAGGAGGGGGGATATTGTCGGGGCGACTAATTTCAGTTTGCTCATGGGCGCTGAATCGGCCGGGGAGCTGCTCTTAACTTGGTTGAGGGTGGCCACCATCGTCTCAGTGGATATGAGGGAGAAGACGTCCAGGAAGGGGGCGTCTCGGTCGGTGGGCCGAGCTGGTGGGTCTAGCGGGGGGTGGAAATGGGGGAAGGTCTTTAGGATTTTGAGGATTTTAGAGGAAAAAAACTCGGCAAGTTGGGTGCATCTAGCGCCGGTAGGGTCGGCGACGGGCTGAGGTTCGGGGACTTTCATAAGTGACCGTACAATGCGGTAGGTCTCCTTGGAAGAGTTAGCTGCAGCTAGAATTTTTCCTTCAAAATAGGCAGCTTGCGTATCTTTTATACAGGTTTTATACTGTTTCATGGATGATTTATATTTTTCTCTGCTGTTTGAGGTCCAGTCTTTCCTCCAGAGGCGTTCTAGTTTTTTGCATTTTTTCCGCAATTTGCGCAATTCTGGGGTGAACCAAGGTGATTTGAATCATCCCCTCTTACTGGGGAGGTGTTTATAGGAGAGGACCAAGTCTAGGGATGTTTCTATCCAAGTTCGGATTTAGATGTCCGCTAGCGAGGGGTCCGGATCCAGAGTGGGAGTGGAGGCTGTCAGCTGGCTGATCCATGCACCCGTGTCAAGTTTGTGCCACGGGCGGGAAGGTGCCTGGGGTGGAGGGCTGTGAGTGGCTTTGGTGGTGATCGGGTGATTTAGAGGAATCAGGTGGTGATCTGACCAGGGGATAGGGAGGGGTATTGATGTGGTGAGTTCAGGAATATTTGAGAAGATTGGGTCCAAGAGATGGCCCTTGATGTGGGTGGGGTGGAGATTTTTCAAGGAGAGGCTGAGTGCGCTAGATCTTCTTTGAGGTCTACAGCTATTTTGTTCCCTGGGTCGTCAAAATGAATATTGAGATCTCCTAACACTGTGAAGTTGAAGGAGAGACAGGCTAGTGAGGTAGCTGTATCCACTAGTGAGTTAGGAAACTGTCCAAGTGGGCCCGGGGGTCGATAGACCAACAGTCCCGAGAGAGTTTTCTCAGGGGAGAGGTGTATGGAGAAGTGGATGTTTTCACAGTCGAGGATTGGGCTGTCCTTGAGCTGGCAGGAGAGGTGGGCTTTGGTGATAATTGCTATGCCACCTCCTGGCCCTAATGGTCTGTCAAGGTGTTTAATTAGGTAACCCGGGGGTAGAGCTTGGACTATGTCTGGGTCTGAGGCTGAGTTGATCCAGGTTTCCGTAAGGAACAGCACCTCGATATCATTGTCCAGTATGAGAAGGTTGATCTCGGTACTGTGTTTGGGGAGGGATCTGCAGTTAAGCAGGGTCATTTTGATTGTGCGGGTTTTGGGGGAGGAGTGAGGAGTGAGTCTGTATGAGCAATGGCTGCATTTATTTTGACGCTCCTCGAGTGAGACTTTACGGACACAGAGGTCAGGGGTACTATTCCTGAGTTGCAGAAGTGTGCCTGCGGAGTAACTGATGGGTGTCGAGCTGGTGAGTGCAGGGGGACTGGGGCCATGGCCCATCCTGGCGCGGACGGGTGCAGACAGGCTTACCTTAGGTGCACCTTCGGTGCGCTGGCGGCGGGCCCGCAGCTCGCATCCGCTGCGCATCCGGGAGAGGCACATTGTTTTAAAGGGGGAGGGAGGGGCGTGGCCTCACGGCAGTGGGCGTGGCCTGGCTTCCTGTGTAATGGCGGTAAATTTGTTCTCTGACCCGCAGCAGCGTTTAGATCGGCTGCGCGGGGAGAACTGAGCAAGTTGAGGAGGGGGAGTGCCCAGGGGAAGGTGATACACACAGGTAAAAACAATTCAATCAGAATGGATGATGAACCATCCTTTATATACTTGCAGATTTGATGCCTGCTCTTTGTGGACTGTTATCACTTTGGACGATTTTGAGTGCTGTAACTCCAAGCGGGACATTTTGATACCATGTTTTGACTATATAGGTAGGTATCCTATCTCATGCCCTGCCGGCTGGTCTCAGTCAACAGTGGTGGAGGAATGACAAGGGTCTACCAGGGGTGTGTGAACAATGCCTGGCAAAGCATACTGGCCTCTAAGATAGATGTTTCCTAATGTATTTGAATGGAGTGTGCATGCTATCAGACCTGTGTGCATTAATAGTGTTTCTACATAAGGGATTCATCTGTCTCAGTCCTGCTCTGGATCTATGCTGGATCCTTCACATGTTGTTATTATTGACACATCCAACATCCCATTCTGATTGTGACTCCCTATGATGAGTTGGCTACATGCCCTGCGGTAAGGCTGAGATAAAGGTGAAGGTAGGCTTTGGTAGATACCTGCTCAGACACTGCTGTACTCATCAGGACCCAGGATGTGGGACTGCGCGATTGGGCTGATGAGGGAGTGGCAAGCCAGGTTAGACTGTAGTAGTCAATCTCAAGCTATACAGAGGCTTCGAACGGCTCCATTGGGCATTTCCGATAGCTTTGCGGTCGGATTTTTCATTCGGAATTGGAGAAACTGAGTTGGTCGAAAAGCAAGGGGTTTTGGGCATCATAATGCGTCGGTTGGAACAACCGATTCCGCGGACGAATCGCTTGGACGGTCCACCTCCGACAGGCCCTCGGATGCCCTTATGCCCAACATCATAATCGCACCCCAAATATAAATTTTAATTTACCTACTAGGCAGGTATTTTTGAGGTTTTCTTTTCACATAAAGTATACCCCCTGCCCTATTTTGGCATCATTTTATACTGTATAAATACATCTCTAAGTACTCCTGCATAATTAGTAGGTTGCAGTACACCCCATTCCACAGCTGAACAGGATAGACCCAGTGATGAAACATGCCCCCAAGGGGCAACCCCGATGGGTGCGGGTTATATAAGAAAAAAAGTGTATTTTCTTCACCTTGTGGAGGGTTAGTTTGTAGCAAATGGATTGGCTCTTTTTTGTTTCTAATTATTAGTAACAGAGACTCAATAGGAATGAGAAATACATCAAAAATGTTTTTAGCACTCTCCATAATTTTGATTTATTGATATTTTCTATATGATATTTGCTACTATATTCTGCATCTGTTCTTTACTAGTATGGCTATTAATAAGCCTTTGATGGTGTGTGTGTGTGTGTGTGTGTGTGTGTGTGTGTGTGTGTGTGTGTGTGTGTGTGTGTGCGTCAATAAAATATGTTGATTGTAGCAGGTTTGATAGTTTGTAACATGGAGCCTTTCCAGACATGTTTTTGAGTGGCTCAGGGGACACTCATCTGTTTTCCCTGGTGGGAATGGCACATTGATATACCTGCATTGGGTGGGGCAGGGATCAGGTGTAGTCAACATTGCCTAGCAAGGCCACAGACAGTCCTTTTATCCATCATTGACAATTCCATCCATCCATTTACACTCCCATTCATCAACTCATTCTTTCAATTCATTTACTCACCCATACATCCATACTTTTACTTTTCCCTTCAGCTCTCCATACATCTTTTTATTTTTATTTGCATCCATCCTTTCATCCTTCAATCTATCCTTCCATCTACACATCATTTTATCCTTTCAACTGTCCACCCTTTCATTGATCCATCCATCATTCACTTTCTTCCTTCTTTGTACCATTCCTTCCTTCCACGTACCATTTCTTACACCTTTTCTTCCTTCTTTTACCTTCCTCTTTTCACAGTTTCCCCTCCAGTCCTACCTATACATCTTTTTTTTGTTTTGTTCCTACTCATTGTATCTGTTTTATCTTTCTCTACCCCCACTTCACTCTATTTACCTCTTTCTTTCCTTGTTCCTATGTTTGTGAGATAACTTCTGGACCTGTAGAAGAAAAGAAGAGGACTGAACCTGCTTTCTGTCTCCTGAGAAGAGTCCTGAAGACTGGATCTGCTCTCCCTCTTGTACAATGGACAAAGAAGTGGATTCAAAGGGGCATAAGGCGGACCTCTTGTAAAAGTCACAGGGACCCAACAAGCTACAAGAGGCCTTTTCCTGCAACTGGCCAGCTTACCAGTGGTAACTGGACCTGGACAGAACCCTGCTGTGTTCTTTACCTGATACACAGCGTGCTGACCTGAGGTCCTCGGGAGCCTAATAAGTGTACTCCTGTGGTGGAATGGGATTTAAAAGGCTAAAGTAAGACAGTTATAAATTTTGCCCAGGACAAACCTGGTCAGTACATCCAACCCATGCTCCAATGCGGTCAGCCTCAGATTGCGCCTAGGTTGTGTTCTACTGACTATCACTGGCACTTTGTGCTTCCTGGCGCTATTTCTACTTGAGACGTTAAAAATCCATATCTCAGGTTTTCTTTATTGGATTTTTGTCATTTTGCTTATTAAATTGTGCTCTGTTTCTCTAATTTGTTTTGGGATTTTTGTTGTTTTGCATTTTTTCTGTTCTAGCAATGCATACATTCTTTACAAATTGCCTCAAAGTTAAGGCTGCCTGTTCTGTGCCATACCAGGGGGTTGAGCTCTGGTTAATTTAGTGACTTTAAGGGTTCGCCCTGACAAAGATTGTGATTATTACTTGAGGTGCATATTTACCCCCCTCAACTAGTAACCTAAATTCTTAGAAGAGTGGAAAGGTGTCACTTTATTTTGCTTCACAGCTCTATCTCATACTTTGAATGTTGTAGTTACTGGTGTACTTAAATGTTTGGTTGTCTGTGCTCCTTTCCCAACCAGATAATGTCCTATAGTTGCATGCCCATGAATGTGTGTTCTCTGTGCAGCCAAGGATATCTGATTCTGCCCTGGACAATTGTGTGAGCACCCCGAGTTAAGCTGCTCCATAATACTACCATAATTTGGGAAATGCCATATCCCCATGTAGCTTGGATTGGTGAGGTAATTATGTAGCTAATCTTGGCCTTGCTGTATTCTAAATTAATCTTGTTATCCATCTTTGTATTTGCTCTAGGAAGGTATTATTCACAAGAATGGGCAGTGCCTAGAAAAGATAAAGACCCCGGGCCAAATATTCACTTTAACTACATTAATTCTACCTATCCAGGATATATACAGGAGAGGCCATCTAATCAAGTCTTTATTTATTCAGTCTATCAATGATGAGTAGGTAGCTTTGAGAAGATCTTGAATTTTTGGGGGTATTTTAATTCACAGGTATTTAATATATCCCTTTGTCAGCCTAGATGGAAGAGAGGCCTCAAGACTTTGTGTTACTTCATTGGGCAAATACCTATTGTGGATTTCGCCAAGTTTATCTTGTATTCTGTTACTGCTACAAACTCAGCCAATTGGTGGGTAACCACAGGAAGGGGGCATTTTTGAGAAAAGAGTGTTAAAAGGACATCATCTGCATATAAGACTATCTTGTGCTCATCTGATCCAAATGTAATCCCATTTTTTGTTTTGGGAGCTGCGTATCATAAATGCAAATGGCTGTATGCTTTGTGCAAACAGGAAGGATATACAAGGGACATCCCTGTCTTGCAACCCCTGTGGGAGCAAAACTGTACCTCAGAATTTAGACATCCCAAAATTTAGTCTCCCCGAAATGTTACCTCATCCAGTTCTCCCATGGGTTAAATTGTGCGTTAGGACTAGAGGGGGGCAAGCCACTAAAAGCTGGAGCCAGGCTTGATCTTGAAGCCTGGCTCTAGCTCAGCTCAAGGTCCTGTTGGAACTTCGAGCCCATAACAATCCGAACTTTTAAGTGGCTTCTATCTGCCACCCTTCTCTACACAGTATGATACGATACAGCCACAGCTTCAGACTTTGGAACTGGGGAAACAGATACGAGTCTCAGAGACGTCTCAATATATTTGATAAAAACAAAGCCTTAATATAGGGAAAGACAAATAGATACCGACTTAGTAGCTGATTTGTAAAAAGTGAAACCAGAAATGTTGATAAATCGCAGATTCTCTTCTTAAATTGTCTGACCATAGACAAATAGTTAATTTAACCAAAACTCCTTTTTAGGTCTCGCTTCGCGACGTAGTGCATGCGCTACCTGCCTTGCAAGATCTATCGTTGTCGACTTTTTTTCCGAAGGGGGACAGGATATGTGCACGCGTAGAAAGGACAGCAGTCGTGCATGCGTATGGCGCCGTCAGCAGAACTTGGAGGACAGAAGATGTGCACATGTACGGCTAGCAGCACGTTAACACGCCTCCTTCTTGCTTGTTCCCAAGCGTACAGCGGCGTTAGCATTACTCAGAGGACAGAAGATGTGCACGCGTCTTGTAATACGTCTTGTAATACGTCCTGCTCGCTCGCTGCCTCTCTGCCGTTCCTCTTACTCGCTCTCTTCCTTCCTCTTTTTTAGGGTCGTTCTGCTTTAATTACATTGTTCGCTCCTTCCTTTCCTCATACCATCAGGCCCCTACGTAGCAACACCGCTTATCCAACCGCCAAAACAAAAAACTCCACTGCACATTAACGCAAGTCCCAAAACTCTGCACCCCACACACCACACACTTACTCATTATTCTTTACCAGGGACTTACCGTTTAAACTGCTACTCCAATGCTGCTCAGCTTCTCTCCACCCGCCCAAAATATGTGCACACGTACAAACAACAGCAGTTGTGCACGTGTATAACTCCGTTAGCAAAACTCAGAGGACAGGACATGTGCACGCGTAAGGCACGCTGCACATTAGCACGCCCCCTCCTTCTTCCTCGCACACGTACAGCGGCGTTAGCCACTAAAAACAAGAAAGAAATAGGCAGCCGTCCTGGGATACCTTTTAAATATATATACAAGTGTCATGCGCACAGCATCATCACACTTACTGCTCACTCGCTCCCTAGCTCTGTGCTGTCCCTTATTAACTTGTTATTTTTCAGCAGACATAGCTGGCAAGGATTGCTGTGTGTGCCAATTTCTTAATTTCAGTGTAATTATCAGTGCCATTTCTAGGACTATAAGTGATACTTTCTCGTAAAAAAACTCAAGCAGTGAAGATGACAGAAACATAAATATCAGAAATTAAACCCATGTAAGCAACAAGGAACTCTAATACGAGTCACATCATAAGCCACAAAAAGAATTACTTTGTTGTGCGCCCCGGTCCTGCATGCTGCCCATTACCTCCGAAGTGCCACCATCATACCAGTCGCAACCTGTCACACAGAGCTACACAACAGGCTCTTCTGAGTCAGTGATGCTTGGCGCGCTGATAAGTTTTGTTAGCAAGCACCACAGTGGCTCTCACAGTCACCTAACCCAAAACAAGTTAGTGCGAGCGACTACTAAAACAACTCTTACCCAACTGCTACTTGCTCGTTCTTTCCCACCCCGTCTGCTTGTATATATACTTTCAAGTGTCCCTTACCATACCCATTATCTAATCACAACACCATTTTCTTAGTCAGTGAGGACAGTTGTGGTTGGGGGAGAAAGCAACACAATATAGCACATTACTTCAATTGGTTCAGTGCAACACCACCACATTTAACATCACTCCGCTCTAAAACACTCTATCATACTCCACTCTATAAACCCTATACCACTCTACCACTCCAATGTATCACACTCAATTGCACTCCACGTAATGCTACTCTTACACACTCTTCTGTATCCCACTCAACGCTCCAACACTCTACTCTATAACAGTCGACTCAACAACAATCTATACCACTGTCTGCTACTCTACTACAATATACGCCGCTTTACTAAACTCTACACCACTCAACACTCCTCTACTTCACTCAAATCCACTCTATAAACTTCCCTCCACTTTACTCAAATCAACACCACTCCACGCTAAACTACTCCACTCCACTACACTCTATAATAATTTCCTCAACTCTATACTACACCACTTCACTGTACCACACTACACTCTTTAAGTCTCCATTACCAAAAACTCGAGCTAGTTGTGTTGCATTAATATTTGCTACGCCAAAAACTCAAACTTTTCCTAATGCAAGACCTATTGCATTGCAAATGCTTGTTCTTCATTATCGTGTATGAAAGCACTTTCAAATATGTGAGTTCTGAATATACCAGTTGTACAAAAATCTATTGTGCTTGACTTAATATAATAATCACATACATGGTTTACAAGACAACTGTCTTGCCTCTTAGTTCACTAATGGTTCATGTTTAAAGAAATTATTTAATAAGTACTTCGCATTGCAATAATATGAGATATTTATGTCAAAGCTTCAACAAGTTTACGAAATACACTTTTATGAGTTTTGAAGGGACTTTATAATACTTTATGTGATGTTTGTTGTTTGATTTATATAGAAAACATTTACAGGGCACAGTTCATGCACGGGCTGTAGGAGCCAAGTCAGATCATTCACTTTTCTCTAGCGCGACTCTCCCTATGAATTTGTTGGATTTCCCACGTCTAGGTAGGACACCCCTTAAAAAATGATTACCAATAGCAAAATAGTTAAAAACAATAATGGGGCCCACTCAATGAGTTCTAGATCTATCAAAATTCAAGGGTTTCATTACAAAATTCAAGAGTAAGCAGTACTAAAATAATGCCATAAAGCTGCCTGATTGCATAATCAGACAGAGAATGCAAGAACAGAAATATTCTGAGTCCCAAATGAGCTGCCAAATCAAAAAGAAGTCTTACAGCATCCCAAATAGGAAAGGAAAGTCTCCTGGCTCACGTCTATAAACCAGGACCTCTGGCACACAATTCTTGCATAACAAATTAGAAAAACTGCAAAATCATTATGGTCTGAGCAAACAACATAATCTTTTTGGAAAATCAGAATACAGGGAAAAATACATGTCATTACCTTAACAAATAAGCATCATCCTTTTTACAGAAAATGTATTCAGTATCCTCTTTGATGATAAAATTTAGTGATGTTGTAATCAATACGAAACATTTAAACAATGGAACTTTCGGCAAATGAATGGACAGTATTCACAATAGAAGACAGCGGAAGAGACCTTGATAATGTTTCAAATCATATGTAATAGGCAAAAATGTATCGAAAACAATGTAAACACAGCAATGAAATTAAACCATTTCACATCACTATGTTATATGGATTTTGTAGGGAGAAGTTGTAAACATGGGGGAAAGCAGGAATGAGTGACAGAGATGTCATCCATTTTGTCCAAGATGGCGTGCACCCTACGCAAATAGAATTCCTTAAACATTGGCTCTCCAGTGATAATACTAGGATATTCTGCCACGCAATTGAAAATGCTCAGCTAATCGACTCCCCAACTGTCGCTATCACCTTGGACACAGAAAAAGCATTCGACAAGGTTGGCTGGGCATACTAATATATGACACTAGAAAGGTTCCACTTGGGAGACTCACTGTTACGAATGATCATGGCACTCTATCATGAACCTAGAGCTAAAGTTAGAGCAGGGTGCAATGCCCGCCTCCCTATCACCACGACAAGGCAACAGGCAAGGCTGCCCTCTTTCACCATCTCTTTTCTTACTAGCTTTAGAGCCATTTCTTCAACATTAGAAAGAAAATGCAGAAGTACCAGGGATAGAATTTGGAAGTGCAACTTTCAAAGTGGCCGCCTTTGTGGATAATGTTCTAGCCATTTCCATGGTGGGTGGAACAGCCTTCCCAGCCCTGATGAATACAGATGTTGGCTGAAGTCTCAGGCTACACCCTCTATAAAGATAAAATGGAAGTTAAGCTGTTGAACACTGGGATAGTAGGGACATCTTGGGAGACACAGGCCTGGCATGGCAACACCAGGACCAATTAAATATCTGGGCCTGCTATTCACTAAAGATCTTATAACTATGCTACAAGAGAATGAAAACTCCATATATAAGAAAATCTGTGAGCTACTGGATGGATGGTCACACAAATTTCTATCATGGTGGGGAAGGGTATAAACAATTAAAATGATGATATCACCACTGATCAACTATCTTATTAGTATGCTCCCTATGAGTTAGAAGACTTTCTGAAGAAAACTGATGAGGCTCTTGCCAACTCCTTATGGCAAGGGAAGAAAGCTAGAATATCTCTGGTAAAACTCAAAAAGGGCAACAGCAGAGGAGGAACCAGTCTACCAAACTTCAGAAACTATCAAACGGAGAGCAGACAGGTTTAACTTATGGCAATGCGTGAAGCATGAATGCCGTACCAAATCAGTAATAAAGCAAAAACACTGAGCAATAAAAATCTCAAATAAAAATAGAGTAAAATGTTATGGACAAATTGACACCAAAGTGCCAAAGATTAAATAAGTGCAATCAAAAATGTGTATTTTTAAAGTTCTATGTAACAATAGCAAGAAAAAGCTCAAAGCTCCTATGATAGTCAACGGGTGCAGTAGATCAGAACCTATGGGTGTTTTGAGAACATCAGCAAAAGATCAAAAATTCCTTAAAGTTTCCAAGCTTTCTTCTGGTGCCCAAACAACCACACAAGTTCACTTCTGGTACTTAGAATCTTTCATGCTACTAGGCAAAGGCCAAATGCAAACAACAGCCCAAGTTCAGTTGCCACTGGTCAGCTGGGCATTTTAGACAAAAGGGTGCTTCAAGCTCGTTGTGGGCCTGGAGATACTTAGAAGGTCAGCCAATTGACTCCGGGAATCCACTTTTTTGTCCTGGATACAAGAGAGAGCAGGTTCAGTTTTTCAGAGTTCCTCTCAGGTACAGCAGGTATAGTCCTTTCCTGATCTTCAGCAGGTCCAGAAAATGTTCTTATGGGGTGCCACATTTATGACTGGTTCTAGCTAGTGGGTGGGGATAACTCCTGAGCATGTAAAGAACTAGCTAGTGGACGGGGATGGCTCCTGAATACTATCTTACCAATGGGGTAAAGGTTCCCAGGGGCAATCCTAACAACGTTTTCAGTAGTTCCTCTTCACCTCACTGAAAACAGGCCCAAAATGCAATGAGTGAGGGCATTTTCAAGATGGTGAAGTCTGCGGCCACAGTAAACTTGGGCTCTGAGCTGTGTGGGCGTTCAGGGAAGTGCACTATGGTAATTACTAGTGTCCTCCCACAACTAACACTAAAATCTAGATTGAGCCACACCCTGAGATAGACGTCTGGTAGGACTAAAGCAGGGCACTACAGCACTGGACAGGAGATATACATGAGTTGGCCTGGCCATCTGTTTTCCTCTTTTCAAGAGCACAACTTAGAGGAGTCATCACTGTCCATACAGGGCAACCATTGTGCAGATCCTGAGAGCAATATAACACCTTGCCCACACCCCATTCAGGGCTGAGCACAGTCAGGGAGTTGGTAAAAGCTAATGCTAATTAGCCATCAGAAAGCTCTAACAGGTAAAGAGTACTTTTCTAAAAGTTACTTTTCCTAAAAATGTATTTAAACTCTGACTTCATCATTGAATTAGATTATTAATAACTATTATCAATAGCAATTATTAACTGGTAACTATTTTAAAAAGTTTTTAAAATTGACATAGAAACAGTTTTATCATATTTCTAACACAAATCTTTTTATTACCAAATCAGATAATCGAACCAAACATTTACTTAAGCTGATATTATGATTGAAGAAGACAGACATATTCTTGAACTGCGTTAGTAACAATAATTGTTTCTTGCTGCATTACAAGTAAGTTTTTATAATATCATTTACATATATGGCCTAGTTCAAATATTCAGAATATTAGTTGACACTTATTTTGTACATCTGACAGATGACACTCCATTATATGGCTTACAATAGAATATGAGATAAATGGTTTTAAACTTAGTGACACTACTTTGGCATTTTCTGAGGTTAGGCCAAATATTGCCACGCCAACCCTCTTCTCTTGACATATATACTTTTCAACATATCATTTCTGTGTTCAATCTGTAAACAAACAATTTCTAATGAATCTAATATTGCATTATTGGAATTGACTTGCTTATTCTCTGATCCAGATGTAGAAATTTTATATGCTATTAACACCAACATAGAAACTACATTAACATAGTTGAAAGTGACACACTGTATCGTGAATTATGTTATAAAATTGCCAATAGACAAACTACCTATTATTTAATTTAGAGCCAACTTTATCATTTTGTGGTGGATTAATTTTGACCAGTTTTTTGATGAACCCTCACTTATCGTGCATCAATAGAAGCGCTATTACAATTATGTTGACAAACCATTTAAAGTAGTAACAATATAAATGTTTCTTAGAGTACCTTTTACCCACTTCATGCTTATTTTCCTTTATAAGATTTTGTCTTGATAGCCAGTACTTAAATATAATGGACTACTCTGATTAACAGATCGGTAGTAGCTAAAAGGAAAACTACATCTGCAGTTGACTACCAGATTTGATAACATCTATATGTTATCTTTCATTTAGAAATTACTTACCTAATTTCCACTTCTGTAGGCACTCCATACAGAAAACACAGACTTTTGTTCTCTCACTGAATTTTGGAGGACATATTACACATAGTGCCCAGGGGATGCAACGGGCGTATGCACCCGCTATGTACGTCCCCGAGACGCTTTCTTATTACATAACAGGCTGCAGACCCTTGTGCAGACTCTTCTGTAATACTGATAGACCTGCTATCACATGTAGCCCCGGAGCTATCTTCAGAGGTATTCCCTCACTTGCATGGGTTGGGGCCCCATGCAAATGAGGGAATCAATTTGGCTCGCTGTTAGTGCATATTATGAATGCAGGTGCAGAATTAAACATACCCTTAAGAAGTGCATTGTAAGTGCACCCCAAAGAGGTGTTGCACTGTCAGTCCGCCCACTGGGGGAAGCCCTCAGGAGGGGTGAACGGTGTAGGCTGGGGCAGTCACTCAGGCGGGTTGCTACATGCACATAGAGACACGGAGTGACTTTTGAAACTGACACTTCGTATTTTACTAAATACACGGCCCCCAGGGTAAGGTGCACTGTACCAGTTTGCACCTGGCGCAAACAATGACAGTGTGCCTTATATGTAATATGGCCCATGCGTGTTTTAATTGCATTTCTGCTTATTGCACTCTACACTTAATACTAATAGATTGAAACGCTTGACCTTCAAATACTAAAACTCACTCGTGAAGATCTTTGGTATGTTTCACTTTGGATTTTTGGTAATGATATGGAGGTAATGAGGAAAATATGATATTAACTCCTGTATTTTAACTTTCTGTGTCGGCACCATGGTGTAAATGCTATCTCTCTAAACAAATGTCAAGATCAGCTACACCTTCTCCCAACCAAGATATCAAGCTGCATTTCAGAGAAAATCCTTTTTCTGAAAAAATCCTTTTTCTATTTCTCTGGTTTTCTCCATCTTTAGGATTGTTCTGGCTTTACTGATTTTTGTAAGTCTGTAAAGCTGATAAAGCGACTGAGTATTTTTGTGATGCCCCCAGCACTTGACAACGTGATAATGCACTATTGGCCATTTCAACTAAGTGAAGAATTGTGACAACAGCACTAGTTATGACCTGGTATGGAACACTTGCTTTGCGAGCTGTTCCAATTTGTGAGTCACAGACATTCACTATTTTAGTGATTTGCTATTCCATTTTAATACATTTAGGTCCATAACTCCAGTCATCTTAGACATATTCAATGACTTGGATGAAAGTGCAACTCGTTGTACAGAACCACACAAGGATTGAACAAAAAAACAGCCCTAGGATGGAATTTTCATTCCTTAAATTTGTTTGATTTTAAAAATATCATAGATTTGAATGGCCCAGACAGGGCTGGGACATACTGCTCTGTTTCCAGAAAACAGGATGGAATTAGATGCTGGTGGCTACAAACTAAAAGCTCTGATTTATAGCCCACCTCTTTTTTTTTTATAAATTCTATGTAGCACTCCCCTGTTTCCAAGGTATGAAAGTTCTATCCGTTCGAACAAAACAGGTTATGAGGAAACAGAATATGTACAAGTGTGTTTGGGTTATCATGGATGGGAAACGCAGATGGAATGACTGAAGAGCGGCTGAGGAAATGATTACTCAGATAGTCGGAAGGGAGGAGAAGTAACATCGGAAGGAGGGTCTGAAATATATTAAAATACCAAATTGTTAGTGGAGAAGACATGTGAAAAGTGTGGCCGTGACGCAACCTGTTTGTATATTACAAAACAAATCGAATACTTAAATGGGAATAATGCAACATTAATGGTGGTGTAGCTGGTACAGTTGAGGACAATGAACCAGGTGTGATACATGGGAAACATGAAAGAAACAGAAGGAAAACAGCATAGTCCCTTGACATCAATTCGCTGCGACACTGAAGAGTCAGGAGGACACTTAGAGGAAACAGAACATGGCTGCCCCTTGTCCCAGCTCCCCCAAATGAAATCCATTGTATGACTATCCTCCAATTGCAGTTCCTGGTTGCCTTGCTACTGGAGAATACTCAGATTTCCAGAGGAAACGCTAAATCACGAAAAGGACACATCAAAGAAATATCCTCTAGCCTTCAATTCCTAGTTGAAGATGATCCCTTCAGCGGATTTACCTCTAGATTTAACACCGCCCCATGAAATCGAAGAGACACTGAAGTCGAAAGCGGACACTGTTGAACACCTAACATGGACATTTGTCAGGCTACAGTGAAAAACAAAAATGAAAACATTTCTCCTGCAGATACACTGCAAGGCTTACTTCAGCCTGTGGTCAAGACTTCACTCTTTGTGCATTAGTTGTGTGCTGTCATGTGCTAGTGTACTGCTGCTTTCGTCTTTCCTTTCTTGCAGTGACACACCCCGCCCTGGCCAATAGATACATAACATCTTGTTGGGTATTTTATAGTTCATCATGAATTTTATCCTTTGTGCCTTCTCAGTAATGTCCGCAAGGCGCCGCTTCACTGCAAGGCAGAGGGTGGTTCCCTTGTCGTTCACCTCATGGGCGGGGCGCTCTGTGCTCTTTGGCAGTTGGCGGAAACACGCGACTGGAGCCATGTGGCGTAATCCTCTGGTGACATCTGAACCAGACTTTCGCGCACAAACTGCAAAACAAAAGACAGACGCGTGTGAAATTCAACTTTTAAAGTTTTATCTTGGGCTTACCATGTACTTGGCACATTGTAAGGCAAGCAAGGGCACTCCACAAACAATTATGGTGTAATAGGGGCTTTGGGGTACCCCAGGCGATTTGTGTGGGTAGTGCAGCCCAGACAGTATTGTAGGGTGGTAACTGGTAGACAATGGTCGGGCAGAGTTAGGAGCCATTTCAGACAAGGCAAGAGTAAACAGCCACCATTTTGATAGTAAAACAGCGTGGCGGCAGGTCAGGTAGACAGGGACAGTTTTTAAATGTGGCCTAGTTGGGGTAGCCAGCTTAGGTAAAAGTGGGGCAGGTTGGAGGAGACAGTGTCAGGGAGGAGCTGGTAGGTCGGTGTGGGGTGGATACAAGGTTGGGATGGATTGTAAGGTCCAGGAGATGCTTTAGGTGTTGTGGAAGGGGGACCTGTTGATATTCAAGGCCCAGGAGCAGGTTGCAGCTGGGGCTGTCCAGAAAGGATAGCAGCACAAGGCGTGGCGGCAGAAGTGATGTCTTGACCGAGGACACGCTACAAAATAACAAGGCAAGAGGGCGGGCCAAGTGCTCGGGGTCAGCGCAAGGCTGGCTTACCTAGCCAAGCATTGTGGCCCGAGGGGCTGGGGGAGTAACCAGGGCTGGCAGCGGGCGCCAACTTCCGCAAAGGGTGGAGAGCACATCTGGCTACAGGCCATATGCGTAGCTGGCTCCCTGATGTGCGAGAGGGAGGCTGTTAGAGAAGTGCAACCCCTCACGAGGTAGGAGGGTGAGCATGCAACCTCAGTGGAAGATAGGAGTGCGTGTGGCAGCCCTTAGTCCACAAGTCATGTGAGGAGGCCCAGAGAAGTGCTTCGGCAGCCCAGAGTATGGGTCAGCCCCTACATTTGTCCCATGTGTGAATGGCGCGATAAGGAGGGAGGAGGCGAATATTTAGGGGACAACAGTGGCCAGCATGATAAGGACAGCTTTGCAGGCAGACCAAACACCCTGTCAGGGTTTACTGGTGGCGGAAAGGGGGTGAAGGTACAGTGGGACATTATCGCCAATAATTCTAATGAAATGCAGTTAGCCGCCCCTTTCAATAGCAATGGAGCCATATTTGAACTTTCTGTTGCTCGCTTTCTGGCATCACTCAAGTCACTATAGCCTTTAAAAAAATTAAGCTAACTCATTCCGGGGAGATGATGTGTGTGGTGATTGAAACCCTGATAAATTGTGTAGGAAAATGCAAATTTTATCCGATTCTGTTTATTGAGCACAGTGGCATACACATATCAAATCACAATAGTGCGTACGTTTTATTCTCCAAAAGATGCTCCTGGCTGCACAAACCCTTTTTTTTAAATATATATTTAATAGGGTAATTCTTGCAATTTTCTTTTGAAACTAGACATATGGTTATCAGCAAAACAAAGGCGTAAGTACCATAACATACAGCTTTGCAGCATTTGAAAACATTGCACCCCACTTTCCTATGAATCTGAAAGCTATTGCAATTTATTCTGTAGGATATTCAGATATTCACACCAGTCCAAGTCCTGAGGAGCATGAGCAACTCCTTTGCAATGGCGGACTAGTGTCGCCCCACTGGCTTAGAACCAGCAGCTGAAAAATTAAACAATACTCTATCATTGTTTTATTTTTCACCTGCTGGCTGAGCCAGCGTGTCTAGGGAGGGGTAGGGCTGGGCCATGGGAGGGGGAGGAGGACTCTTTGGCTGCACTTCTAAGTGCGCATGCCTGTATGGATGGCCATTTTTGGCACACACATGCGCACTTAGGTTTCTCCAACCCAGCTGTATTGCACAGCTGGGTTGGAAAAACTGCACAGACTCCCTATGCCTGAGTGGAGCGTCAAACCAGCCTGCCCAGGTAAATCCATGCAGAGCAGCGCAGGGAGTGTCTGATGCTGTCTTCCTTTTTTAGTCATTATTAAACTTCCCACCAGGCTCCCCCACGCCCTGCAATCCCTTTTGGTGTGTGGCAGTAGCCACTGCTGGGGAGACCTCCAAAAGGTCAGATAACTGAATGGAGTCAACATCGGGACCATGTAACTTATTTGCAAGGTCAGCCTGAATCTTCCAGCCTGAACCTAAGGAAGACGTACAGACAATAGAGAGCAAGGCGCCACCTTGTTGGTACCTTTCACATATTCACTTGTTCAAATCATTCCCCCTTGTCAGGCTGGGGGGCCCAGCCAGACGAGGGGAAATGGTTCAAACATCTGAATATATGAAAGACCTATTGCTGGAGAAATGTAAATGCCTGGCCGGGGAGAGGAAATATTGTGGTATTGTAATGGGTGGGTGGAAGAAGAAGACGTGTTTTTAGTTCTTACAAAAATATCGGAAGAAAGGGACAAAAACAGCAACATTTATTCAATATAAAGATGGCACAGAGTACTAGTTGAGGTTATATTTTGGCCACATTATTGAATTATTGACCACTGGTAGGACAGCCTCTCAGCATTAAATTCTGAATGGCAAAATCCTTATGGCTCTTCTGGACACGGCTCCTATATTCTGACCCCCTCGCTCAGGTGCCGGTAAATGGGTGCACATCAGAATTGTTCCACCTTCGGCGGGGTACGAGACAGGGCAGCCCGCTTTCACCCCATATTTTTTCTCTAGTCCTGGAACCGCTTGCGGTCTGGATTCGAAGTGATCCCCTTGTCAAAGGGCTGCGAAGGACTGCAGACTGGGAGGATAGAATCTCCCGTTATGCGGACGATATCCTGCTTTATATAGCTGACCCATCCTCCGCTCTTGATAGGATAATGAACAAATTCATACTTTTTCATAGCTATTCAGGTTACACTATTAACTGGAATAAGTTGCTGATCTGTATTCTCCATGGGCATGCACTGCGTCAAACTAATGACTGTGCAGCATGGTTGGTCATTGGGGATTTCCGCAATCTGGGAATCTTCCTCGCCATGGACCCGGACGTTCTTTATGCCTACAATCTTGAGCCACCGCTTACATGCTTACGTGGAGACGTTCAACACTGGAGGGTTTGGCCTCTGTCCCTACTGCGGAAAGATGCCCTAATTAAAAAGATGGCCCTCTCCTGCTTTCTGTACGCACTTCAGAACACACCTTACCTAGTTCCACAGTCCTACTGCCAAGCCATAGACAGCACACACTGTACACTTCTCTGAGATGTGCCCGCACCCTAATTAGCGATACAAAAATTAACAGGGGGCTGGTGAGATAGGGGAATATCTCCCCGATCTACAAAAGAACTAAAGGGTGTCACAACTTATCGTCATTAATCATTGGTTTAATCTCCCGGAGGATGAACCAGCCTATAGGATCGACAGGAGGAGAATGATGCCCGGGGGTTATCTAGGAGCCATCTATGGGGGCCTGCGTAACACACCCCTCCCTACCCCGGACATTCTTACTCGCTGGCACATGGTAGTGAATGCTATGGACTGGGGGAATAAAATTACACTAGCCACTCCCTTGTGGGAGTCCTCGCAATTTGGCACCTTGGCCTTGCAACAGGCTTTGATAGGTGGGATCTCATTGTCCTGTCCAAGCTGGGAGTCTTGTGGAGAACTCAAATACAAAGAGTTACAAAGAGAATACTAAATGGCTCCCACTGAGATCTACTGCTATTTATACATCTGTCATGCCCTACAAAACGAACTGACAAGGGGTGAAGAACTCCCTGAATCCTCCCCAGATCAGTTGTTGGATGACAATGTGCCAAAAAGGTGATCTCGCTTACATACAGAAAATTGTTGAATAATTTCCCTCACGCTTTGAACCACTTGCCAGGGAGTTGGGAGCATGATTTTGGGAGTCTGGAGGATGATGAGTTGCTTGAGGCGTTGGCGTCCCCCCGGAGGTGGCTATCAGATCAAGATTCCACATGGTGCAGCTCAAAATTCTCCATAGGTGTTACTATGCTTGTACCACATTGATTAAGATGGGTAAAACGGATACGGCACTGTGCCACAGGAAATGCGGTACGGAGGCAAAACATTTTCATATAATATGGAGTTGCCTGGTGCTCCAAAGGTATTTGGAAGCGGCGACTGACTGTCTAAACAGTGTTTGCGGGAGTGACATGGTACCATAACCAAAACGATGCCTCCTGAATAAATGGGACTAAACAGATCTCACCGGTATGGACTGCCTATGGCAGCGGTGGCTTCTTCACCATGGTAAAGGAGCGTCACCCCACTGGTGACATGCCAGCAGATAGAATAAAAATAAATGACAATAAAATTATTTTATCGTCAATTTATTTTACACTTCCAGCCGCGGAGAATAGGGCGGGGTGGGGCCATTTTGCAGCTCACACATAAGGGGGAGGAGGAGTAGCAGGCCCGGAAAGTGCGCTTGTCGGTTTGGTCAACCGTAGACATGCACACTTTGTTATCTCCAGGCTTTACCTTGGAGATATCAGCAGTGCTCAGGAGCACAGGCTCTCGATCCCTGTTGGAGCGTAGACCTGGCCCACTCTGCCCAATCCCAGCACTTCTCTCATGCTGGGAGTAATTACATGAGAGAAGCACTGGGATTGTGTGGGGATTCTGGGAGCCTGTGCTCATGGGGTTTGTAGTGCCAGGAGCAGCGAGGCACAGCACGGCCAAGAAGCAGAAGGTGTTTCAGCTATTTTTTTTTATTATTCTTTCCCCGCACTGCCCCCGCAAATCGGATTGGCAGCACCCGCTGCTGGCCCATGGCTCACACTGGGGTTGATGGTGGGCAAGAGTAACGTAGCACAACTGTAAAGTGCTCAGCTAGCACCATGCCAAAGCGATTGCAAAAGGGACATGGACTGGTGTATGCAGGCAGAGAGAGTGGTCTACAAGCGCAAGGGTTGTCTGAACAAATGGACTAAAACATGGGGAAAATGGAATGCATATCGGGAAGAGCTGTTTGCTCCTATTTCTGATGTAACTAGAGATGCTTGGGTCAAAGATATTTAGACTTTGTCACTGCCTTATGATCTGTTGGGGGGTGGCTGGGTGTGAGGGGTTTCAGAGACCAGGTGGAAATTAGTCACTATATATCTATGTTTTACCACTGTGCGGCATGCTGCTGAATGTCATCACACTTCTATTTGTTTTCTATCCAATAAAAAGATCTTTAAAAACCAAAACCTTACTGCTGTTTAATACCCTGAAGTCCTTGGACAAGCTAAAGTGCAAGACCTATTCATACTAATGACCCTGAATAGATTCAATCAACTAAAGCAAGTTTCTCAAATTCAATAACCTGAGTGAGCTCAGCTTTAAATGGGGAATTGTTAATAAAAAAAACAGTTTGGCACAAGCTCATCATTTTTCACACACCAAGGTATACCTCCAAAAACGTGGCATCAGAATTTCTCAATAAGCATTGGTACAAACCATACTAGAGAAATGCAGTGTCCTATTTGTCTGCACCCTCGAAACTCACCTTGCACCGATTAGGAGAATCATTCGTGCACGGACAGGGCTCATCAAGGGGCTGATAAAGTATCTAAAACCCACACTTTATGAAGTCCATTGGTTCCTCTAGCCTACCCCCTCACGTTCAAGATCTGCTGCCTCACTTTGAAGGCAGTGCGCCCCAACAGGCCACCACAATTGGCAGGCATAGTCAAGTTCACTGGTGCCTAATGCAACATGAGCATCAGTGGCTTCACTGAAGACCAACAAGTTCAAAACAGAAAAGACCAGAACAGAAGCCTTCATTTGCTACACACCTGGGATTAGAAACTGCATCTTGACACCTATGTAAGCTCCATCACTCCTTGAATGTAGGAATGAGGAGGAAGGAAGAGAGGCAAGGCACACAGAGGCTCTGGGAGCTATTCATACAGTAGGAATGATTCATAGGCACACTACCTCAGGGAGCCTTTAATAAGCACTGTTCACCAAGCTACAATTCAAAGGCGTCGATCACTGGGACAAGTGAGACTGAATCAGACAATTGCCTGTCCACAGAGAGGGCCAATAGTAGGTTTTGAAATAGGATGATTAATGTGCATTTCCCACAATAGTTGTATCTGTAAGTTTCTGCAGAACGTCCACTACCTGGATAACGTTATAGAGGTTTTGAATTGCAGGCGTGTAACAGTCTTCCTGTTATAAATGAATGTCTCCAGGTATCAGGATCTAATTTATATTAGTGCTGCTTGACACTCTAGAAATCGACCAAAATAGAGATAGGGTACAGAAAGGCGATACATTGTTTGACTAGTGCAAGTTTTGTTAGCAAGTGTTAATTTGCAAGCCTTGTATATATTGTTCTGTTTACAAAACATCCCACTAGAGTTTGGAAAGACAACTTATATTCTGCCACAAGTGCATGGCAGTACACAGTAGCTCCACCCAATACAGGTACTTTCCTGTATTACTTACATCAGAGGAACAGGGAATAAAGTTACCTCAATGGCCACAGAGATATCTGGTGAACACAGCTCCCAAGGGCGCAGTCCATTCAGTACTTTGAGGAAGGCGTTGGGTCGGATCTTAATGTATTGCTTCTCCTCAAGCTTTTCAAGTTTGCTTAAAATTTTCTGAATCTTAAGGTTCTTCTTCAAAGATTCTGGTATTCTTGCCAAAAGGCTGAAAAACCTTCAAAATAAAAATGCAAGGATGGCAGTATGAATAAGAGAACACACAGGATAAGGAATAGTAACTTCCAAACTTTCATAAAATACATGTATTTGGTAGTGCCTAGAACGTTTATAGTTTGAACTATTTAAAGTGGCTTTTCTGAAATATGGCCCCAGTCACCCAAAACTTATAAATCAAAAGGATCCTTTGCTGAGATCTAAGGGCAGTTGCAGATCTCTCCAACCAGAAGATCTCAGTGGTCTGGTTTGAATAAAGCACTGCACCGCTCCTAGAAGAAGGGTGGAGATGGTTTGTTTATTTAAGAAGAATATTTGAAACTCATTAAAAGGATCCAATGTGCATTCTGTCTTGAAGCATTTCTAAAATGGCACCAAGCCGTAGCTCTGCACCTGGATTTCAGATGATCTGCATGGGGTTCAGGGTGAGAGGATTTGCACTAAGCAGCAGACCAGGACGAAAACAAAAAAGAAAAAGCAGATGAAGGAAATTCTTCTGCCATCTCCAGATACCACTAAAAACCTCTTTCCTGGACAATCCAAGGGAAACATCCCCCTGGACCAGTGACAACATTAAAAAACTGAAAACATAACTTGATCATAGCAGAATCCAGCAACCAGAGTTCCAGAACACAGAAAACCATTGATCACAGGCCTTCTGTGACAGAATTACCACGTAGTATACATCTAAAATAGAGAAAGTGATAAATGAGAGCACCATCCACACCTGTCAGGCCCCATGTGCGGAAGGACACCAGTCTGCCATTCCAAGTCACCAACACTATCTCAGTGAAGGAATTCCACAACATCATCAATGTAAGCAGACAATCGGGGTCACCTAGAGGCCCTGCCCCTCCAAACATCTTTAAAGAGATTATTTGAACAACTTGTGCACGAGAAGTAGCTACATATATTCTCCTAAAATCAACAGAGCTAAGATACTCCCCTCCAGAGTGAAACTCACACATCAAAACATCAAAAAAAAGAAACTCGACCCATCGAACCCAGCAAACTAGGGACAAATATTAAATGGTTCTTTCCTGGTTAAACTATTCGAAAGAGCAGTCTATTCACAACTCTCCAACTTCATTCAAACTAATAGCCTGCTGTCAGATCTTCAATTTGGTTTCAGACCATGAAGTAGCTCAGAATCGGTTCTGTTATTTACACAGGATCCTCTAAAACTCACAGTGGACAAATATGAGGTTGCTGCTCTATCACTCCTTGATCAGCAGCATCTGACACAATCCATCAACCTCCACAACACACCATCACACTATTCTACAAAGGATGCAACCTTTTGTAATATGGGGAAAGCACTACAATGGATTGCCTCCTACCACAAAGGCTGGTATTCTTACCTCTTTTCATATGAGGTCCTCATCCTCCACTGTTGATCTTCCCAATGAACCATCACTCCCTTCTCATATTCAACATCTAACTCACTCATTCACCAGACCTAATCAACTCCTTCAATCTCTCATATGATAACTAAAAGGAAGGTATCCTAAAGATGGACAGCCAGAAGACCTACAAGAATCTGAACCAGATAATTGTCTCTATGCCATAGATACATGGAGGAGGAATAATCAACTGAAGCTTAACACCACAAAAAAGAGCTCATGCGCTGTGGACAAGTGCACAAATATCAACCTACAGATATTTGACCAAAGGAAAATCATGCCCCCCCCCCCCCCCAACCATATCAAGAGAGGTGAATAACTTAGTAGTGATCATGGACTCAAACCTATCTCTGATACTACATGTTAACCAAGTCACAAAAAGCATCTTTCACACCATGAAAACCTTGAGCCACATCTTCCCATACCTTAAGTACCAACGAAAGCTGCAGGCCATTCTCATACCTGATGTGATGGATTCAAACTGTTGCTGCAAGACTCCCCCTCCTAGTACATTCCCAAAAAACACATGCAGATTAATGTTCAAACTACTATACATGGTATATATAAAGCCTTGCAAGAAAAAGGACCAGTATAACTTCAAATAAAATCTGTAAAAACAAAACAGACATTTCTGCTCCAGCCTATTCTCTTGGATCTTCATTCCACAGAACAATAAGGAACCCATAGAAATATCTTCTATTTTGGTCCACGAAGCAAAGCTTTGGGACGCTCTACTGGCCATGATCCACTGCACCCAAGCCTGAAATCCCATAATCCAGTAGAGAATAACCACTGTTGGCTACAGCCTTTAGACAACCCTCTCTCAAAATGAGATCCCAGTACACATACCAGAATTTTGGCCTGCTGCTCTGATAAGTACCCAAAGGTCTCATAGCTGCTTACCCAAGGCAGGCTACATGCCAAAACATCAATCCTGTTTCAGACAGATAGACATGATGTGGAAGAACTTCAAAACGGCTCTATCAGCCAGTGTAAATTCCAGACTGCGCAACCAACCACTGTACAGCAGACCGTAGAGTAGGCATATGATAGAAAGATCTGCCAACAAATGCTGGCCGATGAAACAACTGTAACATTCAAGCACTGGTGGAACCACTAGCTATATATTAGGACATTCAACTATCTACCACCATAATTATCACATAAGAGGGCTGCATCATAGTCCATGCAGGCTAATACCTCTGCAGCCTTATACAATGCCATTGTGGGAGACCTTAATGCAGCAACCAATACTGAAACAGGACTAGAATCTCGCTTCTAACTACAAATACCAAAAAGAGAACTAAAGTGCCAGCCAACACTGATAGTACATCTCAAAATGCAACGTGTGCATCTATCCCTCACTCTCCTTTAATTCACAACACTGCTTTAATATTGTGTCCAATAACACAATAACCTGCATCCCGAATTACATTGAAACACTACCCACATAGGCTCAATACTAAGACAGCACTGTTCACACAACAGACTATTTATTTATTTATATTATTTGCTTCTATAGCACTGGACTCGACCCCCTGAGGGGTATCTCCGTGCTTTGCACGCTGTAGATACAGAGAATAGGGTCTTGGGTGCTGAACGGTTGGGAGTCTAAGCTTGCCTAAAGAGGTAGGTTTTTAGTGCCTTCCTAAGGGAGGGAAGATTGGTATTATGGTGCATGTCCAAAGGGAGTTTATTCCAAAGGGAAGGTCCTACATAAGAGAGGGCACGGCCACCCTGCCTTGCCTTTTTTATAAATGGAATTTTTAGTAGGAATTGGCGTTCAGATTTGTAAATTTGAAATATCTGAGTCAGGTATTGGGGACCTGATCTAAAGAGACTTTTGTGAATGATACAGCAAATTTTAAATTTGATTCACTGGCGTACAGGCAGCCAGTGAAGCTCTTTCAGAAGGGGCCTAGATGGAGTTCTTGAAGGAACATTGAGAACCAGTCTGGCCGCAGTGTTTTGGGCCACTTGGAGTCGGTTGATTACATGTTCATTTGCTGAAATAAGGAGGCCATTGCAGTAATCCAACCAACTTATTACAAGCGCCTGGACTAAGGTCTTTCTGTAAACATCTGATAGGTAGGGAAAAACCCTTCTCAAAAGACCGATTGTCTGAAAACAGGATCCAGTCACCAGATTCACATGTTCTTTTAGGACCAGGTTCTGGTCTAGTCTGACTCCCAAGTTCTTAACTGATTGTTTTGGACATGGAATAGGTCCCAATTCCAGAGGCCACCAATCTGGTGACCACAGAAGATTCGCGTTCCCAAATAGCATGACTTCTGTCTTGCCCACGTTACACTGGAGGCAATTAGAAGCCATCCAGTGTGATACCACTCTCATACCTTCAGCAAAGGAGTTCCTAATTTCTGGGGTTAAAGTCTGAAAAGGGAACAAGAGCTGGGTGTCGTCAGCATACGACACAGGGGTAAACCCATACTGTCTCACAATGTCAGCAAGGGGGGCCACATACACATTAAATAATGTGGGGCTTAGGCATGAGCCCTGCGGAACCCACTTGGTGAGCTCCCTAGAGATGGAATGATAGGAGCCCAAGCTGACGCTTTGTGAGCGGCCTGTGAGAAAGCTCTCTAGCCAGGACAGAGCTACGCCTTCGATCCCCACCTGCTGCAACCGGCCGAGAAGAATCTCATGAGACACGGTGTCAAAGGCTGCAGACAGGTCTAACAGCACCAGAATCATGGAGCCTCCTCTATCCTGTGTCATTTTGATGTTATCTGACACGGAGAGGAGTGCAGATTCGGTGCTGTAGTTGGGTCTGAACCCAGATTGAGAATGGTCCAGACCCCCTGTAGCCTCAACAAACCGTGACACATGAGTGTTTACATGTTTTTCGGCCAGTTTGCTTAAGAATGGTAGTAGGGAAATGGGGCGTAAGTTGGATATTTCTGACCAAGGCAAGGCCGTGTTTTTACGGATGAGGTTTACTACCGCCTTTTTCCAGTCTTGGGGGATTCGTCCCTCTTTGAGAGATAGATTGATGATCGTCTGTATCATGGGAGACAGAAGATTGCTTATTAAGGCCGTTGTTTTTGCTGGAATGAGATCTAATGGGGAGCCGGTTTTAATGCTACTGATCAAGGATAAGATTTCTGTTTGACTTGTTTCAGGGAACTCAGTTAACTTAGGTTGGTTATTATCAGAGGGCATCAGAGTATTTTTAATGCTAGTCCCGGAGTTTTTAGCCATTGTAATCTTTTGATAGATGGTGTCAATTTTTTCCTCAAAGAAGAGGGAAATATAATTACATAATGCTTGGGTAAATTCATCAGGACTCTCACAAGCCAAGGGCTTTACAAAGGTCTGTAAGATCCTGAACAGCTCTCTGGAGGAGTTCCCTGCTTCCGGACTACACATAGTGGAGCATGTTACCCCTTTGGGCAAGTGCTGCAGCACCCCACCTAGGGGTAGTAAAGGCTATATAAATGCAGCAAAACCATACACTACAATCAAGTAGACATTTCAATGTTGTAATGCATAGAATCCTGAGAGGGAAAAGACAATCAGTAGCAGCAAATGTTTTGCCAGTAACTCTTCAGAAAATGCTCTATTTTCAAGGTTCTGTAGGAGCATGAGCTTAGTCTAATGCCATCTCTGAGGTAAATATGGGGTGATAATCCTGTGTTGTTTTTTTTCCTTTGTCCTTCTTGAGTCTTAGTAGCACCCTAACCATTCTTGTTTGTATATCATAATACATACTCCAGCAGTCCATACTTCCATCTGCTTAGTCTTCTGGAGTACAACAGTTTAAATGTATCCATTGTGTCTACACAGGGAACCTCTTCATTCTGCTCCAGTTATGCATAGAACGGCATATTACCAAACAGTATCTGAACTCTAAATTTTCCAGGAGTGAGTACAAATTAGCACACTCAATGACATTATTGGAACCCAAGTTAAGTGACAGTGAGAAACAACGGTATGAAAGGAAGTGACAAAATAAGAATTGCCATTGATGAAAATGGTAAAATATCTAAAAAGATGTGCAATTGATAAACTATCTTTAGAAAGGACATGAACATGGACTCTTGAAGTATAGGGAACCAGCAATTAAGAGACCTTGAGGACATTGAGGAAAAGAGAACCTCAGAGGCATCTTTTGCAGGGAAACAGAACCTCTGAGAACATTAGGGCATATTAGCAAGGGCCATATCACCGCTTTAGCGGCACATTTTGCCGCTAAAGCGGCAATATTTTTATCGCCCTATTAGCATGCTGTTGCTAACGGTTTGGGGTCCGCTTTGCATGTCAGCGATATTTATCGCTAATGACATGCAAAGTTGGCGTACCCAAACTGTTAGCGACTGAAAGCAGTCGCTAACACAGCTATCGCCTATTAGCAAGGCAGGCATAGCGATAAAGCGCGATTATCGCTATTATCTAACACCTGCTAAAAACATGACTTACCTGTTTATCGATTGGGAGGTGGATTTTCAGGTTAAGTCCCCATTGGCGTTAATGCGTGAATATCGCTGGATTTCCAGCGATATTCATGCATTTCGCCACTATCGCTGGATATTTTAGCACAATGGAGAAAAACGTTGCTAATAGCATGTTTACTCCGCTAACATATCCAGTGATAGGCAGCGATAAAAAAATATGCGCTATGTGCATTTTGAGATAAATATCGCTATTCCTTGCTAATATGCCCCATAGTTCAGAAACACTACACTCAAGCAGATCCAGTGCCGTGACACTCCTCCGAGTAGCTGTGCCCTTTATAAATCTTCATCATTCATTAATCCAGAAACATACATTGCATAAAAAGACTGACTGCAATGATTTAGGTAATTTGGACGGGTAAAGATCCATTGTCCCTACACTATGCCACTTCTGCATATCACACAACAACAAAGGGGCAGCAAATCCAAGAACAATAGGAAAAGTGCTAATCCGGGGCAAAGTTGTTCCAATTAAAAGACAGGAGAATATAAATCCAGGGTGGCATATTTCCATTACAATCAATATCGGAAATACTACACCCAGAAGAGAAACATCAATTGCATAAAAAGACTGACATGTAACTACCTAGATGGTTTGGAGGAGAAAAAGATCTGTCGCCCCTACACTGTAACACTGCAGTAACTGACACAGAATAGGATGAGAGCAGAAAAACCAAACTCTCCACTGCAAAGAGTTTGTGCGTTTAGGCATTGTTACTTATTGGTTAGAATATTATGAGGGTATAAGTACTGCATTTATTGTGTTATATGGTTTGCATGGCTGGTGTGTGTGTTACAGATTGAGGTTGTAATCATAACGTGAATTTCAATGTTTTTTCAGTTTTAATTTGCAATCATAACTGTGTTTTTTTAAGTGATTTTCTAAATTGTAAAAAAAGCTATAATAGAGGGGGTGTGGCTACCGGCAGTGGGAAATGTCCGCCTAGTCCGAGAGCTCCGGAGTAACAGCAGCCCTTAAACATCAATTCGCACATTTATTCGCTGAATTGGGGCTTCCCGAGGGGCTCCTCCGCCGTCGGAACTCGAGCGGCACACATTGATGCCCCCGTGCTTCTAAACCGAAGCCCGCTTCAGAAGTTATCCTCTCTGGACTGTACGAGGGCTGGTGGAGCCTGTGAGTCCGGGGACTCAGTTGGTTACAGAAGCTGGTGGTGGCCTCATAGACAACGGCCTACGCCTGCACGACGCTCCTTCCGCCTCTGCTCCTTCCTTTGATTGCCTCCCTGGCTAGCGGGACCCTGCTGCGAGTGGCAGAAAATTGGCCAACGTCGTCCGTTGGTCTCTCGGCCTTGCGGAGGATGTCTCTCTGGCCTCGCCCATCGCCTCTGACCCACCGACTCACCCTCACAGGAACCCTCTCGCCTCCACCCCACTACAACAGCTAGGGACTGGGACGTCGAGAACATTGAGAGCGTGTACTTGGTGTACCCAGTAGCTCCACCAAGTTCACAACTGGTACGCACCCTACAACCCATGGTGAAATGGCGGGCAGAGGGCCCAGAAACCAGACTGTCCAGGCGAAATTGGACAAGTATGCATACGAAAAGGGATTGCATACAACGCCACCTCACGGCAAAGCACAGGAGGGTGACGAAGGGAAGAAAGTAACATTGGAAGACATCATGAAGGCACTAGCAAATGTCCAGACGACGGTCGGAACGATCTCTACGGATGTATCCCTGCTGCGGGCAGACCTCCACAAAATGGCGGACAGAGTAAAAGATGTGGAGATAGTGGCAAAATCCCTGGTCCAAGATACCTCGGACCTCCAAGTATCAGTGGCCCGCCTGGAAAAGGATAACAAGCTGTTTATGGACAAACTGGATGACCAGGAAGGGCGCGCTAGACGGAACAACGTCAGAATTATTGGCATTTCTGAATCGGAAGGGACCCAGGCAATGGACCTTTATGTTGAAGACCTGATAAAAACTAAGCTACAGCCCAAGGGACTCTCGCACTTCTTTTCAGTCGAGCGCGCTCATAGAGTGCCAGGTGGAAGGCCCAAACCGGGGGCGCCTCCAAGTGCTGTACTCGCACGTCTTTTCAACTTTAGGGATCGCAACACCATTTTGCAAGCGGCAAGGATCTCCCCCCCTGTTCGGATTTTGAACTCGACCCTCTCCTTCTTTCCGGATTATACTGCAGCCGTCTCTCAGAGACGTCGTAATTTCTTTGAGGTTAAAAAACTGCTGCGGGTGCAAGAATTGCCATATTCCATGCTATTTCCAGCAAGGCTCAGGGTAATGGCTGAAGGGAAAACATGGTTCTTCGACACGCCAGAGACGACCCTCGAATGGCTAGAGGGATGGCGTCCAGTAAACCAAAAGAATCGGAGACCAGGATCACACCGCCGCCGAGAGAGGGTGGACTCCCCAGAAGACATGGGCCCCAGGGATCAGGAGTACCACCATGATCCACATCCTAAAGAAGAGTAGGGCTGACCAACCTGCAGACAATACTTTAGACTAGAAAGTACGGCACCATGAACGCTGACAATTGAGCTGCCTTGAAGTTCTGGACTGGGGGGGCCTAAGGGACTCCAAAAGGCTGCTGCCTCAAAGGACTCTCCCCCGGCACGCAAGTATTGCAGCTCTGGGAGGGACAATAAAGCACTCTGCAAAGTTGGGATGGCGGGCAGTTCTAAGTTCGCCTGGCAGGGAGGCAGGGAGGGTGGGTGCAACGCGGGATGGGAAGGTAACTTATGCAACAGCTTTTGTTATGTATACAATTGTTTCTTGTTTGTTTGTTCGACTCACTCTGGTTCTGACAGCACTATGGGACGACACTTTGGCACTATGGGCCACACGCAACTCTAGATTCTCGATCCACCTCAATGCACACAATAATTGGTGGGTCACCTGCATGATGCACCTTACTATAGATAATGGCTGCAGCTGCTTCGCATGAGTCACAGGCTCACCGGACTACTCTCACCCTTCTCACCTGGAATGTTAGGGGCCTGGGAGATAAAGTGAAAAGAGGCCTAGTACTGCAATGCCTGAAACGCTGTGGCCCTGCGGTGGTCTTTCTGCAGGAGATGCACCTGGTTGGGTCTGCGGTTCGAGCTATGGACAGATGGGGTTATCAGATGGTGGCCCATGCAGACTTCTCCACGGGCTCCAGGGGTACGGGGATTCTTATTAGGAAAAACTTCCCATTAGCGGTGCAACAAACACGAGTTGACGAACAGGGCCGCTTCGCGGCGCTGACCTGTCGCTGGGAAGGAAGGTTATTCAACTTGGTCTCTGTATACATACCGCCTGCACTCCAGACACAATCCCATTCAGCTCTTACGAAGTTCCTATTGACACTCCCAGAGGCGACAATACTAATGGGGGGAGACTTAAATGACATAGTAGATGGCTCACAGGACAGATTCCCTACCAGGCCTGAAACTCAAAGTGGGCGACGTCTTCTCGGTCTCATAGATGCCCTAGGGCTTACAGACAGCTGGAGATTCAAGCACCCGAATGAGTCACGGTACACCTTCTACTCAGCAGTAGATAAATCTCTCACACGTATTGATTATTTCCTGGTGTCAGCAGACGCACTGCATGGTATAGAAGATGTCACTATCGGCCCCAGAGGCATATCGGACCACTCCCCAATAATGCTTAAATACACCCATCATCAGGTCCGCCGAAAGCGCATGTTCCCGGTACACGCTAGCTTCCTCCAGATTCCACCCATTCAGTCCACCCTTGCACGTACCACTAAACAATTCTTCCAAGAAAACCAGGGCTCGGTGGACTCACCCAGCTCGCTCTGGGAGGCGTATAAAGTGGTCCTCCGGGGACAAGCTATGGCATCCATTCTGGGACACAAACGGGAGCGTCAGGCAGAACTGGACAGCCTTGAGGCTGAACTTACCGTAGCCATAGAGGAGCAGGAGGCCCACCCATCTCCGGGAACCGCCCGTTCGGTTCGCCTAGAACAAAAGGAACTTTTGGCCCACCAGAGAGAAATAGCGCTAACCAAGATTCAAGCCACTAGACACAGGGTGTATGAACTGGGAGATAAGGCAGGGAAAATGCTGGTCTGGCTAGATCGGAAAGAGAGAGCACGTAAAGTCATTCCACAGCTTACCTCCCCTACAGGCTCCCCCTTTTCCAACCCAGATGGTATAGTCAATCTCCTAGCCGACCACTATGAATAAATCTATGCTCCCCGGGCAGCCTATTAGACTGCTGAGGCATATGAATATATTAAGGATCTATCAATACCCAAGCTCCCCCCGGAGGCAGTTCTCCTCTTTGAGGCCGACATTACCACCGATGAAGTGCAGACAGCTACCTACGCCTTAGCGTCTAGCAAAGCACTGGGGCCGAATGGGCTCCCAGTTGAAATGCACAAGAGGCTGATACAATCGACAGCACCCTCCTTCCTTAGTATGATCTCCGACAGTCTGGAATTAGGAGAGCTGCCACGAGATCAACGACTAGCCACGATTGTTGCAATCCACAAACCTGGCAGGCCTGAGACGGACTGTGCCTCATACCGTCCGATCTCACTCATTAACGTGGAGCCTAAGATCCTCGCTAAATTGCTAGCGTTGCGACTCACTCCTCACCTAGCGACATTAGTGCACCCGGACCAATCTGGCTTCATGCCACATCAGAGCACGGCCCTTAATCTCCGACGGCTTCATGCTGTCCTTGCACGTGCCCCCTATCTCAAAGACCCTGCTGTCATCCTCTCTCTAGACGCCACTATGGCGTTCGACACAGTCGAATGGTCCTACTTGTTTGCAGTGCTCCAACATATGGGATTTGGTCCCAAATTTTGCTCCTGGGTTTGTTTGCTGTACACCAAGTCATTAGCGCATGTTGTCGCAAATGGACACATTTCACGAGATTTCCCACTTGGCCGAGGCACGAGACAGGGATGCCCACTGTCTCCGTTGCTATTCGCACTGATCCTGGAACCACTTGTGATCTGGATCAGAAGGGAACCCTCCATCAAGGGGCTCCGGTGGACTGACACATGGGAGGATTGTATATCCCTATATGCGGACATCCTTCTGTATCTAACATCCCAGAAAAAATCCATTCTTGAACTACTGAATGTGTGTGAAAAGTTCGGTAGAGTATCAGGATACAAGATTAACTGGACTAAATCCATCCTGTTTATCCTTTCTGGTCCGCCGCCTACCCTACCATTGACCTGCCCTTTAAGAGTAACCACAACTGCATTCAATTACCTGGGTATCTACATAATGCCAGACCCCGATGAATTCTACAGTCTAAATCTCAGCCCCCTATTGGACCGCTTCAAACGTGACGTGAAGGTGTGGCAGACTCTCCCTCTCACGCTCCTAGGAAAGGCAGCATTGTATAAAATGATGGCTCTCCCCCGCTTCCTTTACGTTCTTGAGAATACTCCTTCCTTAGTCCCTACACAGTACTTTAAATCGATAGCGTCATCAGTTTCCCACCTGCTGTGGGGTGGAGGGCCACCATGGATAGCGCAAGATAAACTGACTAGAAGTTGGTACGATGGGGGAATTGCACTTCCAAATGTAGAGCTTCACTACTAGGCGGCACATCTGAAGCAGATTGATTTTTGGTTACATGCCCCGCAAACTGAACCTACGTATCATGCTGACAGACATTCTTTGGAAGGTAGGGAACTGCTGGGTAATTTATACAGCCCCCGTCCACCTTCACACTTGATAGGCCCAACGCAACACTCTGTGCAGCTTTGGTTCCGGGCTAACAGAAGACTCAAATGCTTGAGAACCATCACCCAAATGACACCATTGTGTGATTCAAGCAGACTGGGTTTCCTCCGAAATAGTAAGGGATTCCAGGCCTGGGACAACATTGGTATTTCAGTGGTAGGAGATTTATGGAAGAAGGGTAGGGTGGTAGACTTCACCCATCTGCAAACACAACATGAAATGTCACAAACAGAGATATTTAGATACCTTCAAGTTAAACATGCGCTTCAATCGGCTATACCGGTCGGCACTGTCCTTGGGGAATCCACTCCTCTCGAGGATAGGATCTTGACCGAACACATGCAGGAAAGGGCCACTTCCCTCACATATTGAAAGCTAGTTAATAACCTCCCTGACGCTACAACCACCCTGAAACAACGCTGGTCTGAGGAGGTGGCCCCACTTGATGATTCTGAATGGCAGGAGGCCCTTGCATTTCCACGTGAAGCGGCGATCCCCTCTAGACTAAAACTGATCCAACTCAAAATATTGCATCGTAGGTACTATACCAGACCACTCCTACACAAGATGGGAAGAGCTGTGCATAAATTCTGCCTACGTAATTGCGGGAAAGAGGGGACCTTTTTCCTCACTATCTGGGAGTGTAGGTTCATATCAATACACTGGACAGCAGTGATGCGCACGATTTCTCAAACAATAGACATTTCCCTGCTGCCGGAGCCTCGGCGATGCTTACTAAATGTATGGAAGCCTAATGACTTGAACCACCGGCAGCAGGACTGGGTGATGTTGGGCATGCTGATGGCAAAACGCAGAGTCGCCAGGCTTTGGGGCTCTGCAGTGTCGCCGACATTAAATAGTTGGTGTAAAGATATGGATGGGGCAATGGTAGCGAGAAGGCTGTATTTATTCATCATCGTTGCCCAAGCAAATGGGGTAAGATATGGGTTGAATGGAACACGTTCAGGGGTAACATCTGCGAACCACCAAGCACTGATGGGGACAATGAGGATCTAGACTAATGATAACTAATGGGATGTACGGCTGATGAAGAGATGTGTTCAAAATGTCGTATTTAATACCTGTGATTTCAAATTGAATGTAATTGCGATATGCCTGCTATTGTGTTTATATACCTGATGTACCAATCCTATGCAGAAATGTCCTAACTGCTGTGTTGTTACAAAATAAAAATAATTAAAAAGAAAAGGTATAATAAAAATGACCATAACTTTACGTTGAACTTTGTTTTTTCGTAATGTATTTTCATATGCTACATGCAAAATACGGCTGTACAAGGCTAAGACTTTGGGGCTCATGCATCAAACTCCCGTTTTGCGTTTCCAAATTTGCGAATTTTACCGAATCGCAAATATGGATTCGCAAAACGGGATGCATCATGGAAAGTGCAAAATATTTCCGATTCGGTAAAATTCGCAATTTTTACCGACTCGCAAATATTTTGTGACTTCAAAATTGCGAATTCGCAATTCCCATTGATTCCTATGGGCCAAAAGGCCCATAGGAATCAATGGAAATTGCGAATGGCACTTAGAAAATTTCATGGGTGCAGGGGGGGGTCCAAAGGACCCCCCCCTGCACCCCCGAAATGTAATTTGAAATGGATGTTTCACACACACATGTCCTAAGGACATGTGTGTCTGTAACATGACATCGTTTAAAATGTAAATTAGTACATTTTAAACATTTTTCGCAATTTACCACGAGGTTCAACCTCGTGGTAATTTGCACTTCCAAACCTTGTTCTCGCAATTTCATTTCTGAATGATGCATTGCATTTAAGGAATCGCAAATTTGCGATTCCTTAAATGCATTCGCATTCTGGAAAGTCGCAAAATCAGCGAATTCCATTCAGAAATGATGATGCATCTGAAAAAGCACTTTTGCATTCGCAAACGGCCGATTTTAAGGAATCGCACCGTTTGCGAATGCAAAAGTGCTTGATGCATGTGGGCCATAGTCTTTGATGTTTGTTGGTGGTTAAGAGAAGATCAGGTTTTATGGGGGGCAGGAATGGTTTGATTTTGTTTGTTTTCATTTTTTATATATTTGTACCTTTTTTAACAATTGCTGTGCCAAAAGGCCACTATTATTTTTGTATTGATGGAACTTCTGAAAAAGTTTTCCATCTTCTCCTCCCCAATTATTTAGTTTTGTTCCCCACACAATGTGTAGACCTTGAACTCCAAGCTGTACACTGTGAAACCTTTTAGGTGCACATTTATTTTGTAGTATTCTTTGTCCAGCACCTCCGCAGGACCACTTGGTAGTGTTTCAACTTCCTGTGCTTCAGCATGTTCTGTCTTCCTTTGCCACCTTGTGCCCTCTTGTGCACCCCCACCCATGGGCGTCCGCAGGGGAGGGCAAGGAGGGGCACTTGCCACCCTCCTGGCTCGCCGGTCTGTCCGGTGCGGGCGTACTGGGGGTGACGTGGAGAAATTGGGTTTTTTTAACAATGTGACTAAAGGTATTTGCTGCACGAGCCCATTTGAGCACAGTGCCACTCGCAGTAAAAGGTAGTGGATTCTAAACCGGGTGCTGCTGACAGTACCCGCGCCTGCACCTCCTGAGACCCCTTTCTTTCTTCCTGCCACTAATGTTTATACACAAGACCGTTCCCTGAGGCTCTTTTCAATGCCGCCTTTTACGTTTCTTGGATCTCGCTCAGTTACCACTCACATGAAAGCCTGAGGAGTTTGGAAGGGCAAGATAGAGAAGTTGAGATATTAAAGCGAGAGGGAGATGAAGATAAGGGGGAAAAGGGTAAAAGAAGAGAGGGAGAAGATGAAGGTAAGAGAAAAAACATACATAAAGAGAAAAGGAAAAGGACAAGCAATTTAGATGAAAGAGAATGTGAATTAATGGACGAGAAGGATGAGGAAGCAAGTAGGAAAGACAGAGGAGTCTGCTACGAATGTTCTATTCTGTAAAACAAAAGTGTGGTCCGAGCCTCTGGAGCTTTGTCTAGCGATTGACTAGTTCAGGGATTGTTTTAGGAATAGATGAAAATGGAGAAATCTAGAAAATAATTCACAGCTGGAATTACTTTCACCAGAACGAAAGCATGGTGGAGGAAATATCACAATTGGAATCTTCATTTTATGCTGTGTTTTTTCTCGGTCTGTAGTGCCAATAACCCAGCTGTTTAGCATTGCTGCTCTAAACTTTCACTGTACTCCCCACCTCTGTCTGACTTTTAGCAGACTCAGATGCAGGAGTAAAGAGCACAGGGGTTGACAGAGTACTGGTGACAGGCTCCCTGCTGCAGCTTTGCTCTGCCTGTCAATGGTCTATAGGATCCAAGTCATTGCGTCCTGAAGTTATGACATGCCAATGTAAGCTTCATGTGGGTCTAATGTTGCTGCGGCTTTCAAAGCTCTTCTAGAAGATTGCGATTTAGAAAAGGGCATTATTGTTACAAATAATATCTTTATACTCCATGATACAACTCCACATACAATAAAGTGTCACTCAAACTCATTGAAGTGACACACATAAAATCATGGCAAATGTGAAATGTCACACATAACCAATCTCAAAACTTGGCAGCTATGTATTGAGATTGTGCCGCGCAGAGGATGGATGTTAAAGTGATGCACTCCCCTGAAAAAATTTCTGCGGATGCCCATGCCCCCCCCCCACCCTCCCTCTACCCCCCCACTCAGCTCCTGGTCACAAAGTTTGCGCAGGATACGGCGTGCCTTCAGCTTCTTCTCCCAGCAGAATGGGTAACGTATAAACTACAAAATGTAGCTTGTGTATCGGCCCATGGTGTTGACAGAACCACACAGAAACTTCAATTTAATTGCATCAGTTGGTGCAGTGAATCAAAGGAGCATATTAAATGAGAAGTTAGGAACTTTGAAACTGTAGGTGTTTGTGAAGTTTGAACACATATGCATTAGAAAAGGTGCTGGGAGTCACAGGAAAAATGGGGCAGGTGTCGCCCCAATATCTATGGAGTGCAGTTCCCAAGGGTGAGAGGGAGCACCCATTTACACCCTAATGTAGATGATTCTACAATAGATCACAAGACAAGTGGTTTTGACCAGCAAGCTGGTGCATGGATGAGCTCAGTAGAATGATAGCAGACGACAGTTAAAAGTTCTCGTCTCAAGTAGTCAAGTCAAGTCAAGTCAAAGAATTTATATAGTGCACTACATACCCAGAGGGTCTCAAGGCGCTTAGGGAGGGGAGGAGGATTACTTGTCAAATATCCACGTTTTAAGTTGCTTTCTGAATGCTAGGTGGTTCTGGGTAAGGCGAAGGTAAGTGGGGAGTGAGTTCCATGTTTTAGCTGCCAGGTATGAGAAGGATCTTCCTCCCATGGTGGTCTTGTTGATGCGGGGTACAGTGGCGAGGGCTTGGCTGGAAGAACGTAGTTGGCGGGAGGGGGTGTAGAAGGACAGTCGTGAGTTGAGGCATTCTGGTCCGATGTCGTAGAGTGATTTGTGTGCGTGGGTTAGCAGTCGGAAAGTGATCCTCTTATTGACGGGTAGCCAGTGGAGGTCTTTCAGGTGGCCAGAGATGTGTTCGTTACGCGGGATGTCTAATATGATCCTGGCTGAGGCGTTTTGGATTCGTTGGAGTTTCTTCTGGATTTTAGCGGTAGTACCTGCGTAGAGGGTGTTTCCGTAGTCCAGTCGGCTCGTGACCAGAGCATGGGTGACTGTTTTTCTGGTTTCGGTGGGGATCCAGCGAAATGTTTTTTTGAGCATGCGAAGAATGTTGAAGCAGGATGAGGATACGGCGCTGACTTGTCTGTTCATTGAAAGTGAAGAATCCAGGATAACGCCTAGGTTCCGTGCGTGGTCTGTCTGGATGGGTGCTTTTCCGAGGGCTTCCGGCCACCAAGAGTCGTCCCATGCAGAGGGGGATGTACCTAAGATGAGGACTTCTGTTTTATCTGAGTTCAGTTTCAGACGGCTGTGTTTCATCCATTCGGCAACTTCTTTCATTCCTTCGTGTAGGTTGGTTTTGGCGGTGCTGGGGTCATTGGTGAGAGAAAGGATCAGTTGAGTGTCATCCGCGTAGGAGATGATGTTGAGATTGTGTTGGCGAGCGATGGCCGCAAGGGGGCTCATGTATACGTTGAAGAGGGTGGGACTGAGTGAGGATCCTTGTGGTACGCCACAGATGACTTCAGTGGCCTCGGACTTGAATGGTGGAAGGCGGACTCTCTGGGTTCTTCCGGTGAGGAACGAGGTGATCCATTCAAGTGCTTTTCCTTGTATTCCGATGTTTCTGAGGCGTTGTAAAAGGGTGCTGTGGCAGACTGTGTCGAAGGCTGCAGAGAGGTCGAGGAGGATGAGGGCGACTGTGTCTCCATTGTCCAGTAGAGTTCGAATGTCGTCTGTTGCTGCGATGAGGGCGGTCTCAGTGCTGTGTTTTGCTCGGAAGCCAGATTGTGAGGAGTCGAGGGATTTGTTGGCTTCGAGGAAAGCGGCGAGTTGGTTGTTGACAGCTTTCTCGATGACTTTGGCCGGGAAAGGAAGGAGCGATATGGGGCGGTAATTTTTGAGTTCGGTGGGGTCCGCTGTGGGTTTTTTCAGAAGGGCGGTGAGTTCAGCGTGTTTCCAGCTTTCCGGGAAGGTGGCGGAGTTGAAGGAGCAGTTGATGACGTCTCGGAGGTGCGGTGCTATGACGGAGTCTGCTTTGTTGAAGATGTGGTGAGGACATGGGTCTGTGGGGGATCCTGAGTGGATGGAGTTCATCAGGCAGATGGTGTCCTCAGTGGAGATTGGGTTCCAGTCGTTGAGGGTGTTCAAGGGGGGAGAATGTTCAGCATATGGTTGGGTGGGTTGATCTCCGGGTTGGTTGTCGATGCTGTTGTGGATGTCTGCAATTTTGTTGTGGAAGAATAAAGCCAGGGAGTCGCAGAGTGTTTGAGAGGGGGTGATGTCGTTGGAGTTGGCCGAGGGGTTGGTAAATTCCTTGACGATGTTGAAAAGTTCCTTGCTGTTGTGGGCGTTGTTGTCTAGTCGATCCTTGAATGCTGTTTTCTTGGCCTTTCGGATTAGTTGGTGGTGTGTGCGGGTGGCGTTTTTGAAGGCGTCCTTGGTGCTAGTGGTTGGGTCTTTTTTCCAGGCCTTCTCAAGGGAGCGGCAGAGTTTCTTGGACTTCTTAAGATCATCGTTGAACCATGAGGCCTTCTTGCTGCCAGGTTTGCTTTGACGTTTTTTCAGTGGTGCTAGGATGTCGGCGGTGTTGGATAACCATAGGGTGAGGTTGGCGGCGGCTTGGTCTGGGTTAGAAGAGTGGGCTGGGGTGTTTAGAAGGAGCGATGAGGAGATCTGGTCGATGGTGATTTTGTTCCAGTTTCTTTGCAGAGTTGGTTGGAGGTGGTTGGTGGGTTTCGGCTTGTTGTAGGTGAAGTGAACGCAGCTGTGGTCAGTCCAGAGGAGATCTGTAGTGTGGCTGAAGGAGACATGATTGCTGGAGGTGAAGATGGGGTCGAGTGTGTGACCTGCGATGTGGGTGGGGGAAGTGACCAGTTGTTTAAGTCCGAGGTTGGCGAGGTTGTCTAAGAGGGTGATGGTGTTGCGGTCGTTGTGCTTTTCAAGGTGAAAGTTGAGGTCTCCCAGAAGGATGTAATCTTTGGAGGGGAGCGCGTGTGGAGTGATGAAGTCCGTGATGTCTTCACTGAATTTTGCACTGGGTCCTGGTGGTCTGTAGAGGAGGGTGCCTCTGAGTGTGGTCTTGGGGTCGATGTGGATCTGGAAGTGAAGGTGTTCGGAGTTGGCGAGGTTGACGTCAGAGCTGGTAGAGATGTGGATTGATTTTTTATGGACGATAGCGATTCCTCCTCCTGTGTGGCCGGTACGGTCCTTGCGTGTGATCTTATAATCTTCAGGGATGGCAATGGTGATGTCTGGGGCGGAGGAAGCGTTCATCCATGTTTCTGTTAGGAAGGCGACGTCTGGAGAGATGGTGTCTAGTAGATTCCATAGGTCAATGGCGTGCCTGTGGACCGATCGGGTGTTGAGAAGGATGCATTGTAGGTGGTTGGGGTCGGGAATCTGTGGTGTGGTCGTAGCGGAGATGTTGTTGGTGCCGCTGAATTTGCAGGAGTGGCAAGAGAAAGGTCCATGGGTGTGTCCAGGAGCGGCTTGGACGCAGTTGGGGGCGCGACCGGGGTTAAGGGCTAGGAGGCAGGCGGCATCGTAGGTAATGCGGGAGGGCTGGGCAGCGCGAGGGCCAGGGGGTATGGCGCTGGGCGCGGTCCAGGCGGGAGGGGCGTAGACGGGCGTAGACGGGCCTAGACGGGCGTAGACGGGCGTAGACGGCCTTACCTTTGGCGCACCTTCGGCGCGGATTGGGCGCTGTCGCTGCGCGTGAACGCTGCACGCTTGGGCTGCTGTCATATATGGATGGTGGGATGGGGGAGGGGCGAGAGCGGCTCAGCTGGGAGGCGGGGCGGGCTCAGGTCAACACGGAGCACAACAACAACGGATACAAAATGGAGGGGGGAGTCGAGCAGGGCGCCGGGGGGTATCGCGCAGTTAACTCTATGGCAAGACAACAATGGTGCAAGCAAGCGAGGTGCAGTCAATACAGTTAATACGCAGATCGAAATATGGCACAGTTAATTAATGCAGCTCAGTTCAACGATACCGGCAAGCAAGCGAGGTCAATACAATTAATTGGCAGTTCTAAGTATAGTACAGTCGCTCAAAGCAGCGCAGTTCAACAATACCGCTTCACGATGGAGAGGCAGGGGAGCGACCACTCAGGGCAGAAGCACAGAGGGATCACAGCGCTTCTGGTACAGGGAGCGCTGTAAATAGATAGTGGGAGGGCGGCTCAGCTGGGAGGCGGGGCGGGCTCAGGTCAACACGGAGCACAACAACAACAGATACAAAATGGAGGGGAGAGTCGAGCAGGGCGCCGGGGGGTATCGCACAGTTAACTCTATGGCAAGACAACAATGGTGCAAGCAAGCGAGGTGCAGTCAATACAGTTAATACGCAGATCGAAATATGGCACAGTTAATTAATGCAGCTCAGTTCGACGATACCGGCAAGCAAGCGAGGTCAATACAATTAATTGGCAGTTCTAAGTATGGTACAGTTGCTCAAAGCAGCGCAGTTCAACGATACCGCTTCACGGTGGTGAGGCAGGGGAGCGACCACTCAGGGCAGAAGCACAGAGGGATCACAGCGCTTCTGGTACAGGGAGCGCTGTAAATAGATAGTGGGAGGGCGGCTCAGCTGGGAGGCGGGGCGGGCTCAGGTCAACACAGAGCACAACAACAACAGATACAAAATGGAGGGGGGAGTCGAGCAGGGCGCCGGGGGGTATCGCGCAGTTAACTCTATGGCAAGACAACAATGGTGCAAGCAAGCGAGGTGCAGTCAATACAGTTAATACGCAGATCGAAATATGGCACAGTTAATTAATGCAGCTCAGTTCAACGATACCGGCAAGCAAGCGAGGTCAATACAATTAATTGGCAGTTCTAAGTATGGTACAGTCGCTCAAAGCAGCGCAGTTCAACGATACCGTTTCACGGTGGAGAGGCAGGGGAGCGACCACTCAGGGCAGAAGCACAGAGGGATCACCTCAAGTACGGGAAGTTGTTCTTGTCTTGGATCGGAGATGGGGTCTTCTGGCTCACAGTTTTTAGTGGAAGCAAGAAAACATGGCTGTAACAGCACACAAACACCTAGCATAATTCAAGGCTATTCATATTAATCTAAACAAGCTTCTCCTGATGCTAAAGAAAATACAAGCGTTTTGGGTTTGTCGCCTACAGGGGGGAAATTAATTAACCAATTACGGATCAGAAAAAACAATAATTCGGGCTTTAACACGAGAACAGATGAAAACATAAGTAAGGAGACATTTATTTCCAAACAATAGCAGATAATAAAAAAAGAATTTTGAGTTTTGCCAATGCGTGCTAATGGTGGTGGTAGTGAGATTTTGTTTTAAGTTAATGCTCAATTTTTCCGAAAGTAGAGCTCGGAAACAGAAAGGGGCAAACATTTCCTACTGCTTCCGAGCTGTACTGTCTGAAAATAAAACATTAATTCACATAACTATCTGAATAAATGAATTCACTTTACACACTGCATGTGTATAAACACAGGTGCTTAACTCTGCACTGAGTTTCAAATACAATGGTCCCTAAACAGAAGATTAAACAAACAAGTAATATAGACTCAATCTGTACTATATGTGAAGCTGTCCAGCTGGACAGATACTTTAATATTCAATTCGTTTCGAAAAAATGAACAAAGGGCATTTGAAGTGGGATACAAGCCTGCATCCAACTCAGCAAAATAGGACGAACAACATGTAACAGAAAAGGCTCAGGTAGAGTAAGTTGTTTGTATGTAGCACATACTGATGTTACAAACAAAATATAGTGGGACACCATTACACATGAGCGATATTTAGTTGAGAACTATGGTGTGCATTAGGTCGACAGTGTTTTGATCCTTACAAAACATATTACGATCATCATCAGGACATTTACATTAGCAGGCCTGGGTACATTTGCCTAATATCCAGAAGAGAGTAGCTTGGATACGCACGGGCTGGGGGCAGATTAAGCGCCTGGACCTTGTGCGGTCAAACCTGCAAGGGGTTGGTAGAGATGGCTCCGCATGCGCAGTCACTATGGGCCATATGTATCAAGGCAAAATGGGTTCGCAAACGCCGAAATTTGCAGAATTCCGGCGTTTGCGAACCCATTTTCGCTAAATGGTATGTATGAAACATTTTTGGTGCAAAATAAGGAATCGCTAAATTTGCCATTCCTTATTTTGCAATTGCATTGAAGGAATTGCAAATTTTGCGATTCCTTAAATGCAATGTATCAAGGAGAAAAACTTTCCAAAATGCCATTAAGGAATCGCAAATTACCACCAACTTCTAGTTGGTGGTAACTTGCGAATTCCTTTAAAAAAAAATTTTTTTTAAATCAAAAGGTGCCATGTGACGCTCATACATGCCCTTAGGACATGCATGTGCGCCATATGCGCACACATGTCATTTTCAGGGGTGCAGCAGGGTGTTCTTGAGACACCCCTGCACCCTTGAAGATATTCAAAATTTGCGATTAGCAAATTGCGATTCGCAATTTCCCCTTCATTCCTATGGGCCTCCTGGCCCATAGACATGAATGGGAAATTATTCCTTAATTGCGATTAGCAATTTGCTAATCGCAATTATGGAATTTTAAGGAATCGCTAAAAAGAAGCGATTTTCTACATACATACCATTTTGCGATTTCTACATAGCGATTTCTTAAAAATCGCTATTTAGGAATCGCAAAATGGAATGTTGATACATATGCCCTAAATCAATTAGAAGGGTTAGTTCTGAATCAGCCTAGTAGTGAGGACACTGCTGCATGGGCGTGCTTCCTGCCCGCATCAATCGCGGGGTCATCAAAGCTGTTCATGATATGACCACTGGGAACAAATGGTCAAGCACAAACGAAAGCAGCCTGTTGCCCGACCTAAAAAGGATTTCATCCTACCAAGGGTCCTCCGTCTGCCCAAAATAGGAAGTAAAACAAGCAGGCATTTAATCAATACTGTTTGGTAAAGCCCTACCAGTTCTCAGTATTGGCATAATCCTTATCCTCCCTGATATGGTGGAACGGCTTTCTTAACTTCTCCATGTCATGATGGAAGAAGGTAATGTTCTCCAGTGCATGAAACTTCTGGTTGCTAAATTCTTCCCGCCTCCTTAAAACAAAATAACAATGTTTGGTTAAAAAGACTGAGGTTTTGTAGTAACATATTTACTAATTTAAACTTTCCTCATACCCATTACAGCAGTTGTGATATTTACAGTACTTGACACGTCCCTAACTAAATATATTCTTTCAGTTACCACTTGAAAACAGTGACAGAAATTAGACACCATTTAATTAGTTACAATCATCCAATAAATATTAGCATTGATTAGTAGACACAATGTGAAAAGTGTACGTAAATGTTACAGTTTGTGCATTTTTGAAAGTCTTTTAAGGTGTAAATTTGGTGTTCAGAAAAAGAGTTTAGTGGGTGCGGTTGTTAGAGTTTGAAAACTTAGGTACATATCAAGATACTGAGCAGCAAGAGACATGAGCAGAAGCTTCTCTTTATTGTGAAACCGTGTAGAACAAAGTGATCACAGATCATGTAACAGGGCTCAGGAGTCATGAATGCAACATGAGGGGTTAAGAAGCATTCCCTGCCCTTCCCTTTACTACATATTTTAACAGATCTGCAGGCTGCTTGGTATGACCTTTGCTCCCAGATGTACTAATCCTAGTCATAAACCAGGACTGTTCAATTAGTACTACCACCTATGTAATAATAGGTCACATTTCACATTTTAAATACACAGGGGGTTGCAAAACGACCTGCCCAATTAATATTAATTAAGCAAGTTGCAAACTTGACTGCTTGTGATTGTCTGCAAATCAGAGGATTGAGGCCGCAAATGAGGTAAATAGGAAACTTTTTTTTAAAGAACTCTTTTTCAATTAAAAGGACAAGTACTGCTTTTTGGTCCCCTGCTTTTAAGACCCCCAGACCACTGCCTACTCTGTAAGAGGTTGCTGCCATGATCCCCGAAGGAGAAGCTGTCCCATGGTGACAACTTTTGCTTTGTGAATCAGTTACCACCTCAACCTGGGGGTTGCTAATTGATAAATGATTTGCATCCACAACTGCAGTCACAAACCTTCTGATACATACCTTTCTGAATCACAAATACGAAGGCAATACCCCTTTTATGTCTCTCCTATTTGAGATTCAGAAAGAGTCACAAAAATCATTTTAGCAAACTGTATTTTATGGGTTCATGGTAGACTTCTAAAGGCACTGCTGCAAGGGTGAGAAGGTCTCTAATAATCCCAGCAAAACCTAGAGATAACTTTACACAAACAAAGGATTATACTAACCTGGAAAATAATGTAAGAGAGACCTCATACCATATACAATAAGATACAAATATATTGGACATCTATAAATTTAATGTCTATCTTGCATATTTTACAGGAGATAACCTAAGAAAACTGCTATTTGTTACGAACTACAAAATATTAAATCCTATTCAAACTTTCTTGAAGGCATATGTTACTAGGGTCTTCTTCCGACTACCACCTACCATTTGTATCATATTCATTACATCATTTAACTTCATCGCTGCGGCGCGAATTTCGCCGCAGTGCTGAACATTCCTATCGCAGGCGTGGTCATGGCGGCTCCCGGCCGTCATCAGCACACGCCCACCGTGACTCATGACGGCCGGGAGCAGTCATGAGCATGGAAGAGGTTAAGCTTTTCCTAGCCTCCTGCTCTTGCAGGTTACTTCAGCAACATAAATTGTGCGATTCCTTGCTACTTTCTGATAGTCTACTTCATTAGTCTGTAGACTATGTTTATCGGATGCTGGTACCATTTACAGAAATACATGGCAGGATACAGACCTTTTATTATGTTTTCCATCCCACTGGCAGAGGGACTTTTTAGCCTGATTCCATATATTTTTATATCCTCTCTTCCCAAAGTGATGAGCTTGTCTCCATGGAATAATCCACATATTTAATATACTGTTCAATTGAGCTCAGGCATATTTAAAAAAAGGAAAATTTAAGTATTTGCCATCTGCACAAAGTTGGCCTACTTTAAATTATAGGGGGGTAACAGAGTAGGATTTCGTATTCTATAAATCCTACAAAACTAATTTCTAGAAAATAAAATTCAGGTAAAATTCTCCTGCAAAACATTTTTGATTAAATCTTTGTCACATAGGTGAAGTTGTGCAAAGTACCTGAATTTGAAAATGTTTAGAAAACTGAAGAATCTGTGGACTCGGCATAAATTCTATTGTGCCATGCTGGATTCTAAAAAAGTACATTTCATATACCCTGACTTATGACATATTAGCAAATGCCTAGGTATATATAGCGGACACTCCATAATAGAATGGTACTGTCGGAAATTCGTGAGTTTTTGGGTTGGACTCTTTCTGGCATGGGGGTGGAAGACTTAGATGAGTTAGATCACATGTGGATGGTGAGGGCCCGAATCTCTAGGTGGTGAACTCAATGAATTTAGTTGGTGTGTGGGGTTGCCGTTTTTTTTTTTTTTTATTTGTTCCTACCCGCACTTTTTTTTACTACAACCATCGGCTTTTGGATGTAGGTGGTTTATTAATTATGTAAACCAATAAACAGATTTAAATCTAAAAAGTAAATTTTTAAGATTTGGTATTTCTCCCTGTACACAACTACCTAAGAAAGAAATCAATTATTGGTAGATTTGGATTAACATAACAGATGCCCCAATTGTATTATGTTTTTCCACACAATATTGTCTGGGAAGTATATTCCAGAATGTCGGAAGAAACCCAGTCCTGAAAATGTGTACAAAATATGTGACAATTCAGAACTCTGTTTTCTCAGAGAGACTTCATGTGTTGGATTTACATGACTGAGCAGCAAAGAAACAAGGGGACTCTTCTATTCCAGAGACATATACCATAAAAGGATACCTGACAGGAATTCTGGGCCTGATTTAGATTGTGGCGGACGGGTTACTCCGTCACAACGGTGAAAGATATCCCGTCCGCTGAAATATAAATCCTATAGGATATTAAGGGATTTATATTTCGGCGGACGATCCGTCCCCTTTGTGACAGAGTAACCCATCGACTGAAATCTAAATAGTTCCACTATGTGAAAGGACAATGTATACTACAGTACATGGAAGAATTTTGGCAGACAGAAGACTTCTGCCCCCAATGCAGCAAACAAATAGTCATAAATGGGAACAGTAACTCTAACATTGAAATGGCAGCCACACAAACTGAATAAGGAACAGTAAAGACAGTATTTAATTAGCTGTGACAAAATACTGGTCATGACTTCTGTGTACCATATACCAGCCCACTGTAGCACCCACCTCTCAATGGCCTCCATATTGTTACGCAGGCAGAGGTCAGCCTCGTCAGCAACTTCGAAGAACTTCTTCCGCATCTCAAAGGTCATAGATGATTTCTCATTGATGAATTTGGTGGTGGGGGAGAGGCGCATTGCTGGGGAGCTGTTCAAAACAAAGTATGGCAAATAATATGGCTGAAAGAAAACACATTTAACTGAAATTTTAAAATTTCTACATATATTAGAAGCTGGAATTGTGTGACGATCAAAAGAAAGTGAGTGAAACTCTTAACCCCTTCAATGCTCATGACAAGCTCAGCTCGTCATGAGGTATACCTCTAGGGTGCTCATGACGAGCTGAGCTCGTCATGACCACACCCGTTTTCATTTCTGTCCAGCACAGCAGAGGGATTTGTCAAGCAGCGATGTGGTTAAAAACACATGGTGTCACAACTCCTTTTAGAGGACCATGGGGCATACAGGGGGCTGCCGGGCCCAACCGATGTGGCTGAGGCCTTTTACACCTGATGTCCCAGGGCCATACTACTATAGATCATAAGCAACTGGGACAAGTACCCCTTCTGCACTTGACGCTCAGAGGTAGCTGTGGATAAGCAGTCAAAGCCTCCCACAGGGGGGAAAGGCTTGGGGGAATGTAGATACAGATTAGTGAATACGATTCATAACTCAAAGTGCACACACACCGTTGTTTTCGCCGGTTGGCCTCTCCCAAATGGGTTTAGCGGCAGCATGTGGGTCATGCTCCCATTATTAGACCCCAACACAAGCCCCCAAAAAGGGAGCCACCAACCCTACAGGGCGGCCTCTTTACCACGGGCACGGAGACGCCCGTTATTTCACTCTCCATGAAAACCAAAACGAGAGGCCTATTAAGAGACACAGGAGACTGCTTGCACGCATATACGGCAGGATATACGACAGAGTGCGTCTTTATTTTACAATCTCTACTGTCGTGAGGCAGCAGAGTTGTTTTGTGGTGAAATTGGAACCGGCTTGGTCCTGCCGGAAAAGACGCACCGCTTATGAAGGGAGCGCCAGCGTCAACTTTCAGGGCTACACTGTAGCAATATATATGGTATTTGAGTGTGGTTATATATATATATATATATATATATATATATATATATATATATATATATATATATAACCACACTCAAATACCACATTTGCCAGTAATGAATTGAAAAGAGCTGAGATTAAAACTCCTATTTTGTTTTTAACACTAAACTCTCTGCCTTCTCCTTTCTACTCTTTCTCTCTTAAATATACAAATAGTAGGGGCCAGTTACTTATGCACCATAGTAAGAAATAATACAGGGTCAAGGTGGTCTTGCCCTACAACAACGATTGTCGAATGTATCTGATTATAATTGTTAACCTAAATCAGTCTGGCTCAAACATGCCAATATTGCATTGTTTTTCTCATTTAAAATAAAAACATATATTGCAACATTTCTTATCACATAGAGAAATGTACTATTAACAATGGTTCTCCTCCTTCTTACAAAACCGCTCCCAAAAAATAAAACTCAAATCCTTCACATCTGAGTCACACCCCAGTCAAGAGAGGTGTCCCACAAGGATCAATGCTCTCCCCTCAACTGTTCAACATTTATATGGAAACCCTCACCTCCATACTTAAAACACCCAGATCTATCTGGAAACCTCCTCCTTTGAAGATATTCAGAGACTAAACAACACTTTCATAGATGTCCAACACTGGCTAGCCATAAACCACCTTAAACTCAACCAAGGCAACACCAAAATACTCCTCCTCTCCTACAAAGAAGAAAATCCCCAAACCATGGAATGGATCAAAGCAATCGATGCTCTCAACGGTAATCTCACCACGCCCAACGCCATAAAATCTTTAGGAATCACCCTAGACCCTAAACTGGACATGGACAGACACATCAAGTACTCCGCTAAAAGTGCCTTCCTCAATCTGAAGCTTCTCAACAAAATAAAACCCTTCATCCCACCCAAAGACCTCAAACAAGCCACCCAATCCCTGGTGATATTCAGACTTGATTATCGAAATGCTATCCTCACTGGTACAGCGAAATCCCACCTGGCCCCCCTCAAAACTACTCTAAACGCAGCAGCCACAATGGTCACCGGAGTCAGGAAATTTGACCACTTTGCACCTGCACTCAAAGAACTAAAATGGCTCCCAGTAGAGATGCGTGCCAGCTTCAGAACTGCCTGTCTCAGACACAAAGCCCTCCACACAGGGAAACCGGAATACCTGGCTTCCAAACTCAATAAGGCTGGCTAGACAAGGAACCTCAGGAGCTCTAACTCCCTACTGCTCATCCCTTTGAAAACACATAAACAAAAAACTGCCACACGATCCTTCGCTGGATACGCACACAAAATCTGGAATTCCATCCCAGCATACATCAGGACTATCCCGTCCTTTGTAAAAATAAAAAAAACTCCTAAAAGACCTCTACCTCAACCGCGCCTTACCGAACAGTTAATCCTCGCTGTTGGACACTTGCTGACTTTCTGTAGCACCATGCCACTTTCTCACCATCATCTACCTACTCCAAGTGCCCCTACGCCCCCCCTTTTTACCCCCTACCTGTAATAGGTTTCTGTTCATGACAGGGTGCGAGGCTGCCAGGACTGCCTTACCTCATTTGTAGCATCACGCGCCGGGACGCTATGAACTAATTTGTATACCTATGCCTTATTTTTGGTCTCCTTGATTATAATCTGTTGTAAAGCGCTCCGATACCCTCGGGTCAGGGCAGCGCTAAAACTCCTTAAATAAAAAAATTAAAAAATGATTTACTTGTTTGAACACAGTTTTTATTTTCAAGTAAAAAGGCAAGGTAATAGCAAGCATGTTAGCCTAGAAAGCTGCATATTGAACACTCATCAAATACTGGTGAGTGCCTTTGAGACCTCCAAGCTCCCATCATAGCCCCACCAGTGACAGTTAGGTCAGGTCTTTTTTAATGGCGTGTTACAATGTTTAGTGTTGATAAGGAAAACAAAGTGTTGTTACAACATGGTATTCATCCGGGGAGGAGGGTGAGTTCCTTATGACTTTGATGAGTATTCCCAAGGAAGAGAAATAGGGTTACAGGTAAGTAACGTATCCTTCTCTTCCAGGGGATACTCATTAATAGTCATAAGAATGGAATAGAGTAGTAAGCCCATCCCCAGAATCCAGGATAAGCATGGGCGGAAAATCCGTTCCGCTCGGGGATTTTGCGGATTTTCGGTAAATTCGCAATCCGCGAGATTCGCGAATTTCCCACACAATCCGCAAATTCGCACGCAGCGGATTTTTTTTTCTTGGTGATACAATTTTGCGGCGTGCGGCGTTCACTTACCGTCATTCAGCGTTTGTCGAGTTGTTTTTCTCGATATTTTGCGAGTGCTGCGCCATTTTGGATCTTGCTGCGGGATCCCGCCGGAGTTTGGCGACGCATCGCGAGAGTTCGCAATTGCGAACATGTAGGTGCGGCGGGCAGCAACAATCTCGCACTCATGAAATTACAAAATTTGCAATTCTGCACAAGAAATCCACTAGCAAGCAGCATAGACCTTCTGAAAATGATGATGTTTATCAGAATAACTCCTCAGGTTGACATTTGCCTGCACTTTTTGGGATTTGAGGCCTTTTGACTTTCTTTGGATCACTTTTGGATTAGAAATCAACTTTCACAAGTCAGTTTGTTTGGGGCATTACAGTTGCTGTTCTGCAGAAAAACGAGTTTTGCAAAACTGAAAGCACTCAGCAGGTGCAAATGTTCACTCATCATTAGTAACCATTCCCTGTAGTACTTCCTGAGGGGCCCCTCCAGAGTTCAGTTGCCTATGTTTGTTTGGGGCATTACAGTTGCTGTTTTGCAGAAAAACGAGTTTTGCAAAACTGAAAGCACTCAGCAGGTGCAAAAGTTCAAACGCATCATTAGTAATAGTAACCATTCCCTGTAGTGCTTCCTGACTGGGGCCCCTCCAGAGTTCAGTTGCTAGTTGCAACAATTCTATGACCCTGCTCTGACCCTCACAGCAGGCTCATAGAATAGCTACAAGTAGGCCACAAAGGTCCTGGAAAAAAAATTTGCACTGCAACAGAAAGCAAATTACAGATAAGGAAGCAGGTGCCAGACTGGAATTTTAAAACCGTGACACATTAATAAATCAACCCCAAATTAATTCATGTCAGTTGAAGCAGAGTAGGTGTGCTTGCTTTTCCCCCCCACAATCTACAGTGATGATGAACCAGAGGGTGGCATTGATGGACCAGAGGGTGGCATGGGTGAAACAGAGGGTGGCAGTGGTGAAACAGAGGGTGCTGGGAACCTGTGATGATGAACCAGACGTAGAAACAACATAGTCACGACCGTTGCGAGCCCACAAGTAAGTTCGCAATTGCGAACTGGTACAAAATCCTCGCGAACTTGCAGAAACCCTTGCGAACACAAAAAAATAAAAATCCAAAAATTCGCAAGAATTTGCGGATTTTGCGGATTGCGAGTTCGCAAATACACAAATTCGCGAACGCCAGATCCGCAAAATTCGCCCATGCTTAATCCTGGACGAATACCAGTATAACTAACACACTCCGGACAACATGTTAACCAAAAAAATTCCTCAAGGAAGCTTGCCCAAACTGGGTATCTGCCTGAATATCAGAATCCAGGCAATAATGGCGGGTAACGGTGTGTACGAATCGCCATGTAGCCGCTTTACAGATCTCTTTAATGGGTACATTCCTGAGAAGGGCTGTAGTGGAGGCTTTGCCCTTAGTGGAGTGAGCCTTCCATCCACCAAGGAGCTGTTTGTTAGCTAACTGATGAGATAAAGTGATACAAGACACCATCCATCTGGAGATGGACTGCTTAGAGGAAGGAAGACCAGAGTGCATCGCACCATAATTCACAAAGAGATGATACGACTTTCTCATGATCTTAGTTTTAGCCAAGCTAAATGTTAGAAACCTTTTTAGGTCAAGGCAATGTAACGCCTTCTCAAGGGGGGTAGGATTCTGTAAAAAAGATGGGGAGAGTAATAGACTGATTGATATGAAAATCCAAGATCACCTTAGGGTGGAAACTGGGATGGGTCCCCAGGACCACCCTGTTAGTATGGAAAATTAGATAAGGTTCTTTATAACATAGTGCCTGAATCTTGCTCACTCTGCGAGCAGATGTAATTGTCACTAAGAAAGTGGTTCTGTGTGTAAACGCAATACAGACTGATTGTTGATCTGATTTAGTCATTTTCTTCCCACACGAAGGACACTTGTAAAACAGGGCTGGCATTTTTGACAAAAAAATATCTAGAGAAGTCATAAAAAGTTTAGAATAGTACAGCTTGTACTAAAAGACATTAAGTGACGCCAACATACTTTAACTTCAGACTATCAGACAAAAAGTCAGTAACTGACAAGCTCAATGCTCCAGGATCCTCAAAGAAGGAGCCGGAAAAAAGAACTGACCTAACTGTCACCTGTGGGGCATCATGGGAGCCAGGAGGTCTTGGAGGTCTTAAAGGCATGGCACCAGTTTTTGATGAGAGTTCTATATACAGCCTTATGGGCTACTCTGCCTGCTATTACCTTGCCTTTTTCCTTGAAAACAAATGGCTATGTTCAAACAAGTTAAGAGTACATTTCTCTATGTCATAGAAATGTTGCAAATATGTTTTATTTTAAATGGGAAAATACAGTGCAATATTGGCATGTTTGAGCCAGACTTATCTTTTAGGCTGCATAAATATGTGTATGTATATATAGATATGTTTCACACAAAGAAGTCCTCCTCACAGGTCATGTACTTGACAAAGGCTTCGCCGAAACGCGTCGTACTGTTGCGTTTATGAGACAATAAATCGTTATTGGACACGTCCTGTGTAGTGCCGCTTTGGAGTTATTTCAGAATTCTGAGAGGACTTCTTTGTGTGAAACATATATGAGCGGTACTGTGACTGCTGCTGGCACCGGCGTCGACAGGAGGGTGAGCGGCTGCTCACAGTGGTGTATGGATGTATCCATACTAATAATATAAAGAGAGAGCCCAAACCTTTGAGGCGGGTAATCTCAGGAACCACAGCACCAATCACAACACCCAATACAGCGTTGGAATGGGCAGTTGAAGCAGAAGGACATAGGCTATACAGACGCCCACCATATACATTTAAAAGGTAAAAGAACCACGCCAGCAAAGTAGTCCTTTGTGGGTGTGTCTGCGTTGTGCTGTGGGCGTGTCCTGCGGCGTGTGCTGGGGGCGTGACAAACACTGGGGGCGTGTGGTACGTTCCACCCTTCATGCCATGTCTCATATTGTGTGCTAATCCCACCCTGCTCCCTTTAAATACCCCTGTACCCCATGATCATAACCCACCCTTACTCCTTAAAATACCCCAACACCCTTAAACACTAACCCATCTTAACCCTATAAATATACCCTGTACCCCAAAACCCAAACCTATCCCTAAACCCTAAAAATACCCCTATACCCCCAAACCTAGCCCTGAACCCTATAAATACCCCTGTACCTCAAAACCCAAACCTACCCCATAACCCTAAAAATACCCCTGTACCCCAAAACCCAAACCTAGCCCTGAACCCTAAAAATACAACTGTACCCCTAATCCCAAACCTACCCCTGAACCCTAAAATACCCCTGTACCCCAAAACACAAACCTAGCCCTGAACCCTTAAAATACCCCTGTACCCCCAAACCCAAACCTACCTCTGAACCCTAAAAATACCCATGTACCCCAAAACCCAAACCTAGCCCTGAACCCTAAAAATACCCCTGTACCCCTAAACCCAAACCTACCCCTGAACCCTAAAATACCTCTCTACCCCAAAACCCAAACCTAGCCCTGAACCCTAAAAATACCCCTGTACCCCAAAACCCAAACTTAGCCCTGAACCCTTAAAATACACCTGTACCCCAAAACCCAAACCTACCCCTGAACCCTAAAAATACCCCTAAACCCAAAACTATATCTGAACCCTTAAAATACCCCGTCCCCCAAAACCCAAACCTACCCCTGAGCCCTAAAAATACACCTGTACCCCAAAACCCAAACCTAGTCCTGAACCCTAAAAATACCACTGTACCCCAAAACCCAAACCTACCCCTGAACCCTAAAATACCCATGTACCCCAAAACACAAACCTAGCCCTCGACCCTTAAAATACCCCTGTACCCCAAAACCCAAACCTACCCATGAACCCTAAAAATACCCCTTTACGCCAAAACCCAAACCTAGCCCTGAACCCTAAAAATACCCCTGTACCCCAAAACCCAAACCTACCCCTGAACCCTAAAATACCTCTGTACCCCAAAACCCAAACCTAGCCCTGAACCCTTAAAATACCCCTGTACCCAAAACCCAAACCTACCCCTGAACCCTAAAAATACCCCTGTAACCCAAAACCAAAAACTATATCTAAACCTTTAAAATACCCCTGTACCCCAAAACCCAACCCTAGCCCTGAACCCTAAAAATACCCCTGTACCCCAAAATCCAAACCTAGCCCTGAACCCTTAAAATACCCCAAACCCCAAACCTACCCCTGAACCCTAAAATACCCCTATACCCCAAAACCCAAACCTAGCCCTGAACCCTAAAAATACCCCTGTACCCCAAAACTCATACCTATCCCTAAACCCTAAAACTACCCCTGTACCCCATAACCCAAAACTATATCTGAACCCTTAAAACACCCCAAAACATATACCTCAGTACCCCAAAACATATACCCCTATACCCACACTTACCTTATCCAAACATTTAAAAAAAACATGCTTTTACCATTCATGCATTTACAACGAATTGCGTAGTAAAAGCATATAAAATGTAATGCCATGCGTTATAATGGCATTGCGGAGTCATGGTACTTTCGTAATGAAAGTATGCGAAGTGATGGTATGCGGAAAGAAAGTTGCGGAATAATCGGTGTTTACCCTCCCCCAGTAAGTACATTGGTGGCACGCTGACCAACATCTCCAGCAACATACTCATATTTTTTCACCACCCATTTGAAAAATGCACAGGTCTCTCTCATTGATGGCCAGCACCAACATACACTTTTAGACACACCTCCCGTCACAAGTTCTAGAATTGCGAACTTTAGAGCTGGGGAGCTACGTTCGAATCTCGGCATCAGCTCAACATCCTGTGATTCCAGGCAAATCGCTTTGTCTCCCCGTGCCTACCACAAATTAATGTGTTCTTCTGTAATGTAAATTGTGCTCATGCCATGTTGTCGAGTTTGCGCTATATAATATTGCAAAGAAATATAAAGTAGGGAAACTCGAGTTCACACACTACTGAACGCGCACTCTTAAGGGCATCAGCAGTGCACTGTGAATCGGAGCGTTTCACAGGCCTGTCACAGATAAGAAATGCTATCAAAACGAAATCCTACAGAACAATATACTACTGGCCGGCAGCAAATCATACCCGGACAACGTCAGCACAGGCTGCTATCAACAATGAAATCATAAACCAAGGACTTATAGAAATTGAAGACCCACTGTATCTATTAAGCGAGAAGTCCTTACAAGATTTCAGCCTGCCGCCAGCGGTCCGAACTAACCTAACTGGATACCACAATATCGCTACCACACACAATATTCCAGAGCTAAATAACTACCTTGATCAACACTTGCCTAACTTAGTTCCCGATCAACAACTCGCCTACAACACCATAGTTGATAGTGTTGGAAAGAAGCAAGGAAAACTATTGTTCATAGACGCCCCCGGTGGCACAGGAAAGACTTACCTAATCAACCTCATACTTGCCAAAGTTCGATCTTCTGGGAATTTGGCTCTAGCTGTTGCTTCATCTGGAATAGCTGCCACTTTGCTAACAGCTGGGAAAACAGCACATTCTACCTTTGAACTGCCTCTAACAGTTTCCCTTGAAAGGGATTCAATATGCTCTATTCGGAAAAACGGACCTTTGGGGACACTGCTTCAAAATGTGTCTCTTATCATGTGGGACGAATGTACAATGATACTAAAACCATTGCTGCCTAGCCTTTTTTTACCCGGACATCGTCGGGACGGGCCGCTAGTGTATATATATATGTATATATATATATATATGTATATATATATATATATATATATATATATATATATATATATATATATATATATATATATATATATATATATATATATTGCACACATCTCTTCCAGCTAGAAGAATTAAATACGCACTCACAAAGTTCCTTGCGTATTCCCTCGGTTTATTTTAACTTAGCATCCAGTATTTCAGCACATAAAGCCGACGCGTTTCGCTGTGCACACACAGCTTGCTCACGGTTAATACGCAGATATTTCTGAGCCCCTCCTATTTCTATAGGGGAACCGCCAAAAATGTTTACTTTTTACTATGTCACTTCCTGTTTACAGAAAGCGGACGTGACATCGAAACGCGTTGGCTTTATGTGCTGAAATACTGGATGCTAAGATAAAATAAACCGAGGGAATACGCAAGGAACTTTGTGAGTGCGTATTTAATTCTTCTAGCTGGAAGAGATGTGTGCAATAAATTAAGGCTGGGCTCGGCCGAGGAATATCACACCGGAGAAAGAAGCACCAGGGGTCTCGCTAAACTTGGAGCCAGACTGGATAATATATATATATATTGAGAAAAGGTCCTTAACATGTTTTCCTCGGAAGCATACCCATGCTAGGTTTCCGCTTGCGTAATTTGCACATAACAGAGCGAATTTGCACAGAATTAAAGAATTGTATATTTTTAGTCATGATTTTAACATGCAATATACGAGAGCACTTTATTCTTTTAATTGGTTTTTAAATTTAATCAATTCAATCAATGGGAACCTGCTTGAGGGCAATACGAGGATTAAGAGTTTTAAATGGAGAAAAATGATTATAATTTTCTTACTGTGTTTATCTCTTATTTGTACATGTTGTATTTTAAATCATATGGACCATGAGTAATCTGTTTGCACTGGTATTTTACATGTGAATATGTCGTGCATTTATTCCTGACCAGGCTGAAGTCTGTTTTTTATGTCCACAGGCTGTGGGGTCAGCTGATTACGCACTTGCACTTTAAAATGATCGGTGATTTGCCGGACCATGTCATGTGATCAAGGGATCGAGGTCCCGAAACGCGTCATGGCGGCGTGTTTGTCTGCACTAGGATGAAATAAAAACACTTTGCAAATTTCCAATTGGGTCCGGTTTCGTTGGTGTTCTAAGCGGCGTTTGGGACATAACGGAGTTCGTCTCACGTTTTTACACCGTCAGCTTCTTGGTGTATACCGGACCCCTCCAGCAATCAGGGCGAAAGCGGAAGGAAGCACACTTGCGGTTTGGCCGGAAGGATCAGCGGCTCTGGTAAGAGCAACCGCAGCAGCCCCCGACAAGCGGTAATCACTGGAAGCGGCAGCTGCAAAGAGAGACGAGTGAGTTCCCACGGCTGTGGTAAAGCGGACGCCAGGTAGCAGCTTGCGGCTTTGTCTGAGACCACGAGGAATAATTTTCGGGACTGGAGGAGGACCAGCACGGCGCTAGGGGTTATTAGAAATCACCGAAACGCACAGCTAGGTGCAGGAATCCATCCATAAAAAGTAAATTTGTGCAGAGAACATGGCTGCCGCAGACGTGGTCAGGAGCCGGGAAGAAGCAACCATTGAAATGTTTGATGATGCTCCGATTGTGGAGAGTAACCCTAATAGACATATTACACAAACGGGCACGGGGAGCAACGAGATGAAAGACTTATTTAAAAAACTCGAGAAAGCCATGCGCACTGAACAGGCGAAACGGTGGGAGAAAAAATCGTTATCCCGCTATTTGGAGGTAGATCGTATCCCCCGTGGCTTAAGGATAATGCTTGCCCCAAGCTTTGAGAATCCAGATCCTGAGATGCTGCATGACTGGGCTAAATGCAATTTGGATTCCTCCAGTAGACTGTTACGCATTTTGATCAAATATGCGGAGAGTGACGGGGTGAAACTGGGGGCGGTTATAATGGATTTGAATGATCAAATCAAGAAGTTGGATGATGGGAGGAGCCACGCCGGCGACCGCAATGGCCGCCTATTCCCTCGGCTCCGATCACCATCTCCTCCCAGGACCACATCCTGCATGAACTACCGCAGCAAGACGGAGTGTACGGGGACATGAATGCGTCCGATCACCGAGGCTGAAGTCCCGAGGTTCGTGCCTGCTTGTGGAGGCGAGATATGGTCGGCGACGTTTGCGGCCCGCAGCAGCCCTGAGACCGGGGACTCGGCCAGACTGTGAGGCTGGTCCTCGAGTGAATAACAGCGGCCGCCGGTGACCTGGAGGGACCGGTCAGCTCCGAAGTGGCAAGTAGCGGCGGTTCTTCTGGCAGGCTCATGTTGGCAGACTGTGAGCACGTGTGAGGACCGAGGCTATCGTTGTGCCCCCGTGTAGACAGATAGTGCGACACGATTTTCACTTGTCCTCCGCCGAGAAGTGTTTTGCTACTCGTCCCGCTTCTGGCGGGAGGCTCCCGAATTTCATACGAGCCGCCATTAAGCTGAACTTACTCCAGCGGTGCCTTTTAATTGATCTCGGTGGCCCTGCCGGTGGAGCTACATTGCTCGCTGCCCTGTTGCTTGTGCCTCGGCCCACTCCGGCCCTGCTCTGACCCGTGCAAATATTGAGAAGGGAAACATGGTACACGGGGGGCACGGAACAGATCTGCGCCTTGGCGATCTGATGGCCTCCCTAGCTGCTCTCCATGACACCTTGGTGCAGGGCGCCCGATTACTGGGGGACAAGTTTGACAAGGTGATCCTCGCGGTGGAGCGAATGAGTTCGGCTGACCCGTTAATGCATAGCGGGACGCCGTCTTCGGCGCCCAGATGCTTCAAGATGGCGCCTACTACTGAAGCTGAAGGGCCGGAAACACTGTGCCCCGCGACATTCCATGATTGTACTATTGGATGCACTGGACAGTCTGGAGGCGGTAGACTGGATCTGACTGATGGACCCTTTTCCTACGATCTGCTGCTGGAGATCCTGGTGCTGTTCCTGCCGTGTTTGGACATTGAAACGCTGTTCTCCTGTGTTACCTCGTTGCATGGAGTGTGGAAGGTCTGTTTCAGTGCCAGGTCTTGCCCGTCGCACTTGCTGGAGATTGGTAATGTTGCTGGATCTGGCGATATAAGCAAGACTGGACAAGGATAAATGACTCTCCTCCGGGTCATCGTCTTTTCAGCTGGGGACTGTGAGGGGTGCGCGATACGTTGCCTCATCCAATGCTGCATTGGGTTGATTTTGTCCCTTGTTACTTGTTTAATTCGATCTGACTCTTGCTGCTTTAGTTCATATTATGTGCGGATATAACGATTATGTGAGGGAGAGGCCGAGGGACTGCTATAGGTTGGCTCTTCATTTTTGTTTATGACTTATGTTGCAAGGAGTGCTGCTTTCATAACGTGGTTACTACAGCGGGTATTGCTGCTTTGGGGGGCGGAATGTACTGTTTTATAGTCAATCCTGTTTAATGCGTGCTACTACCTACGCTCCGCTCGCAGTAGTCCCGACTGTGCATATCCTGCTCAATGATGACCCCTTGTGCTCGTATGTTTTGATTGCCGGCGGGGGGCACCGGGTGCCCGGGAACGGGTCTGTTTCTCTCCTCCTCCGCTTCTTATATTTTTCCCTACTGTGGGGCAGTTCCGGGGCGACAGGCACGCTGTTAGTGGGTTAGGCCGTAGCCATTACAGGGGTGGCGGGTGCGGGGGGGGTTTGTTATTTTAGTTTGTTTTGTTCTATGGTCCCTATCGCTCTTTTCTGGCTTTGGGAGGGTTCTTTCCTCTTTAGTAGGGTTGGCTGTCTCTGGGTCTCGCACCTTTTTTCTTTTTCCGTCATCTCAACTAGCCTCCGTTTCCTGTTCTTGGGGATGGGCTCTCTGGGGTCATACTTGGGAATGTTGCTTTCTGTAATGCTGCTTATTTTCCAGTCTTGCCGTGGCGGCTGCTTAGATTATATAGTTGCTGTAGTCATAGCCTACCTCTGATTGTAAATGGGGTGCGTCCCCCTTGTTTCTTTTGTGTCCTTCATGTAAGGTGTGCAGTCCTTGTTGTTGCAGCCCCCTCTCTTCTTCTAAACTTAAAAATGAAAACCTCATATCCTGTGTTGCGCACCCCACGGTCACGTCTGGTGTACTTTGAAATATCCTGATTGTAGATTGGACTACGGTTCTCCTGTTTCTATTGACTGTCTTTGCGGCCGGCCATGATGGTTGTGGGCTTGCGCATGTATCTCCTTATTTTTTCAATAAAGGTTTAAAAAAAAAAAAAAAAAAAAGAAGTTGGATGATGCAGAGCAAGAAAAGCGACTGCGTGATGTAATGCTCCAAAGACTCGCTAAGGAGGAAGATGTAATCAAGAAGAAAAAAACTTTCAAGTTTCAAAGAGACAAACTTGATTACCAGAATGGCCGTATATTCACTTTTTCGAAAAAGTACGATCAGCCTAAAGGAACAGCCGTACCTCCAACAACAGGAACCGGACAGAGGGGGCAAATGGGCAACAGTCCTTCAACATCGGAGTCTAATCTGAGCTCTATACCGGGCAGCGAGTCGGATAATGAACAGCGGAACAGTGGGGATGCGGTGGAGTTTACCAAGCGGTCGTTAGGTCAGGAAGTGGAGTGCCTGAGACACGACCGCAGACAAACCCTGAGATCGCACACCGCAGGTGCAAAAACAAACAAAAGCACAACCTCAAACGCAAGTGGCGGAGGAGAAGTCGGGCAGCAAACCGGCACAGGGAAGCCTCCCATGAGGGGTCGGGGACGCAAACGATGGAACCGCCAGTAAATATGCAAGTAAGCAACCAACTTTCCATTATTACCCTTTCAAATATCCATCTGAGTGCCAGTGAGACTAAGACTTTATCGCTGGGTTTGACATATTGCCCACCATGCACTTTTGATTATGCGCGCACTAGAATGGATTTTTTTAAATATATCAGGAAACTGAAATTGAAGAAGCTGTTCTTAATGAATAAAATGAAAGCGCGCACAGCACCTCAGGCTGGTAATAGGATTGCTTTGGACCCAGCCCCTTGTCTGGCAGGAGAAGTGGGCCTATATGTGGATTTGGTAGAGCTTAACAGAGAAGGGGGCATTTTGGATGAGACTGGTATGGAACAGCAACTGATAACCAATGCTCCAGCGGCAACAAGTTTCAAGGCCAAATCAACTTTTAATCCAGTGTTAACATTTGACAATATAGAGGTTTTTAACAATCTGGTAACATCTGACTTGAAAAAACTGCACCAGGCATCCATAGCCCAAGATGCAAAGAACAAAAAATGCAATAACGCCTATGGTAGCCTTATGAAAAAACTGCAGGGGGACAACAAAGTGATTGTCAAACAGTCAGATAAGGGGGGCAACATTGTCCTTTGGCCTAAAGAAATGTATATGGAGGAGGCTTTGTTGCAACTCAATGACAGAAGTTGTTATTGTAGGAGCGACTGGAAAACAGCTAGATTGGCCTGGGATGCTTTCCATACCAAATTATATACTTGGAAGGGCATGGGGTTATTGAGTGGGGATGAGCAGAAGTTTCTCAAATCCAACTATCCTGTAATCCCTGTTTTCTATATGATCCCAAAAGTCCACAAGAATATATCCAAACCACCGGGTAGGCCTATAATCTCGGCCAGACAGGGCACATTTGAGAACACCTCCCGCTATATTGATCATTTCCTGCAGGAGCATGTGAGAGCTCTCCCCTCTTACATCAGGGATACTGGGGATTTTTTGGACAAGATTAGATCGGTTGTGTGGCAGGAAAATTACTTACTGTTGACACTTGATGTAACTTCCTTGTACACAAGTATAAACCATGATGATGGCTTGCGGGCGGTAAAACATTTTCTGCAGAGAAGGCCGGCCCACATGCTACAACACAATAACATGATCAGTGAGATGACAGAGATCTGCCTGAAAAGCAACTTCTTCCTGTTTCAAAAGCAGGTGTTTCAACAACTGAGGGGGGTTGCGATGGGGGCCTGCTTCTCCCCAAGCTATGCATGCTTGCACATGGGGCTTTGGGAGGAGCAGGTCCTTGGGGAACCTATGAGAGTATTATGGCTAATAACATCATAGCCTGGTACAGGTTTATAGATGACCTCTTCATTATTTGGAGGGGGTCAGAAGAGGAGGCATCTAAGTTCATTTCAAACATCACAAAAACGATTTGAACTTAAGATTCACTGGTCAGATCAGTAGCTCAAAAGTCACCTTCTTGGATGTGGAGGTTAGCATCGCTAACAATAGAATGGTAACGGACCTGCACCGTAAAGATACAGCAGGCAATACGGTTCTGCACGCCACTAGCCATCACCCAGCCCACCTGATTCGTAGTATCCCCTATGGGGAAATGCTAAGGATCAGGAGGATTTGCAGCATGGGGGAGAACAGTGCTAGTGCCCAGAATGCGAGCAGGGAAAGATTTGTGGAAAGAGGGTACTCGAGAGAAATGGTGGAGGGTGCCATGAGACGTGCCAATAAAAACCTCTGGGCAGGAGATTATTGCCGAGGTTGAACCAACACAGGGACTAGAGGACAAGGAGTCCGGTCAACCCAGATTGATAACTGCTTATAGCCGGCAGCACAAACAAATTCACAACATAATACGCAAGAATTGGCAGGTCATCAAGGGAGATCCGGTTATTGGGGGGATCCTAGCTGATAGACCAGCCATAACATACAGTCGGGCCAGATCTATGAGCGATATGTTGGTGAGCAGCAGTCCTGAAGTGTCTGATGATAACTGGCTGGGAAAAAGTAAGGGCTTTATCAAATGTGCTGTCTGCAAGGCGTGTAAGATAGGGAAGAGTCGTACTTCTTATATCACGCCTTTTAGTGATGTGGTGATGGACATTAAAAAGAAAATCACCTGTAAATCGGACTTTGTTGTTTATGTGTTGGAGTGCGCTTGTGGCTTGCGATACGTGCACGAAATTGCAGGTTCACAAGCGCATCCTACAACATCTAAGGGCAATCAGCAACAGGGATGAGACTTACCCTGTTGCTAGACATGTGAACACATGCCACGGAGGTGATGTAGGATGTCTGCAGTACTATGCCATAGATATGGTCCCACCCCTTCGTAGAGGGGGGGACAGAGAGGCACGATTGAGAATATTGGAGACTCGTTACATCTTAGAGCTCAATTCAAAAACCCCTAATGGTCTGAACCAAACTGAAGACTTACATTCATGTTTATATTGAGAATCTGAATATTAAGCAGGGGGTTTCAATCAGCAAAATATTAGTACTGTAAGGGGGAGCAATTAGTTTTAATCCAAATGGAGCATTGTCAAACATGAGATGGCCTATATATATAATTTCTTAACTCAATTTTGTTGGTGATGGGTATAATGTTATTTTAACCACCAGGGCACAATTTTTGTTTATTGAAACAATGCATTAGTTTAAGGTGTTTTCAAGTGCATCAGCAGTTTCCCAGTATACTGCAGTGTGGACGCAGTGGTTGAAGGAGTTGATATGCCCACTTGGGCTCCATTTTGAGAAAAGGTCCTTAACATGTTTTCCTCGGAAGCATACCCATGCTAGGTTTCCGTTTGCGTAATTTGCACATAACAGAGCGAATTTGCACAGAATTAAAGAATTGTATATTTTTAGTCATGATTTTAACATGCAATATACGAGAGCACTTTATTCTTTTACTTGGTTTTTAAATTTAATCAATTCAATCAATAGGAACCTGCTTGAGGGCAATACGAGGATTAAGAGTTTTAAATGGAGAAAAATGATTATAATTTTCTTACTGTGTTTATCTCTTATTTGTACATGTTGTATTTTAAATCATATGGACCATGAGTAATCTGTTTGCACTGGTATTTTACATGTGAATATGTCGTGCATTCATTCCTGACCAGGCTGAAGTCTGTTTTTTATGTCCACAGGCTGTGGGGTCAGCTGATTACGCACTTGCACTTTAAAATGATCGGTGATTTGCCGGACCATGTCATGTGATCAAGGTCCCGAAACGCGTCATGGCGGCGTGTTTGTCTGCACTAGGATGAAATAAAAACACTTTGCAAATTTCCAATTGGGTCCAGTTTCGTTGGTGTTCTAAGCGGCGTTTGGGACATAACAGAGTTCGTATATATATATATATATATATATATATATATATATATATATATATATATATAGATGTTTTCACAGGACTAGTCCTTAGATTGGGTTAAACCAGCATTAGCATATATATATTTATATTCATATATTTCTTTGTATATGCTCCGGGGACCACACACGTAGACTATTCAGTGCTTATGGCTATTGATGAGTATCCCTTGGAAGAGAACTCACTGTCCCACTCTCTTTTTTCTAACATGTTTAGGGTTATTTCCCATTCACTAGTGGCCTGATTCAGGGAATGCTCACTAGTAGGCCGTGCTTAAGAGTTCTCCATTGACTCTTTAGGAATTAGTCAAAAGAGTCCATGGTGCCCAAGCACCGTCAGCAGCAAGTCCCTCAAGCCCAACTGACTCAATACAAGTCTTATCTGCTCCTTTACCATAGAAGCATTCAGCATTGCAGGGATTGCCCTGACCATGGGCACTCACTAGTCCTGACCCTTTTAGGAGAAGTTGAGCTGCTTGCAATATGTACAAAAACAACAGTTGATGGACGGAATGCAGAACAATGTCATACATTCACCCCAGTACAGAGATCTGGGCCTAAATCCATCGTTTTCTTGCACTCCACACCACCCCAGTTCAGACATGGCCATATGCAAATCAGCCTTGACCCTGTGCCTCATGGGAACAGTCCAGCCCGAACTGCCAAGCCATGTCTTTCCTGGACAGGAATCAAGCATCCTAGGACCGGTTTCTGGCTATCAGCCGTCTTCAGCCAGGATAGCTTGACTCCAGTGAGGTGGAGAGCATGGGACTCACTCCTGAGCATACCCATCCCACTCGGGGTGACAAATGCAAAAACAACAGTTGATGGACAGAATGCAGATCAATGTCATACATTCACCCCAGTACAGAGATCTGGGCCTAAATCCATTGTTTTTTTGCACTCCACACCACCCCAGTTTAGACATGGCCATATGCAAATCAGCCTTGACCACGTGCCTCATGGGAACAGTCCAGCCCGAACTGCCAAGCCATGTCTTTCCTGGACCGGAATCAAGCATCCTAGAACCAGTTTCTGCGATATGTGCAGCTGTGCCTGGCAGGTGCAGTCTCTGTCTCCCATGTGGCACTGCCAACTTTCCCCAGTGATCGGAGATGGTCCTAGCCTGCAAAGACGTGGCAAGTCAATCGTCCACACACGGGTGGAGTGATTTAATCCTCCAGCTCCTGACAGGAGCCCAGGGAGGGTGCGGTATCTTCTGTTGTGTCCTTCACAGGTCAGTCAGTGGCAGATCTCGACGTGTGGACTCGACCTGCTGGTTGCAGCCTCAGCCATAAACCAGGCAATGGGCTGAACTTTCTGTCGATGTTTGTGCAGGCAGCCACTTCTCGCAAATTCAGTTGCCACAGAACTTTAAAGCCCATAACGGCTCTCTCCTGGCATAGCAGTGTCACTGGAATAATCATGCACAGGGGCAATGACCCGATTGGTGCAATGCTGTATCCTCACGCCTCGTTCATGGAGCCCTCACTGTAGGTCTCCCAAATGGACCTCCCTCCATCCCCAACTCTTCTATTTGTCCAGAGCACACCAGTCTTAACAAGCAGGCAGGCACTTGGTGCTTCAGACTCCAAGAAGGTGGACTTGGTTTTTTTGGGCGATGTCCCCTCAACCAGCTGGGAGACTAGTAGGCCTTAGCCCCCAGTCCTGATCACAGGAGGAAGTCTTGCAGAGCTTCCCCTTCTCACACAGCCCAGCTGAGTGCATGGTAGATGACACATTTCTAAGCTGTCAACCTCCTCTTCTTATAGTCCATTTCAAGACACCAAATGTGATTTTAATGTCTAAAGACCTGATTTAGAGTTTGTCGGTCCTGGACTAGGCTACTACGCCCTGGTCCAGGACAACTAGACCGCCGGCTAGATTACTAGTGATCTTGTGGTATGGGTGGGAGGCCTTTTGGCATTCCCACTGTGGACACTTCTGTCAAAAGCAAAATCCCTTTGGACTCTTTTTAAAACATACAGAAACGCCTTACTGACATCCACTAGCGGCCCAATCACCAGCACTGAATAGAAACCAAAAAAATAATATATATAATATCATGTACTTTTATTGTAACTATCCTTATAAATTCAACATATATACAAAAAGATTAAAAAGCATCTGTATTGTCAATACACACACATTTCATACACAAACAAATGGGAGAATTCATCAAGCTATAAAATCATCAACAACCCGATGAATTTAGTGAGCACTCCAAGTACATAGGGAATAATATTAATAACCCTGATTCGATATTTAACAGCTTTCCTTTTCTCCTACTCAGACCAGGTGTTGCTTGGGTGCTTTCTTAACCAAAGTGACACGTTTCAGTGGTATGATTAGGTTCACCACCTTCTTCAGGCTTAAAACTATTATTCAATGTCTCCCAACACATTCATCAGATAATAAGTATACAGAAGGGAGGTATATCTCCTCCCCAGTGGCGGCTTCCTTCTCAGTATGGCCGCAATACTAATGCTGACAATAGGGGCGCACAAGTCTTCCCTTAATAGCCTCTTTCTCTCGTTGATTTTATGGGAAAATGCATCTCAAATTTGAAAATCAGTGTACACAACCTCACTGATTACATTTGGTTATAAATCTGTGTTGTCTTAGCCACTGGGGCTATGGCCCACAGAACAATAAAAGGTCCTAATTCCTATGGGCTTTTCATAAAACTGCACCCCTTCAATTTGTGCATTCAAGATTCCAGGTTTGCCGGGACTTATTAGTCTCCTCGTGTGCTCCTTTCTTCTGTTCACAAACCGGCCTTATTAAAGAGTTTGGCCGTCCTGGAGTACGCTGCCACGCCCCGGTCCAGGACTCTAGACTGCCGGCTAGATTACGAGTGATCTTGTGGTCTGGGTGGGAGGCTCTTTGGCATTCCCACAGCGGAGCCTAATAAAAAGGCACAGCAATAAGAATGCCAAAGCCCTTTTCGGCACGGCATGAACTGTAAAGGGCAGACACCCCTTGGCCCTGAAGTACCCTGTAGCACCCCCTTGGTGTCCTCATAGCCACAGTTTTTATGGCGGCCTCAATGCCATGAAGCCTCTGGCTGCACCACCAAGCATATTGTGACCTCAAGACCTCTGCGCCAACACCAGGGATCACGGATCCCCAGCAGTTGCGGCGGTCCCAAAATGGTCCTACAACCGTAGTCGTAATACGGCGGTCAGAACCCTGGTGCAGCAGTCCCCAACCCCCACTGCACCTCCACCACAGGTACGGCAGTCCATAATCAGGCCCTATGTCTTTGAAATTTGATGTTGGGTTCTGCCTCTTTTGAACTGTACACTTTTCTTTCTCTTCTTTCTTCATGGAAGGCTGTTTGTCACAGCTGGAAAGACTCTGAAACTGATTGTCCGAAAACACAGGCCGTGGCTAGAGTTCACACCCGCATGTCAGCCACAGTGATTTGTGCATGAAAATGTTAATCCCAGGCTCCTCAGTATTCTTTATTATTCCTTTATCAGCCCAATTGCCTTCCTGAGAAGTGTCCAGGCCTCTTCCTGGTAATCTTTCACTGAATCAAAGAACAACCTTTTGATGTATAACAATGGAGTCTCTTTTTCCCTTCCTCCAGTGTGTCCCACCCAACTCATAGTAATGCAGCAATACACAAAACTGTCTTGGCGGATTCCTCTATTCTTCATATTCTTTTCACCAGGCAGGCCATGGCTTCCCAAAATGGAACCCAGGGTCCTCTATGAAATGTACTGTTACAGGCACACTTGCACTCAGTGCATTTACACAGCACACGCACGCTGTCCAGTACTGTTACCTCCATGTATTTTCCCACAGGCACACATTCATTTAGGCAGGAAAGGGCAGTGCCCATAATACTGCTGCTTCACGAGGGAGCTGTACCCCTCACAGTTACCCTCACAAGACAGACACAAAATTGTCAACTAAGTGCTGCTGCTTAAGGAGTGAAAGTAGGCAAATCTGGCACGTGACTGACTCATTCCCAGCTCTGCCGGCCATTCTGGAACCTCATAATATCTCTGTATAACATAAAAAAGGAGGAAGTTGGTAAACTATGTACGGAAGTCTATAACACGATGAAATATAAAAAAATAATCCTAGGTTTGGCAAGAAAAAGACATTGCAATAAAACTGATAACAAGACCAACAAGTTCGACCAGCAACGATGAGGAGTAATTGATGACATGCGCAGAGTAAACAAGAGGTTAAAAACACACTAAGGAGGGGGACAGCAGGCACGGAGAGTGCGAGGTGAGGGGGAAATAGTACTTCAATTATATCTAGAGCAGCAGATGGGCACTGGATAAGTTGAATGAATCTGTTCATGGTCCATGTGCCAAATAAAGGATTTTAAGTGATGTGTGGCTTGCACTGGCCAACTGCGGAGGCTACAAAGATGAGAGACATTGACTTCTACAAATGCTGATTATATGGGCAGGCTCCAAGCCCTTTTTGTTGAAATAGAGTCTTGCAAACGAGACGCATGGGCTAGTCCATACCCTCACAGGTTCAAACCTAAATAACAACCTTTTCACTTATACTGATCATTACACGCTATGCTGTCACCACAGCACTCATGCTGCTTAACTCTTGATGGAGGAGGTAGCCTTACTACTAGGAGAGTAGAGCTTTGGCCACCCCTCCCAGTCCAATAAGAGCACAATCCATGAGACAGGCGTATATCATGGCTCAAATGCATGATCTGTATTTGTCTATGACATAAAGTACAGACAATTGTATAGTTGGGCACTCGGGCTGAGGTACACGTCATTTAATGGAGAGATAGGCCTTGCAATAGTGAAAAATTACTTTAGGAGTTTTTTTACTACTATGACATGTCAAAATTAAGCCAGCATGTCCCATTTTTTAAATGCAATGAACCCTGTCCTATGAGCCTTTAGGGTCTACCGTCAGAGTGACTTTTAAGTATTTAAAAGGAAGGTTTGGGTCCGGCAAAAATGCTTATTTTTCCAGGTCAAAAATGCAGTTTAAAACAGAGCCACAGGCTGCAATAGAAGCCTGAGACATGTTTTATAAGGCTACTTTATTAGGAGGCTCAATTAGTGCTGCCGGCGTCTAGTACCAGTATGATTGTAATTGCATCAGGCTTCTAGAGTCCAATTACAGTTCCTTCCACATTCAGTCCATTAAAGTATTCAAACAGACCAATTCATTACAAGTTCTATTTAATTCTTCAATATTCACAGGAATTATGAGCCCAGCTAATGGGTTTCATTCTTAAAGCAGAACTTCGTCAGGGCTGTAGCAGACAGGAAGGCCAGTTTAAGGGATTAGATAGACAAGGGTGAAATAAAGTGATACCTCTATTCAACAACACACATTTTTTCTAATTCAAAGAGTTGTATTAGTGAAATAGTCGCCACTTCGTTACAACAACTGCCTGGCTATATACCATGATCCATCCCAGAGGGAGCCTAATAAAGTGACCGTAATGCCAAGGGTCAGCTCCCCAACCATCTCCCACCTCCATACCATCTGGACAGTGTCTACTCATAAAAATATCATGGCCTCTACTAAAAGTAAGTCAAATAGAGTGAGTTTTTTTTTACCACAGCTGGTTAAAACCATTACCACAGGATGAGATATTTAAAACTGCTGGTAAATACCTACTATTCCAAATGTTCTACTTGCACATAAGACATAACATGCTCAACCAGTTTTTAATACACCCAATTATGCATGATTTGCCTTTCTTACTGTCCTTATTCCTAGATAAATGTTGGTAGTTGTTAGACCTTACATCTTTGGTGTGTTTTCGCCCTACCTTTTTTGCTACTGACCTCCTGTTTTGACTGTGTGCTGCATTTTGTTTTTGCTGTTTTTTTTAACTTGGGCACTTTACCACTGCTGGTCAGTGCTAAAGTGCAAGTACTCCCAGTATAAAATGTATGTGTAATTAATTTATCCATGATTAGCATATTTAATGTACTAGTAAGTCCCTAGTAAAGTGCACCAGGTGTGCCCAGGGCCTGTAAATCAAATGCCACTAGTGGGCTTGCAGCACTGATTGTGTTACCCACATGAGTAGCCTTGCAACCATGTCTTAGACTTGCCACAACAGTGTCTGTGTGTGCATTTTGAAACTGCCATGTCGGCCTGGCAAGTGCATTCACTTTTCAGACCCAGATCTTCCCTTTTACTACTTATACATCAACCCTAATATAGGCTCAAGGGAGCCCATGGGCAGGGTGCAGTATATTTAAAAGGTAGGATATGCACTCTTGTGTTTTACATGCCCTGGTAGTGAAATACTGCTAATTTAGTTTTTCACTACTGCATAGAATATCTCTCCCATAGGTTATCATTGGAGCTACCTTGTAACATCTTACAAGTGTAACTTCCAATTGGGAAGGGATAGAGATTTGGAGTTTGTGGTCCCTGAACTCACCATTTAAAAATACATCTTTTAGTAAAGTTAGTTTTTAAATTGTGTGGTTGAAAATGCCACTTTTAGAAAGATGGGGACTCAACCAATAGGAGATCACCCATATTCCCTGTTGAGACCTGGGTGATAAATTTATATAACAAAAACAATGTCTCAACAGGTAATATTTGGGAGGCCGTTAATAAAACATGCACATTTAAGTTGCAAAGAAAAAGAAGAGAGAGAATCAAGGGTTTTTGGAAGATGCAAGGAGCAATTTGTATTTGGAGCAAGTATATGCAGAAGAACAGTATCAGCACTGTTTACAATAAATGCAAGCATACCCCGAAAAAAACATGTGCACATGAGTGCTCGTGGAACATACAGTGAGCGGCGAAAGTGACAAGCGACACAGCGAGGAACGGCGCAGAGGAGGCAAGAATAACGCTATACACAAGATACTTTCAGGTTCACAAGTAGTTTTTCACAAGGATTAATTTACAAGGGATTGACAATTTCGGAAACAGTGGATTTGCACCAAGAATTGCGCTGGAAATTCAACGGCATTTCGACATTTAGTGAGTTAAGGACATCTTCAGGACCAACTTAAGCTTTTTTCTTTTTCATACTGTACATAAAGGGAGAAAGTGAAAGGCAAGGATGAGATAAACAGGGTGCGGAATGAGGCGAGAGGAAGGGAGGTAAGAGAAGCCAGTGGGTACCTGAGCTTGATGTGGAACCAGGAAACAAATGAATGAATCCCGGAAGGGAGGAAAAACCAATGCGGGGGATCAAGGAGCACCACCATCTGGGGTGAACCGGCGAGCTGGTCTGTGGGAGAGGGAAAAGGGGAGAGGAACGTGGACTGATGGAGAGCGAAGGTATAAAAGTGAGGCTCGGGTAGGGCCCAGTTAGTGGACTAGAGTCCTTCAAGGTGGAGATGGTGGGACTCTCCAGGGTGCTGGAGGGATGTTGAGTCCTGAAAAATATGAGGGGGTCCGGCATAGTTTAGTAACAACAAGTGTTGGTAAGGGTGCGCAGACTCTGCGTCATGTGGAGGGCGTCCAGTGGCTGGAGGTCGAATGAGTCATGGGAAGGTGGCTTTTGGGTTAGATGTCCATGTATTCTCTTGACCAGATACAAGCATCCAGGGACTGGTTTCGGGGTAACACCCCTCATCATTCAGGCTAGCTTGAATCCAGTGGCAAACTGAGCAAGGGACCCACGTCTAGGCATATCCTGCCAACTTAAGGCGCACAAAGCAAACACAAGGAGCTGATGGACAGAGCGCTGAAACTTTTCAGACACTCGCCCCAGACACAGGTCTGGGTTGAATCCACCATTGTTCTTTAGCTCACTTGGCCACCCCAGCTCAGACACAGCTATATGCAAATCAATCTTGACCCAGTGCCTCATGGGAACAGTCCAGCCTGAACTGCCAAGCCATATCTTCCCTGGACCAGAAACAAGCATCTCTGGACCGGTTTCGGGGTAATAGCGCTCATCAGCCAGGCTAGCTTGAATCCAGTGGAAAAGTGAGTAAGGGACCTACGTCTGGGCATAACCTGCCAACTTAGGTCGAACAAAGCAAACACAAGGAGATGATAGACAGAGCGCTGAAACTTTTCCGACACTCACCCCCAGTCACAAATCTGGTTTGAATCCATCATCGTTTTTTTTGTTCACTGCGCCACCCCAGTTCAGACATTTTTATATGGTCTAAGTGCATTGAAGCGGTTATGTGGGTTGCATAAACAAAATGGCCCCTATATAATGCACATGTGCAGACTGCTTTCCCACCAATGCGCCGTGTGGTCTACAGCAGCAGCCCTGTAAAGTGCAGATGTGTTCATGTATTCTTGACGAGAGGGTGGGAAGGTGTGTAAGCGAGGAGTAAAGAGATGGCTAGAGCTGGCCAAACAAAAGAATCAATTAGTGATGTCTTCTGGAAGGGAACCAAGCACCAAAAGGCGGGACAGATGCACAATATTTATCAACCAGAGAAAAGGAATTTTAAAAAGCAGGCCAACTAACCAACCAAGAGTGGGTGGCCTGTCCTAAGTCCCCGATAGTCCATATATCAAGTACAGCATGCCTCGCAGAGCAGCACATGCGCTGCTCAGGCTCGACTTAAAAAAAGGTGGACCATTGTGTGTCCAGCTAGCAACTAATAATATCTGCTTTTTTAACAGTTGCGTACTACATTTCCAAGTCTTTAACTTGATGCTCAGTGTCTCTCTCCTGCCTAACTGCGAAGAAGCGGGCAGACTCACTTGTGCCTTCTGACTGCTTATTCAAGTCTACAGCTTCCTGCCCACAGCCGCTGTAAGCCTCTTACTGCCATGTCATTTCGGCCTGAACTGTGCTGCTAGGAAGCCAGGGCAAAACAACAGGCAGCGAGTAGTAGGAAGGAGGGCAGGTGTCTGCGGCGGATCAGCAGTTGACAAACTGCAAAGCCAAAATGCCAGGGGCAGCTCTTCTGCTAAGGCAGAGGAGTGTCGACCCACTGCTCTCAGAGCACGAACAATAAAATGGTGATAACGTAGGTTTGGGGCTCGGGTAGGACGTAGGGGGCTAGTGGCACAAGAGGAAGAGTGGTGTACACAATCCAAGCACGCCTGACTGCTTGGCTGGCCGTATTGGCCGGGCCAAACAGTCATGTGCACTTTGCATGTTCCCCACTAGACTGCATTACGCAGTTTGTTTGGGAATATGCCAAGGAGTAGCAGGGATTCTGCTCCTACACAGAACTGTGCATAGAGACTTGGAACATCAGTGAATTAGGGTGTGCCAAAACTCACCTTAGTACCCAACATTCCCTACCAGACTAGCATCAGTGTCTCATTGGCTCTTCCATAACACCAATGATTAGACAACCCAGAACATGGAACTTAGATTACCTTAGGAAAGGTGGAACACATGAACACTCTTTCGTTATACTAACAAACCAGTCCAAAACAGGGAGTAAAAGAAGACACGTGGAAGTTTGAAATATTTATTTCTAATGCTGTGTTCTCATGCGCAGTATTTTAGATAATACAAGCAGACATATTATAAGCAACAAGATTATCAGCATAGTTACTATTCCATAAAATACAAAGGGAGAAAGCATGTTATAATGCTAAATGGAAACAGGCTTAAAATATACCTATATTTCACCCTCCCTTGCTAGTAGGTTATTTTATATCTACAGAAGGTCTCTTTGGGATTACGTAGGTGGCCACATACCTCTGGTATTAGCAGAAACAGATCACATCAAATTCTGCACAAGCTCTCATCATACGATGTTTCTCCAAGTGTGTGTGAGCATGCCTACGCAGTGCATTATTAAACAGGCCAAAATCAGAGGTGGCCACAGCTGCATATATGTTATGTCTAGAACGTGCGCTGATCAGTCCGAACAACAACCACTGTGTTGAAATAACCTTGAAGGCTTCGGCACTCACTGTTCAGACTAAGCTTACCAAGCAAGGCTGCTAGTACAGAAAAACATGTTATTCTCGTGTGAAGCAAAACACTCTGCTAAACTCTAAACATTTATTATAATGTGTGCGGTGTGCAGAAGGCAGCAGAACGGAAAAATGGCGTTTAAACTTCTAATAAGCTCATGTCAACTTAACACAGTGTGAATGCAAGGCTCAGCCCCACGACACAGGTCCCCAGTCCCCATTTGAAAGCTGATCCAAAGTGCTCAGACCAATCACAATACGGCTTTGCAGCATTGTGATTGGCTATGGGGAGATTGGGTGCTTCATGGTTCCGGGTCAGCGGTGTAGCAGAGGAGTCTCGGAAGAGGTAAGTGGTATTTTATTATGTCCACCCTCCACCCTCTCTGCCCATTCAACCTCATTCCCTGCCTGCTGCTACTACAAAACACAGTGGTTCATGTGTCTTGTTGCCATTCTTGAGGGGCACCACAGAGTTCTGCAATCACAGCAAGCAGCTAAGAAGTTTGGAAAAGTGCAATTGTATGTGGAACATGGTGAGTGTCTAAGAGGAAAGAGCTATGTCGAAAGCTGAATTGGAGCCAAGCACAGAGCACTGTTCTAAATCTTGCCTTTAAAGACCTTCAGGCCAGCTTGGGGCCTTCCTGGCAACGGAAGCCACCATGGAAACTTCACACAACTTAAAAGTTGATCCACAACAGCTGTACGGTCAGCTGCCCAATCCACGTGGTAGAGGCAGCACCCAGAAGAACAAGAATGTGCCCCGGGGAGTACCTAGAAATGATGGAGGAAAAGATCAATTTTTCCAAGGAATGTTCAGCTGGAAGGATGTGGCAGGCCTGATCGAAGTGAAGGTAAATAAAGCACGGCCAATGGAAGTAGAGGTGCTCCTAGAGCGTCTGACTGACTGAGGCATGGCTATCGGAAGTGGACGGACACCTGGCGTGCCTGATTAACTGAAGATGAATTAAAGACGGCTGCTGTAAGATTACGTCTGTTGTCACAAGGCCACCAGAAATGAAGTGTCCCTAGTGTCCCTTACAGACGCATGGCTACCAAAAGTGGATAACCACCTGGCATTCCTGGTGAACGAAGGTAATGAAACTTGCAGTTGGATGCTGAATGTTGAAGCGTAGCTTCCAGACGTGAAAGATCACCCAGTGGGACTTACCCAAAGTTAAGTTGAATGTCACCCACCATACATTATTGACTGGAGGTGAACTAAACATGGCTACTATACAACTGTAATCGTTGAAGCACAGCCACCAGAAGTGAAGGCTACCCATAGTCCCTGACTGAATGAGGCACTGCTATTGGAAACTGATGGCCACCTGACAAGACTGATTGACTGAAAGTAATGAACCATGGCTTTTGTAAGATGGTGAACATTGAAGCAAGGCCACCAGAAAGGGAATGTTTACATGGTGTGTCTGACAGACTGAGGTACGGCTATTGGAAGTGTGGGGGGGGGGGGGCGCCTGGCACACTACATTGACTGGAGATGATGAAACATGGCTTTTGTTAGATGGGGACTGTTGAAGCACAACCTCTGGAAGTTAAGGGTCCCCCGCTGTGCCTGAAGCATAGCTACCAGAAGTGAATGGCAACTCGGTATTGCGGATTAACTCATGGTGACACCACTGAAGGGTCAACAGAGGGGAGGAAATCACTCTCACTTTGGATGTAGAGCAAACAGTAAAACTATGACTGTTAGATCTGGGGGTCTCTTGTTGGCTGAGGTAGGTACCACTGCCCAAATAGGGACCCTCGCTTTTGGTCAGGGTACACTCTTTAGATAACCCCTGCTCACTCCTTGGTAGCTTGGCACGAGCAGTCAGGCTTATCAAAGGCAATGCATAAAGTATTTGTACCAACACTCACAGTAACACAGTGAAAACACCACAAACTGACTACACAACAGTTTAGAAAACTAAAGGTATTTAATCTAAACTACACAAGAATAAAGTGACAAAAATCCAACATACACAGTTCAAGAATATGGTTTCAAAAGTGTTCCAAAGGTTGCGTTAAAATATTCCACTGTTGCGTCACATTTTAGCCAACAGTACCTTTAGATGCGATAAAAGTTCCAAGTGAAAGCTGCAGTGTTGAAAAGCAAGCGTTGCGTCACTCCTGAGACCCTGGGGAGGTGATGCGACAACCCCGCTGGATGTAGCGGGTGTGTTGCGATGACTCCTTTCTGTATGGGGAGGGATGCAATACCTTGCGTGAATTCTGGTGCACAGGTTTCGGTGGAAGCGGCTCACAAAAGGTACGATGCGACGATCTTTGGGACGGCGACAATCTCAGGTGCGGCGGCGATGTGCGGCGCAGCGTCGATCTTCCCCACTCGCGGCCCCTCGAAGTGATGGCTCTGCGACGACTCTCGCAGCGACGTGATGCGGTCCGCAAGCAGGCGGTACGATGATCTCACTCAGTGACGAAAGGCTCTGCAATGATGTTCGCAGGGATGGTACTTTTCCCGCACTGTAGCGATGAGTTCCGCAAGCGAAGGATGCGTCGGTTCTTGCAGCAGCAACAGGCGCTGGGAAGATCTCGATCTTCGCAGCGGCGGGAATTTCCTCACACTGACGGGGATGCGCGCCACAAGCAAGTGATGCGTCAAACTTTGCGGAAAGTCTTTAGTTTCAAGCTTCCCAATCACAGGTACAACTTCCAGAGGCACCACAACTGGCCCAAGTACTCTGGATAGGACAGAACTCTCTCAGTAGAGTTCAGGGAAGCTGGGGGTGAAGTTCTTTTGTTCCTGGGATTTCTTAACAGGGAGCCAGCTCTTCTCAGGCCCTTGAAGATTCCTTCAAGCAAGGGAACACAACACAAAGCAAAGTCCTTCCCCTCTCCTTGGCAGCAAAGCAACTGCAGGGCAGTCCACAAGCACACGGCAGAACAGTCTTCCTTCTTCAGTCTTCCAGCTTTCTCCTTTGCAGAGGTTCCTTCTTGACTCCAGGATGATCTAATTTTCTGTAGTCTGGGGTCCTGTACTTATACCCCTCAAAGTCTTTGTTCCCTTTGTGCAGGAGGGCTCTGAGCCCGGTCTGAACCAGTTCTGGGTGGTCCTTGAGCACTTTGTTTTCCTGGCTTCTCCAGTCCTTTCAGAGAGCGGGGCAGGGTCGTCAGCCGCCCAGCAGGAGGTGGAGCCAGCATTGTGGAAGGCAGTCTCAGCCCTTTTCAGGCCCAGGTGCCATCCCCTCCCACCACTCAAGATGCAGATGCAATCATTTAGCCTAGGGCTGACTCATCCAACCTCCTGGGGGCTCCCCAGCCCCTGTCACTCTCAAACCAGACAGTCAATTCACAAACAGGCCAAGGCAAACAGAAAGGTCAGACAAGAGAACAAAAAAAAAACCAAAGGAAATGATGGACGGAGCGTTGACCCTGGACCGGAAACAAGCTATCGAGGACCGGTTTCTGGCATTCCAGCCCTCTTCAGCCCGGCTTTCTTGAATCCAGTGGCAAAGTGAGCAAGGGACTCACGTCTGAGCATACCCTGCCAACTTAGGGCGAACAAAAAAAAACAACAAAAAAAACCAAAGGAAATGATGGACGGAGCATTGACAATACAAGCACTCACCCCCAGTCAACTGATCTGGGTTTAATCCATCACCGTTCTTTAGCCCACTCTGCCACCCCAGTTCAGACATGGCCATATGCAAATCAGTCTGACCCTGTGCCTCCTGGGAACAGTCCAGCCCGTACTGCCAAGCCATGCCTTCCCTGGACCGGAAACAAGCTACCGAGTACCGGTTTCTGGGATTCCAGCCTTCTTCAACCCGGCTTGTTTGAATCCAGTGGCAAAGTGAGCAAGGGACTCACGTCTGAGCATACCCTGCCAACTTAGGGCGAACAAAAAAAAAAAAAAAAAGGAAATGATGGACGGAGCGTTGACAATACAAGCACTCACCCCCAGTCAACTGATCTGGGTTTAATCCATCACCGTTCTTTAGCCCACTCTGCCACCCCAGTTCAGGCTTGGCAGTTCGGGCTGGACTGTTCCCATGAGGCACAGGGTCAGACTGATTTGCATATGGCCATGTCTGAACTGGGGTGGCGGAGTGAGCTAAAGAACGGTGATGGATTAAACCCAGATCTGTTGACTGGGGGTGAGTGTTTGTATTGTCAACGCTCCGTCCATCATCCCCTTTGGTTTTTCTTCTGACAAGAGAACAGCCACTTTCTAAAGTGCTGTTCTCAAACACAGGATTTAAAAACCACCTTTCCTAAAAGATGTGTTATTAAATTCTTAGTTCATGGATACCAGACTTTTATGTCCTACCTTGCTCCTATGGGAAGATATGCTGGTAGAAGTGTAGCCACCATTCCCCATGATAGCCTATAGGCGAAGTAGCCTTACAATAGTGAAAAACTAAAATGGCTGTCATTCACTACCAGAGCATGTCACCTGCACTAGTACATGCTCTACCTTTCACATACACTGCACCCTGCCCAAGGGGGTACCTTGGGCCTCCCATAGGGGTGTCCAATGTGTACAGAAAGGGAAGGGTTAGGCCTGATCATTGGGGACACTGACCAGGAGGACATGGCAGTTCACAGACTGCACACAGGCACTGCGGTGCAGGCCTGAGACACCATTTTAGGGCTACTCATGTGGGTGGCACAATCAGTGCAGCAGGCCCACTAGTAGCATTTGTATCACCAGCCCTGGCACACTCAGTGCACTTTACTAGGGACTTCCTGGTGATACAAATATGCCAATCATGGATAACCAATTACAATAACAATTAACACAGGGAGCACTTGCTCTTTGACACTGATCAGCAGTGGCAAGGTACCCAAAGCATCTAAACCAGCAAAAATGAAATCCAGCACAGCGACAAAAATACAGGAGGCAGAGGCAAAAAGACAGGGAAACCACGCCAAAGATGCCAGGTCTAACAATGACCGATCACATTTAAGAGAAGGCAGCCAACACACTGCAGCCTTTACGCTTTCAAAACAGCACCTGTGGTCTCCATCACTGGCATTTGGGGTGGGTGACCGGGTAGGGGTACCACCGCTAAGAGCGCTGTGCTTCCTTTTGCCCTTAAAGGCCTTCCACAGACCTTTCTTATGCAATATGAATACATACAGAAAATGTTTAGTGCTCAAAGCATTTAATTAATGCTCTTTGTACCCGAGACATGACTGTGTTGGCTATTGCTTTCCCTCTTAGTAATCACTGCAAGTCACCTTAGTTGTCTTGGTTTGCTTTTCAATAGCAAAAACAATGCTTTTCAATAGTGCAGGTAAAGTCACATATCACCTTGCCTCATCACCATATCTCCTGCCTTAGCTGCACTTCACAAGAGGCAACCTTAGCCAGACACTGCTGATCAGAGCTTGGTTTTCCCAGGTTCTGTAAGTAGTGGTGCTGGGGGGGGGGGGGGGAGGGGGGGGTTAAAGCACCCCCTTCCCCCCCCAGAGAAGTGTGGCTCAATGATTAGAGCGGCAGACCCTGATGCAGAGGTCTAGCCCAGGACCAGGGTTCAATTCCCCGCCTCGGCGGGTCTTGGGCTCAAAATTCCACGGACCTGATAATTCTCACCTCGGTGCCTATTCCAATCATGGAGTCCCACTCTGCAACTCTGGGCAATAGCTTGCTTAATCTCCACAACGGCCCCCACAACGCTAAGGATGCCTGGCCTCCACCTTAGGGGTGCCCAGGAGTGGACGCCTCACAGGGAAAGTCAGGATGGGTTCCACAGCGGTATTCGTACAAGCGCCTTGAGACCCTTGCGGGTGAGTAGTGCGCTATACAAGTATCAATTTACATTACACTCTCAAAATCACCATACTGGAGCTCAGAAGGTGACTGAGCAATAAAGATACGTTTACATTTTGTTTATACCCTGTCACATTTGTTGTGCGTTCAAAGACAGAGGTCAAATGTCAGCCTGTCTTCTGTCCAATTCCTGCTTATTTATTTATTTTAGTTTACTTTTCTTTCTCCGAATGTAATGAGTGGATTTTGTAAAGTGAACTATGTGGAACTATTGCTGGGCTACAGGAAGTTGGAAAGGAAAGGATGTAGGGTGTCAACATTTTTCAAGCACAAAATACATTTTAAGCAGCTGTAAATACACTGTACAAAATATTCAAAATAGTTAGAAAAGTACAAATGAAGCCCAAAGTTTTGCTATTCTGAAGCATGGTGAAAGCAAAATTATTTTTAAATAGAGCTAACGAATTGTGGCACTTTCCCGATGAGGCACATATGATAAATATTTGTGAAAATCGATTTCCACACATTATCATTTTTGTACTACAGTTTAATGACTTAAATTGCATGTCTGTGAAAACTTAGTGACCATCTCAAAGGAAGATGTGCTGTCAGTAAAAGACAGTGTCCTACGACTCCATGCTTTAGAAATATATGTGAGACAGTGTACTCCACAAGGCTTCACTGCCTAAATACCACACCCAGACCACTCTACTTCTGAATGGGTGTGGCTCATTTGTTATACTTGTACTTTGTGTGACACTTGGGATTTTCACAGTCCCTAAGACGTCAGTGACGTAACATTGATGGAAGCACTTCCACTCTGAAAATTGTTCCAGCACTACTGTGGGAGACCATACCATCATATGAAGGGGACAGAACCCCATCGATGTAAAATATGTTGTTTTATCATTTAGTTTCCATTTTCCGTAATGAATTGTCACTCTAAGTTAATAATGTTAAACTGTATTGAGTTTTTGGAATTGGTAAACTTCCACTTTTTGGCACGCTCACAAACACAATCGAAATTAAAAACAGCCGGTTTGTTGTACTATCATCTGCGGTCGCCAAACTACTGAGAGTGAGTCAATCAATAGAGCGCCCTCAATCTCTAGTCAAAAGGGCAATAGTAATACTTCTGCTCAATCTCACATTGCCAGATTCAATCCAAGTGACAGCACTTTTTTTTTCTTCGAACCAACCAACAGATCTAGAGCTAGACCAACAAAATAACAATGCAACTGTTTCAGGCATTGTCTGAACTTTGAATTCACAGCAGTCTTCTTGCCTACTCTCAAAACATCACAATCTCAGTCAAAGGCAGACTGTGCCTATTAATTCTGCTCCCTTTGACACATGTTCTGTTCATGGCACTTCCATACATCCTTTCCACAGTCATTTCCAATCGTACAATACTCGTTGGTGTCTAATGAATCCAAGCTGGCCCTTGCTCAGTCAGAAGGAGCTGTTCTCATTGTGGAGCACCTCTTATCAATTGCATCTTGCAGGACATATTTTGGGTCCTTCTGTTTGCAAGCCGTGATTTTTGTCTTCTTACCATCTTGTTATGTGACCTCAATGCCTCCCTGGATGTTCAGAACCATCCTCCTCGTTTTGGTCACTAGTGCATCATAGCCATCTGTTACGCCGATCGCGTTGTCTTACTTGAGCACACAGCAATTGAGTTGCGCTTGATATGTTGCCAGTTTATTCAACTGTCAATGATCTTAAGGTCAACCTGGGAGGATCTCTCTTCTGATCATTGGGCAAAACCATTCAAATGTAATTGCCACTCAGATAATAATGTACGATTTGAAGTAGTGCCAACTTTTCAATACCTGTGGATATTCTCTGATCAATGCCTTGGAACAGTTGGTTCAGTGGGGTGAGCTATGTCTGACTCATTGACTCCCTTGCTGCTCAGCCAAGGTGAGACCTTCGGTTTAATCACTGAAGGTTGCCAAGAAACCAGAAGCTGTATATCTAGGTATGATGGAAGTCTTGCAGAACTACGAGGGCTGTAACTACATTTTGGATAGAGAAATGTTTGCAGGCGTGGTAAACCCAACACAGTAAAGAAAGACAGTAGCTATACTAAAGAAACACTTGCATTACAATCAGGAGTTTGGAGACTGTACCCGAAATGGATGCTGGGTAGGAGGTTTGGGGGGACCTTTTCTACGAGGGAGATTTATTTCCATGGGAATATTTGCAAGCTAAGATTGGTCCTAACTTTTCACGCTTCAAATATATCCAGATTTATAGTTGGACAGCAGCCTATAAAACATCTCCTTCTAATAAAAATAAGTTCAAACTGGGTGGACATAGCCCCTTTATCTCCGACCTACTAAACAGAGGGCCAGAAAAGAAAGAAATATCTAGATGGTACAACTCTATTATGGAGGAGGTAGATGGAAACTTCGTTTTACCAGAGTCAGTATGGGGTTCTGTTCTGGCGGATGTGAACTTACAAACGCTTTGGAAATCTTCTTTCGAGCTCTTGTGGAGTATCGTCAAGCCATCATGGCTTCGCAGAAATCCCATCTTTACCCTCTATAGGGCGTATTACTCCCCCTCAAGACTCTCTAAATTTACAGGAGGTCAGACAGTGTCTTGTGCAAAATGTGGTCAAATCGCTGCTTCGGATACTCATATGTTCTTGGAATGCCCGATACTAACAGCATTTTGGCAGGATATCAGCAACTGCCTCACTGAGTCTCTAGGAAGACCTGTCACAATGGATTTGTCTCTGATTATTTTTGGAGTGTTGGAAGGAGTACATCATCTACCTAAATGTCTAGTTTTTTATTCCATCCTGCTCGCAAGAAGAGAGATCTGCAGGAAATGGAAGGACACCTCACCTCCTACCTTTAGAGACTGGCAAGACTCTGTATTACGGACCTCAGTCATGGATTTGGCTAGATCAGGAAATCGCAGAAAAAGGGCATTTTGGCATATGCTAAAGTGGCCTCAGTGATGTATTCATTTTTTTTTTCCTCCCGAGTCCAATGATTGATCTCCTAAGGTGCTCTTTGTTTTCAGCACCATTGGAACAGCTGCTACCCGGTTCATGCCCGGCTCCTATATGGCTTCTAAAACTACTCCGAGATTTGCTGTGGGATGGCAAATTAAGATCTAGTGCCTCTTTGGATTACGGTGGAAGACTGTGGGATAGATGGCCTTCAAGATCTGTGTCCCCACCAGTTTAAACAGTCAGTTATTCTCCGTTGATTCCTTCTTGGCACTGGTCTACACGGTGGTTTTGAGGACAAAAAAAACAAAACAAAAAATGGATGCTGGGTCTGGGAGAAATTAAAATGTCTGAAACCACAACTGTTTCGTGCTAGATCTAGAACACTCTTGGTCCCAGTCTGATAACAGGGCTAGCGAAGGCTGGACAGGCCTTTTATTGCACCGAGAATATCCCCAAAAGGCTGGCGCTCTTGGAGGCCAGTTTTGAAAAACCATGGCTGTTTATGGTGCCTCTGTGACTTTCTTCAACTCCCCAATGTTAATTGCAGCAGGTACGGCAAGGAGAGAGGGAGAGAGGGAAAAGAGGGGAGAGAGAGGAGAGAGAAAGGGGGGGTAGAGAGAGAGAGAGAGAGAGAGGGAGGGGAGGGGGAGAGAGAGAGGGGAGAGCGAGAGAGAGAGAGAGAGGGGAGAGAGAGGGGGGAGAGAGAGAGAGTGGGAGAGAGAGGGGGAGAGAGAGAGAGAGAGAGAGAGAGAGAGAGAGAGAGAGAGAGAGAGAGAGAGAGAGATTGCACAGGAGACCAAGGGAGCAGGGCTGGTTTAAGAATTTTTACCAGGCCTGCTTTTGGTTTCCAAGTCTGGCCTGATGACTCTATAGAAGGGATAGCACTAGTCATCTCCTTGGATGCCTTAATACTCTTCTTTTTTTATCTTTTGCTCTTCCTATGCTTTCGTTCCATTAATTTACATTACATTACCTTTTTTAAACGAATTAGGCTTTTCTCCAATTACTATTTTGAAACATTGTAGTAAAAACAAACTCGATAGAGGAGGAAACATTTTCCACTGCTGGGGTCTCGTTTTCTTTGACCCAAAGACATGAAAAGTACAGTCCATACCATTAACCCTCCTAAACGAAGATTCAGGTAGATTAACAAAACAATGTTCAACAACTTTGATACTGACGACTTGCTACAGTCAATCAAGGCTGCGATATAGAAGCAGATTATTACAGTAAAGGCCTGCTCCAAAAATGGTTTCTCTAAAGACAAGTTTTCATTTTTAACAATGCCACCAATGAAAATAGCAGATACATCCTTACAATCTTGCAACAACTAAACTCCAATTCTGAAGCATGTCGCCTACTAAACCAACCAAAAAGCCTACAATTATGCAAATAACAGCCACATCCCTTACTCATATATCTCTCAAGATTTGCAATCAATGTTAGAAGCGGCATTCATTACGCCAACCCTAATAAATATTCGAATGGGCCAAGTACGCTTGTTCAAGGCAATCACCACCAGTCGGAAAAAGAAAAGGAAAACAGGGTGAGGCGCTGGGATGCTACAGGCAAGCACTCATCAGTGGTGCTGGCTTCTTGCCATATTTTACAAATTCTCAAATTGTAACCACTTAAGAGCAGTTTCACCTCCCTTCAGCATGTTGTGACAGTTCCCTAGGAGAGGAACAGAAAGAAGTTAGAAAGGGCGACAGAGAACACTCCATAAGTGCAACGAAAGCTAAAAATGTGACGAATCTCTAAAACAATTAAAGGTTGAACATCATGGTGAAACACAGATTTCAGCGGCTAATGGTGAGGCTATTCAAGGGCAGCTTAAAACTTGGAGATGAATGCCATCTTTAGAAGGAAAACTTTTTTCTTGGTGTATATACATGACCTCATATGCATAGGCCATGCAGTTAACATACGCATTTCTAGAATGGAGTGTTTGAAAACCTAGGAGCCAATACAATCATAAATGTAATACCCTCTCATCATGGCTATTATATGTCTTTTGTAAAATGTGTGAAGTAAGTAATGCACTTTGGATTCTAGCAAGTAGGAAGGGAGAGTTTGAGGAAACGAACAAAAACGAGTTAGCAGAATAATGCATATTATTCAGACACACAGCTTGTTATCACAATACATTTAGGAAGCATTCCGAACTTTTTACCTTTTTGGCCTCTGCTTTGGTGTCCTTGCTTTTTCCTGCTCCACACATTCTGGAATGTTGGTTTTCTCTTCGATCATCGACATGGACGGTGTTCTGCAAGATGCAGAAAAGTGCACAGTAAATCACGGCCATTCCTAACAGTAAAATCAAATTCACAAAAGGTGATGAGAGGAACCCTTGCAATAAGTTGAACGACTGGCAATCGCTCAGGGTAGCATTCCATTCCATCGTTCCTGTCCCTACCATGCCACCTCAGTATAGACCTAGCCATATGCAAATCTGTCTTCATCCACTAGGAACAGTCCAGCACAAACTGCCAGGACAGATCCTCCTTTTACTGGAACACAAGCAACCCAATATCACTTGAGCCCTGATTGGGGATCATCCGTTGGGTGTAGTTTGGTTCCTGTGGCACAGTGAGCACAAGATCCATGTCTGGGCATACTTAGGGACGTACATCAAACACACAAAAGGAGATTAGAGGAATGTTTTCAATAAGTCTAACCATTGGCAATCGCTTGGGGAAGCATCCAAACCCATCGTTCTTTTGCTTACCATGCCATTTCAGTTTGTACCCAGCCATATGTAAATCAGCCTTGATCTTGCTTCAATAGGAACAGTCCAGTCAAAACTGCCAGGCCAAGTGCTCCCTGAACCGAACACAAGCAACGCCTTTTTGTTTTTGAAGTAGACGTCCTGAGTGCGATGGGTATGCTCAGACGTGCTCACTGTGCCATAGGACTTGACTTGGTTTGTGTGGCCCTACTTAGAAAGAGGAAAGTGAATTGAGATTTAGCTGACATTTTCTGTATGAGGAGAAGATATATTTGAAAAGTGCTAAATATCTTATTGTGCAAGCACCTCAAATTCAGGTTTAGCTGCCATTTTCAAAGAAGTATTTCTCAGCTATTCAACATGCATATGGTTTACACCCATGTCTTACAATTCAGACCAGAATAGAAGCACCACTTCGAAGTATTTGTGGTGCTCGTTCTCCCCCTGGAACTCCAATATCCCTGAGCCCTGCAACCGAGTCCTCCCCTCAATTTATTTCCAACGGTATTTGCAATCAGATACACTGCTGCTTGAAGCCTCGTGACAAGACTTGTGTCTCCTTGCACAATTTCTGATCCCACGTTGATAGCTGGCCAGTTTAATCTTTGTGAAGTGGTAGCAACTCGTCAATAAGTACACATTTCCAGTGCATGACATCCAGACTTTCAACTTAGGCAAAAATGCACTATGCCATCACACAAATGCCCCGGAACCAGAGTAAAAATAGATCTAGAACTCACAAGCAATCTGCCTGAAACAGGTTGGAAGTTCTGCACTATTTTTATCTCCAATTAATCGACAATATAAAATTCAACTCTCCACAACCTCTTTCTGGTCTTCCACCAATGGTACCTTATAGCGCAAAATCCTTTTTACTTCAAGTCCATTTTTTGATGTTTTTTAAACATAGGCATATATAATGACCTATAGAAAGGTCCACTGGAATTAAACTACACACGTGAAAGAAGATCCTTCTCGTCCTGATCTGCTTCTAATTCAGTGCTTGCGCAAATGGTTGCAGGTCTCTTCTGCACCATAGGACGACCACTGCCAGGTATTGGAACAGAAGGACCTGGTTGTCTTCAAATTGAAGGTGCTCCATTTGTCTGGCTTTGTGCATGATTTCTTCATGATTCTTTCTTTCCTACAATTTGGCCACTGTGTCTCGGGGACTAACTGACTGCTCAGCGGGCTTTCTCCCTATAAGTTTGAAACCCCTGGGGGAACCCGGGAAGCTATGCATTTCTGAAAGCTAAAGAAGTCCAAATACAGCAAAAGGGTCATTTGTGTAGAGTGCTCTTTGTTTTCCCAAAGAAACGAATCGATAAAATAGTAGGAAAAAGTAGTAGATGGAGACAAGGTTTTCATCTGTAATTTTGTTTTCCGAAGGCCCACTTACAAAAGTAAAATACCATGACATCTTCTAGTTGCAATTAAGTCTAGTGTTGGCTGGTTCCCCCAAAAAAGGAGATCCCCAGAACCAACAACTGAGCTGCAGCATACAATTATTTTTTTATGGTGTATTGGCCCTGCAGCAATGTGCATGGTAAAATCTAATGAATGGGAAAATGAGTATGTAGGAAAGCTGTCTATTTTTTTAATGTGCAGAAGATACTGAAATGTGCAAAAGTTACTGAGATTAGGAACAGTGATTATTTGTACACCTCTGCATGCTTGGTTACCCACTCTATCATAGGCCCTGGACAATGAACCCCGCTCCGTTTGTGGAGTTTGCAAAGTTTATCGCATTCCGATGAGCTCACAGAGTTCCGAAAAACTCCGCACAGCGGAGTGGAGTTTTTCCACGCTCGCCAATGGTGAGTTGGCGAGTGCGAGCAAGGAAAATCCAACGCTAGAATGCTTCCCAGCAAGATTTCTAAATGTGGGCGGTCAAGAATGGTCGGTACTACTGCTCGCATTGAGAAACCTTCCGTTCGCGTTGAGGAAGCTGGCGCTTGAGTAGAACTTCTAATCGAGAGGCAGAAAGAAGCAGCCCCCTTTTGCGCTGCGCCTGATGCCGTTTGCACAGATTTTACAGCACGGAACAAACACTGGGCTCTAAAAATCAGTGCAAAATGTATGAGGTAATGCAATCTGCTGCACGCAAACTCCACGTAGCTTTGAGGAGTTTTTTTGTCACTTCACAGAGTTTCGTGTAGCGGAACTCCGCGAACTCCTCCTAGGCCTAATTATCATGATCCCAAGTCCATTTTGCACACTTGCTTACATTTGGAAGCCAAAGATGGAATGCAACCTAGTTGGTAATAACAAATGTTCTACTATTCTTACACTTCTCCCGATTCTAATGGTACCCCACATATGTGCATCGAAAAAAACACCAACAGCCGATTGAAGCCTTCATTGAAGAAAACAACATCCTCGACACCTCCCAATCCGGCTTCAGGAAAAACCACAGCACCAACATCGCCCTCCTCGCCGCAACAGACGACATCCACTCCCTCCTCGACAGAGGGGAGACTGTGGCCCACTCTATCATAAGCCCTGGACAATGAACCCCGCTCAGTTTGTGGAGTTTGCAAAGTTTATCGCATTCCGATGAGCTCACAGAGTTCCGAAAAACTCCGCTCAGCGGAGTAGAGTTTTTCCTCGCTCGCCAACGGTGAGTTGGCGAGTGCGAGCAAGGCAAATCCAACGCTAGAATGCTTCCCAGCAAGATTTCTAAACGTGGGCGGTCGAGAATGGTCGCTACTACTGCTCGCATTGAGAAACCTTCCGTTCGCGTTGAGGAAGCTGGCGCTTGAGTAGAACTTCTAATTGCGAGGCAGAAAGAAGCAGCCCCCTTTTGCGCTGCGCCTGATGACAGAGGGGAGACTGTGGCCCTCATCCTCCTGGACCTCTCCGCAGCCTTCGCCACAGTCTCTCACCGCACCCTAGCCATCAGATTCCACAACACAGGGATCTGGAACAGGGCCCTCGACTGAATCTGCTCATTCCTCTCTGGTAGAACGCAGCGGGTCAGACTTCCACCCTTCCTCTCGGATCCTGCACCGACCACCTCTGGAGTTGCCCAAGGAACCTCCATCAGTCCCATACTATTCAGCATCTACATGGCCTCACTCACACCCATTGTCAGATCCTACAGACTCAACATTGTATCCTACGCAGACGACACCCAACTCATCCTCTCCCTATCCAATGAACCCAACGTCTCCAAACACAACTTTCAAAAAAGGAATGGAAGCAGACGCCAGGTGGATGAAGAACGGCTGCCTACATCTCAACACAGACAAAACTGAGTACTCATCATGCGCCCACACCCCAACCCCTGGGCCCCCGCACGCAGGAACCCGCCCTACCCCACGGACCACGCATGCAATCTTGGAATCATTCTGGAATCTGAACTCAAAATGGACCCCCAAATCAACACTTTCTCATCCTCCTGTTTCCACACTCCCTGACTCCTATGAAAGACATTCAATTGGATACCCCTTGAACACAGGAAAACCGTCACCCACACTCTCATAAGCAGCAGACTCGACTACGGCAACACTCGCTATGCCAGAATCAACAAGAACCTCATCCGTAAACTTCAGAACGCCTCTGCCAGACTAGTCCAAAATCTACCACGTCACTGTCACATCATCCAACATCTGTGGACACTGCATTGGGCCCCCATCGAGAAGAGATTCACCTTCAAGATTCACACTCACGCCCACAAAGCCTTCCACAACACCGGACTGGCCTACCTGAACCACAGCCTCTGGTTCCACGCACCCCAAAGATCCCTCCAATCAGCCCAGCTCTTCCTTGCTACGGTGCAGTGCATCAAGAAGACCAGAACAGAAGGTCGCTCAATCACCTTTCTCGCAGCCAAGGCATGGAACACCCTTCCACTCCACCTCAGGCAGACGCGAATGCTTTCCAAGTTCACGAAGAACCTCAAGACCTGGCTCTTCGACGAATTTCCATGAACCTCCAGGTTCTGCACATCATCCCTCCACCAGAGCCTTGAGAACCTACTGGGTGAGTACTTGCGCTCAACAAACCTATGATTGATTGATTGATTGGATGGGCATAGTGACCACGACAGCAAAGGACCCAAAACGCCACAAGGAGACATCCTTTTGTGCGATTTGGGTGTATGTAGAAATTGGGCCTGGGTTTGGCCGCTACACAGAGTAGTGTATCAAACCCTGACCTTTCTCAAAACTAGACAAACAGGGGAGTCAGGGGGGTCTGATCTACGTGGATACCACTACCTTCTTTTCCCCCCAAAACTCTGAAAATACTCAAACTTTGACTCGAATAACAAATTCTCCCCACATTTCTAAGGGAAAGTTTTGGAATAAGCACCCACAAATTTCTTATCAACAAGAGTTCCATATGTCTACCAGTAAAAACAGTGGCCCACTTATATGACTGGGCCTAGCAACCGCAACAGGAAAGACCGCAAAATGCAATGTGAAAACATGTGAATGTAAATGTAAATGTGTGGGACTTGTAAAGCGCACTGTTGCCCGTGAGTGTCCTGGCGCTGAAGACCGCTGGGGAACTCGTCCTGGCTTTCCCGGTGAGATGGTCCCTTCTGGGTATCTCCAAGGTGAAACCAGGCATCCCCGGCGTCTGAGGGGGGCCGTTGTAGAGATGATTTTCTTAATCGTTGTAGAGATGAGGCAAGCTTAATGCCCAGAGTTGCCGAGTGTGATTCCTGGTTAGAGTAGGCACCGAGGCGAGAATGATCAAGTCCGTTGACCCTGGTCCACCACCCTGCCGCGTCGGGAATGGTTCTGAATTTGAATTTGAATTTGAATTTAAAAACACTTATAAAGCGCGCTTTTACCTAGCGGTTTCTTGGCGCTGAGGACTTTAGAACCCGGGTGGCAGCTGTGAGAGAACTAGGCTGGGAATGATTGCAGAAAGAGATGGGTTTTTAAGGCCTTACGGAAATCAGGGTAAAGTGGGGTGGATCGGATATTGAGAGGGAGGGAGTTCCAGAAAGTGGGGCCGAGGGCCGCAAACTTCACCACGGTCCTGGGCCGTTCTCTGCTTCCGGGTCTGCCACCTCTAACCAATGAGCCACACCACTCCACATAACATGTTCCACATCAAAATTAACCCTTTCTGGTGATATGGGTAGCTGGGAATTTAGGCCTGACCTCGGCCAACCTATCAAACTCAGACATTCCTGAAAACTAGGCACTACAGTACAGAGTGGTGTGCCTGGCATGGATCCCACTACCTTTTCTTAACCATAATGCCTTCACAAACCTCAAACATTGGCTAAAATCAAGCAATTTACTCAGATTTCTGTGGGGGAAAGTTCAGTATTCTGTGGTAATACACAAAGTTCCACATTTGTTCCCCATAGGCTATAAACTGAGAATCATTAAACAGAGTAATAGTAACACCTGAAACGTTAAAACTGCTAGACTAAGTTTTAAGTAAAAACAAATTATTTCAAGTATGTCCTCTATGAATTAAGGAGAAGGTGCAGTTTATTCAATTCGAAATTCAAGGGGGCTCAATATTTTCAGCTATTTGTCACTTATAAATGGCAATATATGTGTTATAGCAATGTGCACGTAGGCGCCCATGCCTGCACTCGTTCTCTGTGCCAATGCAGGATTTCCTTTCTAATGTCATGGTGCGGTTCTGTAAAGATGCTCTACAGTAATGAAGACAAGCTGATTAACCTCTGCTTTCCTTGCCAGTTACATACCTCCCAGCCCACCAGTAGGTAAAACCTGTACTTATCTTACAGAACGTATTTATAGAACAGTGGGCATATCAATTAAAACATCACAGTTCAGTGAAAAGGCAGTCTGGGCAGCAACATGCAAATGTTATGTTATGTTATGTTATATAATTTGTTAAGCGCAAACAGCTGCCCCAGCAACGGAGCGTCCCGGCGCTGACCTAACCAATACCAGAGGGGAGAGGGGGAACCAAAGGAATTAAATGGCAGAGAAGAGGTGGGTCTTAAGTGCTTTCCGGAAAGCGATCAGATTGGTTTGGGCACGGATGTGTGGAGGCAGTGAGTTCCATAGCTTAGCTCCTAGGACTTTGAAGGAACGTCCACCCTGTCTACAGAGCTTAGTTCGAGGGATCATCACGAGGTGTTGTCCCAAAGAACGCAAGTTGCGCTGGGGCGTGTATGGTGTCAGAAGTGGGCGTAGGAGTTCAGGGCAGTCGGCTTTGAGAATCTTAAAAGCCGTGGTCAGGGTTTTAAAATGGATCCGAGATTCCACAGGCAGCCAGTGCAAATTGCGAATGGTGGTTCTGGCAGAGCACCTGCGTGGGAGACCAACCACAGCTCTGGCGGCCGAGTTCTGGATACGTGTATAGAGATACAAAGTATTTCTTTCATATCACTTAGTCTAAAGATACGTTTCTAGCCGTTAAAATCCTGTCTAAACACATTTAAAGACATTTCAGGTCTCCATCCTGACCTAAGTAGTACCTCAGTCTTGTGATCCTCCGACCACCATGAGTAACAGCTAATAAGTTGCATCAGTGTCTCCAGGTGGTGCGAGTGGGGGTTGGGTGGGGCTCAATCCTCATAATAAGGGGATTTGGGGAGAATAACATGAAGGTATCCGTGTATCCGCTCTGATGTCCACATTTTGCCCAGTAATTCACCTATTTCGGCTACTAGAATAATCCAGGTGAAATACTCCAATTTATGATTGTGATGCACAGTAATTCCTGCTACGAGCCTAGTGGGAATACTGAGCAGCTATGATTGAGGGCTTTTATGGGCTGAAATAACATGTCTTACCAAAGAAGAAGAATGCATAAAACCTCACTATCCAGTAGATGGTTCCTTTAGATTACAAGGAGCAATTGTGTTCATATGTTTATAATTTAGATAAGACTTTTTCAATTACATGCTACAGAGAGCAGTGCCGTTCAAAACAAAACATCAGCAGCAAGGCCTCCTCCTGGTATCCGTCTATAGCTGCGTAGCCAGAATAAGCAACACAAGGAGGCATCTTTAAAAAGCACTGACAAAGCAGAGAGGCTTTATTTGCTGAGTAATTTGTTTTGCCAATGCTTGTTTTCTGTGATATAGCGTATGTTTACCTTTCCATTCGAAGAAAGCAACACGTTGGGTATCATGGAAGCGAAAGGTAATGCTAAAGTATAACAGAGAGCATTCCAAGGCCGCCACCCATGCATGTGAATGCATGCAGATGCCCAGGAAGCCATCTTGTGGAGACCTTTGTTCTACTTGGTGAAAAAAACATTCTAAGATTGCTATTCATGCATATGTATGCATGCACACGCACGGGCGGCCATCTAGGAATGCTTTTGGTATAAATTGCAGCAACAATCTGCCTGTGCATCCGCAGGCATGCAGAGGAATGGATGGCCACCGTGGGATTATTTTTAAATAGTGCAACATACATCAAAGATGGCTGCCTGTGTGTGTACATCCATGCACACACATATGTGTACTTCTTAGAATAGCTATAGAGCTTATTTAAAGATGGATTCCAGGCACGTTTCCTAATAAAGGATGAAGGAATTGCAAGGGTCGGCAACTAGAAAATCCGTTTCACCAGCTACAAAAGTTTTGAAAAGGATGCATTGTAAGCACCGTTATCACCAGGGATAAAAAAAACAAATTACAGAGACAGCTGCAAACTGAGGAGGGACCACCTCCTCTTCCACCACCGGTAAGAAAGAAAATCTAGGCGAGTTGTGAATTTTACATGTGAATGTGAAGCAGCAGCCTGGGGTGTTAGGCTATGAGCATATACATTTTAAAGCCATACATTTCTTCCTCGAAACAGGTGGGACTATGAAGGAGCTAGAACATAGAGCACAATGATCCGGATAGGAATAAATTGTCGTCAAAATCAGCATTACCGACTGCAGAGTATCCCAGCATTGAGACTACTGAGTTGCACAGAATACAAATTGGGGGCCTAAAGTAATGTTTGTCAAGCGCCACATTTAAAGGGCCTGATTTTGAGTGTTGGTGTTATTTCCCCTACCAGATAAATAACGATACCACAGAGTATGTTAATTATTGGATGTGATAAAAAAACACCTATTACGAGATTGTGGGTAGTAACATATGAATTTTGGTATTTAACACACCAAAATCCGCCAGATACAGTAAACACTGTCGGCTTTTCCCCATTAAATTTCGACAGGTTTGACCTGCAAAATGTAACGAAGGTTGAGTTATTTCCTGCATTCAATAAGTATTAGAAGAATTAAATACCTTCAAACGTATAATTCTGACCCATGGGTAAACAGGGGTTTATGAATGGGTCGGAATTAACCGACCGACTCGTAATCAGGCTCTCTGAATGAAATGTGATATTCAATCTCTGAATGAAATGTGATATTCAAACATGTTCTTTGCTCTTCACCAAAGCACAACAATAGCAAATCTAAAGGATGGTGCTACATTTCCCGCAAGAAACCGGGAAGACCGAAAAACAAGTAGATTCTCCAACTTTTACTCTTAAACTGTTGAGATACTTTGAAGACCATTCGTTTCAATCTTCATCTCCCAGGATCTCAAGAATGCTGAAATATTAGCAGTAAGGATAGATGACGTAGGGGATAAATAGATTCCTATGTACATACACAAACATGACCTCTCTGTGAAAACTTTGTTCAAAGGAGGAGAACGTGTGTAAAATTGATATCAGAGGTTCAAAGTTCTTTAGCAATGTAAACACCACTTTTTGATGAGATCCTCAAATAAGTATCATACCTTGCCAGCTTTTGTTTCTTCTGGTTCTCTTCTTCATTCAGTTGTTTCAACACACTCAATCGGATCTCCTCCACCAGCGACTGCAAATCTAAGGATAGCAACTGAATACTTGAGAATTAAAGTACTTACACCAATTTGTTTTCTTCATAATTTTATCGATGGAGTTTACATATTAAATGTTTTTACACGTTCTTATATTGAACTGTTTCAATTGTATTTAATATGTTGCCTTTACACTTACACATGGCTACAGACGACAGACTCTCCAACCATTATATTTTATCAGCCTGCGCTTTACCAAAGTCAGGTAACTGAATATCAAATTGGAACAGTGTTAAACATTGACTACTAAGCAGCGGGTGTAGAATGTAGGCACTATATTGGCAATATAAGATAATCTCTTGTAGAATTCAAGTATTACAACTGCTTATGGCAAGCATATTTTTCCAGCCCCCTCAGCAATAGCTACTGATTAAAAATGAAGGCGATAGTGACAAATGTAGCTGGATTGTTTCTTGCACTAAGAGTTTCCTCATGACACGTTTCTCAAATTAGAGTTACAAGGCTTCTGTGCCGTCCAATATGAAGAGTTCCCTTTTAAAGTTGGAGATATGAGCTCAGGATAAAGCACATACAGAAACACAGATTGGATTAAGCAACACTATGAAATCACTATATATAGAGTAAGAGTACAGAGACAGGTCCTCAAAACCATACTTTCATTGTGAAACACAATTGCATTTATACACAGCATAAACTACTAGTAGCTTACAGTTCATCTTGGCTCACATGATGGAAAACAGTGAGGGTGCCTTCAATATAAACAACTTCAAAGGGCAAGAACTGAGAGGGTGAAGAGGAAAGGTTTTGTTAAAATCTAGATTTAATTACCATGTAGGGGGGTCTATAAAAGACAGGGCAGCTTCAAGAATCTTCCATTAGTAGTAAAGAAAACAATGCTGATTCAACTCTTTAATATGGATAATGGAGGAACCCTAACTTACCCATCTAGTCAACTACTGAGAGTATTACAAAACATATTATGCTAAAGGACATATACATTTGGATATAAACAAAGGCGTACACAACTTTTTTTAACCTGGGACCACATTACTGGTCTAATTCCAGGATTAGGAAGCTTGGCTGTAAAATTTCTGTGCATGTAGTGAGGTTTCTCAAGCATCTGCATTCAGTACTAAATTGTTTGCAAAATTATCAGATGTTACAAAACGGGTCTTTGCTCAGCATGCCTTTACTCCATGGGCAATGCAACGCATTGACCTTTACAACATGTTGTAATGCCACCCTGGGCATTTTATATATATATGGACACGCGAATGCGTGCTCTACCATGGTATGACCCAAGTCAATAAAAACGTGAACTTGGGCAATTGGACTTAAAATACATTTAGCAACTACATTGCACCTTAGCACTTTACTTAGCCCGAAGTAGTAAAAAGACAGTGCTGTTATGATGCATTTGCATTTTAGTACATACCCCCATCTCATGTTTCAATCCATTAGACTGCAGGGAGCACTACTAGGATACAGGAATAACGTGGCTGAACATTAGAAACATTAGATGCACTTGCACTTTAGCACATGCCACTTTCTCGTGCTCCAAAATGTAGAACATCATGGCTCATTTGCACGTAAGCACATGCCACTTTTTCACGTACCAATAAATATTCATAAAAACAATCTTACATTGGAACACATTCAATGTAGATGATATACGAATGAGATTGCAATTTAATAGAAGCTCTTGAGGACTTATAAATAGGTAGGGTGCATGCAACAGGGGCAAATTAAACTGCTTAAGGAATTAGTTAGTGATTGTGTGCATACTGGATCCTGATACAGTGGACACTGTCGGGGAAAGTACAATATATGTGAACAATAATATATGTGAAATTATATGGGAATCTGTTACATGCAGGGGGGCTATTATAAAATAAAACCCAGTGAATAACATTGAAAATTGGTTCAGGATGCACTGCATATCTAAATATGTAATGAGCAAATGTAATATAATGGATAACATGGTATTGAAAAATTCATGTAAAATAGTGGATATAATATGCTATCTAATTGAGAATGCAGAAAAATAACTACGGAAATCAGGTACCCTGCAAGACATCGCAAATTCGAGAGACAATGTTTATGACCATATAATGCATAACAACTTAAAAGAAGGTATGAGGCCTGTTATGCTGTAATCACAATACAAATGAGATTCATGGCACTGTATCCGCAATGCAAATGCATGAGCTGTATTGCTAGTCTACGAAGGAAGGCAATGCTGCAGGGGTCATTCTTTGAATAAGTAACTGTTCTAGTTTTCAACGGGGCAATGAAATGGAGATAGGATTATAAAAGAAAGCATTGTGTGCCATGATGGCTTTATAGGCACAGTAGAAGGCAACACGGCGAAACGCGCCAGCTGTTGAAACTTTATTTTTGTATTTTCTTGCACTCACATATCAGGTGTACTTGCAAATTCCAGAAAGAAACTTTACTATCTTCCATGGTGCATTCTGGGACATTGAGGTATTCGGACTACGAAAATCAAACAGTCCGCCATTAAATTGAGTCACCTGACACCATGGGGGCGGGGGAGGGGGGGAGGGTGTGTGTGCGTGCGTGTGTGTGTGTACACATATATATCTATATATATATATATATATATATATATATATATATATATATATATATATATATATATATATATATATATATATATATATGTATGTATGTATGTATGTATATATATATATATATATATATATATATATATATATATATATATATATATATATATATATATATATATATATATATACACACACAAAGAGAGAGAGAGAAAACCAAGACAAAGTAATGTCATAGTTATGTGAAAATGTCAGTGACAATATAACGTTTTAGATATACAATACCACTAAAATCCATCAGGTATAGTTATTTCAAGTAACTATAACAAGTGCCATAAAGTAATCATAGCTTGCTCCTCCGCTATGCAGTTTTCTTAACAATAAATGTAATGCAAATGTTGCGTTGAGATTATCAATGATGACATAATAGATGTCATGAATAATGTAATATATGGGGTAATTAGCAGTGCATAGTGAGGACACATGTGACAGTTTCCTATAGTTTGTCAACATTGAAAGGTATTTAGTGAGCTACATCTAGAGCAAATTTTCCATATCTTCCATGTTCCTAATGAGTGTAAGCATGTGCAATGTTCTTGACCTCCTAATGGGGATTGCTTGTGTGCAAGGTGTAGGCTCTCTGTGAAGAGTTCTCCACAGCAGAAAGGCTGTGGTTAGTAGGGGCTTCACTACCTAAGAAGGTTGCGACAGCTGTGAGCAGTAGGTGCTTGGTGACATAATGGGGCTTGAGTGCCTGTAAAGAGTGGCCTCTCCATGAAGAGTTGTGCACATGGTGGAGGTTGTAGTTATTAGGGGTTTTGCCCAGCTAATGGGGCTGGATTTTCTGGAGTGAGTGATCTTTCCGTGAAGAATGGTACACAGGGAGAAGGCTGTTCGTAATAGGATCTTGGCCAACAAATGGGGATTGGTTGTGTGTAGGCAGTAGGCTCTCCATGAAGAGCACTGCACAGAGCAAAGGCTGTACATAGTAGGAGTTTCGCCAACTAATGGGGCTTGGTTGTCTGGAGGGAGAGGGCTGTTTGTGAGGTGCTTTTCTCTGGTAGAAGGCTGTGTATAGTAGGGTTTTGGTCACACAATGGGGTTTGTGCATCTGAAAGTAGTAGACACTCTGTGAAAAATTGTGCACATTACGAAAGATGTACTTAGTAGGGGTTTGGCCACCTAATGGGGCTGTGTTTCTAGAGAGAGTGGGCAATGGTATCCTTATTTTACAGTAGCATGTATGTTTATGCAATTAATGCTTACTATGATTCTGATCCAGTCTTGAAGAATTCTCCTTTCTGGTGGTAAATCCCTTTTGTAAGAACTTTCAGTATAGGCGCTTGTTCTTTGTTGGATATATATCGGCCCAGCCTTGCTGATTCAGGGCCAACCCTACTTGTTTTCAGGTTGATCATAGCGGGAGCTGTCTCGCGAGGTCTTTTGGTAATTCCTACTAGCGGTAGGTCCAAGGGGTTGAATTCCCCTTTCTTCTTTCCTTTGGTGAAGGATTTCACTTTTGTTTTGTGTAGCACTTTGTCTGTATTTATGTTATATGTTACAAACACCACTTTTTAGTAAGCCTCATTATAAAGATTATGGCAGAGGAGGACACCTTTGCATATAGTGAGAGCCACATCAAGAACCTTCTGAGTGATCCACCCATTTTTTCATCAGTTTCCATAAGTACCACAGCCACCTCTCAGAACGAATCTGATAGACTCCTGAGATTAAAAAAGAAACAAATTCGGACTGATTTGCACGGACATTTTCTGTTAAAACATCTCCGTGAAGGCACTATCCCAGGAGGCTTGCAAATAAAACATATTCCCGTCATATTCACGGAAGATCCGGTATTCAAGAAAGGGTTCAGCTGTATAGAAACTAAATGTAGTAGGGACCTCATGGTCCTTACCATCGAAACAGCTGTTAGGATTTCCAAAGCTGAACTCGAGGAAATCGCAAAACTAGAGGAGGAAATTAGCAACAACCAAACACTGACGGACTCTAAGGGTCTACTTGAAAAAGTGGCCAAAGAGATCCAAGAATTCAAAGACTTCACTGTAACTCAAAAGAATAATCAATTTGAGAAAGACAAAAAGAATTTTAGACTGGACAACGTCTATCCGTTTCTTCAACCCGATTTTTATACTAAAGCTGACTCCAGGAGATATTTGTCGGATAATCGGGGTCGATCCCGCAACAAATTTTTGACATTCTCGGACACCTCCTCCTCTGGAGACGATAGTGACACCAATAACGCCCGACAAAATAAAAATCGTAAATGGAACCAGATGCAACAACCTCAGGGACAAACATCGAATTCTTTTTTAGGGAGGGGCCAATCGAGTTCCAGGGGGAGACAACGTTACAATCAACCGTGGGAAATGACAACCCGCCAAAAACAATACAAAAATTAACTGTCTCTTCTATTTTCAACCTCTCAAATAGGAATTTAACTAAAGCTGAGGAAAGTATCTTATCCAAAGGTTTATCCTTTGTACCGTCTAAAAAAACGGATTTTGTCAAGATGAAGACTGAGTTCATCGAATTCTGTCGGAAACTGCGCCTCACCATGTTTTTCGCTGACAATACATCTCCTACACCGTCAGAGGTCACCGGATTACGCAAAAAATCTACATTCTGCCCCCCAGGGAACAAAGTACCAAAAGAGATAATAATCTTTGAAAGAACTGTCCTCTCTGCCATCTCGGACATGGAAAAACAAAGAAAGTTCGTCAAATTCAATCTCTCAAAAGAGGAAACAAATGCCCTTTCCACATTAAAAAATGACAATTCAATTACCATCAAGCAAGCCGATAAGGGCGGCTCCATTGTCATTTGGGACACCAACGATTATACAACTGAAATAATGAGACAGTTAAATGACCAAACTTGCTATCGCAAAATTGCCAAAGACCCTACGTTGGAATTCCAAAACCTTCTTTTTCCAATTTTACAGGAAGGCTTTGATGCAGGCTTTTTGGGACCAAAAGAATTGGATTATTTACGTAACAAACATCCCAAAATACCACTTTTTTACGTCCTTCCGAAGGTCCATAAACATCAAACAAAGCCTCCGGGGAGACCCATCGTAGCGGGGTGTGACTCCTTGTTAGAACCGATAGCGAAGTATGTCGACTGCTTTTTGAAGCAGTTCATGGATCTGGTTGTCTCTTATTTGAGAGACACAACGGACTTTATAACTAAACTGGAAGGAATAACATTCGAAAAAGAAAAAGATCTACTTGTAACACTGGACGTCACACAGCTTTATACACAAATCCCGCAGGAGGAAGCTGTGGCCGTACTGGAATACTTTTTAGATCTAAGACCCAGACCCGTCCGGGTGCCCACAAAATTTCTAGTGGATCTGGCCACGTTTGCCTTGAAAAAAAACTATTTTTGTTTCGGAAATGAATTTTTTCTCCAAACGAAAGGGGTCGCTATGGGGTGTCCCTTTGCCCCGGAGTTGGCAGTATTATTTATGTCACTCTATGAGGACAAATACATCCACAATAATAACCCCTTTAAAGATCACATCGCCACTTGGTGGCGTTTTATAGATGACGTCTTCATGATTTGGACTGGAGGTGAGGAGGCCCTCATACTGTTTCACAACTGGCTAAATACCAGAACACTGGACATACAATTCAGCATAGCTCACTCAGCCAAAAAAAATTGCTTTTCTGGATGTTGAAGTCTTTCCATCGGCAGGAGGATTGGCCACCTCCCTCTTTACCAAGCCCACGGACAGAAATAAGGCTCTGTTATTCTCCAGCAATCACCCGAGGAGCCTTAAAGAAAATTTGCCGTACGGGCAATTTCTACGAATTCGTAGAAATTGCACCTCAAACGAGGACTACAAATTACACACTGAGAATCTAGTTTCTAAACTGTGCGACAGGGGTTACCCTAAAAAACTAGTCCGGAACTCCATGAAAAGAGCCAGATGGACCCCGAGGGACAGCTTGTTAGAAAGAAAAAATAAACCAGTTTCCAACAGACAAGTCTGTGTAACAACTTACTGCCCTAACGCCAATAATCTCAAAAAAATCATCAATCAAAATTGGCACCTCGTAAAAAATCTGGATGCCAGCCTTCAAAACCCGCCGCTGTTTGCTTTTAGGAAAGAAAACAGCGTGGCCAACCACGTAGTAAGAGCTGGTATAAGACCTAACGCACAACCTTCGTTAAGGCAGATGAAGAGATTCCCCCCGATTACAGGCCACCACAAGTGTGGAACATGTCTGTGTTGTGAATTAACCATCGAGGGATCCTTATTCCAACATCAGGGCATCTCATGGAAACATGATAACTTCAGCAATTGTAAAACGAAATATGTTGTATACGGAATCATCTGCCCGTGTGGCTTACTTTACATAGGTAAGACCAATCAAGAAATTCGCACCAGAATTACCCAACACAAATCCAGAATAAAGAATGGAACTGAAAACGCCCCATTGGTAAACCACTGGAAACGTTGTAACCATTCCCTGAGTGACATCAAATGGACAGTGATCTCGCGTATCGAAAAGGATCCACGAGGAGGAGATATGGATCAAAAACTTTCAAAAAGAGAGGCCTATCTAATTGTCAAATTTGACACAGCCGTGAGAGGGCTCAATGAAATATCGGAGATATATAAATTATGAGGAAATACCTGAATTACTGAAGTCACTACCTTTTTGACTTCACGCATGCGCAATCATGTACTACATAAAGAGGAGCTTCAGCCACCACATTACACTCCACACATGTGCGAGGGACCAGTGCGATTGGAGACGCCGGTTATTCTTTCGATTAGATCTTTCGCTTCTTCCGGTAAGCTCTTGTTCGTTTAGCGTTAACTTTTAAAGACGTGTGTACTCACACCTCGAACACTGGCCTGAGAAGCCTTCAATATTCTTCTCTTTTTTAATCAGTGACTGGAAACTAACGAAGACTGAACCTGAATATTTGGAAACCAAGAGGTGGGACGTGACCGTCCACGATCCTCCGGTAGGAACCCAAGTTCAGTACCATTCTAAGAAGCACAACCTTACGCTACCATTCCACACTAATAGTGTTCGTCTCTCCCCTAGGCCATCCGAAGTCTACTCGCCGTCCATTCTCCAACTTGGACTTGTTTCACCGATGTGGCTGCCGCACACACCTTAGGTAATTGTTTTGTCCTAAAACACTGTATTTCAAAGCCTCGGACAAACACTTCACTTCATTTATGTAGTCCTTATTGTTTTGTTGTTACACAGGTGATACATCTTTTCCTTCGGATTTTCTCCGCTATTGGTAAGCTTTTGGAACCTTGGGTGGTTCTACACTCTAGCTTCTTGGTTCTTTTAATCTTTTAAGTTATACACTATAGAATCGTGTTCTTTTTTCTTTTTAGAGCTACCCGGCCCTGATGAGAATCCCTCCCAACTCATAGGGATTTGAAACGCGTGGGCCCCTTCATGTCCAGCGTCTGCTTCTTTTCATTATCCTTCCCATAGTGTGGAAACATTGGCATACTACTGGCCACAAACTGTTGGATATATTGCTTTTGATTGCATTTTTTGAACCTTATTGATTTATTTTGATTTACACGTGTATAACCTTTGTAAAAATTGTATATAATAATTGTATATATTGTAGCAGACCTAATACTCCGCTCGGTTATTTATTCGTATTTAACCGGGTTGAGTATTTGTAGTTGTGTGTTGTACGAATGAAGATGAATGAATGTGATATGACTGAATTCGATATGCCTGTTGGAGTTTAACATTTTCACTGGTTTTTGTCCATAGTATTTTCCCTTGGTGTGAAAAAACTGTATTTTCTGTTCAATTGTATATGACTAAAACATATATAACCCCTTCTTTCTTTGACTCAGACGTTAAAATAAAATAGCAATTTACAAGCACACCCCAGTCTTGAAGAATTCTCCTTTCTGGTGGTAAATCCCTTTTGTAATAACTTTCAGTATAGGCGCTTGTTCTTTGTTGGATACTATGATTCTGAGGCATTTAGTACTTATGTACAGATTTCAAAGACTGTACCAGTTTGGAGACTAAATTGAACAGCAGTAGAGTGCATGATGTCATCAATAATTTGCGATGTGATTAGTTATGTCATCAATGATGTCATTGTACATGTCATGAGTGATGTAATGTGTGTGATCATGTGTGTGGCGGGGGCGCAAGATACAGTTAGCTCAGTAAATTATAACTGGTTCTTTTTTAAGTGAATGTTTTTTATGATTTGAAAAATTATATTACAATTGTAATTATTTACATTGATAATCTTGTTTTTAGATTTTGTAGTTAATTTTTAAAAGTAGCCTTTAATATATATATATATATATATATATATATATATATATATATATATATATATATATATATATATATATATATATAAATATATATATCTAATATATGTCTAATATATCTATATATATGTCTATATATCTAATAATATGTCCAGTTCCCAGCGAAAGCAGTGCAGCGCAGTCAGCCACACCGACAAACAGGAACCAGCGAGACCCAAAGTGGTGCAATTAGATTTTATTTAAATTTCAGCCCAGCACCAGTCCGCCATGACGCGTTTCGGCTAGAGATAGCCTTGATCACATGACAACGTCACGGGGGATGACCACCCCTTTTAAAGTGCAAGTAGTGCCATCACATGTAATAGAAAGTGTAAAAATACTCAACTTTCAATAGAACTACATACATTTGTAGAGTCGCCAGTAGGTATATATAGTTAGGATTTTTTTCCTATGGGATTTCTGAAAATTCTATGTCGAATAACTTTAGCGTTTGTGGACGGAATTGGCTGAAATTTTCAGGAAAATAGCACATTTTGTTTCTGAGCAGCCCCTGACAATTTGGGGGGGTTTCCTCAAGGGGGGGCAGAGAAAAAGGGGGGTCCCAAAACGCGTTTTTCCCATTCATTTTTCCATGGGGCGGTTGGAATCACTTTTAGCTCGAACGGCTTAATGGATTTACACGAAACTTGGCAAAATTGTAGATATGGTTTGCCCGACGTGCCTTTGTTATGTCTTAATATATGTGCTCCGGTGGATTTTGAGAAACTAACGTTTTAAAAAACAGATATATCTGTGACAGCGCTCCGGTTAGCGCCCCGGTTCGCGTACCTGACGCGTAACGGAACTTCGCGAAGTGAAGCTGATTGGCTCTCCGGTGTCTGTCAACATTCTAAACAGTCCGGAACGGCCGCCATCTTGTGTCTCGGTAGGATCGAGACACAAGAGGTGGCAAAAACAAAGGGGGAAATGAGCATAAGGGGGCAGAGTACATCCTCCCTGACCCCCTAGGTTTGATGAGGGGGCTTTAAAAGGGCCCCGCGGGGCAAAAAAAAAAAAATGTATTATCTTTTTTTTGCGGGGGGAGCGCACGGGACGTGCACCGGGAAGCGGTCCGGGGAGCGTAATATATGGAAAAAAGAATGAAAGAATGTTCAAAAATTGTATGTTTATTGATTGTTCTTTTTGTTGTATTTTTTTTTATGTAAGTACCAACATGTAGGTACCAATGCAGAGTCTAAAAATAAATATACACCGTTTCCTTTGTAGATATCTTGCATGTTGTTTCAGAAGTTATTGTGGTATATGGAATTCATAGCATAGTCTGTGAGGAAAGCAGAAAGAACATGGAGGCAGGAGATGATAAAGAGATGTTAAATACACATTGGAGATAATATAGTGGGAGAAAGGAAGTAACTATGAGCAAACTTACAATGTAACACAAAAAAAGTTGCACAGTATATTTTAAGTCTCAGTTTATATTTTATCTTTTTGGGTACTATTTCATAATTTTCATATTAAAAAGAATAATGTCTCAAACAATTTTAACTTTTAAAATTTAAATTTATTGTCCTGATTTTTCAAAATCTAAGAGAATTTGTAACATTAAATCATCAGGAATGTCCTCCTTTTGATTCCAAGAATCACATTCACATTCTTCAGCACATTTTAATAATTCTTGGTCTTCTGATTCATCCATAAAGTCTAGTTCTTCTTTTTCTTGGTTTGGATTGCTTTCAATCTTAATTTCAAATGAAATTGTATTTTCTTTTTGCTGTGTTTCCATTTTCTTGTTGTAAATTGCATTAAAAAAATATATCAGTGGAGATAGGGCACTGTTGGGTTTAAGTTCAGACAGGTACTTGTGAGTTTTTAACAGTGAAGTAATCTTTGGGCAGTGCATGGTTTCAGGCAGGAAGTAGAACTATTAAAAAGTGCCTTTGATGAAGCCTAAGTAAATTCATAATTATATCACAGAAGCCTAACTCAAACAATAATTTAAATAATTAAGTCTTTCTCAATGACTAACTCTTATAGAGGGACAGTATGTAACTATCTGAAAACGTTTTCCTTATTTAATTTAAAGTGCATAACATAGTTCTCCTTTCACATTTTTTAAATTATATCTTACCTTTGAAAAAGAAGTTAAAGTTGACAGTGAAAATGCTCTTGAAATGTACTTCAGGAAGTAGTAGTCAAAATGGCTGTGTTTCTCTCTCTTTCTTTATATATATTCAGGTACATAACCAATCAAATGTCTTGAAATAGCAGTAGAAAATGAAAGTAACATTTTCATTGGTTGTCAATTCTAACACTACATATGTGTTTCTGTCATGTAATTTACCTCAGGATATTTAGTCAGGCCTACAGCATAATTTTCTCAATGGAATTCCATCAAATTTGGGTAAATGGTAGAGACTGCTATGTAGTAGGGCCTATTCTATATTTGATGAAAGTGTCTCCAGTGGTTTTTATGTAAATTACTTTCCCACCTTTTTTTTATCGGGCGCTCACCGGTGCGCGCCCCGGTACGCGCACCGGCAGCGTTACGGGAGTCCTCCATTTTGTGTGTCGGTAGAATTGAGACACCAGATGGAGGGAAAACAATGTTCGGAATGGGTAGAAGGGGACACGGTAGACACTTTCTGACCCTATAGGTTTTCTGAGGGAGGTTTAAGACGCTCATATAGGCCAAAAATTTTTTTTAAAAATCACGCGGGGAGCGCCCGGTACGCGCACCGGTAAGCGAACCGGGGAGCGTACTTGAGTGAAAAATAGTGAAACAAGCATTGGAAATGCAATAGGTCTCGCATTAGAAAAGTTGGAGCTATTGGTCTTGTAAATGACAAATATTTTATTTATTTGTTGGTTTTTGAAATAGCTAAATTGATAGCTTTGTCATTTACAACGCCAATAGTTATAACTTTCACGAATGTGACACCTATAGCATTTGGAATGCAACATGTTTTGTATTTACGTGACATAGATGGCAGCTGTGGTCGTTAGGGCACATCTCTAGAGAGCAGGAGAGTGCAGCAGGGGAGAGAAGCACAGCAATGCAATAGGTCTCGCATTAGGAAAGTTTGAGCTATTGGTATTGTAAAGGACACATTTTTCATTTATGTGCTTGTTTTGAAAATTGCGAAATTAATAGCTTTGTTATTTACAATGCCAATAGTTTTATCTTTCGCAAATGTGACACCTATTGCAACACAATATGTGTTGTAGCACTGAGTGGTGTGAGGGTGAGTGGGTGTGTGAGGGTGTGAGGGTGAGTGAGGGTGAGGGTGAGTGAGGGTGAGGGTGTGTGTGGGGGAGTGAGGGTGTGTGAGGTGGTGAGGGTGAGGGTTAGGGGGTGTGAGGGTGAGGGTAAGAGGGTGACTGAGTGTGTGTGAGGGTAAGGGGATGAGGGTAAGGGTGTGTGAGGGAGAGGGGGTGATGGTGAGAGGGTGCGAGGGTGGGTGAGGGTGAGGGTGTGTGAGGGTGTGTGAGGGTGTGTGAGGGTGAGGGGGTGTGAGGCTGAGTGAGGGTGAGAGGGTTGTGAGGGGGTGTGAGGGTGAGTGAGGGTGTGTGAGGATGAGGGGGTGAGGATGAGTGAGGGTGTGTGTGTGGGTGAGGGTGTGTGGGATTGAGGGGGATGAGGGTGAGGAGGTGTGAGGGTGAGGAGGTGTGAGGGTGATGGGGTGAGGGTGTGAGAGGGTGTGAGGGTGAGTGAGGGTGAGATGGTGTGAGGGTGAGATGGTGCAAGGGTTAGGTACAGACAAAACCTCAGGATGGCTCCCCGAAGCCATGGGTCCCTTACCTGCTCTGGACACGGCGCTTTGGGTGACTGCTCTGATCATCAATGGCAGTTGCTACAGATAACAGCTCCGTCCAAGCCTTCTGCTTCTGCTTTCGGGTGACTGCTGTGCCCTTTGATGGCGAGGGCAAAGGAGAGCAGCTCCGCCCGAGCCTCCCACTTCTATTGCTGCTTTCAGGTCCAAAGCATCATCACCGAAAGGAGCACATTAACAGCGTGCAGAAGCTATGGGCTACGCTGGGCCCCTGATATATGTCGCGCTGCAGCACCGGGCCTGAGTAAAACGGGTGTTGTGGTTATATCAAACAAATGTATGTTGACCAAAGCAGGGTCAAGCCTTCTGCTTATGCTGCTGCTTTCGGGTGACTGTTGTGCCCGTTGATGGTAGTGGCCGAGGAGAGCAGCTCTGCCCGAGCCTCATGCTTCCGTTGCTACATTCAGGGCCAAAGCACCATCGTAGAACGGAGCAGATGAACGGCGAGTATCAGCTATTTGGGCTACACTGGGCCCCTGATGCATGTCACACTGCGTGACCTACCAGGCGGCAATGGGTGCCATGGCTGTAAATTCTTTTTAAATGATAAACGCAGGGGGCGCACTAAAATGGTGCCCCTGTATGTTTCACTTATGTGCATGGCGGCCGTGAAGCGTGCGCCCATGGTAAACAAGACGGAGGGGGAAGACGGAGGGGGAAGGCAGAGAAGGGGAAGGGGGAGGAGAAATGCGACACAGCGGGCAGGGGAGGGGGCGGAGCGGGGAGAGGAGTGCTACAGAGAGGGAAGTACTGGCTTTCGTACACTAGTGATAGAGACCCATACAAAAGGTACTTATGCAACGCACAAACCTAAATGAATACAAAACGAATGCTTCCAAATAGATGAATTGCATAATCCAAAAGAAAACTCATTCATGGTTTGAATCAATACATTTTCTTGTACGTGTGCCTTTAATTAATGGATTTAAACGAATTTACTGTGCAAAGCTATTACAAGCATATCAGTCCCAGGTCCTACTTCTAGAGCAGTCAACACCAAGGAACATGCCAAAAGTTAATTTCCCACAATTTCCAATAAGCACAAAATGCGTATATAAAAAGGAAGTAATATTCTTCAGTCGCCTACCCATATAATTCGGCCCAGGAGTGGTAAGCACACGAGGGGCCACTTAAAAGTTATCTTCATGAACCTCCACAAAAAATAGCAAGTTCCTTGGTATCAGCGTGACGAACCAAAATAATGAATTTTAAAGGTTGTGCTGATGTGCATGGCGGCCGTGAAGCGGGTGCCCATGGTAAACAAGACGGAGGGGGAAGACGGAGGGGGAAGGCAGAGAAGGGGAAGGGGGAGGAGAAATGCGACACGGCGGGCAGGGGAGGGGGCGGAGCGGGGAGAGGAGTGCTACAGAGAGGGAAGTACTGGCTTTCGTACACTAGTGATCGAGACCCATACAAAAGGTACCCATGCAACGCACAAACCTAAATGAATACAAAAAGAATGCTTCCAAATAGATGAATTGCATAATCCAAAACAAAACTCATTCATGGTTTGAATCAATACATTTTCTGGTACGGTGTGCCTTTAATTAATGGATTTAAACAAATTTACTGTGCAAAGCTATTACAAGCATATCAGTCCCAGGTCCTACTTCTAGAGCAGTCAACACCAAGGAACATGCCAAAAGTTAATTTCCCACAATTTCCAATAAGCACAAAATGCGTATATAAAAAGGAAGTAATATTCTTCAGTCGCCTACCCATATAATTCGGCCCAGGAGTGGTAAGCATGCGAGGGGCCACTTAAAAGTTATCTTCATGAACCTCAACAAAAAAAAAAAAGGACCCTCGCAAATAGCAAGTTCCTTGGTATCAGCGTGACGAACCAAAATAATGAATTTTAAAGGTTGTGCTGGGAGAGAGAGAGTGGGGAGGAGAGTAGGAGGAGGAAGGGGGAGGAGAGTAGGAGGAGGAGGGGGGAGGAGAGTAGGGGAGGCACGGCGAAGTGAAGAGACAAGACGGAGGGAAGGCAGACAAGGGGAGGGGGAGGAGAAATGCGACACGGCGGGCAGGGGAGGGGGCGGAGCGGGGGTGTGGGAGGAGTGCGCCTTGAGGGAAAATACGGCTGGGGGCATGTGCACGCGCTTTTAGGCTCAATGCGCATGCGCATTGGGCTTAAAAGTCACGGGCACTGCAAGGAATCGCCACGATTCCTTGCAAGTTAGGGAAAGAGTGGTTAAGCCCCCATAGTCTCGCAAGCTCGATGCGCATGCGCATCGACAGGCGAGACCTAAAAAGTTAGAAAAAGATAAACGTTTTCAATGATCAGAGGTAGGGTAGCTCAGAAAAGAGCTATTGGGTTCTGTGGCTGATTTAGGTACCTACAAGTAGGTTTCAATGCACAGTTTAAAATTCAAGAGGAATATTCTATTCCCCTCATCTGAGAAGTGCACACCATCTCCTCTGTAGATGTCTTGCATGTTGTAACGCAAGTTATTGTTGTATATTGAACCCATTCTAAAGTCTCTCATGTAAGCAGAAACAGATTTATTCACATGTTTCTGTGCTTTCTCAAATTGTGGACAAAATTGGTTGGAACAGTTCCATTTCTGTCTTTGGCATATATTGGAATATACTAAGGCAGTTTGGGGAAAAAGTGTAATCAATGGATGAAAGGTGTCCTTTAAAAGCATTTCCAGACCAACCCCAGTCATTGTCCCAAAATCATTTCCACCACAGTGCACTATTAAGAGGTCAGGGTTTGGCAGATGCATAAAAAAATTATATTAAAAACATATAAAATATATTTTTCATTTAAAAGAAGAATACATTTTACAGCTTTTGATATTTGCTATTAAAAAACCATTGAAATTCACAGAAAAAACCATAGGCTATAGACCATATATAGTTAGGAATTAGCATTTACAAAACCTTGAAAATTCACTGAAAAAACCATAGGTTATAGACTATATATAGTTAGGGATTAGAATTTACAAAACCTTGAAAATTCACTGAAAAAACCATAGGTTATAGACCATATATAGTTAGGGATTAGCATTTACAAAACCTTATTTTACTCACACAAAACCATTGCAATTCGCATATATAGTTAGTTGCACTAACTATATATCGCGCACCCGCAATCCACTGCTGATGATGTCACATATTACATCATTCATGACATGGTCAGTGACATCACTGATGACATCACTGATGACAACTCAAATGACATCACTGATAACATCACTGATGATATCATTCATGTGATAATACGATGAACATCTTCAGACTCTAATATAACCTTAGATACACTCTGTGTAAACAGACACTCACAGATTGTCACTCATCTATGGAGTTACTCATACACCTAGTCAGTCATGCAAAGAATCAATCACACCTCCATTTCCTCAACTATATAGTTATACACACCTTACTTATTCAAACATATACTAACACCTATTTACTCTCTTATACAATCCCTGATACAAGTTTACAATGATCCATGCAGCCACTCACACATTCACTGGCTCTTATGCACAGTTATTTATATATGTCAACTCTCACATGTACTGTGTTTTACATATGTTCTTACTTTGACATGTAGCACTGAGATATCCATTCACTCACCAATACACTCATGCACACAGGCAACCGCCCACACAGCTGATTCCACATGCACTTTTGAACCCATACATCTAGTGAATCAACTGTTCACACATCTATGCACAGAGTCACACACCTCCCAGCCACCCACACACACACACACACACTCAGTCCCCCATACAAATACTTGGGCAACCAATCAATAACTCATATAGCTACTGATCAACACATGCAGCAGTTTTCAGAACAACAGACATAATGATGCACAAATTAAGACAGTTTAGTCACTAACCCATGCACTCAGTGAGACACATTTAATCACTCTCTCATACAGTCTGTCATGCACCTACTAAATCCTTCATCCAGACACTTATACATCCACTCATTATTCAATATGTAAAACATATTTTAAATTTACAGAAACATACAGTCACTGGATGATGTCATCAGTGATGTCATCAGTGATGTTACTGATCATGTCATGAATGATGTAATATGTGACATCATCAGCAGTGGATTGCGGGTGCGCGATATATAGTTAGTGCAACTAACTATATATGCAAATTTCAATGGTTTTGTGTGAGTAAAATAAGGTTTTGTAAATGCTAATCCCTAACTATATATGGTCTATAACCTATGTTTTTTTCAGTGAATTTTCAAGGTTTTGTAAATGCTAATTCCTAACTATATATGGTCTATAACCTATGGTTTTTTCAGTGAATATATATATATATATGCATATATATATATATATATATATATATATTCACTGAAAAAACCATAGGTTTGACACCAGTTATAGTTAGCTGGAAATTTTACTGATATAAAACCATTGAAATTCCCACGTTATAGTTAGTTGGACTCACTATAACTTGCGCGCCTGCAATGCACTGCTGATGACGTCACATATTACATCACTCATGACATGGTCAGTGACATCACTCATGACATCACTGATGACACCATCCTTGTGACAGAGTGACAGACCTCCTTTCAGTGTAATGTACCCCTTGAAACACATATTCAAAAATAGAAACTAACATTTTCAAAAAATACCCATACCAGTTACAACAACCAATTCAGTAATTCCACCATCTATATACACATCCACTCATTCACCAACAGTTCTATATAGTCACTCATACATATACTCACTCATCATATGTAGTGATACACCTATACATCCTGTTACACACCGACAGTCATCCAAAGGTTACTCACACACATACTCACACATGCAAATAAACTATTGAACATCCATTTATTTGCATATACAGCTATACACACACTACCACCTTACTTCTAAGGAAACTTACACATACTTACTCTCCTAAACAATCACTTATAGAAACACATACGTATTTAAACAGGAACTCTTTCAATTTCTCACTCCCACATATACTCACTTATATACATCAATACTCACATATACTAGATTAAAACATATGTAGTTACTGATAAAGACACTAGTGAGACAGTCATTCACTCACTAACACACACATATACACACTCATCTACTAAACATGGGCGGAAAATCCGTTTCGCTCGCGGATTTTGCGGATTTTTGGTAAATTCGCAATCCGCGAGATTTGCGAATTTCCCGTGAAATCCGCAAATCCGCGAGCAGCGGATTTTATGGCTTACTCGCACTGTTCGCGTGAGTTCGCGGCTTGCCAGTACAACTTCGCACCCCGCGAGTAAGTGCTAAATTGCAGAAATACGATCTTAGCAAAACTGAAACTACTTACCAGGTTCAAAAGTTCAGGCTCATCATTAGTAGCCATTTCCTGTAGTGCTTCCTGAGGGGCCTCTCCAGAGTTCAGTTGCCAGTTGCAACTATTATGTGACCCTGCTCTGAACCTCAGAATAGTTACACATATGCCACAAAGGTCCTGAATTACAGCTAAGGGAGACAAGCAGGAGCCAGGCTGGAAGTTAAAATCCATTAATCAGCCCCTAATTCATTATTGTCAGTTGGGGCAGGGCAGGTGTTGTAACTAATTTTGCAACAATGAAAGCACTTAGCAAGTGCAAAAGATCACTAATCAGGAAGCACTAAGGAAGCAGGTGCCAGCTAAAAAAATATTCTGTGACACATTAATCAGCCCCAAATTAATTCAGGTCACTTGATGCAGGGAAGGTGTGCTTTGCTTTGCCGAAAATAATGTACACTGGACAACCAGAGGGTGTGGTGATGAAACAGAGGGTGGCATGGGTGGGCCAGAGGGTGGCATGAGTAGTCAGAGAGTGGCAGTGGTGACAGAGAGTGGCAGTGATGAAGAAGAGTGTCCCAAACAGGCTGGACACGTAAAAACAACAAGTTCGCAAAACTTGCCACCCGACAGGTAAGTTCGCAAATTGCGAAATTGTAAAAACCCTCGCGAACTGGCAGAAACACGCGCGAACACACAAAAAAAAAAAATCCGCAAATTAGCGGGAATTCGCGGATTTTGCGGATTGCGAGTTCGCAAATCCGCAAAATTCGCGAACGCGAGATTCGCAAAATTCGCCCATGCCTATCATCCACCCATACAGCCCTGCACATATGGTGTCTTCAAAACACATACAAACAGTGAGTCAGTCATTGATTCATCTATGTGCTAAGTAATACCCCCACCAAACCATACAGACACTCATACTGATACTAAAAAAACATCTAATAACCCATATAAACACACATGTAGCTACTCACCAACCCATGCAGCCACTTATACACAAAGTGAAACACTGATACATATATTTAAATATTTAAACATTACTCGCTAATATATGTATTCACTAAGATACACTTAATAAGCCAGTTAACCAATCAATTTTTTTTAAAAAAAACATCCATTAAGACACTTATTTAAACATTTACTCTTCCATCGACCTTTACATATACATATATAAAAAATATTTATTTTTCAAAAAGACACACATTCACTGGATGGTGTCATCAGTGATGTCATGAGTGATGTCACTGACCATGTCATGAGTGATGTAATATGTGACGTCATCAGCAGTGCATTGCAGGCGCGCAAGTTATAGTGAGTCCAACTAACTATAACGTGGGAATTTCAATGGTTTTATGTCAGTAAAATTTCCAGCTAACTATAACAGGTGTGAAACCTATTTTTGTTTCTGTGAATTTCATAGGTTTTTTAAATGCTAATTCCTAACTATATATAGGGCCTCAAACCTATGTTTTTTTCAGTGAATTTCAAAGGTTTTTTAATAGCAAATTTCTATTGCTATCAAATATATATAATATTTTTTATAACGAATCCTATATTGTATATTTATGTAATACTATTTTTTTATGTATATTCTTCATTTTATTTATTTTTTTGCCCTGGAGCGCTCCCCGTGTGCGTACTGGTGTGCGCAGTCTTGCGGCGCGCCCCGGTGCGCGTACCGGTGAGCGTCCCGTTTGCGCTATTGCAGCGAACGAAAACATGATCGTGACGTATCGCGTAGCCGCGTCAGCGTGATACGCACGGAGTAAGCGCACCCGGAAGCACCCGAGCGCATACGATCGCTCTACGAAAGCGCCCCGGGGCGCGTAGCGTAAGCGCGTCGGGTCATGTGACCTGAATATAACACTTTTCATTGGTTCAGAACAGTTTTTTTTCTCCAAATGATGAAAGCCTCCAGCTTTTTTCCTCATTCTCACTTTGTACTTTGACTGAGGAAGATCTGTTTGCAGACCTATTTGTACTGAGAAATGGCTACAGTAGCAGCAGCAGCAGGAGCATCTCAACCACCACCACCACCACCACCACCACAAGGACCACCACAACACCACAGTGGTGGAGAAGAAGAAGAGGAGGAGGAGGAGAGGCGATTCCTGCCTGAAGATAATACCCCCTATAAGCCAAAGGAGCACATTGTCTGGGAGTTTTTTAAAATCCCAAGGGGCCTAAAGAAAGTTAATGCTCCAAAAGTTACATGTCTGATCTGTGGCACAGTACTTTCCAGGGGGAACCCTGCCAAAAAGTATTCTTTTGGCAACAATACTATGATTCGCCACATGCAACGCCGGCACCCAAACAACTATGCTGCGGCAGAGGTCAGAAAACTGACCAGAAACCCTCCCCAATCTTCTCCCAAAGTAAACAACCCACTCCATCGGGCCCAGTTTGGAGATTTTAAAATAGTTTGTAAATTTTGCGGGACTACAATTTGCTATGGAGAGCAAAGTATTAAACTGATTAACCGTGCTGGAGACAACCACAAGTGCAAAAACAAACCTTAATTTTTTCCTGCTTTTTTTTGCCCCAGTTGAGCCGTTTACAATTCCCTGTTTTTTGTTTGTCCCCATAAAAATTACAAAAAAAATATGAAATTGTTCATAAAAGCAAAAAAAAGTAAAAAATGTTCCAAAAAACAATAAAAAAAATATAAAACAACAAAAATAATAAAAAAACAGTTCTTTTTAGAACTACCTCCAATTCATAAAAAAATGCTAAATTTTTTAAAAACTCTGTCATTCTTTTTTCCCCATGGTACGCTCCCCGGTACGCTCCGCGGTGCGCGTACAGGGCGCTCCCCCCGCGCAAATAAAAAAAAAATATTTTTTTTTGTTGCACCGCGGAGCACTTTTATGGCCCCCACATCAAACCTAGGGGGTCAGGGGGGGTCTACCCTGCCCCCTTTTTGTCATTTCCCCCTTTGTTTCTGCCACCTCTTGTGTCTCGATCCTACTGAGACACAAGATGGCGGCCGCTCCGGACTGTTTGGAATGTTGACAGACACCCGAGAGCCAATCTGCTTTCCGCTCGCGAACTCGCGTAGCGTGCTGGAGCGCGCCCCGGTGCGCGTACCGGGGCGCGCTTATAGATATATAATTTTCTTTAACCTAAATTACTCAAAATCCACTGGAGCACATATCTTGAGACATAGCAAAGGCACATCGGGCTACCAGTCCCTACAATTTTGCCAAGTTTTGTGGAAATCCATTCAGCCGTTCGGGCTAAAAGTGAGTCCAACCGCCCTATGGAAATTAACATGGGGAAAACACGTTTTGGGACCCCCCTTTTATCTCGGCCCCCGCTTGACAAACCCCCCCAAACTTTCAGGGAAGGAGCAGAGCGCAGCGAGGCAAATTAAAGGAAAATTACAGGCAGATTCCTCAACCGGCGCCAAAGTTATTCCCAATAGAATGTTGCGGATTTCCTATGGAAAACAATCCTAACTATAACTACCTACTGGCGACCGCCAGTAGGTAATATATATATATATATATGTATATATATGTATATATATACATATATATATATATATATATATATATATATATATATATATATATATATATATATATATATATATATCACTTACAACATCAGTGATACATCACCCACCTTCCTTGACCTTGAAGTTTTTATCAAAGACTCCAGACTTCATACTAAACTATACAGAAAGCCTACGCCTGGAAACACACTGCTTCATGCAGCAAGTTTCCATCCGAAAAATCTGATAAGAAGTATCCCCTACGGGGAAAGCCTGAGGGCTATTCGTAACTGTAGTGACAAAGCTGATTTAGAAATAGAACTAGCTACCCTGAGTTCTAGATTCAAGGAGAGGGGTTATACAGATGAAAACATCAAAAGCTCTATCCATAAAGCCAAACTAAAGAGCAGAGAGGAGATCCTTTTTAGCAATAAGAAAGACCAAGGTAAAAAAGAGAGTTCCAAGGTAAGGATGATTACCACTTATAACCGCAAACACAGAGAGGTCCGGAACATTCTAAACAGGCACTGGCATTTAATCTGCAATGATCCAATACTGCAACCGCTAGTACCTAAAAGACCAGCAATAACATTTAGGAAAGCTAGGTCATTTAAGCAAATGCTGGTTTCCAATATCTTACCGCAAAAAACTAAAGGGAACACAACCTGGCTTAAAAGTAAACCGGGCTTTGTACGATGCACGAAGTGCAAGGCATGCAAACAAGGAAAAAATACACAAAAGTTTACTTCTAATCTGTCTAAGAGGGAGAAAAAGATAAGAGGAAGTTTTACCTGTAAGTCAGACTATGCTATTTACGTGCTTCAGTGCCCATGTGGCCTGAGGTACGTGGGGAGCACCATTTATCCTGTCCACCTGAGAATTCTACAGCACATGAGGGCTATAAGAAGTGCAGATAAAGCATACCCGGTGGCACGCCATTTCGAGCTTGAGCATAACAAAGATGATACAGGATTATCCTACTTTGTTATAGACAATGTGCCACACAATGCCCGAGGTGGGGACAGACTGAAAAAACTGAGACGTCTAGAGTCGCGATATATTGTTGAATTAAATACTAAGGCACCGATGGGTCTAAACGTGGAAGAGGACCTGATCACACACTTATGAATAGTACCGCCTTATGATATGAAATGTACCTTGAAATGTTGGAATTAGGAACAGCAACCTTTTTTAAGCACTACTTTAAGGTTTTAATGTATGGTCTTTTAATGTAATTAAATGACAACACGGGGATGAATGGGATTTTCACATTGTTTAGCGATAGACACAAGACAGTTTAAGCCCACTAGAGGCTCAATAACAATTGGAAATGACATGGGATTCCTTCTGAGTTGTGCACATAAGTATCTGCCCACTGGGGCAGTACGCAAAAGAGAAAAGTAATAAGCAAGTTAATAATATGGCAATTTTGAAAAAATCGGGCTATGGTATAGGGACAACATGGTTTCCTCTAGCCTAATTTTATTACTGTTGCAATTACTATGCCAATAACTTGCACGCATTTATTTATTTTTGCACTGTGTAAAAAGTATTT